>NW_027490148.1:751202-1404839 GCF_050948175.1 Xylocopa sonorina
CGCGATTTAAGAATCATAAGAACTCTATTGCTACGATACGCAGACATCTGCAAACGCCATTTCCTTGCAAGGAAGTGTCGCATTTACATTCATTTGAAGTGTAGACGAGGAATACATAACACTTCGCAAATCATATTATATCTTACCATGAAAAATAGAAATGAGATGCGATATCGCGTTTTAAGAAGCATTAGAACTCTATTGCCACGATACGTAGACATCTGCAAACGCTATTTCCTAGCGAGGCTGTGTCGCATTCACATCCATTTGAAGTGTACACGAGGAATACATGACACTTCGCAAATCATATTATATCTTACCGTGATACATAGAAGTGAGATGCGATATCGCGTTTTTAGAGGCATTACAACTCTATTGCTACGATACCTAGAAATCTGCAAACGCTATTTCCTTGCAAGGAAGTGTCGCATTTACATTCGTTTGAACCGTAGACGAGGAATGCATAACACTTCGCAAATCATATTATATCTTACCATGAAACATAGAAATGAGATGCGATATCGCGTTCTAAAAAGCATTAGAACTCTACTGCTACGATACGTAGACATCTGCAGACGCTATTTCCTAGCAAGGAAGTGTCGCATTTACATTCATTTGAAGTATAGACGAGGAATACATGACACTTCGCAAATCATATTTTATCTTACCATGAAACATAGAAATGAGATGCGATATCGCGTTTTAAGAATCATAAGAACTCTATTGCTACGATACGTAGACATCTGCAGACGCAATTTCCTAGCAGGGAAGTGTCGCATTCACATTCATTTGAAGTGTAGACGAGGAATACATAACACTTCGCAAATCATATTATATCTTACCATGAAACATAGAAATGAGATGCAATATCGCGATTTAAGAATCATAAGAACACTATTGCTACGATACCTAGACATCTGCAGACGCTATTTCCTAGCAAGGAAGTGTCGCATTTACATTCATTTGAGTCGTAGACGAGGAATGCATAACACTTCGCAATGAATATTATATCTTACCATGAAACATAGAAATGAGATGCGATAAGGCGTTTTAAGTAGCATTAGAAATCTATTGCTACGATACGTAGACATCTGCAAACGCTATTTCCTAGCGTGGAAGTGTCGCATTCACATTCATTTGAAGTTTAGACGAGGAATACATAACACTTCGCAAATCATATTATACCTTACCATGAAACATAGAAATGAGATGCGATATCGCGTTTTAAGAATCATAAGAACTCTATTGCTACGATACGTAGACATCTGCAAACGATATTTCCTTGCGAGGGAGTGTCGCATTTACATTCATTTGAATCGTAGACGAGGAATACATAACACTTCGCAAATCATATTATATCTTACCATGAAACATAGAAATGAGATGCAATATCACGACTTAAGAATCATAAGAACTCTATTGCTACGATACGCAGACATCTGCAAACGCCATTTCCTTGCAAGGAAGTGTCGCATTTACATTCATTTGAAGTGTAGACAAGGAATACATGACACTTCGCAAATCATATTTCATCTTACCATGAAACATAGAAATGAGATGCGATATCGCGTTTTAAGAATCATAAGAACTCTATTGCTACGATACGCAGACATCTGCAAACGCCATTTCCTTGCAAGGAAGTGTCGCATTTACATTCATTTGAAGTGTAGACGAGGAATACATAACATTTCGCAAATCATATTATATCTTACCATGAAAAATAGGAATGAGATGCGATATCGCGTTTTAAGAAGCATTAGATCTCTATTGCTGCGATACCTAGACATCTGCAGACGCTATTTCCTAGCAAGGAAGTGTCGCGTTTACATTCATTTGAAGTGTAGACGAGGAATACATGATACTTCGCAAATCATATTATATCTTAACATGAAACATAGAAATGAGATGCGATATCGCGTTTTAAGAAGCATTAGAAATCTATTGCTACGATACGTAGACATCTGCAGACGCTATTTCCTAGCAAGGAAGTGTCGCATTTACATTCATTTGAAGTATAGACGCGGAATACATGACACTTCGCAAATCATATTTTATCTTACCATGAAACATAGAAATGAGATGCGATATCGCGTTTTAGGAAGCATTAGAACTCTATTGCTACGATACGTAGACATCTGCAGACGCTATTTCCTAGCAAGGAAGTGTCGCATTTACATTCATTTGAAGTGTAGACGAGGAATACATGACACTTCGCAAATCATATTATATCTTACCATGAAACATAGAAATGAGATGCGATATCGCGTTTAAAAAGCATTAGAACTCTATTGCTACGATACGTAGACATCTGCAGACGCTATTTCCTAGCAAGGTAGTGTCGCATTTACATTCAATTGAAGTGTAGACGAGGAATACATGACACTTCGCAAATCGTATTTTACCTTACCATGAAACATAGAAATGAGATGCGATATCGCGTTTTAAAGAGCATTAGAACTCTATTGCTACGATACGTTGACATCTGCAGACGCTATTTCCTAGCAAGGAAGTGTCGCATTTACATTCATTTGAAGTGTAGACGAGGAATACATGACACTTCGCAAATCATATTTCATCTTACCATGAAACATAGAAATGAGATGCGATATCGCGTTTTAAGAATCATAAGAACTCTATTGCTACGATACGCAGACATCTGCAAACGCCATTTCCTTGCAAGGAAGTGTCGCATTTACATTCATTTGAAGTGTAGACGAGGAATACATGACACTTCGCAAATCATATTTCATCTTACCATGAAACATAGAAATGAGATGCGATATCGCGTTTTAAGAATCATAAGAACTCTATTGCTACGATACGCAGACATCTGCAAACGCCATTTCCTTGCAAGGAAGTGTCGCATTTACATTCATTTGAAGTGTAGACGAGGAATACATAACATTTCGCAAATCATATTATATCTTACCATGAAAAATAGGAATGAGATGCGATATCGCGTTTTAAGAAGCATTAGATCTCTATTGCTGCGATACCTAGACATCTGCAGACGCTATTTCCTAGCAAGGAAGTGTCGCGTTTACATTCATTTGAAGTGTAGACGAGGAATACATGATACTTCGCAAATCATGTTATATCTTAACATGAAACATAGAAATGAGATGCGATATCGCGTTTTAAGAAGCATTAGAAATCTATTGCTACGATACGTAGACATCTGCAGACGCTATTTCCTAGCAGGGAAGTGTCGCATTCACATTCATTTGAAGTGTAGACGAGGAATACATAACACTTCGCAAATCATATTATATCTTACCATGAAACATAGAAATGAGATGCAATATCGCGATTTAAGAATCATAAGAACTCTATTGCTACGATACGCAGACATCTGCAAACGCCATTTCCTTGCAAGGAAGTGTCGCATTTACATTCATTTGAAGTGTAGACGAGGAATACATAACACTTCGCAAATCATATTATATCTTACCATGAAAAATAGAAATGAGATGCGATATCGCGTTTTAAGAAGCATTAGAACTCTATTGCTACGATACGTAGACATCTGCAAACGCTATTTCCTAGCGAGGCTGTGTCGCATTCACATCCATTTGAAGTGTACACGAGGAATACATGACACTTCGCAAATCATATTATATCTTACCGTGATACATAGAAGTGAGATGCGATATCGCGTTTTTAGAGGCATTACAACACTATTGCTACGATACCTAGAAATCTGCAAACGCTATTTCCTTGCAAGGAAGTGTCGCATTTACATTCGTTTGAACCGTAGACGAGGAATGCATAACACTTCGCAAATCATATTATATCTTACCATGAAACATAGAAATGAGATGCGATATCGCGTTCTAAAAAGCATTGGAACTCTACTGCTACGATACGTAGACATCTGCAGACGCTATTTCCTAGCAAGGAAGTGTCGCATTTACATTCATTTGAAGTATAGACGAGGAATACATGACACTTCGCAAATCATATTTTATCTTACCATGAAACATAGAAATGAGATGCGATATCGCGTTTTAAGAATCATAAGAACTCTATTGCTACGATACGTAGACATCTGCAGACGCAATTTCCTAGCAGGGAAGTGTCGCATTCACATTCATTTGAAGTGTAGACGAGGAATACATAACACTTCGCAAATCATATTATATCTTACCATGAAACATAGAAATGAGATGCAATATCGCGATTTAAGAATCATAAGAACACTATTGCTACGATACCTAGACATCTGCAGACGCTATTACCTAGCAAGGAAGTGTCGCATTTACATTCATTTGAGTCGTAGACGAGGAATGCATAACACTTCGCAATGAATATTATATCTTACCATGAAACATAGAAATGAGATGCGATAAGGCGTTTTAAGTAGCATTAGAAATCTATTGCTACGATACGTAGACATCTGCAAACGCTATTTCCTAGCGTGGAAGTGTCGCATTCACATTCATTTGAAGTTTAGACGAGGAATACATAACACTTCGCAAATCATATTATACCTTACCATGAAACATAGAAATGAGATGCGATATCGCGTTTTAAGAATCATAAGAACTCTATTGCTACGATACGTAGACATCTGCAAACGCTATTTCCTTGCGAGGGAGTGTCGCATTTACATTCATTTGAATCGTAGACGAGGAATACATAACACTTCGCAAATCATATTATATCTTACCATGAAACATAGAAATGAGATGCAATATCACGACTTAAGAATCATAAGAACTCTATTGCTACGATACGCAGACATCTGCAAACGCCATTTCCTTGCAAGGAAGTGTCGCATTTACATTCATTTGAAGTGTAGACAAGGAATACATGACACTTCGCAAATCATATTTCATCTTACCATGAAACATAGAAATGAGATGCGATATCGCGTTTTAAGAATCATAAGAACTCTATTGCTACGATACGCAGACATCTGCAAACGCCATTTCCTTGCAAGGAAGTGTCGCATTTACATTCATTTGAAGTGTAGACGAGGAATACATAACATTTCGCAAATCATATTATATCTTACCATGAAAAATAGGAATGAGATGCGATATCGCGTTTTAAGAAGCATTAGATCTCTATTGCTGCGATACCTAGACATCTGCAGACGCTATTTCCTAGCAAGGAAGTGTCGCGTTTACATTCATTTGAAGTGTAGACGAGGAATACATGATACTTCGCAAATCATATTATATCTTAACATGAAACATAGAAATGAGATGCGATATCGCGTTTTAAGAAGCATTAGAAATCTATTGCTACGATACGTAGACATCTGCAGACGCTATTTCCTAGCAAGGAAGTGTCGCATTTACATTCATTTGAAGTATAGACGCGGAATACATGACACTTCGCAAATCATATTTTATCTTACCATGAAACATAGAAATGAGATGCGATATCGCGTTTTAGGAAGCATTAGAACTCTATTGCTACGATACGTAGACATCTGCAGACGCTATTTCCTAGCAAGGAAGTGTCGCATTTACATTCATTTGAATCGTAGACGAGGAATGCATAACACTTCGCAAATCATATTATATCTTACCATGAAACATAGAAATGAGATGCGATATCGCGTTCTAAAAAGCATTAGAACTCTATTGCTACGGTACGTAGACATCTGCAGACGCTATTTCCTAGCAAGGAAGTGTCGCATTTACATTCATTTGAAGTGTAGACGAGGAATACATGACACTTCGCAGATCATATTATATCTTACCATGAAACATAGACATGAGATGCGATATCGCGTTTTAAGAAGCATTAGAAATCTATTGCTACGATACGTAGACATCTGCAAACGCTATTTCCTAGCGAGGAAGTGTCGCAGTCACATTCATTTGAAGTGTAGACGAGGAGTGCATGACACTTCGCAAATCATATTATATCTTACCGTGATACATAGAAATGAGATGCGATATCGCGTTTTAAGAAGCATTAGAACTCTATTGCTACGATACGCAGACATCTGCAAACGCTATTTCCTTGCAAGGAAGTGTCGCATTTACATTCATTTGAAGTGTAGACGAGGAATACATAACACTTCGCAAATCATATTATATCTTACCATGAAAAACAGAAATGAGATGCGATATCGCGTTTTAAGAAGCATTAGAACTCTATTGCTATGATACGTAGACATCTGCAAACGCTATTTCTTTGCAAGGAAGTGTCGCATTTACATTCATTTGAATCGTAGACGAGGAATGCATAACACTTCGCAAATCATATTATATCTTACCATGAAACATAGAAATGAGATGCGATATCGCGATCTAAAAAGCATTAGAACTCTATTGCTACGGTACGTAGACATCTGCAGACGCTATTTCCTAGCAAGGAAGTGTCGCATTTACATTCATTTGAAGTGCAGACGAGGAATACATGACACTTCGCAGATCATATTATATCTTACCATGAAACATAGACATGAGATGCGATATCGCGTTTTAAGAAGCATTAGAAATCTATTGCTACGATACGTAGACATCTGCAAACGCTATTTCCTAGCGAGGAAGTGTCGCAGTCACATTCATTTGAAGTGTAGACGAGGAGTGCATGACACTTCGCAAATCATATTATATCTTACCGTGATACATAGAAATGAGATGCGATATCGCGTTTTAAGAAGCATTAGAACTCTATTGCTACGATACGCAGACATCTGCAAACGCTATTTCCTATCGAGGAAGTGTCGCATTCACATTCATTTGAAGTGTAGACGAGGAATACATGACACTTCGCAAATCATATTATATCTTACCGTGATACATAGAAATGAGATGCGATATCGCGTTTTAAGAAGCATTAGAACTCTATTGCTACGATACCTAGACATCTGCAAACGCTATTTCCTAGCGTGGAAGTGTCGCATTCACATTCATTTGAAGTTTAGACGAGGAGTACATAACACTTCGTAAATCATATTATACCTTACCATGAAACATAGAAATGAGATGCGATATCGCGTTTTAAGAATCATAAGAACTCTATTGCTACGATACGTAGACATCTGCAAACGCTATTTCCTTGCGAGGGAGTGTCGCATTTACATTCATTTGAATAGTAGACGAGGAATACATAACACTTCGCAAATCATATTATATCTTACCATGAAACACAGAAATGAGATGCAATATCGTTTTTTAAGAATCATAAGAACTCTATTGCTACGATACGCAGACATCTGCAGACGCTATTTCCTAGCAAGGAAGTGTCGCATTTACATTCATTTGAAGTGTAGACGAGGAATACATGACACTTCGCAAATCATATTTCATCTTACCATGAAACATAGAAGTGAGATGCGATATCGCGTTTTAAGAATCATAAGAACTCTATTGCTACGATACGTAGACTACCGCAGACGCTATTTCCTTGCAAAGAAGTGTCGCATTTACATTCATTTGTATCGTAGACGAGGAATGTATAACACTTCGCAAATCATATTATATCTTATCATGAAACATAGAAATGAGATGCGATATCGCGTTTTAAGAAGCATTGGAACACTATTGCTACGATACGTAGACATCTGCAGACGCTATTTCCTAGCAAGGAAGTGTCGCATTTACATTCATTTGAAGTATAGACGAGGAATACATGACACTTCGCAAATCATATTTTATCTTACCATGAAACATAGAAATGAGATGCGATATCGCGTTTTAAGAATCATAAGAACTCTATTGCTACGATACGTAGACTACTGCAGACGCTATTTCCTTGCAAAGAAGTGTCGCATTTACATTCATTTGAATCATAGACGAGGAATGCATAACACTTCGCAAATCATATTATATCTTACCATGAAACATAGAAATGAGATGCGATATCGCGTTTTAAAAAGCATTAGAACTCTATTGCTACGATACGTAGACATCTGCAGACGCTATTTCCTAGCAAGGTAGTGTCGCATTTACATTCAATTGAAGTGTAGACGAGGAATACATGACACTTCGCAAATCGTATTTTACCTTACCATGAAACATAGAAATGAGATGCGATATCGCGTTTTAAAGAGCATTAGAACTCTATTGCTACGATACGTTGACATCTGCAGACGCTATTTCCTAGCAAGGAAGTGTCGCATTTACATTCATTTGAAGTGTAGACGAGGAATACATGACACTTCGCAAATCATATTTCATCTTACCATGAAACATAGAAATGAGATGCGATATCGCGTTTTAAGAATCATAAGAACTCTATTGCTACGATACGCAGACATCTGCAAACGCCATTTCCTTGCAAGGAAGTGTCGCATTTACATTCATTTGAAGTGTAGACGAGGAATACATGACACTTCGCAAATCATATTTCATCTTACCATGAAACATAGAAATGAGATGCGATATCGCGTTTTAAGAATCATAAGAACTCTATTGCTACGATACGCAGACATCTGCAAACGCCATTTCCTTGCAAGGAAGTGTCGCATTTACATTCATTTGAAGTGTAGACGAGGAATACATAACATTTCGCAAATCATATTATATCTTACCATGAAAAATAGGAATGAGATGCGATATCGCGTTTTAAGAAGCATTAGATCTCTATTGCTGCGATACCTAGACATCTGCAGACGCTATTTCCTAGCAAGGAAGTGTCGCGTTTACATTCATTTGAAGTGTAGACGAGGAATACATGATACTTCGCAAATCATATTATATCTTAACATGAAACATAGAAATGAGATGCGATATCGCGTTTTAAGAAGCATTAGAAATCTATTGCTACGATACGTAGACATCTGCAGACGCTATTTCCTAGCAGGGAAGTGTCGCATTCACATTCATTTGAAGTGTAGACGAGGAATACATAACACTTCGCAAATCATATTATATCTTACCATGAAACATAGAAATGAGATGCAATATCGCGATTTAAGAATCATAAGAACTCTATTGCTACGATACGCAGACATCTGCAAACGCCATTTCCTTGCAAGGAAGTGTCGCATTTACATTCATTTGAAGTGTAGACGAGGAATACATAACACTTCGCAAATCATATTATATCTTACCATGAAAAATAGAAATGAGATGCGATATCGCGTTTTAAGAAGCATTAGAACTCTATTGCCACGATACGTAGACATCTGCAAACGCTATTTCCTAGCGAGGCTGTGTCGCATTCACATCCATTTGAAGTGTACACGAGGAATACATGACACTTCGCAAATCATATTATATCTTACCGTGATACATAGAAGTGAGATGCGATATCGCGTTTTTAGAGGCATTACAACTCTATTGCTACGATACCTAGAAATCTGCAAACGCTATTTCCTTGCAAGGAAGTGTCGCATTTACATTCGTTTGAACCGTAGACGAGGAATGCATAACACTTCGCAAATCATATTATATCTTACCATGAAACATAGAAATGAGATGCGATATCGCGTTCTAAAAAGCATTGGAACTCTACTGCTACGATACGTAGACATCTGCAGACGCTATTTCCTAGCAAGGAAGTGTCGCATTTACATTCATTTGAAGTATAGACGAGGAATACATGACACTTCGCAAATCATATTTTATCTTACCATGAAACATAGAAATGAGATGCGATATCGCGTTTTAAGAATCATAAGAACTCTATTGCTACGATACGTAGACATCTGCAGACGCAATTTCCTAGCAGGGAAGTGTCGCATTCACATTCATTTGAAGTGTAGACGAGGAATACATAACACTTCGCAAATCATATTATATCTTACCATGAAACATAGAAATGAGATGCAATATCGCGATTTAAGAATCATAAGAACACTATTGCTACGATACCTAGACATCTGCAGACGCTATTTCCTAGCAAGGAAGTGTCGCATTTACATTCATTTGAGTCGTAGACGAGGAATGCATAACACTTCGCAATGAATATTATATCTTACCATGAAACATAGAAATGAGATGCGATAAGGCGTTTTAAGTAGCATTAGAAATCTATTGCTACGATACGTAGACATCTGCAAACGCTATTTCCTAGCGTGGAAGTGTCGCATTCACATTCATTTGAAGTTTAGACGAGGAATACATAACACTTCGCAAATCATATTATACCTTACCATGAAACATAGAAATGAGATGCGATATCGCGTTTTAAGAATCATAAGAACTCTATTGCTACGATACGTAGACATCTGCAAACGATATTTCCTTGCGAGGGAGTGTCGCATTTACATTCATTTGAATCGTAGACGAGGAATACATAACACTTCGCAAATCATATTATATCTTACCATGAAACATAGAAATGAGATGCAATATCACGACTTAAGAATCATAAGAACTCTATTGCTACGATACGCAGACATCTGCAAACGCCATTTCCTTGCAAGGAAGTGTCGCATTTACATTCATTTGAAGTGTAGACAAGGAATACATGACACTTCGCAAATCATATTTCATCTTACCATGAAACATAGAGAAATGAGATGCGATATCGCGTTTTAAGAATCATAAGAACTCTATTGCTACGATACGCAGACATCTGCAAACGCCATTTCCTTGCAAGGAAGTGTCGCATTTACATTCATTTGAAGTGTAGACGAGGAATACATAACATTTCGCAAATCATATTATATCTTACCATGAAAAATAGGAATGAGATGCGATATCGCGTTTTAAGAAGCATTAGATCTCTATTGCTGCGATACCTAGACATCTGCAGACGCTATTTCCTAGCAAGGAAGTGTCGCGTTTACATTCATTTGAAGTGTAGACGAGGAATACATGATACTTCGCAAATCATATTATATCTTAACATGAAACATAGAAATGAGATGCGATATCGCGTTTTAAGAAGCATTAGAAATCTATTGCTACGATACGTAGACATCTGCAGACGCTATTTCCTAGCAAGGAAGTGTCGCATTTACATTCATTTGAAGTATAGACGCGGAATACATGACACTTCGCAAATCATATTTTATCTTACCATGAAACATAGAAATGAGATGCGATATCGCGTTTTAGGAAGCATTAGAACTCTATTGCTACGATACGTAGACATCTGCAGACGCTATTTCCTAGCAAGGAAGTGTCGCATTTACATTCATTTGAAGTGTAGACGAGGAATACATGACACTTCGCAAATCATATTATATCTTACCATGAAACATAGAAATGAGATGCGATATCGCGTTTTAAAAAGCATTAGAACTCTATTGCTACGATACGTAGACATCTGCAGACGCTATTTCCTAGCAAGGTAGTGTCGCATTTACATTCAATTGAAGTGTAGACGAGGAATACATGACACTTCGCAAATCGTATTTTACCTTACCATGAAACATAGAAATGAGATGCGATATCGCGTTTTAAAGAGCATTAGAACTCTATTGCTACGATACGTTGACATCTGCAGACGCTATTTCCTAGCAAGGAAGTGTCGCATTTACATTCATTTGAAGTGTAGACGAGGAATACATGACACTTCGCAAATCATATTTCATCTTACCATGAAACATAGAAATGAGATGCGATATCGCGTTTTAAGAATCATAAGAACTCTATTGCTACGATACGCAGACATCTGCAAACGCCATTTCCTTGCAAGGAAGTGTCGCATTTACATTCATTTGAAGTGTAGACGAGGAATACATGACACTTCGCAAATCATATTTCATCTTACCATGAAACATAGAAATGAGATGCGATATCGCGTTTTAAGAATCATAAGAACTCTATTGCTACGATACGCAGACATCTGCAAACGCCATTTCCTTGCAAGGAAGTGTCGCATTTACATTCATTTGAAGTGTAGACGAGGAATACATAACATTTCGCAAATCATATTATATCTTACCATGAAAAATAGGAATGAGATGCGATATCGCGTTTTAAGAAGCATTAGATCTCTATTGCTGCGATACCTAGACATCTGCAGACGCTATTTCCTAGCAAGGAAGTGTCGCGTTTACATTCATTTGAAGTGTAGACGAGGAATACATGATACTTCGCAAATCATATTATATCTTAACATGAAACATAGAAATGAGATGCGATATCGCGTTTTAAGAAGCATTAGAAATCTATTGCTACGATACGTAGACATCTGCAGACGCTATTTCCTAGCAGGGAAGTGTCGCATTCACATTCATTTGAAGTGTAGACGAGGAATACATAACACTTCGCAAATCATATTATATCTTACCATGAAACATAGAAATGAGATGCAATATCGCGATTTAAGAATCATAAGAACTCTATTGCTACGATACGCAGACATCTGCAAACGCCATTTCCTTGCAAGGAAGTGTCGCATTTACATTCATTTGAAGTGTAGACGAGGAATACATAACACTTCGCAAATCATATTATATCTTACCATGAAAAATAGAAATGAGATGCGATATCGCGTTTTAAGAAGCATTAGAACTCTATTGCTACGATACGTAGACATCTGCAAACGCTATTTCCTAGCGAGGCTGTGTCGCATTCACATCCATTTGAAGTGTACACGAGGAATACATGACACTTCGCAAATCATATTATATCTTACCGTGATACATAGAAGTGAGATGCGATATCGCGTTTTTAGAGGCATTACAACACTATTGCTACGATACCTAGAAATCTGCAAACGCTATTTCCTTGCAAGGAAGTGTCGCATTTACATTCGTTTGAACCGTAGACGAGGAATGCATAACACTTCGCAAATCATATTATATCTTACCATGAAACATAGAAATGAGATGCGATATCGCGTTCTAAAAAGCATTAGAACTCTACTGCTACGATACGTAGACATCTGCAGACGCTATTTCCTAGCAAGGAAGTGTCGCATTTACATTCATTTGAAGTATAGACGAGGAATACATGACACTTCGCAAATCATATTTTATCTTACCATGAAACATAGAAATGAGATGCGATATCGCGTTTTAAGAATCATAAGAACTCTATTGCTACGATACGTAGACATCTGCAGACGCAATTTCCTAGCAGGGAAGTGTCGCATTCACATTCATTTGAAGTGTAGACGAGGAATACATAACACTTCGCAAATCATATTATATCTTACCATGAAACATAGAAATGAGATGCAATATCGCGATTTAAGAATCATAAGAACACTATTGCTACGATACCTAGACATCTGCAGACGCTATTACCTAGCAAGGAAGTGTCGCATTTACATTCATTTGAGTCGTAGACGAGGAATGCATAACACTTCGCAATGAATATTATATCTTACCATGAAACATAGAAATGAGATGCGATAAGGCGTTTTAAGTAGCATTAGAAATCTATTGCTACGATACGTAGACATCTGCAAACGCTATTTCCTAGCGTGGAAGTGTCGCATTCACATTCATTTGAAGTTTAGACGAGGAATACATAACACTTCGCAAATCATATTATACCTTACCATGAAACATAGAAATGAGATGCGATATCGCGTTTTAAGAATCATAAGAACTCTATTGCTACGATACGTAGACATCTGCAAACGCTATTTCCTTGCGAGGGAGTGTCGCATTTACATTCATTTGAATCGTAGACGAGGAATACATAACACTTCGCAAATCATATTATATCTTACCATGAAACATAGAAATGAGATGCAATATCACGACTTAAGAATCATAAAAACTCTATTGCTACGATACGCAGACATCTGCAAACGCCATTTCCTTGCAAGGAAGTGTCGCATTTACATTCATTTGAAGTGTAGACAAGGAATACATGACACTTCGCAAATCATATTTCATCTTACCATGAAACATAGAAATGAGATGCGATATCGCGTTTTAAGAATCATAAGAACTCTATTGCTACGATACGCAGACATCTGCAAACGCCATTTCCTTGCAAGGAAGTGTCGCATTTACATTCATTTGAAGTGTAGACGAGGAATACATAACATTTCGCAAATCATATTATATCTTACCATGAAAAATAGGAATGAGATGCGATATCGCGTTTTAAGAAGCATTAGATCTCTATTGCTGCGATACCTAGACATCTGCAGACGCTATTTCCTAGCAAGGAAGTGTCGCGTTTACATTCATTTGAAGTGTAGACGAGGAATACATGATACTTCGCAAATCATATTATATCTTAACATGAAACATAGAAATGAGATGCGATATCGCGTTTTAAGAAGCATTAGAAATCTATTGCTACGATACGTAGACATCTGCAGACGCTATTTCCTAGCAAGGAAGTGTCGCATTTACATTCATTTGAAGTATAGACGCGGAATACATGACACTTCGCAAATCATATTTTATCTTACCATGAAACATAGAAATGAGATGCGATATCGCGTTTTAGGAAGCATTAGAACTCTATTGCTACGATACGTAGACATCTGCAGACGCTATTTCCTAGCAAGGAAGTGTCGCATTTACATTCATTTGAAGTGTAGACGAGGAATACATGACACTTCGCAAATCATATTATATCTTACCATGAAACATAGAAATGAGATGCGATATCGCGTTTTAAGAATCATAAGAACTCTATTGCTACGATACGTAGACATCTGCAAACACTATTTCCTTGCAAGGGAGTGTCGCATTTACATTCATTTGAATCGTAGACGAGGAATGCATAACACTTCGCAATGAATATTATATCTTACCATGAAACATAGAAATGAGATGCGATATCGTGTTTTAAGTAGCATTGGAAATCTATTGCTACGATACGTAGACATCTGCATACGCTATTTCCTAGCGAGGATGTGTCGCATTCACAATCATTTGAAGTGTAGGCGAGGAATACATAACACTTCGCAAATCATATTATATCTTACGATGAAACATAGAAATGAGATGCAATATCGCGATTTAAGAATCATAAGAACTCTATTGCTACGATACGCAGACATCTGCAAACGCCATTTCCTTGCAAGGAAGTGTCGCATTTACATTCATTTGAAGTGTAGACGAGGAATACATAACACTTCGCAAATCATATTATATCTTACCATGAAAAATAGAAATGAGATGCGATATCGCGTTTTAAGAAGCATTAGAACTCTATTGCTATGATACGTAGACATCTGCAAACGCTATTTCTTTGCAAGGAAGTGCCGCATTTACATTCATTTGAAGTGTAGACGAGGAATACATAACACTTCGCAAATCATGTTATATCTTACCATGAAAAATAGAAATGAGATGCGATATCGCGTTTTAAGAAGCATTAGAACTCTATTGCTATGATACGTAGACATCTGCAAACGCTATTTCTTTGCAGGGAAGTGTCGCATTTACATTCATTTGAATCGTAGACGAGGAATGCATAACACTTCGCAAATCATATTATATCTTACCATGAAACATAGAAATGAGATGCGATATCGCGTTCTAAAAAGCATTAGAACTCTATTGCTACGGTACGTAGACATCTGCAAACGCTATTTCCTAGCGAGGAAGTGTCGCAGTCACATTCATTTGAAGTGTAGACGAGAAGTGCATGACACTTCGCAAATCATATTATATCTTACCGTGATACATAGAAATGAGATGCGATATCGCGTTTTAAGAAGCATTAGAACTCTATTGCTACGATACGCAGACATCTGCAAACGCTATTTCCTATCGAGGAAGTGTCGCATTCACATTCATTTGAAGTGTAGACGAGGAATACATGACACTTCGCAAATCATATTATATCTTACCGTGATACATAGAAATGAGATGCGATATCGCGTTTTAAGAAGCATTAGAAATCTATTGCTACGATACGTAGACATCTGCAAACGCTATTTCCTAGCGAGGAAGTGTCGCAGTCACATTCATTTGAAGTGTAGACGAGGAGTGCATGACACTTCGCAAATCATATTATATCTTACCGTGATACATAGAAATGAGATGCGATATCGCGTTTTAAGAAGCATTAGAACTCTATTGCTACGATACGCAGACATCTGCAAACGCCATTTCCTTGCAAGGAAGTGTCGCATTTACATTCATTTGAAGTGTAGACGAGGAATACATAACACTTCGCAAATCATATTATATCCTACCATGAAAAATAGAAATGAGATGCGATATCGCGTTTTAAGAAGCATTAGAACTCTATTGCTATGATACGTAGACATCTGCAAACGCTATTTCTTTGCAAGGAAGTGTCGCATTTACATTCATTTGAATCGTAGACGAGGAATGCATAACACTTCGCAAATCATATTATATCTTACCATGAAACATAGAAATGAGATGCGATATCGCGTTCTATAAAGCATTAGAACTCTATTGCTACGGTACGTAGACATCTGCAGACGCTATTTCCTAGCAAGGAAGTGTCGCATTTACATTCATTTGAAGTGTAGACGAGGAATACATGACACTTCGCAGATCATATTATATCTTACCATGAAACATAGACATGAGATGCGATATCGCGTTTTAAGAAGCATTAGAAATCTATTGCTACGATACGTAGACATCTGCAAACGCTATTTCCTAGCGAGGAAGTGTCGCAGTCACATTCATTTGAAGTGTAGACGAGGAGTGCATGACACTTCGCAAATCATATTATATCTTACCGTGATACATAGAAATGAGATGCGATATCGCGTTTTAAGAAGCATTAGAACTCTATTGCTACGATACGCAGACATCTGCAAACGCTATTTCCTATCGAGGAAGTGTCGCATTCACATTCATTTGAAGTGTAGACGAGGAATACATGACACTTCGCAAATCATATTATATCTTACCGTGATACATAGAAATGAGATGCGATATCGCGTTTTAAGAAGCATTAGAACTCTATTGCTACGATACCTAGACATCTGCAGACGCTATTTCCTTGCAAGGAAGTGTCGCATTTACATTCATTTGAATTGTAGACGAGGAATACATGACACTTCGCAAATCATATTATATCTTACCGTGATACATAGAAATGAGATGCGATATCGCGTTTTAAGAAGCATTAGAACTCTATTGCTACGATACCTAGACATCTGCAAACGCTATTTCCTAGCGTGGAAGTGTCGCATTCACATTCATTTGAAGTTTAGACGAGGAGTACATAACACTTCGCAAATCATATTATACCTTACCATGAAACATAGAAATGAGATGCGATATCGCGTTTTAAGAATCATAAGAACTCTATTGCTACGATACGTAGACATCTGCAAACGCTATTTGCTTGCGAGGGAGTGTCGCATTTACATTCATTTGAATAGTAGACGAGGAATACATAACACTTCGCAAATCATATTATATCTTACCATGAAACACAGAAATGAGATGCAATATCGTTTTTTAAGAATCATAAGAACTCTATTGCTACGATACGCAGACATCTGCAGACGCTATTTCCTAGCAAGGAAGTGTCGCATTTACATTCATTTGAAGTGTAGACGAGGAATACATGACACTTCGCAAATCATATTATATCTTACCGTGATACATAGAAATGAGATGCGATATCGCGTTTTAAGAATCATAAGAACTCTATTGCTACGATACGTAGACATCTGCATACGCTATTTCCTAGCGAGGATGTGTCGCATTCACAATCATTTGAAGTGTAGGCGAGGAATACATAACACTTCGCAAATCATATTATATCTTACGATGAAACATAGAAATGAGATGCAATATCGCGATTTAAGAATCATAAGAACTCTATTGCTACGATACGCAGACATCTGCAAACGCCATTTCCTTGCAAGGAAGTGTCGCATTTACATTCATTTGAAGTGTAGACGAGGAATACATAACACTTCGCAAATCATATTATATCTTACCATGAAAAATAGAAATGAGATGCGATATCGCGTTTTAAGAAGCATTAGAACTCTATTGCTATGATACGTAGACATCTGCAAACGCTATTTCTTTGCAAGGAAGTGTCGCATTTACATTCATTTGAATCGTAGACGAGGAATGCATAACACTTCGCAAATCATATTATATCTTACCATGAAACATAGAAATGAGATGCGATATCGCGTTCTAAAAAGCATTAGAACTCTATTGCTACGGTACGTAGACATCTGCAGACGCTATTTCCTAGCAAGGAAGTGTCGCATTTAAATTCATTTGAAGTGTAGACGAGGAATACATGA
Source organism: Xylocopa sonorina (assembly GCF_050948175.1). Classification (NCBI taxonomy): domain Eukaryota; kingdom Metazoa; phylum Arthropoda; class Insecta; order Hymenoptera; family Apidae; genus Xylocopa; species Xylocopa sonorina. The sequence continues at coordinate 769,245 of NW_027490148.1, forward strand.
CACTTCGCAGATCATATTATATCTTACCATGAAACATAGACATGAGATGCGATATCGCGTTTTGAGAAGCATTAGAAATCTATTACTACGATACGTAGACATCTGCAAACGCTATTTCCTAGCGAGGAAGTGTCGCAGTCACATTCATTTGAAGTGTAGACGAGGAGTGCATGACACTTCGCAAATCATATTATATCTTACCGTGATACATAGAAATGAGATGCGATATCGCGTTTTAAGAAGCATTAGAACTCTATTGCTACGATACGCAGACATCTGCAAACGCTATTTCCTATCGAGGAAGTGTCGCATTCACATTCATTTGAAGTGTAGACGAGGAATACATGACACTTCGCAAATCATATTATATCTTACCGTGATACATAGAAATGAGATGCGATATCGCGTTTTAAGAAGCATTAGAAATCTATTGCTACGATACGTAGACATCTGCAAACGCTATTTCCTAGCGAGGAAGTGTCGCAGTCACATTCATTTGAAGTGTAGACGAGGAGTGCATGACACTTCGCAAATCATATTATATCTTACCGTGATACATAGAAATGAGATGCGATATCGCGTTTTAAGAAGCATTAGAACACTATTGCTACGATACGCAGACATCTGCAAACGCCATTTCCTTGCAAGGAAGTGTCGCATTTACATTCATTTGAAGTGTAGACGAGGAATACATAACACTTCGCAAATCATATTATATCCTACCATGAAAAATAGAAATGAGATGCGATATCGCGGTTTAAGAAGCATTAGAACTCTATTGCTATGATACGTAGACATCTGCAAACGCTATTTCTTTGCAAGGAAGTGTCGCATTTACATTCATTTGAATCGTAGACGAGGAATGCATAACACTTCGCAAATCATATTATATCTTACCATGAAACATAGAAATGAGATGCGATATTGCGTTCTAAAAAGCATTAGAACTCTATTGCTACGGTACGTAGACATCTGCAGACGCTATTTCCTAGCAAGGAAGTGTCGCATTTACATTCATTTGAAGTGTAGACGAGGAATACATGACACTTCGCAGATCATATTATATCTTACCATGAAACATAGACATGAGATGCGATATCACGTATTAAGAAGCATTAGAAATCTATTGCTACGATACGTAGACATCTGCAAACGCTATTTCCTAGCGAGGAAGTGTCGCAGTCACATTCATTTGAAGTGTAGACGAGGAGTGCATGACACTTCGCAAATCATATTATATCTTACCGTGATACATAGAAATGAGATGCGATATCGCGTTTTAAGAAGCATTAGAACTCTATTGCTACGATACGCAGAAATCTGCAAACGCTATTTCCTATCGAGGAAGTGTCGCATTCACATTCATTTGAAGTGTAGACGAGGAATACATGACACTTCGCAAATCATATTATATCTTACCGTGATACATAGAAATGAGATGCGATATCGCGTTTTAAGAAGCATTAGAACTCTATTGCTACGATACCTAGACATCTGCAGACGCTATTTCCTTGCAAGGAAGTGTCGCATTTACATTCATTTGAATTGTAGACGAGGAATACATGACACTTCGCAAATCATATTATATCTTACCATGAAACATAGAAATGAGATGCGATATCGCGTTTTAAGAAGCATTAGAAATCTATTGCTACGATACGTAGACATCTGCAAACGATATTTCCTAGCGAGGAAGTGTCGCATTCACATTCATTTGAAATGTAGACGAGGAATACATGACACTTCGCAAATCATATTATATCTTACCGTGATACATAGAAATGAGATGCGATATCGCGTTTTAAGAAGCATTAGAACTCTATTGCTACGATACCTAGACATCTGCAAACGCTATTTCCTAGCGTGGAAGTGTCGCATTCACATTCATTTGAAGTTTAGACGAGGAGTACATAACACTTCGCAAATCATATTATACCTTACCATGAAACATAGAAATGAGATGCGATATCGCGTTTTAAGAATCATAAGAACTCTATTGCTACGATACGTAGACATCTGCAAACGCTATTTCCTTGCGAGGGAGTGTCGCATTTACATTCATTTGAATCGTAGACGAGGAATGCATAACACTTCGCAAATCATATTATATCTTACCATGAAACATAGAAATGAGATGCGATATCGTGTTTTAAGTAGCATTGGAAATCTATTGCTACGATACGTAGACATCTGCATACGCTATTTCCTAGCGAGGATGTGTCGCATTCACAATCATTTGAAGTGTAGGCGAGGAATACATAACACTTCGCAAATCATATTATATCTTACGATGAAACATAGAAATGAGATGCAATATCGCGATTTAAGAATCATAAGAACTCTATTGCTACGATACGCAGACATCTGCAAACGCCATTTCCTTGCAAGGAAGTGTCGCATTTACATTCATTTGAAGTGTAGACGAGGAATACATAACACTTCGCAAATCATATTATATCTTACCATGAAAAATAGAAATGAGATGCGATATCGCGTTTTAAGAAGCATTAGAACTCTATTGCTATGATACGTAGACATCTGCAAACGCTATTTCTTTGCAAGGAAGTGTCGCATTTACATTCATTTGAATCGTAGACGAGGAATGCATAACACTTCGCAAATCATATTATATCTTACCATGAAACATAGAAATGAGATGCGATATCGCGTTCTAAAAAGCATTAGAACTCTATTGCTACGGTACGTAGACATCTGCAGACGCTATTTCCTAGCAAGGAAGTGTCGCATTTACATTCATTTGAAGTGCAGACGAGGAATACATGACACTTCGCAGATCATATTATATCTTACCATGAAACATAGACATGAGATGCGATATCGCGTTTTAAGAAGCATTAGAAATCTATTGCTACGATACGTAGACATCTGCAGACGCTATTTCCTAGCAAGGAAGTGTCGCATTTACATTCATTTGAAGTGCAGACGAGGAATACATGACACTTCGCAGATCATATTATATCTTACCATGAAACATAGACATGAGATGCGATATCGCGTTTTAAGAAGCATTAGAAATCTATTGCTACGATACGTAGACATCTGCAGACGCTATTTCCTAGCAAGGAAGTGTCGCATTTACATTCATTTGAAGTATAGACGAGGAATACATGACACTTCGCAAATCATATTTTACCTTACCATGAAACATAGAAATGAGATGCGATATCGCGTTTTAAGAATCATAAGAACTCTATTGCTACGATACGCAGACATCTGCAAACGCCATTTCCTTGCAAGGAAGTGTCGCATTTACATTCATTTGAAGTGTAGACGAGGAATACATAACATTTCGCAAATCAAATTATATCTTACCATGAAAAATAGGAATGAGATGCGATATCGCGTTTTAAGAAGCATTAGATCTCTATTGCTGCGATACCTAGACATCTGCAGACGCTATTTCCTAGCAAGGAAGTGTCGCGTTTACATTCATTTGAAGTGTAGACGAGGAATACATGATACTTCGCAAATCATATTATATCTTAACATGAAACATAGAAATGAGATGCGATATCGCGTTTTAAGAAGCATTAGAAATCTATTGCTACGATACGTAGACATCTGCAGACGCTATTTCCTAGCAAGGAAGTGTCGCATTTACATTCATTTGAAGTATAGACGAGGAATACATGACACTTCGCAAATCATATTTTATCTTACCATGAAACATAGAAATGAGATGCGATATCGCGTTTTAAGAATCATAAGAACTCTATTGCTACGATACGTAGACTACTGCAGACGCTATTTCCTTGGAAAGAAGTGTCGCATTTACATTCATTTGAATCATAGACGAGGAATGCATAACACTTCGCAAATCATATTATATCTTACCATGAAACATAGAAATGAGATGCGATATCGCGTTTTAAAAAGCATTAGAACTCTATTGCTACGATACTTAGACATCTGCAGACGCTATTTCCTAGCAAGGTAGTGTCGCATTTACATTCAATTGAAGTGTAGACGAGGAATACATGACACTTCGCAAATCATATTTTACCTTACCATGAAACATAGAAATGAGATGCTATATCGCGTTTTAAAGAGCATTAGAACTCTATTCCTACGATACGTAGACATCTGCAGACGCTATTTCCTAGCAAGGAAGTGTCGCATTTACATTCATTTGAAGTGTAGACGAGGAATACATGACACTTCGCAAATCATATTTCATCTTACCATGAAACATAGAAATGAGATGCGATATCGCGTTTTAAGAATCATAAGAACTCTATTGCTACGATACGCAGACATCTGCAAACGCCATTTCCTTGCAAGGAAGTGTCGCATTTACATTCATTTGAAGTGTAGACGAGGAATACATGACACTTCGCAAATCATATTATATCTTACCGTGATACATAGAAATGAGATGCGATATCGCGTTTTAAGAAGCATTAGAACTCTATTGCTACGATACCTAGACATCTGCAAACGCTATTTCCTTGCAAGGAAGTGTCGCATTTACATTCATTTGAAGTGTAGACGAGGAATACATGACACTTCGCAAATCATATTATATCTTACCGTGATACATAGAAATGAGATGCGATATCGCGTTTTAAGAAGCATTAGAACTCTATTGCTACGATACCTAGACATCTGCAGACGCTATTTCCTTGCAAGGAAGTGTCGCATTTACATTCATTTGAAGTGTAGACGAGGAATACATGACACTTCGCAAATCATATTATATCTTACCGTGATACATAGAAATGAGATGCGATATCGCATTTAAGAAGCATTAGAACTCTATTGCTACGATACTTAGACATCTGCAGACGCTATTTCCTTGCAAGGAAGTGTCGCATTTACATTCATTTGAAGTGTAGACGAGGAATCCATGACACTTCGCAAATCATATTATATCTTACCATGAAACATAGAAATGAGATGCAATATCGCGATTTAAGAATCATAAGAACTCTATTGCTACGATACCTAGACATCTGCAGACGCTATTTCCTTGCAAAGAAGTGTCGCATTTACATTCATTTGAATCATAGACGAGGAATGCATAACACTTCGCAAATCATATTATATCTTACCATGAAACATAGAAATGAGATGCGATATCGCGTTTTAAAAAGCATTAGAACTCTATTGCTACGATACTTAGACATCTGCAGACGCTATTTCCTAGCAAGGTAGTGTCGCATTTACATTCAATTGAAGTGTAGACGAGGAATACATGACACTTCGCAAATCATATTTTACCTTACCATGAAACATAGAAATGAGATGCTATATCGCGTTTTAAAGAGCATTAGAACTCTATTGCTACGATACGTAGACATCTGCAGACGCTATTTCCTAGCAAGGAAGTGTCGCATTTACATTCATTTGAAGTGTAGACGAGGAATACATGACACTTCGCAAATCATATTTCATCTTACCATGAAACAAAGAAATGAGATGCGATATCGCGTTTTAAGAATCATAAGAACTCCATTGCTACGATACGCAGACATCTGCAAACGCCATTTCCTTGCAAGGAAGTGTCGCATTTACATTCATTTGAAGTGTAGACGAGGAATACATAACATTTCGCAAATCATATTATATCTTACCATGAAAAATAGGAATGAGATGCGATATCGCGTTTTAAGAAGCATTAGATCTCTATTGCTGCGATACCTAGACATCTGCAGACGCTATTTCCTAGCAAGGAAGTGTCGCGTTTACATTCATTTGAAGTGTAGACGAGGAATACATGATACTTCGCAAATCATATTATATCTTAACATGAAACATAGAAATGAGATGCGATATCGCGTTTTAAGAAGCATTAGAAATCTATTGCTACGATACGTAGACATCTGCAGACGCTATTTCCTAGCAGGGAAGTGTCGCATTCACATTCATTTGAAGTGTAGTCGAGGAATACATAACACTTCGCAAATCATATTATATCTTACCATGAAACATAGAAATGAGATGCAATATCGCGATTTAAGAATCATAAGAACTCTATTGCTACGATACGCAGACATCTGCAAACGCCATTTCCTTGCAAGGAAGTGTCGCATTTACATTCATTTGAAGTGTAGACGAGGAATACATAACACTTCGCAAATCATATTATATCTTACCATGAAAAATAGAAATGAGATGCGATATCGCGTTTTAAGAAGCATTAGAACTCTATTGCTACGATACGTAAACATCTGCAAACGCTATTTCCTAGCGAGGCTGTGTCGCATTCACATCCATTTGAAGTGTACACGAGGAATACATGACACTTCGCAAATCATATTATATCTTACCGTGATACATAGAAATGAGATGCGATATCGCGTTTTTAGAGGCATTACAACTCTATTGCTACGATACCTAGAAATCTGCAAACGCTATTTCCTTGCAAGGAAGTGTCGCATTTACATTCATTTGAACCGTAGACGAGGAATGCATAACACTTCGCAAATCATATTATATCTTACCATGAAACATAGAAATGAGATGCGATATCGCGTTCTAAAAAGCATTAGAACTCTATTGCTACGATACGTAGACATCTGCAGACGCTATTTCCTAGCAAGGAAGTGTCGCATTTACATTCATTTGAAGTGTAGACGAGGAATACATGACACTTCGCATATCATATTATATCTTACCATGAAACATAGACATGAGATGCGATATCGCGTTTTAAGAAGCATTAGAACTCTATTGCTACGATACGTAGACATCTGCAAACGCTATTTCCTTGCAAGGAAGTGTCGCATTTACATTCATTTGTATCGTAGACGAGGAATGCATAACACTTCGCAAATCATATTATATCTTACCATGAAACATAGAAATGAGATGCGATATCGCGTTTTAAGAATCATAAGAACTCTATTGCTACGATACGCAGACATCTGCAGACGCTATTTCCTTGCAAGGAAGTGTCGCATTTACATTCATTTGAATCGTAGACGAGGAATACATGATACTTCGCAAATCATATTTTACCTTACCATGAAACATAGAAATGAGATGCGATATCGCGTTTTAAGAATCATAAGAACTCTATTGCTACGATACGTAGACATCTGCAAACGCTATTTCCTAGCGAGGAAGTGTCGCATTCACATTCATTTGAAATGTAGACGAGGAATACATGACACTTCGCAAATCATATTATATCTTACCGTGATACATAGAAATGAGATGCGATATCGCGTTTTAAGAAGCATTAGAACTCTATTGCTACGATACCTAGACATCTGCAAACGCTATTTCCTTGCAAGGAAGTGTCGCATTTACATTCATTTGAAGTGTAGACGAGGAATACATGACACTTCGCAAATCATATTATATCTTACCGTGATACATAGAAATGAGATGCGATATCGCGTTTTAAGAAGCATTAGAACTCTATTGCTACGATACCTAGACATCTGCAGACGCTATTTCCTTGCAAGGAAGTGTCGCATTTACATTCATTTGAAGTGTAGACGAGGAATACATGACACTTCGCAAATCATATTATATCTTACCGTGATACATAGAAATGAGATGCGATATCGCATTTAAGAAGCATTAGAACTCTATTGCTACGATACTTAGACATCTGCAGACGCTATTTCCTTGCAAGGAAGTGTCGCATTTACATTCATTTGAAGTGTAGACGAGGAATCCATGACACTTCGCAAATCATATTATATCTTACCATGAAACATAGAAATGAGATGCAATATCGCGATTTAAGAATCATAAGAACTCTATTGCTACGATACCTAGACATCTGCAGACGCTATTTCCTTGCAAAGAAGTGTCGCATTTACATTCATTTGAATCATAGACGAGGAATGCATAACACTTCGCAAATCATATTATATCTTACCATGAAACATAGAAATGAGATGCGATATCGCGTTTTAAAAAGCATTAGAACTCTATTGCTACGATACTTAGACATCTGCAGACGCTATTTCCTAGCAAGGTAGTGTCGCATTTACATTCAATTGAAGTGTAGACGAGGAATACATGACACTTCGCAAATCATATTTTACCTTACCATGAAACATAGAAATGAGATGCTATATCGCGTTTTAAAGAGCATTAGAACTCTATTGCTACGTTACGTAGACATCTGCAGACGCTATTTCCTAGCAAGGAAGTGTCGCATTTACATTCATTTGAAGTGTAGACGAGGAATACATGACACTTCGCAAATCATATTTCATCTTACCATGAAACAAAGAAATGAGATGCGATATCGCGTTTTAAGAATCATAAGAACTCCATTGCTACGATACGCAGACATCTGCAAACGCCATTTCCTTGCAAGGAAGTGTCGCATTTACATTCATTTGAAGTGTAGACGAGGAATACATAACATTTCGCAAATCATATTATATCTTACCATGAAAAATAGGAATGAGATGCGATATCGCGTTTTAAGAAGCATTAGATCTCTATTGCTGCGATACCTAGACATCTGCAGACGCTATTTCCTAGCAAGGAAGTGTCGCGTTTACATTCATTTGAAGTGTAGACGAGGAATACATGATACTTCGCAAATCATATTATATCTTAACATGAAACATAGAAATGAGATGCGATATCGCGTTTTAAGAAGCATTAGAAATCTATTGCTACGATACGTAGACATCTGCAGACGCTATTTCCTAGCAGGGAAGTGTCGCATTCACATTCATTTGAAGTGTAGTCGAGGAATACATAACACTTCGCAAATCATATTATATCTTACCATGAAACATAGAAATGAGATGCAATATCGCGATTTAAGAATCATAAGAACTCTATTGCTACGATACGCAGACATCTGCAAACGCCATTTCCTTGCAAGGAAGTGTCGCATTTACATTCATTTGAAGTGTAGACGAGGAATACATAACACTTCGCAAATCATATTATATCTTACCATGAAAAATAGAAATGAGATGCGATATCGCGTTTTAAGAAGCATTAGAACTCTATTGCTACGATACGTAAACATCTGCAAACGCTATTTCCTAGCGAGGCTGTGTCGCATTCACATCCATTTGAAGTGTACACGAGGAATACATGACACTTCGCAAATCATATTATATCTTACCGTGATACATAGAAATGAGATGCGATATCGCGTTTTTAGAGGCATTACAACTCTATTGCTACGATACCTAGAAATCTGCAAACGCTATTTCCTTGCAAGGAAGTGTCGCATTTACATTCATTTGAACCGTAGACGAGGAATGCATAACACTTCGCAAATCATATTATATCTTACCATGAAACATAGAAATGAGATGCGATATCGCGTTCTAAAAAGCATTAGAACTCTATTGCTACGATACGTAGACATCTGCAGACGCTATTTCCTAGCAAGGAAGTGTCGCATTTACATTCATTTGAAGTGTAGACGAGGAATACATGACACTTCGCATATCATATTATATCTTACCATGAAACATAGACATGAGATGCGATATCGCGTTTTAAGAAGCATTAGAACTCTATTGCTACGATACGTAGACATCTGCAAACGCTATTTCCTTGCAAGGAAGTGTCGCATTTACATTCATTTGTATCGTAGACGAGGAATGCATAACACTTCGCAAATCATATTATATCTTACCATGAAACATAGAAATGAGATGCGATATCGCGTTTTAAGAATCATAAGAACTCTATTGCTACGATACGCAGACATCTGCAGACGCTATTTCCTTGCAAGGAAGTGTCGCATTTACATTCATTTGAATCGTAGACGAGGAATACATGATACTTCGCAAATCATATTTTACCTTACCATGAAACATAGAAATGAGATGCGATATCGCGTTTTAAGAATCATAAGAACTCTATTGCTACGATACGTAGACATCTGCAAACGCTATTTCCTAGCGAGGAAGTGTCGCATTCACATTCATTTGAAATGTAGACGAGGAATACATGACACTTCGCAAATCATATTATATCTTACCGTGATACATAGAAATGAGATGCGATATCGCGTTTTAAGAAGCATTAGAACACTATTGCTACGATACGTAGACATCTGCAAACGCTATTTCCTAGCGAGGATGTGTCGCATTCACATTCATTTGAAGTGTAGACGAGGAATACATGACACTTCGCAAATCATATTATATCTTACCGTGATACATAGAAATGAGATGCGATATCGCGTTTTAAGAAGCTTTAGAACTCTATTGCTACGATACCTAGACATCTGCAGACGCTATTTCCTTGCAAGGAAGTGTCGCATTTACATTCATTTGAAGTGTAGACGAGGAATACATGACACTTCGCAAATCATATTATATCTTACCGTGATACATAGAAATGAGATGCGATATCGCGTTTTAAGAAGCATTAGAACTCTATTGCTACGATACCTAGACATCTGCAGACGCTATTTCCTTGCAAGGAAGTGTCGCATTTACATTCATTTGAAGTGTAGACGAGGAATACATGACACTTCGCAAATCATATTATATCTTACCATGAAACATAGAAATGAGATGCAATATCGCGATTTAAGAATCATAAGAACTCTATTGCTACGATACCTAGACATCTGCAGACGCTATTTCCTAGCAAGGAAGTGTCGCATTTACATTCATTTGAGTCGTAGACGAGGAATGCATAACACATCGCAATGAATATTATATCTTACCATGAAACATAGAAATGAGATGCGATATCGCGTTTTAAGAAGCATTGGATCTCTATTGCTACGATACGTAGACATCTGCAGACGCTATTTCCTAGCAAGGAAGTGACGCATTTACATTCATTTGAAGTATAGACGAGGAATACATGACACTTCGCAAATCATATTTTATCTTACCATGAAACATAGAAATGAGATGCGATATCGCGTTTTAAGAATCATAAGAACTCTATTGCTACGATACTTAGACATCTGCAGACGCAATTTCCTAGCAGGGAAGTGTCGCATTCACATTCATTTGAAGTGTAGACGAGGAATACATAATACTTCGCAAATCATATTATATCTTACCATGAAACATAGAAATGAGATGCAATATCGCGATTTAAGAATCATAAGAACTCTATTGCTACGATACGTAGACATCTACAAACGCTATTTCCTTGCGAGGGAGTGTCGCATTTACATTCATTTGAATCGTAGACGAGGAATACATAACACTTCGCAAATCATATTATATCTTACCATGAAACATAGAAATGAGATGCAATATCACGATTTAAGAATCATAAGTACTCTATTGCTACGATACGCAGACATCTGCAAACGCCATTTCCTTGCAAGGAAGTGTCGCATTTACATTCATTTGAAGTGTAGACAAGGAATACATGACACTTCGCAAATCATATTATATCTTACCATGAAACATAGAAATGAGATGCGATATCGCGTTTTAAGAAGCATTAGAACTCTATTGCTACGATACGTAGACATCTGCAGACGCTATTTCCTAGCAAGGAAGTGTCGCATTTACATTCATTTGAAGTGTAGACGAGGAATACATGACACTTCGCAAATCATATTTTATCTTACCATGAAACATAGAAATGAGATGCGATATCGCGTTTTAAGAATCATAAGAACACTATTGCTACGATACGTAGACATCTGCAAACGCTATTTCCTTGCAAGGAAGTGTCGCATTTACATTCATTTGTATCGTAGACGAGGAATGCATAACACTTCGCAAATCATATTATATCTTACCATGAAACATAGAAATGAGATGCGATATCGCGTTTTAAGAATCATAAGAACTCTATTGCTACGATACGCAGACATCTGCAGACGCTATTTCCTTGCAAGGAAGTGTCGCATTTACATTCATTTGAATCGTAGACGAGGAATACATGATACTTCGCAAATCATATTTTACCTTACCATGAAACATAGAAATGAGATGCGATATCGCGTTTTAAGAATCATAAGAACTCTATTGCTACGATACGTAGACATCTGCAAACGCTATTTCCTTGCAAGGAAGTGTCGCATTTACATTCATTTGAATCGTAGACGAGGAATGCATAACACTTCGCAAATCATATTATATCTTACCATGAAACATAGAAATGAGATGCGGTATCGCGTTTTAAAGAGCATTAGAACTCTATTGCTACGATACGTAGACATCTGCAGACGCTATTTCCTTGCAAGGAAGTGTCGCATTTACATTCATTTGAATCGTAGACGAGGAATGCATAACACTTCTCAATGAATATTATATCTTACCATGAAACATAGAAATGAGATGCGATATCGCGTTTTAAGTAGCATTAGAAATCTATTGCTACGATACGTAGACATCTGCAAACGCTATTTCCTAGCGAGGAAGTGTCGCATTCACATTCATTTGAAGTGTAGACGAGGAATACATAACACTTCGCAAATTATATTATATCTTACCACGAAAAATAGAAATGAGATGCGATGTCGCGTTTTAAGAAGCATTAGAAATCTATTGCTATGATACGTAGAAATCTGCAAACGCTATTTCCTTGCTAGGAAGTGTCGCATTTACATTCATTTGAATCGTAGACGAGGAATGCATAACACTTCGCAAATCATATTATATCTTACCATGAAACATAGAAATGAGATGGGATATCGCGTTCTAAAAAGCATTAGAACTCTATTGCTACGATACGTAGACATCTGCAGACGCTATTTCCTAGCAAGGAAGTGTCGCATGTACATTCATTTGAAGTGTAGACGAGGAATACATGACACTTCGCAAATCATATTATATCTTACCATGAAACATAGAAATGAGATGCGATATCGCGTTTTAAGAAGCATTAGAAATCTATTGCTACGATACGTAGACATCTGCAAACGCTATTTCCTAGCGAGGAAGTGTCGCATTCACATTCATTTGAAGTGTAGACGAGGAATACATGACATTTCGCAAATCATATTATATCTTACCATGAAACATAGAAATGAGATGCAATATCGCGATTTAAGAATCATAAGAACTCTATTGCTACGATACGCAGACATCTGCAAACGCCATTTCCTTGCAAGGAAGTGTCGCATTTACATTCATTTGAAGTGTAGACGAGGAATACATAACACTTCGCAAATCATATTATATCTTACCATGAAAAATAGAAATGAGATGCAATATCGCGATTTAAGAATCATAAGAACTCTATTGCTACGATACGCAGACATCTGCGAACGCCATTTCCTTGCAAGGAAGTGTCGCATTTACATTCATTTGAAGTGTAGACGAGGAATACATAACACTTCGCAAATCATATTATATCTTACCATGAAAAATAGAAATGAGATGCGATATCGCGTTTTAAGAAGCATTAGAACACTATTGCTACGATACGTAGACATCTGCAAACGCTATTTCCTTGCAAGGAAGTGTCGCATTTACATTCATTTGTATCGTAGACGAGGAATGCATAACACTTCGCAAATCATATTATATCTTACCATGAAACATAGAAATGAGATGCGATATCGCGTTTTAAGAATCATAAGAACTCTATTGCTACGATACGCAGACATCTGCAGACGCTATTTCCTTGCAAGGAAGTGTCGCATTTACATTCATTTGAATCGTAGACGAGGAATACATGATACTTCGCAAATCATATTTTACCTTACCATGAAACATAGAAATGAGATGCGATATCGCGTTTTAAGAATCATAAGAACTCTATTGCTACGATACGTAGACATCTGCAAACGCTATTTCCTTGCAAGGAAGTGTCGCATTTACATTCATTTGAATCGTAGACGAGGAATGCATAACACTTCGCAAATCATATTATATCTTACCATGAAACATAGAAATGAGATGCGGTATCGCGTTTTAAAGAGCATTAGAACTCTATTGCTACGATACGTAGACATCTGCAGACGCTATTTCCTTGCAAGGAAGTGTCGCATTTACATTCATTTGAATCGTAGACGAGGAATGCATAACACTTCGCAATGAATATTATATCTTACCATGAAACATAGAAATGAGATGCGATATCGCGTTTTAAGTAGCATTAGAAATCTATTGCTACGATACGTAGACATCTGCAAACGCTATTTCCTAGCGAGGAAGTGTCGCATTCACATTCATTTGAAGTGTAGACGAGGAATACATAACACTTCGCAAATTATATTATATCTTACCACGAAAAATAGAAATGAGATGCGATGTCGCGTTTTAAGAAGCATTAGAAATCTATTGCTATGATACGTAGAAATCTGCAAACGCTATTTCCTTGCTAGGAAGTGTCGCATTTACATTCATTTGAATCGTAGACGAGGAATGCATAACACTTCGCAAATCATATTATATCTTACCATGAAACATAGAAATGAGATGGGATATCGCGTTCTAAAAAGCATTAGAACTCTATTGCTACGATACGTAGACATCTGCAGACGCTATTTCCTAGCAAGGAAGTGTCGCATGTACATTCATTTGAAGTGTAGACGAGGAATACATGACACTTCGCAAATCATATTATATCTTACCATGAAACATAGAAATGAGATGCGATATCGCGTTTTAAGAAGCATTAGAAATCTATTGCTACGATACGTAGACATCTGCAAACGCTATTTCCTAGCGAGGAAGTGTCGCATTCACATTCATTTGAAGTGTAGACGAGGAATACATGACATTTCGCAAATCATATTATATCTTACCATGAAACATAGAAATGAGATGCAATATCGCGATTTAAGAATCATAAGAACTCTATTGCTACGATACGCAGACATCTGCAAACGCCATTTCCTTGCAAGGAAGTGTCGCATTTACATTCATTTGAAGTGTAGACGAGGAATACATAACACTTCGCAAATCATATTATATCTTACCATGAAAAATAGAAATGAGATGCAATATCGCGATTTAAGAATCATAAGAACTCTATTGCTACGATACGCAGACATCTGCGAACGCCATTTCCTTGCAAGGAAGTGTCGCATTTACATTCATTTGAAGTGTAGACGAGGAATATATAACACTTCGCAAATCATATTATATCTTACCATGAAAAATAGAAATGAGATGCGATATCGCGTTTTAAGAAGCATTAGAACTCTATTGCTATGATACGTAGACATCTGCAAACGCTATTTCTTTGCAAGGAAGTGTCGCATTTACATTCATTTGAATCGTAGACGAGGAATGCATAACACTTCGCAAATCATATTATATCTTACCATGAAACATAGAAATGAGATGCGATATCGCGTTCTAAAAAGCATTAGAACTCTATTGCTACGGTACGTAGACATCTGCAGACGCTATTTCCTAGCAAGGAAGTGTCGCATTTACATTCATTTGAAGTGTAGACGAGGAATACATGACACTTCGCAAATCATATTATATCTTACCATGAAACATAGAAATGAGATGCGATATCGCGTTTTAAGAATCATAAGAACTCTATTGCTACGATGCGCAGACATCTGCAGACGCTATTTCCTTGCAAGGAAGTGTCGCATTTACATTCATTTGAATCGTAAACGAGGAATACATGATACTTCGCAAATCATATTTTACCTTACCATGAAACATAGAAATGAGATGCGATATCGCGTTTTAAGAATCATAAGAACTCTATTGCTACGATACGTAGACATCTGCAAACGCTATTTCCTTGCAAGGAAGTGTCGCATTTACATTCATTTGAATCGTAGACGAGGAATGCATAACACTTCGCAAATCATATTATATCTTACCATGAAACATAGAAATGAGATGCGGTATCGCGTTTTAAAGAGCATTAGAACTCTATTGCTACGATACGTAGACATCTGCAGACGCTATTTCCTTGCAAGGAAGTGTCGCATTTACATTCATTTGAATCGTAGACGAGGAATGCATAACACTTCGCAATGAATATTATATCTTACCATGAAACATAGAAATGAGATGCGATATCGCGTTTTAAGTAGCATTAGAAATCTATTGCTACGATACGTAGACATCTGCAAACGCTATTTCCTAGCGAGGAAGTGTCGCATTCACATTCATTTGAAGTGTAGACGAGGAATACATAACACTTCGCAAATTATATTATATCTTACCACGAAAAATAGAAATGAGATGCGATGTCGCGTTTTAAGAAGCATTAGAAATCTATTGCTATGATACGTAGAAATCTGCAAACGCTATTTCCTTGCTAGGAAGTGTCGCATTTACATTCATTTGAATCGTAGACGAGGAATGCATAACACTTCGCAAATCATATTATATCTTACCATGAAACATAGAAATGAGATGGGATATCGCGTTCTAAAAAGCATTAGAACTCTATTGCTACGATACGTAGACATCTGCAGACGCTATTTCCTAGCAAGGAAGTGTCGCATGTACATTCATTTGAAGTGTAGACGAGGAATACATGACACTTCGCAAATCATATTATATCTTACCATGAAACATAGAAATGAGATGCGATATCGCGTTTTAAGAAGCATTAGAAATCTATTGCTACGATACGTAGACATCTGCAAACGCTATTTCCTAGCGAGGAAGTGTCGCATTCACATTCATTTGAAGTGTAGACGAGGAATACATGACATTTCGCAAATCATATTATATCTTACCATGAAACATAGAAATGAGATGCAATATCGCGATTTAAGAATCATAAGAACTCTATTGCTACGATACGCAGACATCTGCAAACGCCATTTCCTTGCAAGGAAGTGTCGCATTTACATTCATTTGAAGTGTAGACGAGGAATACATAACACTTCGCAAATCATATTATATCTTACCATGAAAAATAGAAATGAGATGCAATATCGCGATTTAAGAATCATAAGAACTCTATTGCTACGATACGCAGACATCTGCGAACGCCATTTCCTTGCAAGGAAGTGTCGCATTTACATTCATTTGAAGTGTAGACGAGGAATATATAACACTTCGCAAATCATATTATATCTTACCATGAAAAATAGAAATGAGATGCGATATCGCGTTTTAAGAAGCATTAGAACTCTATTGCTATGATACGTAGACATCTGCAAACGCTATTTCTTTGCAAGGAAGTGTCGCATTTACATTCATTTGAATCGTAGACGAGGAATGCATAACACTTCGCAAATCATATTATATCTTACCATGAAACATAGAAATGAGATGCGATATCGCGTTCTAAAAAGCATTAGAACTCTATTGCTACGGTACGTAGACATCTGCAGACGCTATTTCCTAGCAAGGAAGTGTCGCATTTACATTCATTTGAAGTGTAGACGAGGAATACATGACACTTCGCAAATCATATTATATCTTACCATGAAACATAGAAATGAGATGCGATATCGCGTTTTAAGAATCATAAGAACTCTATTGCTACGATGCGCAGACATCTGCAGACGCTATTTCCTTGCAAGGAAGTGTCGCATTTACATTCATTTGAATCGTAAACGAGGAATACATGATACTTCGCAAATCATATTTTACCTTACCATGAAACATAGAAATGAGATGCGATATCGCGTTTTAAGAATCATAAGAACTCTATTGCTACGATACGTAGACATCTGCAAACGCTATTTCCTTGCAAGGAAGTGTCGCATTTACATTCATTTGAATCGTAGACGAGGAATGCATAACACTTCGCAAATCATATTATATCTTACCATGAAACATAGAAATGAGATGCGGTATCGCGTTTTAAAGAGCATTAGAACTCTATTGCTACGATACGTAGACATCTGCAGACGCTATTTCCTTGCAAGGAAGTGTCGCATTTACATTCATTTGAATCGTAGACGAGGAATGCATAACACTTCGCAATGAATATTATATCTTACCATGAAACATAGAAATGAGATGCGATATCGCGTTTTAAGTAGCATTAGAAATCTATTGCTACGATACGTAGACATCTGCAAACGCTATTTCCTAGCGAGGAAGTGTCGCATTCACATTCATTTGAAGTGTAGACGAGGAATACATAACACTTCGCAAATTATATTATATCTTACCACGAAAAATAGAAATGAGATGCGATGTCGCGTTTTAAGAAGCATTAGAAATCTATTGCTATGATACGTAGAAATCTGCAAACGCTATTTCCTTGCTAGGAAGTGTCGCATTTACATTCATTTGAATCGTAGACGAGGAATGCATAACACTTCGCAAATCATATTATATCTTACCATGAAACATAGAAATGAGATGGGATATCGCGTTCTAAAAAGCATTAGAACTCTATTGCTACGATACGTAGACATCTGCAGACGCTATTTCCTAGCAAGGAAGTGTCGCATGTACATTCATTTGAAGTGTAGACGAGGAATACATGACACTTCGCAAATCATATTATATCTTACCATGAAACATAGAAATGAGATGCGATATCGCGTTTTAAGAAGCATTAGAAATCTATTGCTACGATACGTAGACATCTGCAAACGCTATTTCCTAGCGAGGAAGTGTCGCATTCACATTCATTTGAAGTGTAGACGAGGAATACATGACATTTCGCAAATCATATTATATCTTACCATGAAACATAGAAATGAGATGCAATATCGCGATTTAAGAATCATAAGAACTCTATTGCTACGATACGCAGACATCTGCAAACGCCATTTCCTTGCAAGGAAGTGTCGCATTTACATTCATTTGAAGTGTAGACGAGGAATACATAACACTTCGCAAATCATATTATATCTTACCATGAAAAATAGAAATGAGATGCAATATCGCGATTTAAGAATCATAAGAACTCTATTGCTACGATACGCAGACATCTGCGAACGCCATTTCCTTGCAAGGAAGTGTCGCATTTACATTCATTTGAAGTGTAGACGAGGAATACATAACACTTCGCAAATCATATTATATCTTACCATGAAAAATAGAAATGAGATGCGATATCGCGTTTTAAGAAGCATTAGAACTCTATTGCTATGATACGTAGACATCTGCAAACGCTATTTCTTTGCAAGGAAGTGTCGCATTTACATTCATTTGAATCGTAGACGAGGAATGCATAACACTTCGCAAATCATATTATATCTTACCATGAAACATAGAAATGAGATGCGATATCGCGTTCTAAAAAGCATTAGAACTCTATTGCTACGGTACGTAGACATCTGCAGACGCTATTTCCTAGCAAGGAAGTGTCGCATTTACATTCATTTGAAGTGTAGACGAGGAATACATGACACTTCGCAAATCATATTATATCTTACCATGAAACATAGAAATGAGATGCGATATCGCGTTTTAAGAATCATAAGAACTCTATTGCTACGATGCGCAGACATCTGCAGACGCTATTTCCTTGCAAGGAAGTGTCGCATTTACATTCATTTGAATCGTAAACGAGGAATACATGATACTTCGCAAATCATATTTTACCTTACCATGAAACATAGAAATGAGATGCGATATCGCGTTTTAAGAATCATAAGAACTCTATTGCTACGATACGTAGACATCTGCAAACGCTATTTCCTTGCAAGGAAGTGTCGCATTTACATTCATTTGAATCGTAGACGAGGAATGCATAACACTTCGCAAATCATATTATATCTTACCATGAAACATAGAAATGAGATGCGGTATCGCGTTTTAAAGAGCATTAGAACTCTATTGCTACGATACGTAGACATCTGCAGACGCTATTTCCTTGCAAGGAAGTGTCGCATTTACATTCATTTGAATCGTAGACGAGGAATGCATAACAGTTCGCAATGTATATTATATCTTACCATGAAACATAGAAATGAGATGCGATATCGCGTTTTAAGTAGCATTAGAAATCTATTGCTACGATACGTAGACATCTGCAAACGCTATTTCCTAGCGAGGAAGTGTCGCATTCACATTCATTTGAAGTGTAGACGAGGAATACATAACACTTCGCAAATTATATTATTTCTTACCACGAAAAATAGAAATGAGATGCGATGTCGCGTTTTAAGAAGCATTAGAAATCTATTGCTATGATACGTAGAAATCTGCAAACGCTATTTCCTTGCAAGGAAGTGTCGCATTTACATTCATTTGAATCGTAGACGAGGAATGCATAACACTTCGCAAATCATATTATATCTTACCATGAAACATAGAAATGAGATGGGATATCGCGTTCTAAAAAGCATTAGAACTCTATTGCTACGATACGTAGACATCTGCAGACGCTATTTCCTAGCAAGGAAGTGTCGCATGTACATTCATTTGAAGTGTAGACGAGGATTACATGACACTTCGCAAATCATATTATATCTTACCATGAAACATAGAAATGAGATGCGATATCGCGTTTTAAGAAGCATTAGAAATCTATTGCTACGATACGTAGACATCTGCAAACGCTATTTCCTAGCGAGGAAGTGTCGCATTCACATTCATTTGAAGTGTAGACGAGGAATACATGACACTTCGCAAATCATATTATATCTTACCGTGATACATAGAAATGAGATGCGATATCGCGTTTTAAGAATCATAAGAACTCTATTGCTACGATACGTAGACATCTGCAAACGCTATTTCCTTGCAAGGGAGTGTCGCATTTACATTCATTTGAATCGTAGACGAGGAATGCATAACACTTCGCAATGAATATTATATCTTACCATGAAACATAGAAATGAGATGCGATATCGTGTTTTAAGTAGCATTGGAAATCTATTGCTACGATACGTAGACATCTGCATACGCTATTTCCTAGCGAGGATGTGTCGCATTCACAATCATTTGAAGTGTAGGCGAGGAATACATAACACTTCGCAAATCATATTATATCTTACGATGAAACATAGAAATGAGATGCAATATCGCGATTTAAGAATCATAAGAACTCTATTGCTACGATACGCAGACATCTGCAAACGCCATTTCCTTGCAAGGAAGTGTCGCATTTACATTCATTTGAAGTGTAGACGAGGAATACATAACACTTCGCAAATCATATTATATCTTACCATGAAAAATAGAAATGAGATGCGATATCGCGTTTTAAGAAGCATTAGAACTCTATTGCTATGATACGTAGACATCTGCAAACGCTATTTCTTTGCAAGGAAGTGTCGCATTTACATTCATTTGAATCGTAGACGAGGAATGCATAACACTTCGCAAATCATATTATATCTTACCATGAAACATAGAAATGAGATGCGATATCGCGTTCTAAAAAGCATTAGAACTCTATTGCTACGGTACGTAGACATCTGCAGACGCTAGTTCCTAGCAAGGAAGTGTCGCATTTACATTCATTTGAAGTGTAGACGAGGAATACATGACACTTCGCAGATCATATTATATCTTACCATGAAACATAGACATGAGATGCGATATCGCGTTTTAAGAAGCATTAGAAATCTATTGCTATGATACGTAGACATCTGCAAACGCTATTTCTTTGCAAGGAAGTGTCGCATTTACATTCATTTGAATCGTAGACGAGGAATGCATAACACTTCGCAAATCATATTATATCTTACCATGAAACATAGAAATGAGATGCGATATCGCGTTCTAAAAAGCATTAGAACTCTATTGCTACGGTACGTAGACATCTGCAGATGCTATTTCCTAGCAAGGAAGTGTCGCATTTACATTCATTTGAAGTGTAGACGAGGAATACATGACACTTCGCAGATCATATTATATCTTACCATGAAACATAGACATGAGATGCGATATCGCGTTTTAAGAAGCATTAGAAATCTATTGCTACGATACGTAGACATCTGCAAACACTATTTCCTAGAGAGGAAGTGTCGCAGTCACATTCATTTGAAGTGTAGACGAGGAGTGCATGACACTTCGCAAATCATATTATATCTTACCGTGATACATAGAAATGAGATGCGATATCGCGTTCTAAAAAGCATTAGAACTCTATTGCTACGGTACGTAGACATCTGCAGACGCTATTTCCTAGCAAGGAAGTGTCGCATTTACATTCATTTGAAGTGTAGACGAGGAATACATGACACTTCGCAGATCATATTATATCTTACCATGAAACATAGACATGAGATGCGATATCGCGTTTTAAGAAGCATTAGAAATCTATTGCTACGATACGTAGACGTCTGCAAACGCTATTTCCTAGCGAGGAAGTGCCGCAGTCACATTCATTTGAAGTGTAGACGAGGAGTGCATGACACTTCGCAAATCATATTATATCTTACCGTGATACATAGAAATGAGATGCGATATCGCGTTTTAAGAAGCATTAGAACTCTATTGCTACGATACGCAGACATCTGCAAACGCCATTTCCTTGCAAGGAAGTGTCGCATTTACATTCATTTGAAGTGTAGACGAGGAATACATAACACTTCGCAAATCATATTATATCTTACCATGAAAAATAGAAATGAGATGCGATATCGCGTTTTAAGAAGCATTAGAACTCTATTGCTATGATACGTAGACATCTGCAAACGCTATTTCTTTGCAAGGAAGTGTCGCATTTACATTCATTTGAATCGTAGACGAGGAATGCATAACACTTCGCAAATCATATTATATCTTACCATGAAACATAGAAATGAGATGCGATATCGCGTTTTAAGAAGCATTAGAACTCTATTGCTACGATACGTAGACATCTGCAGACGCTATTTCCTAGCAAGGAAGTGTCGCATTTACATTCATTTGAAGTGTAGACGAGGAATACATGACACTTCGCAAATCATATTTTATCTTACCATGAAACATAGACATGAGATGCGATATCGCGTTTTAAGAAGCATTAGAAATCTATTGCTACGATACGTAGACATCTGCAAACGCTATTTCCTAGCGAGGAAGTGTCGCAGTCACATTCATTTGAAGTGTAGACGAGGAGTGCATGACACTTCGCAAATCATATTATATCTTACCGTGATACATAGAAATGAGATGCGATATCGCGTTTTAAGAAGCATTAGAACTCTATTGCTACGATACGCAGACATCTGCAAACGCTATTTCCTATCGAGGAAGTGTCGCATTCACATTCATTTGAAGTGTAGACGAGGAATACATGACACTTCGCAAATCATATTATATCTTACCGTGATACATAGAAATGAGATGCGATATCGCGTTTTAAGAAGCATTAGAAATTTATTGCTACGATACGTAGACATCTGCAAACGCTATTTCCTAGCGAGGAAGTGTCGCAGTCACATTCATTTGAAGTGTAGACGAGGAGTGCATGACACTTCGCAAATCATATTATATCTTACCGTGATACATAGAAATGAGATGCGATATCGCGTTTTAAGAAGCATTAGAACTCTATTGCTACGATACGCAGACATCTGCAAACGCCATTTCCTTGCAAGGAAGTGTCGCATTTACATTCATTTGAAGTGTAGACGAGGAATACATAACACTTCGCAAATCATATTATATCTTACCATGAAAAATAGAAATGAGATGCGATATCGCGTTTTAAGAAGCATTAGAACTCTATTGCTATGATACGTAGACATCTGCAAACGCTATTTCTTTGCAAGGAAGTGTCGCATTTACATTCATTTGAATCGTAGACGAGGAATGCATAACACTTCGCAAATCATATTATATCTTACCATGAAACATAGAAATGAGATGCGATATCGCGTTCTAAAAAGCATTAGAACTCTATTGCTACGGTACGTAGACATCTGCAGACGCTATTTCCTAGCAAGGAAGTGTCGCATTTACATTCATTTGAAGTGTAGACGAGGAATACATGACACTTCGCAGATCATATTATATCTTACCATGAAACATAGACATGAGATGCGATATCGCGTTTTAAGAAGCATTAGAAATCTATTGCTACGATACGTAGACATCTGCAAACGCTATTTCCTAGCGAGGAAGTGTCGCAGTCACATTCATTTGAAGTGTAGACGAGGAGTGCATGACACTTCGCATATCATATTATATCTTACCGTGATACATAGAAATGAGATGCGATATCGCGTTTTAAGAAGCATTAGAACTCTATTGCTACGATACGCAGACATCTGCAAACGCCATTTCCTTGCAAGGAAGTGTCGCATTTACATTCATTTGAAGTGTAGACGAGGAATACATAACACTTCGCAAATCATATTATATCTTACCATGAAACATAGAAATGAGATGCGATATCGCGTTCTAAAAAGCATTAGAACTCTATTGCTACGGTACGTAGACATCCGCAGACGCTATTTCCTAGCAAGGAAGTGTCGCATTTACATTCATTTGAATCGTAGACGAGGAATGCATAACACTTCGCAAATCATATTATATCTTACCATGAAACATAGAAATGAGATGCGATATCGCGTTCTAAAAAGCATTAGAACTCTATTGCTATGGTACGTAGACATCTGCAGACGCTATTTCCTAGCAAGGAAGTGTCGCATTTACATTCATTTGAAGTGTAGACGAGGAATACATGACACTTCGCAGATCATATTATATCTTACCATGAAACATAGACATGAGATGCGATATCGCGTTTTAAGAAGCATTAGAAATCTATTGCTACGATACGTAGACATCTGCAAACGCTATTTCCTAGCGAGGAAGTGTCGCAGTCACATTCATTTGAAGTGTAGACGAGGAGTGCATGACACTTCGCAAATCATATTATATCTTACCGTGATACATAGAAATGAGATGCGATATCGCGTTTTAAGAAGCATTAGAACTCTATTGCTACGATACGCAGACATCTGCAAACGCTATTTCCTATCGAGGAAGTGTCGCATTCACATTCATTTGAAGTGTAGACGAGGAATACATGACACTTCGCAAATCATATTATATCTTACCGTGATACATAGAAATGAGATGCGATATCGCGTTTTAAGAAGCATTAGAACTCTATTGCTACGATACCTAGACATCTGCAGACGTTATTTCCTTGCAAGGAAGTGTCGCATTTACATTCATTTGAAGTGTAGACGAGGAATACATGACACTTCGCAAATCATATTATATCTTACCATGAAACATAGAAATGAGATGCGATATCGCGTTTTAAGAAGCATTAGAAATCTATTGCTACGATACGTAGACATCTGCAAACGATATTTCCTAGCGAGGAAGTGTCGCATTCACATTCATTTGAAATGTAGACGAGGAATACATGACACTTCGCAAATCATATTATATCTTACCGTGATACATAGAAATGAGATGCGATATCGCGTTTTAAGAAGCATTAGAACTCTATTGCTACGATACCTAGACATCTGCAAACGCTATTTCCTAGCGTGGAAGTGTCGCATTCACATTCATTTGAATAGTAGACGAGGAATACATAACACTTCGCAAATCATATTATATCTTACCATGAAACACAGAAATGAGATGCAATATCGTTTTTTAAGAATCATAAGAACTCTATTGCTACGATACGCAGACATCTGCAGACGCTATTTCCTAGCAAGGAAGTGTCGCATTTACATTCATTTGAAGTGTAGACGAGGAATACATGACACTTCGCAAATCATATTTTATCTTACCATGAAACATAGAAATGAGATGCGATATCGCGTTTTAAGAATCATAAGAACTCTATTGCTACGATACGTAGACTACTGCAGACGCTATTTCCTTGCAAAGAAGTGTCGCATTTACACTCATTTGTATCGTAGACGAGGAATGTATAACACTTCGCAAATCATATTATATCTTATCATGAAACTTAGAAATGAGATGCGATATCGCGTTTTAAGAAGCATTGGAACTCTATTGCTACGATACGTAGACATCTGCAGACGCTATTTCCTAGCAAGGAAGTGTCGCATTTACATTCATTTGAAGTATAGACGAGGAATACATGACACTTCGCAAATCATATTTTATCTTACCATGAAACATAGAAATGAGATGCGATATCGCGTTTTAAGAATCATAAGAACTCTATTGCTACGATACGTAGACTACTGCAGACGCTATTTCCTTGCAAAGAAGTGTCGCATTCACATTCATTTGAATCATAGACGAGGAATGCATAGCACTTCGCAAATCATATTATATCTTACCATGAAACATAGAAATGAGATGCGATATCGCGTTTTAAAAAGCATTAGAACTCTATTGCTACGATACGTAGACATCTGCAGACGCTATTTCCTAGCAAGGTAGTGTCGCATTTACATTCAATTGAAGTGTAGACGAGGAATACATGACACTTCGCAAATCATATTTTACCTTACCATGAAACATAGAAATGAGATGCGATATCGCGTTTTAAAGAGCATTAGAACTCTATTGCTACGATACGTAGACATCTGCAGACGCTATTTCCTAGCAAGGAAGTGTCGCATTTACATTCATTTGAAGTGTAGACGAGGAATACATGACACTTCGCAGATCATATTATATCTTACCATGAAACATAGACATGAGATGCGATATCGCGTTTTAAGAAGCATTAGAAATCTATTGCTACGATACGTAGACGTCTGCAAACGCTATTTCCTAGCGAGGAAGTGCCGCAGTCACATTCATTTGAAGTGTAGACGAGGAGTGCATGACACTTCGCAAATCATATTATATCTTACCGTGATACATAGAAATGAGATGCGATATCGCGTTTTAAGAAGCATTAGAACTCTATTGCTACGATACGCAGACATCTGCAAACGCCATTTCCTTGCAAGGAAGTGTCGCATTTACATTCATTTGAAGTGTAGACGAGGAATACATAACACTTCGCAAATCATATTATATCTTACCATGAAAAATAGAAATGAGATGCGATATCGCGTTTTAAGAAGCATTAGAACTCTATTGCTATGATACGTAGACATCTGCAAACGCTATTTCTTTGCAAGGAAGTGTCGCATTTACATTCATTTGAATCGTAGACGAGGAATGCATAACACTTCGCAAATCATATTATATCTTACCATGAAACATAGAAATGAGATGCGATATCGCGTTTTAAGAAGCATTAGAACTCTATTGCTACGATACGTAGACATCTGCAGACGCTATTTCCTAGCAAGGAAGTGTCGCATTTACATTCATTTGAAGTGTAGACGAGGAATACATGACACTTCGCAAATCATATTTTATCTTACCATGAAACATAGACATGAGATGCGATATCGCGTTTTAAGAAGCATTAGAAATCTATTGCTACGATACGTAGACATCTGCAAACGCTATTTCCTAGCGAGGAAGTGTCGCAGTCACATTCATTTGAAGTGTAGACGAGGAGTGCATGACACTTCGCAAATCATATTATATCTTACCGTGATACATAGAAATGAGATGCGATATCGCGTTTTAAGAAGCATTAGAACTCTATTGCTACGATACGCAGACATCTGCAAACGCTATTTCCTATCGAGGAAGTGTCGCATTCACATTCATTTGAAGTGTAGACGAGGAATACATGACACTTCGCAAATCATATTATATCTTACCGTGATACATAGAAATGAGATGCGATATCGCGTTTTAAGAAGCATTAGAAATTTATTGCTACGATACGTAGACATCTGCAAACGCTATTTCCTAGCGAGGAAGTGTCGCAGTCACATTCATTTGAAGTGTAGACGAGGAGTGCATGACACTTCGCAAATCATATTATATCTTACCGTGATACATAGAAATGAGATGCGATATCGCGTTTTAAGAAGCATTAGAACTCTATTGCTACGATACGCAGACATCTGCAAACGCCATTTCCTTGCAAGGAAGTGTCGCATTTACATTCATTTGAAGTGTAGACGAGGAATACATAACACTTCGCAAATCATATTATATCTTACCATGAAAAATAGAAATGAGATGCGATATCGCGTTTTAAGAAGCATTAGAACTCTATTGCTATGATACGTAGACATCTGCAAACGCTATTTCTTTGCAAGGAAGTGTCGCATTTACATTCATTTGAATCGTAGACGAGGAATGCATAACACTTCGCAAATCATATTATATCTTACCATGAAACATAGAAATGAGATGCGATATCGCGTTCTAAAAAGCATTAGAACTCTATTGCTACGGTACGTAGACATCTGCAGACGCTATTTCCTAGCAAGGAAGTGTCGCATTTACATTCATTTGAAGTGTAGACGAGGAATACATGACACTTCGCAGATCATATTATATCTTACCATGAAACATAGACATGAGATGCGATATCGCGTTTTAAGAAGCATTAGAAATCTATTGCTACGATACGTAGACATCTGCAAACGCTATTTCCTAGCGAGGAAGTGTCGCAGTCACATTCATTTGAAGTGTAGACGAGGAGTGCATGACACTTCGCATATCATATTATATCTTACCGTGATACATAGAAATGAGATGCGATATCGCGTTTTAAGAAGCATTAGATCTCTATTGCTACGATACGCAGACATCTGCAAACGCTATTTCCTATCGAGGAAGTGTTGCATTCACATTCATTTGAAGTGTAGACGAGGAATACATGACACTTCGCAAATCATATTATATCTTACCGTGATACATAGAAATGAGATGCGATATCGCGTTTTAAGAAGCATTAGAAATCTATTGCTACGATACGTAGACATCTGCAAACGCTATTTCCTAGCGAGGAAGTGTCGCAGTCGCATTCATTTGAAGTGTAGACGAGGAGTGCATGACACTTCGCAAATCATATTATATCTTACCGTGATACATAGAAATGAGATGCGATATCGCGTTTTAAGAAGCATTAGAACTCTATTGCTACGATACGCAGACATCTGCAAACGCCATTTCCTTGCAAGGAAGTGTCGCATTTACATTCATTTGAAGTGTAGACGAGGAATACATAACACTTCGCAAATCATATTATATCTTACCATGAAACATAGAAATGAGATGCGATATCGCGTTCTAAAAAGCATTAGAACTCTATTGCTACGGTACGTAGACATCCGCAGACGCTATTTCCTAGCAAGGAAGTGTCGCATTTACATTCATTTGAATCGTAGACGAGGAATGCATAACACTTCGCAAATCATATTATATCTTACCATGAAACATAGAAATGAGATGCGATATCGCGTTCTAAAAAGCATTAGAACTCTATTGCTATGGTACGTAGACATCTGCAGACGCTATTTCCTAGCAAGGAAGTGTCGCATTTACATTCATTTGAAGTGTAGACGAGGAATACATGACACTTCGCAGATCATATTATATCTTACCATGAAACATAGACATGAGATGCGATATCGCGTTTTAAGAAGCATTAGAAATCTATTGCTACGATACGTAGACATCTGCAAACGCTATTTCCTAGCGAGGAAGTGTCGCAGTCACATTCATTTGAAGTGTAGACGAGGAGTGCATGACACTTCGCAAATCATATTATATCTTACCGTGATACATAGAAATGAGATGCGATATCGCGTTTTAAGAAGCATTAGAACTCTATTGCTACGATACGCAGACATCTGCAAACGCTATTTCCTATCGAGGAAGTGTCGCATTCACATTCATTTGAAGTGTAGACGAGGAATACATGACACTTCGCAAATCATATTATATCTTACCGTGATACATAGAAATGAGATGCGATATCGCGTTTTAAGAAGCATTAGAACTCTATTGCTACGATACCTAGACATCTGCAGACGCTATTTCCTTGCAAGGAAGTGTCGCATTTACATTCATTTGAAGTGTAGACGAGGAATACATGACACTTCGCAAATCATATTATATCTTACCATGAAACATAGAAATGAGATGCGATATCGCGTTTTAAGAAGCATTAGAAATCTATTGCTACGATACGTAGACATCTGCGAACGATATTTCCTAGCGAGGAAGTGTCGCATTCACATTCATTTGAAATGTAGACGAGGAATACATGACACTTCGCAAATCATATTATATCTTACCGTGATACATAGAAATGAGATGCGATATCGCGTTTTAAGAAGCATTAGAACTCTATTGCTACGATACCTAGACATCTGCAAACGCTATTTCCTAGCGTGGAAGTGTCGCATTCACATTCATTTGAATAGTAGACGAGGAATACATAACACTTCGCAAATCATATTATATCTTACCATGAAACACAGAAATGAGATGCAATATCGTTTTTTAAGAATCATAAGAACTCTATTGCTACGATACGCAGACATCTGCAGACGCTATTTCCTAGCAAGGAAGTGTCGCATTTACATTCATTTGAAGTGTAGACGAGGAATACATGACACTTCGCAAATCATATTTTATCTTACCATGAAACATAGAAATGAGATGCGATATCGCGTTTTAAGAATCATAAGAACTCTATTGCTACGATACGTAGACTACTGCAGACGCTATTTCCTTGCAAAGAAGTGTCGCATTTACACTCATTTGTATCGTAGACGAGGAATGTATAACACTTCGCAAATCATATTATATCTTACCATGAAACATAGAAATGAGATGCGATATCGCGTTTTAAGAAGCATTAGAAATCTATTGCTACGATACGTAGACATCTGCAAACGATATTTCCTAGCGAGGAAGTGTCGCATTCACATTCATTTGAAATGTAGACGAGGAATACATGACACTTCGCAAATCATATTATATCTTACCGTGATACATAGAAATGAGATGCGATATCGCGTTTTAAGAAGCATTAGAACTCTATTGCTACGATACCTAGACATCTGCAAACGCTATTTCCTAGCGTGGAAGTGTCGCATTCACATTCATTTGAATAGTAGACGAGGAATACATAACACTTCGCAAATCATATTATATCTTACCATGAAACACAGAAATGAGATGCAATATCGTTTTTTAAGAATCATAAGAACTCTATTGCTACGATACGCAGACATCTGCAGACGCTATTTCCTAGCAAGGAAGTGTCGCATTTACATTCATTTGAAGTGTAGACGAGGAATACATGACACTTCGCAAATCATATTTTATCTTACCATGAAACATAGAAATGAGATGCGATATCGCGTTTTAAGAATCATAAGAACTCTATTGCTACGATACGTAGACTACTGCAGACGCTATTTCCTTGCAAAGAAGTGTCGCATTTACACTCATTTGTATCGTAGACGAGGAATGTATAACACTTCGCAAATCATATTATATCTTATCATGAAACTTAGAAATGAGATGCGATATCGCGTTTTAAGAAGCATTGGAACTCTATTGCTACGATACGTAGACATCTGCAGACGCTATTTCCTAGCAAGGAAGTGTCGCATTTACATTCATTTGAAGTATAGACGAGGAATACATGACACTTCGCAAATCATATTTTATCTTACCATGAAACATAGAAATGAGATGCGATATCGCGTTTTAAGAATCATAAGAACTCTATTGCTACGATACGTAGACTACTGCAGACGCTATTTCCTTGCAAAGAAGTGTCGCATTCACATTCATTTGAATCATAGACGAGGAATGCATAGCACTTCGCAAATCATATTATATCTTACCATGAAACATAGAAATGAGATGCGATATCGCGTTTTAAAAAGCATTAGAACTCTATTGCTACGATACGTAGACATCTGCAGACGCTATTTCCTAGCAAGGAAGTGTCGCATTTACATTCATTTGAAGTGTAGACGAGGAATACATGACACTTCGCAGATCATATTATATCTTACCATGAAACATAGACATGAGATGCGATATCGCGTTTTAAGAAGCATTAGAAATCTATTGCTACGATACGTAGACGTCTGCAAACGCTATTTCCTAGCGAGGAAGTGCCGCAGTCACATTCATTTGAAGTGTAGACGAGGAGTGCATGACACTTCGCAAATCATATTATATCTTACCGTGATACATAGAAATGAGATGCGATATCGCGTTTTAAGAAGCATTAGAACTCTATTGCTACGATACGCAGACATCTGCAAACGCCATTTCCTTGCAAGGAAGTGTCGCATTTACATTCATTTGAAGTGTAGACGAGGAATACATAACACTTCGCAAATCATATTATATCTTACCATGAAAAATAGAAATGAGATGCGATATCGCGTTTTAAGAAGCATTAGAACTCTATTGCTATGATACGTAGACATCTGCAAACGCTATTTCTTTGCAAGGAAGTGTCGCATTTACATTCATTTGAATCGTAGACGAGGAATGCATAACACTTCGCAAATCATATTATATCTTACCATGAAACATAGAAATGAGATGCGATATCGCGTTCTAAAAAGCATTAGAACTCTATTGCTACGGTACGTAGACATCTGCAGACGCTATTTCCTAGCAAGGAAGTGTCGCATTTACATTCATTTGAAGTGTAGACGAGGAATACATGACACTTCGCAGATCATATTATATCTTACCATGAAACATAGACATGAGATGCGATATCGCGTTTTAAGAAGCATTAGAAATCTATTGCTACGATACGTAGACATCTGCAAACGCTATTTCCTAGCGAGGAAGTGTCGCAGTCACATTCATTTGAAGTGTAGACGAGGAGTGCATGACACTTCGCATATCATATTATATCTTACCGTGATACATAGAAATGAGATGCGATATCGCGTTTTAAGAAGCATTAGATCTCTATTGCTACGATACGCAGACATCTGCAAACGCTATTTCCTATCGAGGAAGTGTTGCATTCACATTCATTTGAAGTGTAGACGAGGAATACATGACACTTCGCAAATCATATTATATCTTACCGTGATACATAGAAATGAGATGCGATATCGCGTTTTAAGAAGCATTAGAAATCTATTGCTACGATACGTAGACATCTGCAAACGCTATTTCCTAGCGAGGAAGTGTCGCAGTCGCATTCATTTGAAGTGTAGACGAGGAGTGCATGACACTTCGCAAATCATATTATATCTTACCGTGATACATAGAAATGAGATGCGATATCGCGTTTTAAGAAGCATTAGAACTCTATTGCTACGATACGCAGACATCTGCAAACGCCATTTCCTTGCAAGGAAGTGTCGCATTTACATTCATTTGAAGTGTAGACGAGGAATACATAACACTTCGCAAATCATATTATATCTTACCATGAAACATAGAAATGAGATGCGATATCGCGTTCTAAAAAGCATTAGAACTCTATTGCTACGGTACGTAGACATCCGCAGACGCTATTTCCTAGCAAGGAAGTGTCGCATTTACATTCATTTGAATCGTAGACGAGGAATGCATAACACTTCGCAAATCATATTATATCTTACCATGAAACATAGAAATGAGATGCGATATCGCGTTCTAAAAAGCATTAGAACTCTATTGCTATGGTACGTAGACATCTGCAGACGCTATTTCCTAGCAAGGAAGTGTCGCATTTACATTCATTTGAAGTGTAGACGAGGAATACATGACACTTCGCAGATCATATTATATCTTACCATGAAACATAGACATGAGATGCGATATCGCGTTTTAAGAAGCATTAGAAATCTATTGCTACGATACGTAGACATCTGCAAACGCTATTTCCTAGCGAGGAAGTGTCGCAGTCACATTCATTTGAAGTGTAGACGAGGAGTGCATGACACTTCGCAAATCATATTATATCTTACCGTGATACATAGAAATGAGATGCGATATCGCGTTTTAAGAAGCATTAGAACTCTATTGCTACGATACGCAGACATCTGCAAACGCTATTTCCTATCGAGGAAGTGTCGCATTCACATTCATTTGAAGTGTAGACGAGGAATACATGACACTTCGCAAATCATATTATATCTTACCGTGATACATAGAAATGAGATGCGATATCGCGTTTTAAGAAGCATTAGAACTCTATTGCTACGATACCTAGACATCTGCAGACGCTATTTCCTTGCAAGGAAGTGTCGCATTTACATTCATTTGAAGTGTAGACGAGGAATACATGACACTTCGCAAATCATATTATATCTTACCATGAAACATAGAAATGAGATGCGATATCGCGTTTTAAGAAGCATTAGAAATCTATTGCTACGATACGTAGACATCTGCGAACGATATTTCCTAGCGAGGAAGTGTCGCATTCACATTCATTTGAAATGTAGACGAGGAATACATGACACTTCGCAAATCATATTATATCTTACCGTGATACATAGAAATGAGATGCGATATCGCGTTTTAAGAAGCATTAGAACTCTATTGCTACGATACCTAGACATCTGCAAACGCTATTTCCTAGCGTGGAAGTGTCGCATTCACATTCATTTGAATAGTAGACGAGGAATACATAACACTTCGCAAATCATATTATATCTTACCATGAAACACAGAAATGAGATGCAATATCGTTTTTTAAGAATCATAAGAACTCTATTGCTACGATACGCAGACATCTGCAGACGCTATTTCCTAGCAAGGAAGTGTCGCATTTACATTCATTTGAAGTGTAGACGAGGAATACATGACACTTCGCAAATCATATTTTATCTTACCATGAAACATAGAAATGAGATGCGATATCGCGTTTTAAGAATCATAAGAACTCTATTGCTACGATACGTAGACTACTGCAGACGCTATTTCCTTGCAAAGAAGTGTCGCATTTACACTCATTTGTATCGTAGACGAGGAATGTATAACACTTCGCAAATCATATTATATCTTATCATGAAACTTAGAAATGAGATGCGATATCGCGTTTTAAGAAGCATTGGAACTCTATTGCTACGATACGTAGACATCTGCAGACGCTATTTCCTAGCAAGGAAGTGTCGCATTTACATTCATTTGAAGTATAGACGAGGAATACATGACACTTCGCAAATCATATTTTATCTTACCATGAAACATAGAAATGAGATGCGATATCGCGTTTTAAGAATCATAAGAACTCTATTGCTACGATACGTAGACTACTGCAGACGCTATTTCCTTGCAAAGAAGTGTCGCATTCACATTCATTTGAATCATAGACGAGGAATGCATAGCACTTCGCAAATCATATTATATCTTACCATGAAACATAGAAATGAGATGCGATATCGCGTTTTAAAAAGCATTAGAACTCTATTGCTACGATACGTAGACATCTGCAGACGCTATTTCCTAGCAAGGTAGTGTCGCATTTACATTCAATTGAAGTGTAGACGAGGAATACATGACACTTCGCAAATCATATTTTACCTTACCATGAAACATAGAAATGAGATGCGATATCGCGTTTTAAAGAGCATTAGAACTCTATTGCTACGATACGTAGACATCTGCAGACGCTATTTCCTAGCAAGGAAGTGTCGCATTTACATTCATTTGAAGTGTAGACGGGGAATACATGACACTTCGCAGATCATATTATATCTTACCATGAAACATAGACATGAGATGCGATATCGCGTTTTAAGAAGCATTAGAAATCTATTGCTACGATACGTAGACATCTGCAAACGCTATTTCCTAGCGAGGAAGTGTCGCAGTCACATTCATTTGAAGTGTAGACGAGGAGTGCATGACACTTCGCAAATCATATTATATCTTACCGTGATACATAGAAATGAGATGCGATATCGCGTTTTAAGAAGCATTAGAACTCTATTGCTACGATACGCAGACATCTGCAAACGCTATTTCCTATCGAGGAAGTGTCGCATTCACATTCATTTGAAGTGTAGACGAGGAATACATGACACTTCGCAAATCATATTATATCTTACCGTGATACATAGAAATGAGATGCGATATCGCGTTTTAAGAAGCATTAGAACTCTATTGCTACGATACCTAGACATCTGCAGACGCTATTTCCTTGCAAGGAAGTGTCGCATTTACATTCATTTGAAGTGTAGACGAGGAATACATGACACTTCGCAAATCATATTATATCTTACCATGAAACATAGAAATGAGATGCGATATCGCGTTTTAAGAAGCATTAGAAATCTATTGCTACGATACGTAGACATCTGCGAACGATATTTCCTAGCGAGGAAGTGTCGCATTCACATTCATTTGAAATGTAGACGAGGAATACATGACACTTCGCAAATCATATTATATCTTACCGTGATACATAGAAATGAGATGCGATATCGCGTTTTAAGAAGCATTAGAACTCTATTGCTACGATACCTAGACATCTGCAAACGCTATTTCCTAGCGTGGAAGTGTCGCATTCACATTCATTTGAATAGTAGACGAGGAATACATAACACTTCGCAAATCATATTATATCTTACCATGAAACACAGAAATGAGATGCAATATCGTTTTTTAAGAATCATAAGAACTCTATTGCTACGATACGCAGACATCTGCAGACGCTATTTCCTAGCAAGGAAGTGTCGCATTTACATTCATTTGAAGTGTAGACGAGGAATACATGACACTTCGCAAATCATATTTTATCTTACCATGAAACATAGAAATGAGATGCGATATCGCGTTTTAAGAATCATAAGAACTCTATTGCTACGATACGTAGACTACTGCAGACGCTATTTCCTTGCAAAGAAGTGTCGCATTTACACTCATTTGTATCGTAGACGAGGAATGTATAACACTTCGCAAATCATATTATATCTTACCATGAAACATAGAAATGAGATGCGATATCGCGTTTTAAGAAGCATTAGAAATCTATTGCTACGATACGTAGACATCTGCAAACGATATTTCCTAGCGAGGAAGTGTCGCATTCACATTCATTTGAAATGTAGACGAGGAATACATGACACTTCGCAAATCATATTATATCTTACCGTGATACATAGAAATGAGATGCGATATCGCGTTTTAAGAAGCATTAGAACTCTATTGCTACGATACCTAGACATCTGCAAACGCTATTTCCTAGCGTGGAAGTGTCGCATTCACATTCATTTGAATAGTAGACGAGGAATACATAACACTTCGCAAATCATATTATATCTTACCATGAAACACAGAAATGAGATGCAATATCGTTTTTTAAGAATCATAAGAACTCTATTGCTACGATACGCAGACATCTGCAGACGCTATTTCCTAGCAAGGAAGTGTCGCATTTACATTCATTTGAAGTGTAGACGAGGAATACATGACACTTCGCAAATCATATTTTATCTTACCATGAAACATAGAAATGAGATGCGATATCGCGTTTTAAGAATCATAAGAACTCTATTGCTACGATACGTAGACTACTGCAGACGCTATTTCCTTGCAAAGAAGTGTCGCATTTACACTCATTTGTATCGTAGACGAGGAATGTATAACACTTCGCAAATCATATTATATCTTATCATGAAACTTAGAAATGAGATGCGATATCGCGTTTTAAGAAGCATTGGAACTCTATTGCTACGATACGTAGACATCTGCAGACGCTATTTCCTAGCAAGGAAGTGTCGCATTTACATTCATTTGAAGTATAGACGAGGAATACATGACACTTCGCAAATCATATTTTATCTT
This sequence comes from Xylocopa sonorina, assembly GCF_050948175.1. Classification (NCBI taxonomy): domain Eukaryota; kingdom Metazoa; phylum Arthropoda; class Insecta; order Hymenoptera; family Apidae; genus Xylocopa; species Xylocopa sonorina. Next base: position 806,504 of record NW_027490148.1, read on the forward strand.
ACCATGAAACATAGAAATGAGATGCGATATCGCGTTTTAAGAATCATAAGAACTCTATTGCTACGATACGTAGACTACTGCAGACGCTATTTCCTTGCAAAGAAGTGTCGCATTCACATTCATTTGAATCATAGACGAGGAATGCATAGCACTTCGCAAATCATATTATATCTTACCATGAAACATAGAAATGAGATGCGATATCGCGTTTTAAAAAGCATTAGAACTCTATTGCTACGATACGTAGACATCTGCAGACGCTATTTCCTAGCAAGGTAGTGTCGCATTTACATTCAATTGAAGTGTAGACGAGGAATACATGACACTTCGCAAATCATATTTTACCTTACCATGAAACATAGAAATGAGATGCGATATCGCGTTTTAAAGAGCATTAGAACTCTATTGCTACGATACGTAGACATCTGCAGACGCTATTTCCTAGCAAGGAAGTGTCGCATTTACATTCATTTGAAGTGTAGACGAGGAATACATAACACTTCGCAGATCATATTATATCTTACCATGAAACATAGACATGAGATGCGATATCGCGTTTTAAGAAGCATTAGAAATCTATTGCTACGATACGTAGACGTCTGCAAACGCTATTTCCTAGCGAGGAAGTGCCGCAGTCACATTCATTTGAAGTGTAGACGAGGAGTGCATGACACTTCGCAAATCATATTATATCTTACCGTGATACATAGAAATGAGATGCGATATCGCGTTTTAAGAAGCATTAGAACTCTATTGCTACGATACGCAGACATCTGCAAACGCCATTTCCTTGCAAGGAAGTGTCGCATTTACATTCATTTGAAGTGTAGACGAGGAATACATAACACTTCGCAAATCATATTATATCTTACCATGAAAAATAGAAATGAGATGCGATATCGCGTTTTAAGAAGCATTAGAACTCTATTGCTATGATACGTAGACATCTGCAAACGCTATTTCTTTGCAAGGAAGTGTCGCATTTACATTCATTTGAATCGTAGACGAGGAATGCATAACACTTCGCAAATCATATTATATCTTACCATGAAACATAGAAATGAGATGCGATATCGCGTTTTAAGAAGCATTAGAACTCTATTGCTACGATACGTAGACATCTGCAGACGCTATTTCCTAGCAAGGAAGTGTCGCATTTACATTCATTTGAAGTGTAGACGAGGAATACATGACACTTCGCAAATCATATTTTATCTTACCATGAAACATAGACATGAGATGCGATATCGCGTTTTAAGAAGCATTAGAAATCTATTGCTACGATACGTAGACATCTGCAAACGCTATTTCCTAGCGAGGAAGTGTCGCAGTCACATTCATTTGAAGTGTAGACGAGGAGTGCATGACACTTCGCAAATCATATTATATCTTACCGTGATACATAGAAATGAGATGCGATATCGCGTTTTAAGAAGCATTAGAACTCTATTGCTACGATACGCAGACATCTGCAAACGCTATTTCCTATCGAGGAAGTGTCGCATTCACATTCATTTGAAGTGTAGACGAGGAATACATGACACTTCGCAAATCATATTATATCTTACCGTGATACATAGAAATGAGATGCGATATCGCGTTTTAAGAAGCATTAGAAATTTATTGCTACGATACGTAGACATCTGCAAACGCTATTTCCTAGCGAGGAAGTGTCGCAGTCACATTCATTTGAAGTGTAGACGAGGAGTGCATGACACTTCGCAAATCATATTATATCTTACCGTGATACATAGAAATGAGATGCGATATCGCGTTTTAAGAAGCATTAGAACTCTATTGCTACGATACGCAGACATCTGCAAACGCCATTTCCTTGCAAGGAAGTGTCGCATTTACATTCATTTGAAGTGTAGACGAGGAATACATAACACTTCGCAAATCATATTATATCTTACCATGAAAAATAGAAATGAGATGCGATATCGCGTTTTAAGAAGCATTAGAACTCTATTGCTATGATACGTAGACATCTGCAAACGCTATTTCTTTGCAAGGAAGTGTCGCATTTACATTCATTTGAATCGTAGACGAGGAATGCATAACACTTCGCAAATCATATTATATCTTACCATGAAACATAGAAATGAGATGCGATATCGCGTTCTAAAAAGCATTAGAACTCTATTGCTACGGTACGTAGACATCTGCAGACGCTATTTCCTAGCAAGGAAGTGTCGCATTTACATTCATTTGAAGTGTAGACGAGGAATACATGACACTTCGCAGATCATATTATATCTTACCATGAAACATAGACATGAGATGCGATATCGCGTTTTAAGAAGCATTAGAAATCTATTGCTACGATACGTAGACATCTGCAAACGCTATTTCCTAGCGAGGAAGTGTCGCAGTCACATTCATTTGAAGTGTAGACGAGGAGTGCATGACACTTCGCATATCATATTATATCTTACCGTGATACATAGAAATGAGATGCGATATCGCGTTTTAAGAAGCATTAGATCTCTATTGCTACGATACGCAGACATCTGCAAACGCTATTTCCTATCGAGGAAGTGTTGCATTCACATTCATTTGAAGTGTAGACGAGGAATACATGACACTTCGCAAATCATATTATATCTTACCGTGATACATAGAAATGAGATGCGATATCGCGTTTTAAGAAGCATTAGAAATCTATTGCTACGATACGTAGACATCTGCAAACGCTATTTCCTAGCGAGGAAGTGTCGCAGTCGCATTCATTTGAAGTGTAGACGAGGAGTGCATGACACTTCGCAAATCATATTATATCTTACCGTGATACATAGAAATGAGATGCGATATCGCGTTTTAAGAAGCATTAGAACTCTATTGCTACGATACGCAGACATCTGCAAACGCCATTTCCTTGCAAGGAAGTGTCGCATTTACATTCATTTGAAGTGTAGACGAGGAATACATAACACTTCGCAAATCATATTATATCTTACCATGAAACATAGAAATGAGATGCGATATCGCGTTCTAAAAAGCATTAGAACTCTATTGCTACGGTACGTAGACATCCGCAGACGCTATTTCCTAGCAAGGAAGTGTCGCATTTACATTCATTTGAATCGTAGACGAGGAATGCATAACACTTCGCAAATCATATTATATCTTACCATGAAACATAGAAATGAGATGCGATATCGCGTTCTAAAAAGCATTAGAACTCTATTGCTATGGTACGTAGACATCTGCAGACGCTATTTCCTAGCAAGGAAGTGTCGCATTTACATTCATTTGAAGTGTAGACGAGGAATACATGACACTTCGCAGATCATATTATATCTTACCATGAAACATAGACATGAGATGCGATATCGCGTTTTAAGAAGCATTAGAAATCTATTGCTACGATACGTAGACATCTGCAAACGCTATTTCCTAGCGAGGAAGTGTCGCAGTCACATTCATTTGAAGTGTAGACGAGGAGTGCATGACACTTCGCAAATCATATTATATCTTACCGTGATACATAGAAATGAGATGCGATATCGCGTTTTAAGAAGCATTAGAACTCTATTGCTACGATACGCAGACATCTGCAAACGCTATTTCCTATCGAGGAAGTGTCGCATTCACATTCATTTGAAGTGTAGACGAGGAATACATGACACTTCGCAAATCATATTATATCTTACCGTGATACATAGAAATGAGATGCGATATCGCGTTTTAAGAAGCATTAGAACTCTATTGCTACGATACCTAGACATCTGCAGACGCTATTTCCTTGCAAGGAAGTGTCGCATTTACATTCATTTGAAGTGTAGACGAGGAATACATGACACTTCGCAAATCATATTATATCTTACCATGAAACATAGAAATGAGATGCGATATCGCGTTTTAAGAAGCATTAGAAATCTATTGCTACGATACGTAGACATCTGCGAACGATATTTCCTAGCGAGGAAGTGTCGCATTCACATTCATTTGAAATGTAGACGAGGAATACATGACACTTCGCAAATCATATTATATCTTACCGTGATACATAGAAATGAGATGCGATATCGCGTTTTAAGAAGCATTAGAACTCTATTGCTACGATACCTAGACATCTGCAAACGCTATTTCCTAGCGTGGAAGTGTCGCATTCACATTCATTTGAATAGTAGACGAGGAATACATAACACTTCGCAAATCATATTATATCTTACCATGAAACACAGAAATGAGATGCAATATCGTTTTTTAAGAATCATAAGAACTCTATTGCTACGATACGCAGACATCTGCAGACGCTATTTCCTAGCAAGGAAGTGTCGCATTTACATTCATTTGAAGTGTAGACGAGGAATACATGACACTTCGCAAATCATATTTTATCTTACCATGAAACATAGAAATGAGATGCGATATCGCGTTTTAAGAATCATAAGAACTCTATTGCTACGATACGTAGACTACTGCAGACGCTATTTCCTTGCAAAGAAGTGTCGCATTTACACTCATTTGTATCGTAGACGAGGAATGTATAACACTTCGCAAATCATATTATATCTTATCATGAATCTTAGAAATGAGATGCGATATCGCGTTTTAAGAAGCATTGGAACTCTATTGCTACGATACGTAGACATCTGCAGACGCTATTTCCTAGCAAGGAAGTGTCGCATTTACATTCATTTGAAGTATAGACGAGGAATACATGACACTTCGCAAATCATATTTTATCTTACCATGAAACATAGAAATGAGATGCGATATCGCGTTTTAAGAATCATAAGAACTCTATTGCTACGATACGTAGACTACTGCAGACGCTATTTCCTTGCAAAGAAGTGTCGCATTCACATTCATTTGAATCATAGACGAGGAATGCATAGCACTTCGCAAATCATATTATATCTTACCATGAAACATAGAAATGAGATGCGATATCGCGTTTTAAAAAGCATTAGAACTCTATTGCTACGATACGTAGACATCTGCAGACGCTATTTCCTAGCAAGGTAGTGTCGCATTTACATTCAATTGAAGTGTAGACGAGGAATACATGACACTTCGCAAATCATATTTTACCTTACCATGAAACATAGAAATGAGATGCGATATCGCGTTTTAAAGAGCATTAGAACTCTATTGCTACGATACGTAGACATCTGCAGACGCTATTTCCTAGCAAGGAAGTGTCGCATTTACATTCATTTGAAGTGTAGACGAGGAATACATGACACTTCGCAAATCATATTTCATCTTACCATGAAACATAGAAATGAGATGCGATATCGCGTTTTAAGAATCATAAGAACTCTATTGCTACGATACGCAGACATCTGCAAACGCCATTTCCTTGCAAGGAAGTGTCGCATTTACATTCATTTGAAGTGTAGACGAGGAATACATAACATTTCGCAAATCATATTATATCTTACCATGAAAAATAGGAATGAGATGCGATATCGCGTTTTAAGAAGCATTAGATCTCTATTGCTGCGATACCTAGACATCTGCAGACGCTATTTCTTAGCAAGGAAGTGTCGCGTTTACATTCATTTGAAGTGTAGACGAGGAATACATGATACTTCGCAAATCATATTATATCTTAACATGAAACATAGAAATGAGATGCGATATCGCGTTTTAAGAAGCATTAGAAATCTATTGCTACGATACGTAGACATCTGCAGACGCTATTTCCTAGCAAGGAAGTGTCGCATTTACATTCATTTGAAGTATAGACGAGGAATACATGACACTTCGCAAATCATATTTTATCTTACCATGAAACATAGAAATGAGATGCGATATCGCGTTTTAAGAATCATAAGAACTCTATTGCTACGATACGTAGACTACTGCAGACGCTATTTCCTTGCAAAGAAGTGTCGCATTTACATTCATTTGAATCATAGACGAGGAATGCATAACACTTCGCAAATCATATTATATCTTACCATGAAACATAGAAATGAGATGCGATATCGCGTTTTAAAAAGCATTAGAACTCTATTGCTACGATACGTAGACATCTGCAGACGCTATTTCCTAGCAAGGTAGTGTCGCATTTACATTCAATTAAAGTGTAGACGAGGAATACATGACACTTCGCAAAACATATTTTACCTTACCATGAAACATAGAAATGACATGCGATATCGCGTTTTAAAGAGCATTAGAACTCTATTGCTACGATACGTAGACATCTGCAGACGCTATTTCCTAGCAAGGAAGTGTCGCATTTACATTCATTTGAAGTGTAGACGAGGAATACATGACACTTCGCAAATCATATTTCATCTTACCATGAAACATAGAAATGAGATGCGATATCGCGTTTTAAGAATCATAAGAACTCTATTGCTACGATACGCAGACATCTGCAAACGCCATTTCCTTGCAAGGAAGTGTCGCATTTACATTCATTTGAAGTGTAGACGAGGAATACATAACATTTCGCAAATCATATTTTATCTTACCATGAAACATAGAAATGAGATGCGATATCGCGTTTTAAGAATCATAAGAACTCTATTGCTACGATACGTAGACTACTGCAGACGCTATTTCCTTGCAAAGAAGTGTCGCATTTACATTCATTTGAATCATAGACGAGGAATGCATAACACTTCGCAAATCATATTATATCTTACCATGAAACATAGAAATGAGATGCGATATCGCGTTTTAAAAAGCATTAGAACTCTATTGCTACGATACGTAGACATCTGCAGACGCTATTTCCTAGCAAGGTAGTGTCGCATTTACATTCAATTAAAGTGTAGACGAGGAATACATGACACTTCGCAAATCATATTTTACCTTACCATGAAACATAGAAATGACATGCGATATCGCGTTTTAAAGAGCATTAGAACTCTATTGCTACGATACGTAGACTACTGCAGACGCTATTTCCTTGCAAAGAAGTGTCGCATTTACACTCATTTGTATCGTAGACGAGGAATGTATAACACTTCGCAAATCATATTATATCTTACCATGAAACATAGAAATGAGATGCGATATCGCGTTTTAAAGAGCATTAGAACTCTATTGCTACGATACGTAGACATCTGCAGACGCTATTTCCTAGCAAGGAAGTGTCGCATTTACATTCATTTGAAGTGTAGACGAGGAATACATGACACTTCGCAAATCATATTTCATCTTACCATGAAACATAGAAATGAGATGCGATATCGCGTTCTAAGAATCATAAGAACTGTATTGCTACGATACGCAGACATCTGCAAACGCCATTTCCTTGCAAGGAAGTGTCGCATTTACATTCATTTGAAGTGTAGACGAGGAATACATAACATTTCGCAAATCATATTATATCTTACCATGAAAAATAGGAATGAGATGCGATATCGCGTTTTAAGAAGCATTAGATCTCTATTGCTGCGATACCTAGACATCTGCAGACGCTATTTCTTAGCAAGGAAGTGTCGCGTTTACATTCATTTGAAGTGTAGACGAGGAATACATGATACTTCGCAAATCATATTATATCTTAACATGAAACATAGAAATGAGATGCGATATCGCGTTTTAAGAAGCATTAGAAATCTATTGCTACGATACGTAGACATCTGCAGACGCTATTTCCTAGCAAGGAAGTGTCGCATTTACATTCATTTGAAGTATAGACGAGGAATACATGACACTTCGCAAATCATATTTTATCTTACCATGAAACATAGAAATGAGATGCGATATCGCGTTTTAAGAATCATAAGAACTCTATTGCTACGATACGTAGACTACTGCAGACGCTATTTCCTTGCAAAGAAGTGTCGCATTTACATTCATTTGAATCATAGACGAGGAATGCATAACACTTCGCAAATCATATTATATCTTACCATGAAACATAGAAATGAGATGCGACATCGCGTTTTAAAAAGCATTAGAACTCTATTGCTACGATACGTAGACATCTGCAGACGCTATTTCCTAGCAAGGTAGTGTCGCATTTACATTCAATTAAAGTGTAGACGAGGAATACATGACACTTCGCAAATCATATTTTACCTTACCATGAAACATAGAAATGACATGCGATATCGCGTTTTAAAGAGCATTAGAACTCTATTGCTACGATACGTAGACATCTGCAGACGCTATTTCCTAGCAAGGAAGTGTCGCATTTACATTCATTTGAAGTGTAGACGAGGAATACATGACACTTCGCAAATCATATTTCATCTTACCATGAAGCATAGAAATGAGATGCGATATCGCGTTTTAAGAATCATAAGAACTCTATTGCTACGATACGCAGACATCTGCAAACGCTATTTCCTATCGAGGAAGTGTCGCAGTCACATTCATTTGAAGTGTAGACGAGGAATACATGACACTTCGCAAATCATATTATATCTTACCGTGATTCATAGAAATGAGATGCGATATCGCGTTTTAAGAAGCATTAGAACTCTATTGCTACGATACCTAGACATCTGCAGACGCTATTTCCTTGCAAGGAAGTGTCGCATTTACATTCATTTGAAGTGTAGACGAGGAATACATGACACTTCGCAAATCATATTATTTCTTACCATGAAACATAGAAATGAGATGCGATATCGCGTTTTAAGAAGCATTAGAAATCTATTGCTACGATACGTAGACATCTGCAAACGCTATTTCCTAGCGAGGAAGTGTCGCATTCACATTCATTTGAAATGTAGACGAGGAATACATGACACTTCGCAAATCATATTATATCTTACCGTGATACATAGAAATGAGATGCGATATCGCGTTTTAAGAAGCATTAGAACTCTATTGCTACGATACGTAGACTACTGCAGACGCTATTTCCTTGCAAAGAAGTGTCGCATTTACATTCATTTGAATCATAGACGAGGAATGCATAGCACTTCGCAAATCATATTATATCTTACCGTGATACATAGAAATGAGATGCGATATCGCGTTTTAAGAAGCATTAGAACTCTATTGCTACGATACGCAGACATCTGCAAACGCTATTTCCTATCGAGGAAGTGTCGCATTCACATTCATTTGAAGTGTAGACGAGGAATACATGACACTTCGCAAATCATATTATATCTTACCGTGATACATAGAAATGAGATGCGATATCGCGTTTTAAGAAGCATTAGAAATCTATTGCTACGATACGTAGACATCTGCAAACGCTATTTCCTAGCGAGGAAGTGTCGCAGTCACATTCATTTGAAGTGTAGACGAGGAGTGCATGACACTTCGCAAATCATATTATATCTTACCGTGATACATAGAAATGAGATGCGATATCGCGTTTTAAGAAGCATTAGAACTCTATTGCTACGGTACGCAGACATCTGCAAACGCCATTTCCTTGCAAGGAAGTGTCGCATTTACATTCATTTGAAGTGTAGACGAGGAATACATAACACTTCGCAAATCATATTATATCTTACCATGAAACATAGAAATCAGATGCGATATCGCGTTCTAAAAAGCATTAGAACTCTATTGCTACGGTACGTAGACATCTGCAGACGCTATTTCCTAGCAAGGAAGTGTCGCATTTACATTCATTTGAATCGTAGACGAGGAATGCATAACACTTCGCAAATCATATTATATCTTACCATGAAACATAGAAATGAGATGCGATATCGCGTTCTAAAAAGCATTAGAACTCTATTGCTACGGTACGTAGACATCTGCAGACGCTATTTCCTAGCAAGGAAGTGTCGCATTTACATTCATTTGAAGTGTAGACGAGGAATACATGACACTTCGCAGATCATATTATATCTTACCATGAAACATAGACATGAGATGCGATATCGCGTTTTAAGAAGCATTAGAAATCTATTGCTACGATACGTAGACATCTGCAGACGCTATTTCCTAGCAAGGAAGTGTCGCATTTACATTCATTTGAAGTGTAGACGAGGAATACATGACACTTCGCAAATCATATTTTATCTTACCATGAAACATAGAAATGAGATACGATATCGCGTTTTAAGAATCATAAGAACTCTATTGCTACGATACGCAGACATCTGCAAACGCCATTTCCTTGCAAGGAAGTGTCGCATTTACATTCATTTGAAGTGTAGACGAGGAATACATAACACTTCGCAAATCATATTATATCTTACCATGAAAAATAGGAATGAGATGCGATATCGCGTTTTAAGAAGCATTAGATCTCTATTGCTGCGATACCTAGACATCTGCAGACGCTATTTCCTAGCAAGGAAGTGTCGCATTTACATTCATTTGAAGTGTAGACGAGGAATACATGATACTTCGCAAATCATATTATATCTTAACATGAAACATAGAAATGAGATGCGATATCGCGTTTTAAGGAGCATTAGAAATCTATTGCTACGATACGTAGACATCTGCAGACGCTATTTCCTAGCAGGGAAGTGTCGCATTCACATTCATTTGAAGTGTAGACGAGGAATACATAACACGTCGCAAATCATATTATGTCTTACCATGAAACATAGAAATGAGATGCAATATCGCGATTTAAGAATCATAAGAACTCTATTGCTACGATACCTAGACATCTGCAGACGCTATTTGCTTGCAAGGAAGTGTCGCATTTACATTCATTTGAAGTGTAGACGAGGAATACATAGCACTTCGCAAATCATATTATACCTTACCATGAAACATAGAAATGAGATGCGATATCGCGATCTAAGAATCATAAGAACCCTATTGCTACGATACGTAGACATCTGCAAACGCTATTTCCTTGCAAGGGAGTGTCGCATTTACATTCATTTGAATCGTAGACGAGGAATGCATAACACTTCGCAATGAATAATATATCTTACCATGAAACATAGAAATGAGATGCGATATCGCGTTTTAAGAAGCATTAGAAATCTATTGCTACGATACGTAGACATCTGCAGACGCTATTTCCTAGCAGGGAAGTGTCGCATTCACATTCATTTGAAGTGTAGACGAGGAATACATAACACGTCGCAAATCATATTATGTCTTACCATGAAACATAGAAATGAGATGCAATAACGCGATTTAAGAATCATAAGAACTCTATTGCTACGATACCTAGACATCTGCAGACGCTATTTGCTTGCAAGGAAGTGTCGCATTTACATTCATTTGGAGTGTAGACGAGGAATACATAGCACTTCGCAAATCATATTATACCTTACCATGAAACATAGAAATGAGATGCGATATCGCGTTCTAAGAATCATAAGAACTCTATTGCTACGATACGTAGACATCTGCAAACGCTATTTCCTTGCAAGGGAGTGTCGCATTTACATTCATTTGAATCGTAGACGAGGAATGCATAACACTTCGCAATGAATATTATATCTTACCATGAAACATAGAAATGAGATGCGATATCGCGTTTTAAGTAGCATTGGAAATCTATTGCTACGATACGTAGACATCTGCAAACGCTATTTCCTAGCGAGGATGTGTCGCATTCACATTCATTTGAAGTGTAGGCGAGGAATACATAACACTTCGCAAATCATATTATATCTTACCATGAAACATAGAAATGAGATGCGATATCGCGTTTTAAGAATCATAAGAACACTATTGCTACGATACGTAGACATCTGCAAACGCTATTTCCTTGCAAGGAAGTGTCGCATTTACATTCATTTGAATCGTAGACGAGGAATGCATAACACTTCGCAAATCATATTATATCTTACCATGAAACATAGAAATGAGATGCGATATCGCGTTTTAAAGAGCATTAGAACTCTATTGCTACGATACGTAGACATCTGCAGACGCTATTTCCTGGCAAGGAAGTGTCGCATTTACATTCATTTGAAGTGTAGACGAGGAATACATGACACTTCGCAAATCATATTTTATCTTACCATGAAACATAGAAATGAGATGCGATATCGCGTTTTAAGAATCATAAGAACTCTATTGCTACGATACGTAGACATCTGCAAACGCTATTTCCTTGCAAGGAAGTGTCGCATTTACATTCATTTGTATCGTAGACGAGGAATGCATAACACTTCGCAAATCATATTATATCTTACCATGAAACATAGAAATGAGATGCGATATCGCGTTTTAAGAATCATAAGAACTCTATTGCTACGATACGCAGACATCTGCAGACGCTATTTCCTTGCAAGGAAGTGTCGCATTTACATTCATTTGAATCGTAGACGAGGAATACATGACACTTCGCAAATCATATTTTATCTTACCATGAAACATAGAAATGAGTTGCGATCTCGCGTTTTAAGAATCATAAGAACTTTATTGCTACGATACGTAGACATCTGCAAACGCTATTTCCTTGCAAAGAAGTGTCGCATTTACATTCATTTGATTCGTAGATGAGGAATGTATAACACTTCGCAAATCATATTATATCTTATCATGAAACATAGTAATGAGATGCGATATCGCGTCTTAAGAAGCATTGGATCTCTATTGCTACGATACGTAGACATCTGCAGACGCTATTTCCTAGCAAGGAAGTGTCGCATTTACATTCATTTGAAGTATAGACGAGGAATACATGACACTTCGCAAATCATATTCTATCTTACCATGAAACATAGAAATGAGATGCGATATCGCGTTTTAAGAATCATAAGAACTCTATTGCTACGATACGTAGACATCTGCAAACGCTATTTCCTTGCAAGGAAGTGTCGCATTTACATTCATTTGAATCGTAGACGAGGAATGCATAACACTTCGCAAATCATATTATATCTTACCATGAAACATAGAAATGAGATGCGATATCGCGTTTTAAAGAGCATTAGAACTCTATTGCTACGATACGTAGACATCTGCAGACGCTATTTCCTAGCAAGGAAGTGTCGCATTTACATTCATTTGAAGTGTAGACGAGGAATACATGACACTTCGCAAATCATATTTTATCTTACCATGAAACATAGAAATGAGATACGATATCGCGTTTTAAGAATCATAAGAACTCTATTGCTACGATACGCAGACATCTGCAAACGCCATTTCCTTGCAAGGAAGTGTCGCATTTACATTCATTTGAAGTGTAGACGAGGAATACATAACACTTCGCAAATCATATTATATCTTACCATGAAAAATAGGAATGAGATGCGATATCGCGTTTTAGGAAGCATTAGATCTCTATTGCTGCGATACCTAGACATCTGCAGACGCTATTTCCTAGCAAGGAAGTGTCGCATTTACATTCATTTGAAGTGTAGACGAGGAATACATGATACTTCGCAAATCATATTATATCTTAACATGAAACATAGAAATGAGATGCGATATCGCGTTTTAAGGAGCATTAGAAATCTATTGCTACGATACGTAGACATCTGCAGACGCTATTTCCTAGCAGGGAAGTGTCGCATTCACATTCATTTGAAGTGTAGACGAGGAATACATAACACGTCGCAAATCATATTATGTCTTACCATGAAACATAGAAATGAGATGCAATATCGCGATTTAAGAATCATAAGAACTCTATTGCTACGATACCTAGACATCTGCAGACGCTATTTGCTTGCAAGGAAGTGTCGCATTTACATTCATTTGAATCGTAGACGAGGAATGCATAACACTTCGCAATGAATATTATATCTTACCATGAAACATAGAAATGAGATGCGATATCGCGTTTTAAGTAGCATTGGAAATCTACTGCTACGATACGTAGACATCTGCAAACGCTATTTCCTAGCGAGGATGTGTCTCATTCACATTCATTTGAAGTGTAGGCGAGGAATACATAACACTTCGCAAATCATATTATATCTTACCATGAAACATAGAAATGAGATGCAATATCGCGATTTAAGAATCATAAGAACTCTATTGCTACGATACGCAGACATCTGCAAACGCCATTTCCTTGCAAGGAAGTGTCGCATTTACATTCATTTGAAGTGTAGACGAGGAATACATAACACTTCGCAAATCATATTATATCTTCCCATGAAAAATAGAAATGAGATGCGATATCGCGTTTTAAGAAGCATTAGAACTCTATTGCTATGATACGTAGACATCTGCAGACGCAATTTCCTAGCAGGGAAGTGTCGCATTTACATTCATTTTAAGTGTAGACGAGGAATACATGAGACTTCGCAAATCACATTTTATCTTACCATGAAACATAGAAATGAGATGCGATATCGCGATTTAAGAATCATAAGAACTCTATTGCTACGATACGCAGACATCTGCAGACGCTATTTCCTAGCAAGGAAGTGTCGCATTTACATTCATTTGAAGTGTAGACGAGGAATACATGACACTTCGCAAATCATATTTTATCTTACCATGAAACATAGAAATGAGATGCGATCTCGCGTTTTAAGAATCATAAGAACTTTATTGCTACGATACGTAGACATCTGCAAACGCTATTTCCTAGCGAGGATGTGTCGCATTCACATTCATTTGAAGTGTAGGCGAGGAATACATAACACTTCGCAAATCATATTATATCTTATCATGAAACATAGAAATGAGATGCAATATCGCGATTTAAGAATCATAAGAACTCTATTGCTACGATACGCAGACATCTGCAAACGCCATTTCCTTGCAAGGAAGTGTCGCATTTACATTCATTTGAAGTGTAGACGAGGAATACATAACACTTCGCAAATCATATTATATCTTCCCATGAAAAATAGAAATGAGATGCGATATCGCGTTTTAAGAAGCATTAGAACTCTATTGCTATGATACGTAGACATCTGCAGACGCTATTTCCTAGCAAGGAAGTGTCGCATTTACATTCATTTGAAGTGTAGACGAGGAATACATGACACTTCGCAGATCATATTATATCTTACCATGAAACATAGACATGAGATGCGATATCGCGTTTTAAGAAGCATTAGAAATCTATTGCTACGATACGTAGACATCTGCAAACGCTATTTCCTAGCGAGGAAGTGTCGCAGTCACATTCATTTGAAGTGTAGACGAGGAGTGCATGACACTTCGCAAGTCATATTATATCTTACCGTGATACATAGAAATGAGATGCGATATCGCGTTTTAAGAAGCATTAGAACTCTTTTGCTACGATACGCAGACATCTGCAAACGCTATTTCCTAGCGAGGAAGTGTCGCATTCACATTCATTTGAAGTGTAGACGAGGAATACATGACACTTCGCAAATCATATTATATCTTACCGTGATACATAGAAATGAGATGCGATATCGCGTTTTAAGAAGCATTAGAACTCTATTGCTACGATACCTAGACATCTGCAGACGCTATTTCCTTGCAAGGAAGTGTCGCATTTACATTCATTTGAAGTGTAGACGAGGAATACATGACACTTCGCAAATCATATTATTTCTTAACATGAAACATATAAATGAGATGCGATATCGCGTTTTAAGAAGCATTAGAAATCTATTGCTGCGATACGTAGACATCTGCAAACGCTATTTCCTAGCGAGGAAGTGTCGCATTCAGATTCATTTGAAGTGTAGACGAGGAATACATGACACTTCGCAAATCATATTATATCTTACCGTGATACATAGAAATGAGATGCGATATCGCGTTTTAAGAAGCATTAGAACTCTATTGCTACGATACGCAGACATCTGCAAACGCTATTTCCTAGCGAGGATGTGTCGCATTCACATTCATTTGAAGGGTACACGAGGAATACATGACACTTCGCAAATCATATTATATCTTACCGTGATACATAGAAATGAGATGCGATATCGCGTTTTAAGAAGCATTACAACTCTATTGCTACGATACCTAGACATCTGCAGACGCTATTTCCTTGCAAGGAAGTGTCGCATTTACATTCATTTGAAGTGTAGACGAGGAATACATGACACTTCGCAAATCATATTATATCTTACCATGAAACATAGAAATGAGATGCGATATCGCGTTTTAAGAATCATAAGAACTCTATTGCTACGATACGTAGACATCTGCAAACGCTATTTCCTTGCAAGGAAGTGTCGCATTTACATTCATTTGAATCGTAGACGAGGAATGCATAACACTTCGCAAATCATATTATATCTTACCATGAAACATAGAAATGAGATGCGATATCGCGTTTTAAGAAGCATTAGAACTCTATTGCTACGATACGTAGACATCTGCAGACGCTATTTCCTTGCAAGGAAGTGTCGCATTTACATTCATTTGAAGTGTAGACGAGGAATACATGACACTTCGCAAATCATATTATTTCTTACCATGAAACATAGAAATGAGATGCGATATGGCGTTTTAAGAAGCATTAGAAATCTATTGCTACGATACGTAGACAACTGCAAACGTTATTTCCTAGCGAGGAAGTGTCGCATTCACATTCATTTGAAATGTAGACGAGGAATACATGACACTTCGCAAATCATATTATATCTTACCGTGATACATAGAAATGAGATGCGATATCGCGTTTTAAGAAGCATTAGAACTCTATTGCTACGATACGTAGACATCTGCAAACGCTATTTCCTAGCGAGGATGTGTCGCATTCACATTCATTTGAAGTGTAGACGAGGAATACATGACACTTCGCAAATCATATTATATCTTACCGTGATACATAGAAATGAGATGCGATATCGCGTTTTAAGAAGCATTAGAACTGTATTGCTACGATACCTAGACATCTGCAGACGCTATTTCCTTGCAAGGAAGTGTCGCATTTACATTCATTTGAAGTGTAGAGGAGGAATACATGACACTTCGCAAATCATATTATATCTTACCATGAAACATAGAAATGAGATGCGATATCGCGTTTTAAGAATCATAAGAACTCTATTGCTACGATACGTAGACATCTGCAAACGCTATTTCCTTACAAGGAAGTGTCGCATTTACACGCATTTGAAGTGTAGACGAGGAATACATAACACTTCACAAATCATATTATATCTTACCATGAAAAATAGGAATGAGATGCGATATCGCGTTTTAAGAAGCATTAGATCTCTATTGCTGCGATACCTAGACATCTGCAGACGCTATTTCCTAGCAAGGAAGTGTCGCATTTACATTCATTTGAAGTGTAGACGAGGAATACATGATACTTCGCAAATCATATTATATCTTAACACGAAACATAGAAATGAGATGCGATATCGCGATTTAAGAATCATAAGAACTCTATTGCTACGATACCTAGACATCTGCAGACGCTATTTCCTTGCAAGGAAGTGTCGCATTTACATTCATTTGAAGTGTAGACGAGGAATACATAGCACTTCGCAAATCATATTATATCTTACCATGAAACATAGGAATGAGATGCGATATCGCGATTTAAGAAGCATTAGAACTCTATTGCTACGATACCTAGACATCTGCAGACGCTATTTCCTTGCAAGGAAGTGTCGCATTTACATTCATTTGAAGTGTAGACGAGGAATGCATAACACTTAGCAATGAATATTATATCTTACCATGAAACATAGAAATGAGATGCGATATCGCGTTTTAAGAAGCATTAGAACTCTATTGCTACGATACGTAGACATCTGCAAACGCTATTTCCTTGCAAGGGAGTGTCGCATTTACATTCATTTGAATCGTAGACGAGGAATGCATAACACTTCGCAATGAATATTATATCTTACCATGAAACATAGAAATGAGATGCAATATCGCGATTTAAGAATCATAAGAACTCTATTGCTACGATACGCAGACATCTGCTAACGCCATTTCCTTGCAAGGAAGTGTCGCATTTACATTCATTTGAAGTGTAGACGAGGAATACATAACACTTCGCAAATCATATTATATCTTACCATGAAAAATAGAAATGAGATGCGATATCGCGTTTTAAGAAGCATTAGAACTCTATTGCTACGATACGTAGACATCTGCAAACGCTATTTCCTTGCAAGGAAGTGTCGCATTTACATTCATTTGAATCGTAGACGAGGAATGCATAACACTTCGCAAATCATATTATATCTTACCATGAAACATAGAAATGAGATGCGATATCGCGTTTTAAGAAGCATTAGAACTCTATTGCTACGATACGTAGACATCTGCAGACGCTATTTCCTAGCAAGGAAGTGTCGCATTTACATTCATTTGAAGTGTAGACGAGGAATACATGACACTTCGCAAATCATATTTTATCTTACCATGAAACATAGAAATGAGATGCGATATCGCGTTTTAAGATTCATAAGAACTCTATTGCTACGATACGTAGACATCTGCAAACGCTATTTCCTTGCAAGGAAGTGTCGCATTTACATTCATTTGAATCGTAGACGAGGAATGCATAACACTTCGCAAATCATATTATATCTTACCATGAAACATAGAAATGAGATGCGATATCGCGTTTTAAAAAGCATTAGAACTCTATTGCTACGATACGTAGACATCTGCAGACGCTATTTCCTAGCAAGGAAGTGTCGCATTTACATTCATTTGAAGTGTAGACGAGGAATACATGACACTTCGCAAATCATATTTTATCTTACCATGAAACATTGAAATGAGATGCGATCTCGCGTTTTAAGAATCATAAGAACTTTATTGCTACGATACGTAGACATCTGCAAACACTATTTTCTAGCAAGGAAGTGTCGCATTTACATTCATTTGAATCGTAGACGAGGAATGCATAACACTTCGCAAATCATATTATATCTTACCATGAAACATAGAAATGAGATGCGATATCGCGTTTTAAAAAGAATTAGAACTCTATTGCTACGATACGTAGACATCTGCAGACGCTATTTCCTAGCAAGGATGTGTCGCATTTACATTCATTTGAAGTGTAGACGAGGAATACATGACATTTCGCAAATCATATTATATCTTACCATGAAACATAGAAATGAGATGCAATATCGCGATTTAAGAATCATAAGAACTCTATTGCTACGATACGCAGACATCTGCAAACGCCATTTCCTTGCAAGGAAGTGTCGCATTTACATTCATTTGAAGTGTAGACGAGGAATACATAACACTTCGCAAATCATATTATATCTTACCATGAAAAATAGAAATGAGATGCGATATCGCGTTTTAAGAAGCATTAGAACTCTATTGCTACGATACGTAGACATCTGCAAACGCTATTTCCTTGCAAGGAAGTGTCGCATTTACATTCATTTGAATCGTAGACGAGGAATGCATAACACTTCGCAAATCATATTATATCTTACCATGAAACATAGAAATGAGATGCGATATCGCGTTTTAAGAAGCATTAGAACTCTATTGCTACGATACGTAGACATCTGCAGACGCTATTTCCTAGCAAGGAAGTGTCGCATTTACATTCATTTGAAGTGTAGACGAGGAATACATGACACTTCGCAAATCATATTTTATCTTACCATGAAACATAGAAATGAGATGCGATATCGCGTTTTAAGATTCATAAGAACTCTATTGCTACGATACGTAGACATCTGCAAACGCTATTTCCTTGCAAGGAAGTGTCGCATTTACATTCATTTGAAGTGTAGACGAGGAATACATGACACTTCGCAAATCATATTTTATCTTACCATGAAACATTGAAATGAGATGCGATCTCGCGTTTTAAGAATCATAAGAACTTTATTGCTACGATACGTAGACATCTGCAAACACTATTTTCTAGCAAGGAAGTGTCGCATTTACATTCATTTGAATCGTAGACGAGGAATGCATAACACTTCGCAAATCATATTATATCTTACCATGAAACATAGAAATGAGATGCGATATCGCGTTTTAAAAAGAATTAGAACTCTATTGCTACGATACGTAGACATCTGCAGACGCTATTTCCTAGCAAGGATGTGTCGCATTTACATTCATTTGAAGTGTAGACGAGGAATACATGACATTTCGCAAATCATATTATATCTTACCATGAAACATAGAAATGAGATGCAATATCGCGATTTAAGAATCATAAGAACTCTATTGCTACGATACGCAGACATCTGCAAACGCCATTTCCTTGCAAGGAAGTGTCGCATTTACATTCATTTGAAGTGTAGACGAGGAATACATAACACTTCGCAAATCATATTATATCTTACCATGAAAAATAGAAATGAGATGCGATATCGCGTTTTAAGAAGCATTAGAACTCTATTGCTACGATACGTAGACATCTGCAAACGCTATTTCCTTGCAAGGAAGTGTCGCATTTACATTCATTTGAATCGTAGACGAGGAATGCATAAAACTTCGCAAATCATATTATATCTTACCATGAAACATAGAAATGAGATGCGATATCGCGTTTTAAAAAGCATTAGAACTCTATTGCTACGATACGTAGACATCTGCAGACGCTATTTCCTAGCAAGGAAGTGTCGCATTTACATTCATTTGAAGTGTAGACGAGGAATACATGACACTTCGCAAATTATATTTTATCTTACCATGAAACATAGAAATGAGATGCGATATCGCGTTTTAAGAATCATAAGAACTCTTTTGCTACGATACGTAGACATCTGCAAACGCTATTTCCTTGCAAGGAAGTGTCGCATTTACATTCATTTGAATCGTAGACGAGGAATGCATAACACTTCGCAAATCATATTATATCTTACCATGAAACATAGAAATGAGATGCGATATCGCGTTTTAAGAAGCATTAGAACTCTATTGCTACGATACGTAGACATCTGCAGACGCTATTTCCTAGCAAGGAAGTGTCGCATTTACATTCATTTGAAGTGTAGACGAGGAATACATGACACTTCGCAAATCATATTTTATCTTACCATGAAACATAGAAATGAGATGCGATATCGCGTTTTAAGATTCATAAGAACTCTATTGCTACGATACGTAGACATCTGCAAACGCTATTTCCTTGCAAGGAAGTGTCGCATTTACATTCATTTGAATCGTAGACGAGGAATGCATAACACTTCGCAAATCATATTATATCTTACCATGAAACATAGAAATGAGATGCGATATCGCGTTTTAAAAAGCATTAGAACTCTATTGCTACGATACGTAGACATCTGCAGACGCTATTTCCTAGCAAGGAAGTGTCGCATTTACATTCATTTGAAGTGTAGACGAGGAATACATAACACTTCGCAAATCATATTTTATCTTACCATGAAACATTGAAATGAGATGCGATATCGCGTTTTAAGAAGCATTAGATCTCTATTGCTGCGATACCTAGACATCTGCAGACGCTATTTTCTAGCAAGGAAGTGTCGCATTTACATTCATTTGAAGTGTAGACGAGGAATACATGATACTTCGCAAATCATATTATATCCTTAACATGAAACATAGAAATGAGATGCGATATCGCGATTTAAGAATCATAAGAACTCTATTGCTACGATACCTAGACATCTGCAGACGCTATTTCCTTGCAAGGAAGTGTCGCATTTACATTCATTTGAAGTGTAGACGAGGAATACATAACACCTCGCAAATCATATTATATCTTACCATGAAACATAGAAATGAGATGCAATATCGCGATTTAAGAATCATAAGAACTCTATTGCTACGATACGCAGACATCTGCAAACGCCATTTCCTTGCAAGGAAGTGTCGCATTTACATTCATTTGAAGTGTAGACGAGGAATACATAACACTTAGCAAATCATATTATATCTTACCATGTAACATAGAAATGAGATGCGATATCGCGTTTTAAGAAGCATTAGAACTCTATTGCTACGATACGTAGACATCTGCAAACGCTATTTCCTTGCAAGGAAGTGTCGCATTTACATTCATTTGAAGTGTAGACGAGGAATACATGACACTTCGCAAATTATATTTTATCTTACCATGAAACATAGAAATGAGATGCGATGTCGCGTTCTAAAAAGCATTAGAACTCTATTGCTACGATACCTAGACATCTGCAGACGCTATTTCCTTGCAAGGAAATGTCGCATTTACATTCATTTGAATCGTAGACGAGGAATGCATGACACTTCGCAAATCATATTATATCTTACCTTGATACATAGAAATGAGATGCGATATCGCGTTTTA
The DNA here is from genome assembly GCF_050948175.1 of Xylocopa sonorina. NCBI lineage: Eukaryota > Metazoa > Arthropoda > Insecta > Hymenoptera > Apidae > Xylocopa > Xylocopa sonorina. Next base: position 828,468 of record NW_027490148.1, read on the forward strand.
AAAAGCATTAGAACTCTATTGCTACGATACGTAGACATCTGCAGACGCTATTTCCTAGCAAGGAAGTGTCGCATTTACATTCATTTGAAGTGTAGACGAGGAATACATGACACTTCGCAAATCATATTTTACCTTACCATGCAACATAGAAATGAGATGCGATATCGCGTTTTAAGAATCATAAGAACACTATTGCTACGATACGTAGACATCTGCAAACGCTATTTCCTTGCAAGGAAGTGTCGCATTTACATTCATTTGAATCGTAGACGAGGAATGCATAACACTTCGCAAATCATATTATATCTTATCATGAATCATAGAAATGAGATGCGATATCGCGTTTTAAGAAGCATTAGAACTCTATTGCTACGATACCTAGATATCTGCAGACGCTATTTCCTTGCAAGGAAGTGTCGCATTTACATTCATTTGAAGTGTAGACGAGGAATGCATAACACTTAGCAATGAATATTATATCTTACCATGAAACATAGAAATGAGATGCGATATCGCGTTATAAGAAGCACTAGAACTCTATTGCTACGATACGTAGACATCTGCAAACGCTATTTCCTTGCAAGGGAGTGTCGCATTTACATTCATTTGAATCGTAGACGAGGAATGCATAACACTTCGCAATGAATATTATATCTTACCATGAAACATAGAAATGAGATGCAATATCGCGATTTAAGAATCATTAGAACTCTATTGCTACGATACGCAGACATCTGCAAACGCCATTTCCTTGCAAGGAAGTGTCGCATTTACATTCATTTGAAGTGTAGACGAGGAATACATAACACTTCGCAAATCATATTATATCTTACCATGAAAAATAGAAATGAGATGCGATATCCCGTTTTAAGAAGCATTAGAACTCTATTGCTACGATACGTAGACATCTGCAAACGCTGTTTCCTTGCAAGGAAGTGTCGCATTTACATTCATTTGAATCGTAGACGAGGAATGCATAACACTTCGCAAATCATATTATATCTTACCATGAAACATAGAAATGAGTTGCGATATCGCGTTTTAAAAAGCATTAGAACTCTATTGCTACGATACGTAGACATCTGCAGACGCTATTTCCTAGCAAGGAAGTGTCGCATTTACATTCATTTGAAGTGTAGACGAGGAATACATGACACTTCGCAAATTATATTTTATCTTACCATGAAACATAGAAATGAGATGCGATATCGCGTTTTAAGAATCATAAGAACTCTATTGCTACGATACGTAGACATCTGCAAACGCTATTTCCTTGCAAGGAAGTGTCGCATTTACATTCATTTGAATCGTAGACGAGGAATGCATAACACTTCGCAAATCATATTATATCTTACCATGAAACATAGAAATGAGATGCGATATCGCGTTTTAAAAAGCATTGGAACTCTATTGCTACGTTACGTAGACATCTGCAGACGCTATTTCCTAGCAAGGAAGTGTCGCATTTACATTCATTTGAAGTGTAGACGAGGAATACATGATACTTCGCAAATCATATTATATCTTAACACGAAACATAGAAATGAGATGCGATATCGCGATTTAAGAATCATAAGAACTCTATTCCTACGATACCTAGACATCTGCAGACGCTATTTCCTTGCAAGGAAGTGTCGCATTTACATTCATTTGAAGTGTAGACGAGGAATACATAGCACTTCGCAAATCATATTATATCTTACCATGAAACATAGGAATGAGATGCGATATCGCGATTTAAGAAGCATTAGAACTCTATTGCTACGATACCTAGACATCTGCAGACGCTATTTCCTTGCAAGGAAGTGTCGCATTTACATTCATTTGAAGTGTAGACGAGGAATGCATAACACTTAGCAATGAATATTATATCTTACCATGAAACATAGAAATGAGATGCGATATCGCGTTTTAAGAAGCATTAGAACTCTATTGCTACGATACGTAGACATCTGCAAACGCTATTTCCTTGCAAGGGAGTGTCGCATTTACATTCATTTGAATCGTAGACGAGGAATGCATAACACTTCGCAATGAATATTATATCTTACCATGAAACTTAGAAATGAGATGCAATATCGCGATTTAAGAATCATAAGAACTCTATTGCTACGATACGCAGACATCTGCTAACGCCATTTCCTTGCAAGGAAGTGTCGCATTTACATTCATTTGAAGTGTAGACGAGGAATACATAACACTTCGCAAATCATATTATATCTTACCATGAAAAATAGAAATGAGATGCGATATCGCGTTTTAAGAAGCATTAGAACTCTATTGCTACGATACGTAGACATCTGCAAACGCTATTTCCTTGCAAGGAAGTGTCGCATTTACATTCATTTGAATCGTAGACGAGGAATGCATAACACTTCGCAAATCATATTATATCTTACCATGAAACATAGAAATGAGATGCGATATCGCGTTTTAAGAAGCATTAGAACTCTATTGCTACGATACGTAGACATCTGCAGACGCTATTTCCTAGCAAGGAAGTGTCGCATTTACATTCATTTGAAGTGTAGACGAGGAATACATGACACTTCGCAAATCATATTTTATCTTACCATGAAACATAGAAATGAGATGCGATATCGCGTTTTAAGATTCATAAGAACTCTATTGCTACGATACGTAGACATCTGCAAACACTATTTCCTTGCAAGGAAGTGTCGCATTTACATTCATTTGAAGTGTAGACGAGGAATGCATAACACTTAGCAATGAATATTATATCTTACCATGAAACATAGAAATGAGATGCGATATCGCGTTTTAAGAAGCATTAGAACTCTATTGCTACGATACGTAGACATCTGCAAACGCTATTTCCTTGCAAGGGAGTGTCGCATTTACATTCATTTGAATCGTAGACGAGGAATGCATAACACTTCGCAATGAATATTATATCTTACCATGAAACATAGAAATGAGATGCAATATCGCGATTTAAGAATCATAAGAACTCTATTGCTACGATACGCAGACATCTGCTAACGCCATTTCCTTGCAAGGAAGTGTCGCATTTACATTCATTTGAAGTGTAGACGAGGAATACATAACACTTCGCAAATCATATTATATCTTACCATGAAACATAGAAATGAGATGCGATATCGCGTTTTAAGAAGCATTAGAACTCTATTGCTACGATACGTAGACATCTGCAAACGCTATTTCCTTGCAAGGAAGTGTCGCATTTACATTCATTTGAATCGTAGACGAGGAATGCATAACACTTCGCAAATCATATTATATCTTACCATGAAACATAGAAATGAGATGCGATATCGCGTTTTAAGAAGCATTAGAACTCTATTGCTACGATACGTAGACATCTGCAGACGCTATTTCCTAGCAAGGAAGTGTCGCATTTACATTCATTTGAAGTGTAGACGAGGAATACATGACACTTCGCAAATTATATTTTATCTTACCATGAAACATAGAAATGAGATGCGATATCGCGTTTTAAGAATCATAAGAACTCTATTGCTACGATACGTAGACATCTGCAAACGCTATTTCCTTGCAAGGAAGTGTCGCATTTACATTCATTTGAATCGTAGACGAGGAATGCATAACACTTCGCAAATCATATTATATCTTACCATGAAACATAGAAATGAGATGCGATATCGCGTTTTAAAAAGCATTAGAACTCTATTGCTACGTTACGTAGACATCTGCAGACGCTATTTCCTAGCAAGGAAGTGTCGCATTTACATTCATTTGAAGTGTAGACGAGGAATACATGATACTTCGCAAATCATATTATATCTTAACACGAAACATAGAAATGAGATGCGATATCGCGATTTAAGAATCATAAGAACTCTATTCCTACGATACCTAGACATCTGCAGACGCTATTTCCTTGCAAGGAAGTGTCGCATTTACATTCATTTGAAGTGTAGACGAGGAATACATAGCACTTCGCAAATCATATTATATCTTACCATGAAACATAGGAATGAGATGCGATATCGCGATTTAAGAAGCATTAGAACTCTATTGCTACGATACCTAGACATCTGCAGACGCTATTTCCTTGCAAGGAAGTGTCGCATTTACATTCATTTGAAGTGTAGACGAGGAATGCATAACACTTAGCAATGAATATTATATCTTACCATGAAACATAGAAATGAGATGCGATATCGCGTTTTAAGAAGCATTAGAACTCTATTGCTACGATACGTAGACATCTGCAAACGCTATTTCCTTGCAAGGGAGTGTCGCATTTACATTCATTTGAATCGTAGACGAGGAATGCATAACACTTCGCAATGAATATTATATCTTACCATGAAACTTAGAAATGAGATGCAATATCGCGATTTAAGAATCATAAGAACTCTATTGCTACGATACGCAGACATCTGCTAACGCCATTTCCTTGCAAGGAAGTGTCGCATTTACATTCATTTGAAGTGTAGACGAGGAATACATAACACTTCGCAAATCATATTATATCTTACCATGAAAAATAGAAATGAGATGCGATATCGCGTTTTAAGAAGCATTAGAACTCTATTGCTACGATACGTAGACATCTGCAAACGCTATTTCCTTGCAAGGAAGTGTCGCATTTACATTCATTTGAATCGTAGACGAGGAATGCATAACACTTCGCAAATCATATTATATCTTACCATGAAACATAGAAATGAGATGCGATATCGCGTTTTAAGAAGCATTAGAACTCTATTGCTACGATACGTAGACATCTGCAGACGCTATTTCCTAGCAAGGAAGTGTCGCATTTACATTCATTTGAAGTGTAGACGAGGAATACATGACACTTCGCAAATCATATTTTATCTTACCATGAAACATAGAAATGAGATGCGATATCGCGTTTTAAGATTCATAAGAACTCTATTGCTACGATACGTAACATCTGCAAACGCTATTTCCTTGCAAGGAAGTGTCGCATTTACATTCATTTGAATCGTAGACGAGGAATGCATAACACTTCGCAAATCATATTATATCTTACCATGAAACATAGAAATGAGATGCGATATCGCGTTTTAAAAAGCATTAGAACTCTATTGCTACGATACGTAGACATCTGCAGACGCTATTTCCTAGCAAGGAAGTGTCGCATTTACATTCATTTGAAATGTAGACGAGGAATACATGACACTTCGCAAATCATATTTTATCTTACCATGAAACATTGAAATGAGATGCGATCTCGCGTTTTAAGAATCATAAGAACTTTATTGCTACGATACGTAGACATCTGCAAACACTATTTCCTTGCAAGGAAGTGTCGCATTTACATTCATTTGAAGTGTAGACGAGGAATGCATAACACTTAGCAATGAATATTATATCTTACCATGAAACATAGAAATGAGATGCGATATCGCGTTTTAAGAAGCATTAGAACTCTATTGCTACGATACGTAGACATCTGCAAACGCTATTTCCTTGCAAGGGAGTGTCGCATTTACATTCATTTGAATCGTAGACGAGGAATGCATAACACTTCGCAATGAATATTATATCTTACCATGAAACATAGAAATGAGATGCAATATCGCGATTTAAGAATCATAAGAACTCTATTGCTACGATACGCAGACATCTGCAAACGCCATTTCCTTGCAAGGAAGTGTCGCATTTACATTCATTTGAAGTGTAGACGAGGAATACATAACACTTAGCAAATCATATTATATCTTACCATGTAACATAGAAATGAGATGCGATATCGCGTTTTAAGAAGCATTAGAACTCTATTGCTACGATACGTAGACATCTGCAAACGCTATTTCCTTGCAAGGAAGTGTCGCATTTACATTCATTTGAATCGTAGACGAGGAATGCATAACACTTCGCAAATCATATTATATCTTACCATGAAACATAGAAATGAGATGCGATGTCGCGTTCTAAAAAGCATTAGAACTCTATTGCTACGATACCTAGACATCTGCAGACGCTATTTCCTTGCAAGGAAATGTCGCATTTACATTCATTTGAATCGTAGACGAGGAATGCATGACACTTCGCAAATCATATTATATCTTACCTTGATACATAGAAATGAGATGCGATATCGCGTTTTAAAAAGCATTAGAACTCTATTGCTACGATACGTAGACATCTGCAGACGCTATTTCCTAGCAAGGAAGTGTCGCATTTACATTCATTTGAAGTGTAGACGAGGAATACATGACACTTCGCAAATCATATTTTACCTTACCATGCAACATAGAAATGAGATGCGATATCGCGTTTTAAGAATCATAAGAACACTATTGCTACGATACGTAGACATCTGCAAACGCTATTTCCTTGCAAGGAAGTGTCGCATTTACATTCATTTGAATCGTAGACGAGGAATGCATAACACTTCGCAAATCATATTATATCTTATCATGAATCATAGAAATGAGATGCGATATCGCGTTTTAAGAAGCATTAGAACTCTATTGCTACGATACCTAGATATCTGCAGACGCTATTTCCTTGCAAGGAAGTGTCGCATTTACATTCATTTGAAGTGTAGACGAGGAATGCATAACACTTAGCAATGAATATTATATCTTACCATGAAAAATAAAAATGAGATGCGATATCCCGTTTTAAGAAGCATTAGAACTCTATTGCTACGATACGTAGACATCTGCAAACGCTGTTTCCTTGCAAGGAAGTGTCGCATTTACATTCATTTGAATCGTAGACGAGGAATGCATAACACTTCGCAAATCATATTATATCTTACCATGAAACATAGAAATGAGTTGCGATATCGCGTTTTAAAAAGCATTAGAACTCTATTGCTACGATACGTAGACATCTGCAGACGCTATTTCCTAGCAAGGAAGTGTCGCATTTACATTCATTTGAAGTGTAGACGAGGAATACATGACACTTCGCAAATCATATTTTATCTTACCATGAAACATAGAAATGAGATGCGATATCGCGTTTTAAGAATCATAAGAACTTTATTGCTACGATACGTAGACATCTGCAAACGCTATTTCCTTGCAAGGAAGTGTCGCATTTACATTCATTTGAATCGTAGACGAGGAATGTATATCACTTCGCAATGAATATTATATCTTATCATGAAACATAGCTATGAGATGCTATATCTCGTTTTTAGAAGCATTTGAACTCTATTGCTACGATACGCAGACATCTGCAAACGCCATTTCCTTGCAAGGTAGTGTCGCATTTACATTCATTTGAAGTGTAGACGAGGAATACATAACACTTCGCAAATCATATTATATCTTACCATGAAAAATAGAAATGAGATGCGATATCGCGTTTTAAGAAGCATTAGAACTCTATTGCTACGATACGTAGACATCTGCAGACGCTATTTCCTAGCAAGGAAGTGTCGCATTTACATTCATTTGAATCGTAGACGAGGAATGCATAACACTTCGCAAATCATATTATATCTTATCATGAAACATAGAAATTAGATGCGATATCGCGTTTTAAGAAGCATTAGAACTCTATTGCTACGATACCTAGACATCTGCAGACGCTATTTCCTTGCAAGGAAGTGTCGCATTTACATTCATTTGAAGTGTAGACGAGGAATGCATAACACTTAGCAATGAATATTATATCTTACCATGAAACATAGAAATGAGATGCGATATCGCGTTTTAAGAAGCATTAGAACTCTATTGCTACGATACATAGACATCTGCAAACGCTATTTCCTTGCAAAGAAGTGTCGCATTTACATTCATTTGAATCGTAGACGAGGAATGCATGACACTTAGCAATGAATATTATATCTTACCATGAAACATAGAAATGAGATGCGATATCGCGTTTTAAGAAGCATTAGAACTCTATTGCTACGATACGTAGATATCTGCAAACGCTATTTCCTTGCAAGGGAGTGTCGCATTTACACGCATTTGAAGTGTAGACGAGGAATACATAACACTTCGCAAATCATATTATATCTTACCATGAAACATAGGAATGAGATGCGATATCGCGTTCTAAGAAGCATTAGATCTCTATTGCTACGATACCAAGACATCTGCAGACGCTATTTCCTAGCAAGGAAGTGTCGCATCTACATTCATTTGAATCGTAGACGACGAATGCATATCACTTCGCAATGAATATTATATCTTACCATGAAAAATAGAAATGAGATGCGATATCGCGTTTTAAGAAGCATTAGAACTCTATTGCTACGATACATAGACATCTGCAAACGCTATTTCCTTACAAGGAAGTGTCGCATTTACATTCATTTGAATCGTAGACGAGGAATGCATGACACTTCGCAAATCATATTATATCTTACCTTGATACATAGAAATGAGATGCGATATCGCGTTTTAAGAAGCATTAGAACTCTATTGCTACGATACCTAGACATCTGCGGACGCTATTTCCTTGCAAGGAAGTGTCGCATTTACATTCATTTGAGTGTAGACGTGGAATGCATAACACTTAGCAAATCATATTATATCTTACCGTGATACATAGAAATGAGATGCGATATCGCGTTTTATGAAGCATCAGAAATCCATTGCTACGATACGTAGACATCTGCAAACGCTATTTCCTTGGAAGGAAGTGTCGCATTTACATTCATTTGAATCGTAGACGAGGAATGCATAACACTTCGCAAATCATATTATATCTTATCATAAAACATAGAAATTAGATGCGATATCGCGTTTTAAGAAGCATTAGAACTCTATTGCTACGATACCTAGACATCTGCAGACGCTATTTCCTTGCAAGGAAGTGTCGCATTTACATTCATTTGAAGTGTAGACGAGGAATGCATAACACTTAGCAATGAATATTATATCTTACCATGAAACATAGAAATGAGATGCGATATCGCGTTTTAAGAAGCATTAGAACTCTATTGCTACGATACATAGACATCTGCAAACGCTATTTCCTTGCAAAGAAGTGTCGCATTTACATTCATTTGAATCGTAGACGAGGAATGCATGACACTTAGCAATGAATATTATATCTTACCATGAAACATAGAAATGAGATGCGATATCGCGTTTTAAGAAGCATTAGAACTCTATTGCTACGATACGTAGATATCTGCAAACGCTATTTCCTTGCAAGGGAGTGTCGCATTTACACGCATTTGAAGTGTAGACGAGGAATACATAACACTTCGCAAATCATATTATATCTTACCATGAAACATAGGAATGAGATGCGATATCGCGTTCTAAGAAGCATTAGATCTCTATTGCTACGATACCAAGACATCTGCAGACGCTATTTCCTAGCAAGGAAGTGTCGCATCTACATTCATTTGAATCGTAGACGACGAATGCATATCACTTCGCAATGAATATTATATCTTACCATGAAAAATAGAAATGAGATGCGATATCGCGTTTTAAGAAGCATTAGAACTCTATTGCTACGATACATAGACATCTGCAAACGCTATTTCCTTACAAGGAAGTGTCGCATTTACATTCATTTGAATCGTAGACGAGGAATGCATGACACTTCGCAAATCATATTATATCTTACCATGAAACATAGAAATGAGATGCGATATCGCGTTTTAAAAAGCATTAGAACTCTATTGCTACGATACGTAGACATCTGCAGACGCTATTTCCTAGCAAGGAAGTGTCGCATTTATATTCATTTGAAGTGTAGACGAGGAATACATGACACTTCGCAAATCATATTATATCTTACCATGAAACATAGAAATGAGATGTGATATCGCGTTTTAAGAAGCATCAGAAATCCATTGCTACGATACGTAGACATCTGCAAACGCTATTTCCTTGCAAGGAAGTGTCGCATTTACATTCATTTGAAGTGAAGACGAGGAATACACAACACTTCGCAAATCATATTATACCTTACCATGAAACATAGAAATGAGATGCGATATCGCGTTTTAAGAATCATAAGAACTCTACTGCTACGATACGTAGACATCTGCAAACGCTATTTCCTTGCAAGGAAGTGTCGCATTTACATTCATTTGAAGTGTAGACGAGGAATACATAACACTTCGCAAATCATATTATATCTTACCATGAAAAATAGAAATGAGATGCGATATCGCGTTTTAAGAAGCATTAGAACTCTATTGCTACGATACGTAGACATCTGCAAACGCTATTTCCTTGCAAGGAAGTGTCGCATTTACATTCATTTGAATCGTAGACGAGGAATGCATAAAACTTCGCAAATCATATTATATCTTACCATGAAACATAGAAATGAGATGCGATATCGCGTTTTAAAAAGCATTAGAACTCTATTGCTACGATACGTAGACATCTGCAGACGCTATTTCCTAGCAAGGAAGTGTCGCATTTACATTCATTTGAAGTGTAGACGAGGAATACATGACACTTCGCAAATTATATTTTATCTTACCATGAAACATAGAAATGAGATGCGATATCGCGTTTTAAGAATCATAAGAACTCTTTTGCTACGATACGTAGACATCTGCAAACGCTATTTCCTTGCAAGGAAGTGTCGCATTTACATTCATTTGAATCGTAGACGAGGAATGCATAACACTTCGCAAATCATATTATATCTTACCATGAAACATAGAAATGAGATGCGATATCGCGTTTTAAGAAGCATTAGAACTCTATTGCTACGATACGTAGACATCTGCAGAAGCTATTTCCTAGCAAGGAAGTGTCGCATTTACATTCATTTGAAGTGTAGACGAGGAATACATGACACTTCGCAAATCATATTTTATCTTACCATGAAACATAGAAATGAGTTGCGATATCGCGTTTTAAGATTCATAAGAACTCTATTGCTACGATACGTAGACATCTGCAAACGCTATTTCCTTGCAAGGAAGTGTCGCATTTACATTCATTTGAATCGTAGACGAGGAATGCATAACATTTCGCAAATCATATTATATCTTACCATGAAACATAGAAATGAGATGCGATATCGCGTTTTAAAAAGCATTAGAACTCTATTGCTACGATACGTAGACATCTGCAGACGCTATTTCCTAGCAAGGAAGTGTCGCATTTACATTCATTTGAAGTGTAGACGAGGAATATATGACACTTCGCAAATCATATTTTATCTTACCATGAAACATTGAAATGAGATGCGATCTCGCGTTTTAAGAATCATAAGAACTTTATTGCTACGATACGTAGACATCTGCAAACAATATTTTCTAGCAAGGAAGTGTCGCATTTACATTCATTTGAATCGTAGACGAGGAATGCATAACACTTCGCAAATCATATTATATCTTACCATGAAACATAGAAATGAGATGCGATATCGCGTTTTAAAAAGAATTAGAACTCTATTGCTACGATACGTAGACATCTGCAGACGCTATTTCCTAGCAAGGATGTGTCGCATTTACATTCATTTGAAGTGTAGACGAGGAATACATGACATTTCGCAAATCATATTATATCTTACCATGAAACATAGAAATGAGATGCAATATCGCGATTTAAGAATCATAAGAACTCTATTGCTACGATACGCAGACATCTGCAAACGCCATTTCCTTGCAAGGAAGTGTCGCATTTACATTCATTTGAAGTGTAGACGAGGAATACATAACACTTAGCAAATCATATTATATCTTACCATGTAACATAGAAATGAGATGCGATATCGCGTTTTAAGAAGCATTAGAACTCTATTGCTACGATACGTAGACATCTGCAAACGCTATTTCCTTGCAAGGAAGTGTCGCATTTACATTCATTTGAATCGTAGACGAGGAATGCATAACACTTCGCAAATCATATTATATCTTACCATGAAACATAGAAATGAGATGCGATGTCGCGTTCTAAAAAGCATTAGAACTCTATTGCTACGATACCTAGACATCTGCAGACGCTATTTCCTTGCAAGGAAATGTCGCATTTACATTCATTTGAATCGTAGACGAGGAATGCATGACACTTCGCAAATCATATTATATCTTACCTTGATACATAGAAATGAGATGCGATATCGCGTTTTAAAAAGCATTAGAACTCTATTGCTACGATACGTAGACATCTGCAGACGCTATTTCCTAGCAAGGAAGTGTCGCATTTACATTCATTTGAAGTGTAGACGAGGAATACATGACACTTCGCAAATCATATTTTACCTTACCATGCAACATAGAAATGAGATGCGATATCGCGTTTTAAGAATCATAAGAACACTATTGCTACGATACGTAGACATCTGCAAACGCTATTTCCTTGCAAGGAAGTGTCGCATTTACATTCATTTGAATCGTAGACGAGGAATGCATAACACTTCGCAATGAATATTATATCTTACCATGAAACATAGAAATGAGATGCAATATCGCGATTTAAGAATCATAAGAACTCTATTGCTACGATACGCAGACATCTGCAAACGCCATTTCCTTGCAAGGAAGTGTCGCATTTACATTCATTTGAAGTGTAGACGAGGAATACATAACACTTCGCAAATCATATTATATCTTACCATGAAAAATAGAAATGAGATGCGATATCCCGTTTTAAGAAGCATTAGAACTCTATTGCTACGATACGTAGACATCTGCAAACGCTGTTTCCTTGCAAGGAAGTGTCGCATTTACATTCATTTGAATCGTAGACGAGGAATGCATAACACTTCGCAAATCATATTATATCTTACCATGAAACATAGAAATGAGTTGCGATATCGCGTTTTAAAAAGCATTAGAACTCTATTGCTACGATACGTAGACATCTGCAGACGCTATTTCCTAGCAAGGAAGTGTCGCATTTACATTCATTTGAAGTGTAGACGAGGAATACATGACACTTCGCAAATTATATTTTATCTTACCATGAAACATAGAAATGAGATGCGATATGGCGTTTTAAGAATCATAAGAACTCTATTGCTACGATACGTAGACATCTGCAAACGCTATTTCCTTGCAAGGAAGTGTCGCATTTACATTCATTTGAATCGTAGACGAGGAATGCATAACACTTCGCAAATCATATTATATCTTACCATGAAACATAGAAATGAGATGCGATATCGCGTTTTAAAAAGCATTAGAACTCTATTGCTACGATACGTAGACATCTGCAGACGCTATTTCCTAGCAAGGAAGTGTCGCATTTACATTCATTTGAAGTGTAGACGAGGAATACATGACACTTCGCAAATCATATTTTATCTTACCATGAAACATAGAAATGAGATGCGATATCGCGTTTTAAGAATCATAAGAACTTTATTGCTACGATACGTAGACATCTGCAAACGCTATTTCCTTGCAAGGAAGTGTCGCATTTACATTCATTTGAATCGTAGACGAGGAATGTATATCACTTCGCAATGAATATTATATCTTATCATGAAACATAGCTATGAGATGCTATATCTCGTTTTAAGAAGCATTTGAACTCTATTGCTACGATACGCAGACATCTGCAAACGCCATTTCCTTGCAAGGAAGTGTCGCATTTACATTCATTTGAAGTGTAGACGAGGAATACATTACACTTCGCAAATCATATTATATCTTACCATGAAAAATAGAAATGAGATGCGATTTCGCGTTTTAAGAAGCATTAGATCTCTATTGCTGCGATACCTAGACATCTGCAGACGCTATTTCCTAGCAAGGAAGTGTCGCATTTACATTCATTTGAAGTGTAGACGAGGAATACATGATACTTCGCAAACCATATTATATCTTAACATGAAACATAGAAATGAGATGCGATATCGCGTTTTAAGAAGCATTAGAAATCTATTGCTACGATACGTAGACATCTGCAAACGCTATTTCCTTGCAAGGAAGTGTCGCATTTACATTCATTTGAATCGTAGACGAGGAATGCATAACACATCGCAAATCATATTATATCTTACCATGAAACATAGAAATGAGATGCGATATCGCGTTCTAAAAAGCATTAGAACTCTATTGCTACGATACGTAGACATCTGCAGACGCTATTTCCTTGCAAGGAAGTGTCGCATTTACATTCATTTGAATCGTAGACGAGGAATGCATGACACTTCGCAAATCATATTATATCTTACCTTGATACATAGAAATGAGATGCGATATCGCGTTTTAAGAAGCATTAGAACTCTATTGCTACGATACCTAGACATCTGCGGACGCTATTTCCTTGCAAGGAAGTGTCGCATTTACATTCATTTGAGTGTAGACGAGGAATGCTTAACACTTAGCAAATCATATTATATCTTACCGTGATACATAGAAATGAGATGCGATATCGCGTTTTATGAAGCATCAGAAATCCATTGCTACGATACGTAGACATCTGCAAACGCTATTTCCTTGGAAGGAAGTGTCGCATTTACATTCATTTGAATCGTAGACGAGGAATGCATAACACTTCGCAAATCATATTATATCTTATCATGAAACATAGAAATTAGATGCGATATCGCGTTTTAAGAAGCATTAGAACTCTATTGCTACGATACGTAGACATCTGCAGACGCTATTTCCTAGCAAGGATGTGTCGCATTTACATTCATTTGAAGTGTAGACGAGGAATACATGACATTTCGCAAATCATATTATATCTTACCATGAAACATAGAAATGAGATGCAATATCGCGATTTAAGAATCATAAGAACTCTATTGCTACGATACGCAGACATCTGCAAACGCCATTTCCTTGCAAGGAAGTGTCGCATTTACATTCATTTGAAGTGTAGACGAGGAATACATAACACTTCGCAAATCATATTATATCTTACCATGAAAAATAGGAATGAGATGCGATATCGCGTTTTAAGAAGCATTAGATCTCTATTGCTGCGATACCTAGACATCTGCAGACGCTATTTTCTAGCAAGGAAGTGTCGCATTTACATTCATTTGAAGTGTAGACGAGGAATACATGATACTTCGCAAATCAAATTATATCTTAACATGAAACATAGAAATGAGATGCGATATCGCGATTTAAGAATCATAAGAACTCTATTGCTACGATACCTAGACATCTGCAGACGCTATTTCCTTGCAAGGAAGTGTCGCATTTACATTCATTTGAAGTGTAGACGAGGAATACATAACACCTCGCAAATCATATTATATCTTACCATGAAACATAGAAATGAGATGCAATATCGCGATTTAAGAATCATAAGAACTCTATTGCTACGATACGCAGACATCTGCAAACGCCATTTCCTTGCAAGGAAGTGTCGCATTTACATTCATTTGAAGTGTAGACGAGGAATACATAACACTTAGCAAATCATATTATATCTTACCATGTAACATAGAAATGAGATGCGATATCGCGTTTTAAGAAGCATTAGAACTCTATTGCTACGATACGTAGACATCTGCAGACGCTATTTCCTAGCAAGGAAGTGTCGCATTTACATTCATTTGAAGTGTAGACGAGGAATACATGACACTTCGCAAATTATATTTTATCTTACCATGAAACATAGAAATGAGATGCGATATGGCGTTTTAAGAATCATAAGAACTCTATTGCTACGATACGTAGACATCTGCAAACGCTATTTCCTTGCAAGGAAGTGTCGCATTTACATTCATTTGAATCGTAGACGAGGAATGCATAACACTTCGCAAATCATATTATATCTTACCATGAAACATAGAAATGAGATGCGATATCGCGTTTTAAAAAGCATTAGAACTCTATTGCTACGATACGTAGACATCTGCAGACGCTATTTCCTAGCAAGGAAGTGTCGCATTTACATTCATTTGAAGTGTAGACGAGGAATACATGACACTTCGCAAATCATATTTTATCTTACCATGAAACATAGAAATGAGATGCGATATCGCGTTTTAAGAATCATAAGAACTTTATTGCTACGATACGTAGACATCTGCAAACGCTATTTCCTTGCAAGGAAGTGTCGCATTTACATTCATTTGAATCGTAGACGAGGAATGTATATCACTTCGCAATGAATATTATATCTTATCATGAAACATAGCTATGAGATGCTATATCTCGTTTTAAGAAGCATTTGAACTCTATTGCTACGATACGCAGACATCTGCAAACGCCATTTCCTTGCAAGGAAGTGTCGCATTTACATTCATTTGAAGTGTAGACGAGGAATACATTACACTTCGCAAATCATATTATATCTTACCATGAAAAATAGAAATGAGATGCGATTTCGCGTTTTAAGAAGCATTAGATCTCTATTGCTGCGATACCTAGACATCTGCAGACGCTATTTCCTAGCAAGGAAGTGTCGCATTTACATTCATTTGAAGTGTAGACGAGGAATACATGATACTTCGCAAACCATATTATATCTTAACATGAAACATAGAAATGAGATGCGATATCGCGTTTTAAGAAGCATTAGAAATCTATTGCTACGATACGTAGACATCTGCAAACGCTATTTCCTTGCAAGGAAGTGTCGCATTTACATTCATTTGAATCGTAGACGAGGAATGCATAACACATCGCAAATCATATTATATCTTACCATGAAACATAGAAATGAGATGCGATATCGCGTTCTAAAAAGCATTAGAACTCTATTGCTACGATACGTAGACATCTGCAGACGCTATTTCCTTGCAAGGAAGTGTCGCATTTACATTCATTTGAATCGTAGACGAGGAATGCATGACACTTCGCAAATCATATTATATCTTACCTTGATACATAGAAATGAGATGCGATATCGCGTTTTAAGAAGCATTAGAACTCTATTGCTACGATACCTAGACATCTGCGGACGCTATTTCCTTGCAAGGAAGTGTCGCATTTACATTCATTTGAGTGTAGACGAGGAATGCTTAACACTTAGCAAATCATATTATATCTTACCGTGATACATAGAAATGAGATGCGATATCGCGTTTTATGAAGCATCAGAAATCCATTGCTACGATACGTAGACATCTGCAAACGCTATTTCCTTGGAAGGAAGTGTCGCATTTACATTCATTTGAATCGTAGACGAGGAATGCATAACACTTCGCAAATCATATTATATCTTATCATGAAACATAGAAATTAGATGCGATATCGCGTTTTAAGAAGCATTAGAACTCTATTGCTACGATACCTAGACATCTGCAGACGCTATTTCCTTGCAAGGAAGTGTCGCATTTACATTCATTTGAAGTGTAGACGAGGAATGCATAACACTTAGCAATGAATATTATATCTTACCATGAAACATAGAAATGAGATGCGATATCGCGTTTTAAGAAGCATTAGAACTCTATTGCTACGATACCTAGACATCTGCAGACGCTATTTCCTTGCAAGGAAGTGTCGCATTTACATTCATTTGAAGTGTAGACGAGGAATGCATAACACTTAGCAATGAATATTATATCTTACCATGAAACATAGAAATGAGATGCGATATCGCGTTTTAAGAAGCATTAGAACTCTATTGCTACCATACATAGACATCTGCAAACGCTATTTCCTTGCAAGGAAGTGTCGCATTTACATTCATTTGAATCGTAGACGACGAATGCATATCACTTCGCAATGAATATTATATCTTACCATGAAACATAGAAACGAGATGTGATATCGCGTTTTAAGAAGCATCAGAAATCCATTGCTACGATACGTAGACATCTGCAAACGCTATTTCCTTGCAAGGAAGTGTCGCATTTACATTCATTTGAAGTGAAGACGAGGAATACACAACACTTCGCAAATCATATTATACCTTACCATGAAACATAGAAATGAGATGCCATATCGCGTTTTAAGAAGCATTAGAAATCTATTGCTACGATACATACACATCTGCAAACGCTATTTCCTAGCAAGGAAGTGTCGCATTTACATTCATTTGAAGTGTAGACGAGGAATACATGATACTTCGCAAATCATATTATACCTTACCATGAAACATAGAAATGAGATGCGATATCGCGTTTTAAGAATCATAAGAACTCTACTGCTACGATACGTAGACATCTGGAAACGCTATTTCCTTGCAAGGGAGTGTCGCATTTACATTCATTTGAATCGTAGACGAGAAATACATGACACTTCGCAAATCATATTATATCTTACCATGAAACATAGAAATGAGATGCGATATAGCGTTTTAAGAAGCATTGGAACTCTACTGCTACGATACGTAGACATCTTCAAACGCTATTTCCTAGCGAGGAAGTGTCGCATTTACAATCATTTGAAGTGTAGACGAGGAATACATGACACTTCGCAAATCTTATTATATCTTACCGTGATACACAGAAATGAGATGCGATATCGCGTTTTAAGAAGCATTAGAACTCTATTGCTACGATACCTAGAAATCTGCAGACGCTATTTCCTTGCAAGGAAGTGTCGCATTTAAATTCATTTGAAGTGTAGACGAGGAATACATAGCACTTCGCAAACCATATTATATCTTACCATGAAACATAGAAATGAGATGCGATATCGCGTTTTAAGAATCATAAGAACTCTATTGCTACGATACGTAGACATCTGCAAACGCTATTTCCTTGCAAGGAAGTGTCGCATTTACATTCATTTGAAGTGTAGACGAGGAATACATAACACTTCGCAAATCATATTATATCTTACCATGAAGCATAGGAATGAGATGCGATATCGCGTTTTAAGAAGCATTAGATCTCTATTGCTACGATACCAAGACATCTGCAGACGCTATTTCCTAGCAAGGAAGTGTCGCATTTACATTCATTTGTATCGTAGACGACGAATGCATATCACTTCGCAATGAATATTATATCTTACCATGAAAAATAGAAATGAGATGCGATATCGCGTTTTAAGAAGCATTAGAACTCTATTGCTACGATACATAGACATCTGCAAACTCTATTTTCTTGCAAGGAAGTGTCGCATTTACATTCATTTGAATCGTAGACGAGGAATGCATGACACTTCGCAAATCATATTATATCTTACCATGAAACATAGAAATGAGATGCGATATCGCGTTTTAAAAAGCATTAGAACTGTATTGCTACGATACGTAGACATCTGCAGACGCTATTTCCTAGCAAGGAAGTGTTGCATTTACATTCATTTGAAGTGTAGACGAGGAATACATGACACTTCGCAAATCATATTATATCTTACCATGAAACATAGAAATGAGATGCGATATCGCGTTTTAAGAAGCATCAGAAATCCATTGCTACGATACGTAGACATCTGCAAACGCTATTTCCTTGCAAGGATGTGTCGCATTTACATTCATTTGAAGTGTAGACGAGGAATACACAACACTTCGCAAATCATATTATACCTTACCATGAAACATAGAAATGAGATGCGATATCGCGTTTTAAGAAGCATTAGAAATCTATTGCTACGATACATAGACATCTGCAAATGCTATTTCCAAGCAAGGAAGTGTCGCATTTACATTCATTTGAAGTGTAGACGAGGAATACATGACACTTCGCACATCATATTATATCTTACCATGAAACATAGAAATGACATGCGATATCGCGTTTTAAGAATCATAAGAACTCTATTGCTACGATACGCAGACATCTGCAAACGCCATTTCCTTGCAAGGAAGTGTCGCATTTACATTCATTTGAAGTGTAGACGAGGAATACATAACACTTCGCAAATCATATTATATCTTACCATGAAAAATAGAAATGAGATGCGATATCGCGTTTTAAGAAGCATTAGAACTCTATTGCTACGATACGTAGACATCTGCAAACGCTATTTCCTTGCAAGGAAGTGTCGCATTTACATTCATTTGAATCGTAGACGAGGAATGCATAACACTTCGCAAATCATATTATATCTTACCATGAAACATAGAAATGAGATGCGATATCGCGTTTTAAAAAGCATTAGAACTCTATTGCTACGATACGTAGACATCTGCAGACGCTATTTCCTAGCAAGGAAGTGTCGCATTTACATTCATTTGAAGTGTAGACGAGGAATACATGACACTTCGCAAATCATATTTTATCTTACCATGAAACATAGAAATGGGATGCGATATCGCGTTTTAAGAATCATAAGATCTTTATTGCTACGATACGTAGACATCTGCAAACGCTATTTCCCAGCGAGGAAGTGTCGCATTCACATTAATTTGAAGTGTAGACGAGGAATACATAACACTTCGCAAATCATATTATATCTTACCATGAAACATAGAAATGAGATGCAATATCGCGATATAAGAATCATAAGGTCTCTATTGCTGCGATACCTAGACATCTGCAGACGCTATTTCCTAGCAAGGAAGTGTCGCATTTACATTCATTTGAAGTGTAGACGAGGAATACATGATACTTCGCAAATCATATTATACCTTACCATGAAATATAGAAATGAGATGCGATATCGCGTTTTAAGAATCATAAGAACTCTATTGCTACGATACGTAGACATCTGCAAACGCTATTTCCTTGCAAGGGAGTGTCGCATTTACATTCATTTGAATCGTAGACGAGAAATACATGACACTTCGCAAATCATAGTATATCTTACCATGAAACATAGAAATAAGATGCGATATCGCGTTTTAAGAATCATAAGAACTCTATTGCTACGATACGTAGACATCTGCAAACGCTATTTCCTTGCAAGGAAGTGTCGCATTTACATTCATTTGAATCGTAGACGAGGAATGCATAACACTTCGCAAATCATATTATATCTTACCATGAAACATAGAAATGAGATGCGATATCGCGTTCTAAAAAGCATTAGAACCCTATTGCTACGATACGTAGACATCTGCAGACGCTATTTCCTAGCAAGGAAGTGTCGCATTTACATTCATTTGAAGTGTAGACGAGGAATACATGACACTTCGCAAATCATATTATATCCTACCATGAAACATAGAAATGAGATGCGATATCGCGTTTTAAGAAGCATTAGAACTCTATTGCTACGATACATAGACATCTGCAAACGCTATTTCCTTGCAAAGAAGTGTCGCATTTACATTCATTTGAATCGTAGACGAGGAATGCATAACACTTCGCAATGAATATTATATCTTACCATGAAACATAGAAGTGAGATGCGATATCGCGTTTTAAGTAGCATTAGAAATCTATTGCTACGATACGTAGACATCTGCAAACGCTATTTCCTAGCGAGGAAGTGTCGCATTCACATTCATTTGAAGTGTAGACGAGGAATACATAACACTTCGCAAATCATATTATATCTTACCATGAAACATAGAAATGAGATGCAATATCGCGATTTAAGAATCATAAGATCTCTATTGCTGCGATACCTAGACATCTGCAGACGCTATTTCCTAGCAAGGAAGTGTCGCATTTACATTCATTTGAAGTGTAGACGAGGAATACATGATACTTCGCAAATCATATTATACCTTACCATGAAACATAGAAATGAGATGCGATATCGCGTTTTAAGAATCATAAGAACTCTATTGCTACGATACGTAGACATCTGCAAACGCTATTTCCTTACAAGGAAGTGTCGCATTTACACGCATTTGAAGTGTAGAAGAGGAATACGTAACACTTCGCAAATCATATTATATCTTACCATGAAACATAGGAATGAGATGCGATATCGCGTTTTAAGAAGCATTAGATCTCTATTGCTGCGATACCTAGATATCTGCAGACGCTATTTCCTAGCAAGGAAGTGTCGCATTTACATTCATTTGAAGTGTAGACGAGGAATACATGATACTTCGCAAATCATATTATACCTTACCATGAAACATAGAAATGAGATGCGATATCGCGTTTTAAGAAGCATTAGATCTCTATTGCTGCGATACCTAGATATCTGCAGACGCTATTTCCTAGCAAGGAAGTGTCGCATTTACATTCATTTGAAGTGTAGACGAGGAATACATGATACTTCGCAAATCATATTATACCTTACCATGAAACATAGAAATGAGATGCGATATCGCGTTTTAAGAATCATAAGAACTCTATTGCTACGATATGTAGACATCTGCAAACGCTATTTCCTTGCAAGGGAGTGTCGCATTTACATTCATTTGAGTCGTAGACGAGAAATACATGACACTTCGCAAATCATATTATATCTTACCATGAAACATAGAAATGAAATGCGATATCGCGTTTTAAGAATCATTAGAACTCTACTGCTACGATACGTAGACATCTTCAAACGCTATTTCCCAGCTAGGAAGTGTCGCATTAACATTCATTTGAAGTGTAGACGAGGAATACATGACACTTCGCAAATCTTATTATATCTCACCATGAAACATAGAAATAAGATGCGATATCGCGTTTTAAGAATCATAAGAACTCTATTGCTACGATACGTAGACATCTGCAAACGCTATTTCCTTGCAAGGAAGTGTCGCATTTACATTCATTTGAATCGTAGACGAGGAATGCATAACACTTCGCAAATCATATTATATCTTACCATGAAACATAGAAATGAGATGCGATATCGCGTTCTAATAAGCATTAGAACTCTATTGCTACGATACGTAGACATCTGCAGACGCTATTTCCTAGCAAGGAAGTGTCGCATTTACATTCATTTGAAGTGTAGACGAGGAACACATGACACTTCGCAAATCATATTATATCTTACCATGAAACATAGAAATGAGATGCGATATCGCGTTTTAAGAAGCATTAGAACTCTATTGCTACGATACATAGACATCTGCAAACGCTATTTCCTTGCAAAGAATTGTCGCATTTACATTCATTTGAATCGTAGACGAGGAATGCATAACACTTAGCAATGAATATTATATCTTACCATGAAAAATAGAAATGAGATGCGATATCGCGTTCTAATAAGCATTAGAACTCTATTGCTACGATACGTAGACATCTGCAGACGCTATTTCCTAGCAAGGAAGTGTCGCATTTACATTCATTTGAAGTGTAGACGAGGAATACATAACACTTCGCAAATCATATTATATTTTACCATGAAGCATAGGAATGAGATGCGATATCGCGTTTTAAGAAGCCTTAGATCTCTATTGCTACGATACCAAGACATCTGCAGACGCTATTTCCTAGCAAGGAAGTGTCGCATTTACATTCATTTGAAGTGTAGGCGAGAAATACATAACACTTCGCAAATCATATTATATCTTACCATGAAAAATAGAAATGAGATGCGATATCGCGTTCTAAGAAGCATTAGAACTCTATTGCTACGATACATAGACATCTGCAGACGCTATTTCCTAGCAAGGAAGTGTCGCATTTACATTCATTTGAATCGTAGACGACGAATGCATATCACTTCGCAATGAATATTATATCTTACCATGAAAAATAGAAATGAGATGCGATATCGCGTTTTAAGAAGCATTAGAACTCTATTGCTACGATACGTAGACATCTGCAAACGCTATTTCCTTGCAAGGAAGTGTCGCATTTACATTCATTTGAATCGTAGACGAGGAATGCATAACACTTCGCAAATCATATTATATCTTACCATGAAACATAGAAATGAGATGCGATATCGCGTTTTAAAAAGCATTAGAACTCTATTGCTACGATACGTAGACATCTGCAGACGCTATTTCCTAGCAAGGAAGTGTCGCATTTACATTCATTTGAAGCGTAGACGAGGAATACATGACACTTCGCAAATCATATTTTATCTTACCATCAAACATAGAAATGGGATGCGATATCGCGTTTTAAGAATCATAAGAACTTTATTGCTACGATACGTAGACATCTGCAAACGCTATTTCCTAGCGAGGAAGTGTCGCATGCACATTAATTTGAAGTGTAGACGAGGAATACATAACACTTCGCAAATCATATTATATCTTACCATGAAACATAGAAATGAGATGCAATATCGCGATTTAAGAATCATAAGGTCTCTATTGCTGCGATACCTAGACATCTGCAGACGCTATTTCCTAGCAAGGAAGTGTCGCATTTACATTCATTTGAAGTGTAGACGAGGAATACATGATACTTCGCAAATCATATTATACCTTACCATGAAATATAGAAATGAGATGCGATATCGCGTTTTAAGAATCATAAGAACCCTATTGCTACGATACGTAGACATCTGCAAACGCTATTTCCTTGCAAGGGAGTGTCGCATTTACATTCATTTGAAGTGTAGACGAGGAATACATAGCACTTCGCAAATCATAGTATATCTTACCATGAAACATAGAAATGGGATGCGATATCGCGTTTTAAGAATCATAAGAACTCTATTGCTACGATACGTAGACATCTGCAGACGCTATTTCCTAGCAAGGAAGTGTCGCATTTACATTCATTTGAATCGTAGACGACGAATGCATATCACTTCGCAATGAATATTATATCTTACCATGAAAAATAGAAATGAGATGCGATATCGCGTTTTAAAAAGCATTAGAACTCTATTGCTACGATACGTAGACATCTGCAGACGCTATTTCCTAGCAAGGAAGTGTCGCATTTACATTCATTTGAATCGTAGACGAGGAATGCATAACACTTCGCAAATCATATTATATCTTACCATGAAACATAGAAATGAGATGCGATATCGCGTTTTAAAAAGCATTAGAACTCTATTGCTACGATACGTAGACATCTGCAGACGCTATTTCCTAGCAAGGAAGTGTCGCATTCACATTAATTTGAGGTGTAGACGAGGAATACATGACACTTCGCAAATCATATTTTATCTTACCATGAAACATAGAAATGGGATGCGATATCGCGTTTTAAGAATCATAAGAACTTTATTGCTACGATACGTAGACATCTGCAAACGCTATTTCCTAGCGAGGAAGTGTCGCATTCACATTAATTTGAAGTGTAGACGAGGAATACATAACACTTCGCAAATCATATTATATCTTACCATGAAACATAGAAATGAGATGCAATATCGCGATTTAAGAATCATAAGGTCTCTATTGCTGCGATACCTAGACATCTGCAGACGCTATTTCCTAGCAAGGAAGTGTCGCATTTACATTCATTTGAAGTGTAGACGAGGAATACATGATACTTCGCAAATCATATTATACCTTACCATGAAATATAGAAATGAGATGCGATATCGCGTTTTAAGAATCATAAGAACCCTATTGCTACGATACGTAGACATCTGCAAACGCTATTTCCTTGCAAGGGAGTGTCGCATTTACATTCATTTGAAGTGTAGACGAGGAATACATAGCACTTCGCAAATCATAGTATATCTTACCATGAAACATAGAAATGGGATGCGATATCGCGTTTTAAGTATCATAAGAACTCTATTGCTACGATACGTAGACATCTGCAGACGCTATTTCCTAGCAAGGAAGTGTCGCATTTACATTCATTTGAATCGTAGACGACGAATGCATATCACTTCGCAATGAATATTATATCTTACCATGAAAAATAGAAATGAGATGCGATATCGCGTTTTAAAAAGCATTAGAACTCTATTGCTACGATACGTAGACATCTGCAGACGCTATTTCCTAGCAAGGAAGTGTCGCATTTACATTCATTTGAAGTGTAGACGAGGAATACATGACACTTCGCAAATCATATTTTATCTTACCATGAAACATAGAAATGGGATGCGATATCGCGTTTTAAGAATCATAAGAACTTTATTGCTACGATACGTAGACATCTGCAAACGCTATTTCCTAGCGAGGAAGTGTCGCATTCACATTAATTTGAGGTGTAGACGAGGAATACATAACACTTCGCAAATCATATTATATCTTACTATGAAACATAGAAATGAGATGCAATATCGCGATTTAGGAATCATAAGGTCTCTATTGCTGCGATACCTAGACATCTGCAGACGCTATTTCCTATCAAGGAAGTGTCGCATTTACATTCATTTGAAGTGTAGACGAGGAATACATGATACTTCGCAAATCATATTATACCTTACCATGAAATATAGAAATGAGATGCGATATCGCGTTTTAAGAATCATAAGAACCCTATTGCTACGATACGTAGACATCTTCAAACGCTATTTCCTAGCGAGGAAGTGTCGCATTTACATTCATTTGAAGTGTAGACGAGGAATACATGACACTTCGCAAATCTTATTATATCTTACCGTGATACATAGAAATGAGATGCGATATCGCGTTTTAAGAAGCATTAAAACTCTATTGCTACGATACCTAGAAATCTGCAGACGCTATTTCCTTGCAAGGAAGTGTCGCATTTACATTCATTTGAAGTGTAGACGAGGAATACATAGCACTTCGCAAATCATAGTATATCTTACCATGAAACATAGAAATAAGATGCGATATCGCGTTTTAAGAATCATAAGAACTCTATTGCTACGATACGTAGACATCTGCAAACGCTATTTCCTTGCAAGGAAGTGTCGCATTTACATTCATTTGAATCGTAGACGAGGAATGCATAACACTTCGCAAATCATATTATATCTTACCATGAAACATAGAAATGAGATGCGATATCGCGTTCTAATAAGCATTAGAACTCTATTGCTACGATACGTAGACATCTGCAGACGCTATTTCCTAGCAAGGAAGTGTCGCATTTACATTCATTTGAAGTGTAGACGAGGAATACATGACACTTCGCAAATCATATTATATCTTACCATGAAACATAGAAATGAGATGCGATATCGCGTTTTAAGAAGCATTAGAACTCTATTGCTACGATACATAGACATCTGCAAACGCTATTTCCTTGCAAAGAATTGTCGCATTTACATTCATGTGAATCGTAGACGAGGAATGCATAACACTTAGCAATGAATATTATATCTTACCATGAAACATTGAAATGAGATGCGATTTCGCGTTTTAAGAAGCATTAGAACTCTATTGCTTCGATACGTAGACATCTGCAAACGCTATTTCCTTGCAAGGGAGTGTCGCATTTACATTCATTTGAATCGTAGACGAGGAATGCATAACACTTCGCAATGAATATTATATCTTACCATGAAACATAGAAATGAGATGCGATATCGCGTTTTAAGTAGCATTAGAAATCTATTGCTACGATACCTAGACATCTGCAGACGCTATTTCCTTGCAAGGAAGTGTCGCATTTACATTCATTTGAAGTGTAGACGAGGAATACATGAAACTTCGCAAATCTTATTATATCTTACCATGAAGCATAGGAATGAGATGCGATATCGCGTTTTAAGAAGCCTTAGATCTCTAATGCTACGATACCAAGACATCTGCAGACGCTATTTCCTAGCAACGAAGTGTCGCATTTACATTCATTTGAAGTGTAGGCGAGGAATACATAACACTTCGCAAATCATATTATATCTTACCATGAAACATAGAAATGAGATGCGATATCGCGTTCTAAGAAGCATTAGAACTCTATTGCTACGATACACAGACATCTACAAACGCTATTTCCTTGCAAAGAAGTGTCGCATTTACATTCATTTGAATCGTAGACGAGGAATGCATAACACTTAGCAATGAATATTATATCTTACCATGAAACATTGAAATGAGATGCGATATCGCGTTTTAAGAAGCATTAGAACTCTATTGCTTCGATACGTAGACATCTGCAAACGCTATTTCCTTGCAAGGGAGTGTCGCAATTACATTCATTTGAATCGTAGACGAGGAATGCATAACACTTCGCAATGAATATTATATCTTACCATGAAACATAGAAATGAGATGCGATATCGCGTTTTAAGTAGCATTAGAAATCTATTGCTACGATACGTAGACATCTGCAAACGCTATTTCCCAGCGAGGAAGTGTCGCATTCACATTCATTTGAAGTGTAGACGAGGAATACATAACACTTCGCAAATCATATTATATCTTACCATGAAACATAGAAATGAGATGCAATATCGCGATTTAGGAATCATAAGATCTCTATTGCTGCAATACCTAGACATCTGCAGACGCTATTTCCTAGCAAGGAAGTGTCGCATTTACATTCATTTGAAGTGTAGACGAGGAATACATGATACTTCGCAAATCATATTATACCTTACCATGAAACATAGAAATGAGATGCGATATCGCGTTTTAAGAATCATAAGAACTCTATTGCTACGATACGTAGACATCTGCAAACGCTATTTCCTTACAATTAAGTGTCGCATTTACACGCATTTGAAGTTTAGACGAGGAATACACAACACTTCGCAAATCATATTATATCTTACCATGAAACATAGGAATGAGATGCGATATCGCGTTTTAAGAAGCATTAGATCTCTATTGCTGCGATACCTAGACATCTGCAGACGCTATTTCCTAGCAAGGAAGTGTCGCATTTACATTCATTTGAAGTGTAGACGAGGAATACATGATACTTCGCAAATCATATTATACCTTACCATGAAACATAGAAATGAGATGCGATATCGCGTTTTAAGAATCATAAGAACTCTATTGCTACGATATGTAGACATCTGCAAACGCTATTTCCTTGCAAGGGAGTGTCGCATTTACATTCATTTGAATCATAGACGAGAAATACATGACACTTCGCAAATCATATTATATCTTACCATGAAACATAGAAATGAGATGCGATATCGCGTTTTAAGAAGCATTAGAACTCTACTGCTACGATACGTAGACATCTTCAAACGCTATTTCCTAGCTAGGAAGTGTCGCATTTACATTCGTTTGAAGTGTAGACGAGGAATACATGACACTTCGCAAATCTTATTATATCTTACCGTGATACATAGGAATGAGATGCGATATCGCGTTCTAAGAAGCATTAAAACTCTATTGCTACGATACCTAGAAATCTGCAGACGCTATTTCCTTGCAAGGAAGTGTCGCAGTTACATTCATTTGAATCGTAGACGAGGAATGCATAACACTTCGCAATGAATATTATATCTTATCAGGAAACATAGATATGAGAAGCAATATCTCGTTTTAAGAATCATATGAACTCTATTGCTACGATACGTAGACATCTGCAGACGCTATTTCCTAGCAAGGAAATGTCGCATTTACATTCATTTGAATCGTAGACGAGGAATGCATAACACTTCGCAATGAATATTATATCTTACCATGAAACATAGATATGAGATGCAATATCTCGTTTTAAGAAGCATTTGAACTCTATTGCTTCGATACGTAGACATCGGCAGACGCTATTTCCTAGCAAGGAAGTGTCGCATTTACATTCATTTGAAGTGTAGACGAGGAATACGTGATACTTCGCAAATCATGTAATATCTTACCATGAAACATAGAAATGAGATGCGATATCGCGTTTTAAGAAGCATTAGAACACTATTGCTACGATAGGTAGACATTTGCAAACGCTATTTCCTAGCAAAGAAGTGTCGCATTTACATTCATTTGAAGTGTAGGCGAGGAATACATAACACTTCGCAAATCATATTATATCTTACCATGAAACATAGAAATGAGATGCGATATCGCGTTTTAAGAAGCATTAGAACTCTATTGCTACGATACGTAGACATCTGCAAACGCTATTTCCTTGCAAGGAAGTGTCGCATTTACATTCATTTGAATCGTAGACGAGGAATGCATAACACTTCGCAATGGATATTATATCTTATCAGGAAACATAGATATGAGAAGCAATATCTCCTTTTAAGAATCATATGAACTCTATTGCTACGATACGTAGACATCTGCAGACGCTATTTCCTTGCAAGGAAGTGTCGCTGTTACATTCATTTGAATCGTAGACGAGGAATGCATAACACTTCGCAAATCATATTATATCTTACCATGAAACATAGAAATGAGATACGATATCGCGTTTTAAGAAGCATTAGAACTCTATTGCTACGATACGTAGACATCTGCAAACGCTATTTCCTTGCAAGGAGGTGTCGCATTTATATTCATTTGTATCGTAGACGAGGAATGCATAACACTTCGCAATGAATATTATATCTTACCATGAAACATTGAAATGAGATGCGATATCACGTTTTAAGAATCATAAGAACTCTATTGCTACGATACGCAGACATCTGCAAACGCCATTTCCTTGCAAGGAAGTGTCGCATTTACATTCATTTGAAGTGTAGACGAGGAATACATAACACTTAGCAAATCATATTATATCTTACCATGTAACATAGAAATGAGATGCGATATCGCGTTTTAAGAAGCATTAGAACTCTATTGCTACGATACGTAGTCATCTGCAAACGCTATTTCCTTGCAAGGAAGTGTCGCATTTACATTCATTTGAATCGTAGACGAGGAATGCATAACACTTCGCAAATCATATTATATCTTACCATGAAACATAGAAATGAGATGCGATGTCGCGTTCTAAAAAGCATTAGAACTCTATTGCTACGATACCTAGACATCTGCAGACGCTATTTCCTTGCAAGGAAATGTCGCATTTACATTCATTTGAATCGTAGACGAGGAATGCATGACACTTCGCAAATCATATTATATCTTACCATGAAACATAGAAATGAGATGCGATATCGCGTTTTAAGAAGCATTAGAACTCTACTGCTACGATACGTAGACATCTTCAAACGCTATTTCCTAGCTAGGAAGTGTCGCATTTACATTCGTTTGAAGTGTAGACGAGGAATACATGACACTTCGCAAATCTTATTATATCTTACCGTGATACATAGAAATGAGATGCGATATCGCGTTTTAAGAAGCATTAAAACTCTATTGCTACGATACCTAGAAATCTGCAGACGCTATTTCCTTGCAAGGAAGTGTCGCAGTTACATTCATTTGAATCGTAGACGAGGAATGCATAACACTTCGCAATGAATATTATATCTTATCAGGAAACATAGATATGAGAAGCAATATCTCGTTTTAAGAATCATATGAACTCTATTGCTACGATACGTAGACATCTGCAGACGCTATTTCCTAGCAAGGAAATGTCGCATTTACATTCATTTGAATCGTAGACGAGGAATGCATAACACTTCGCAATGAATATTATATCTTACCATGAAACATAGATATGAGATGCAATATCTCGTTTTAAGAAGCATTTGAACTCTATTGCTTCGATACGTAGACATCGGCAGACGCTATTTCCTAGCAAGGAAGTGTCGCATTTACATTCATTTGAAGTGTAGACGAGGAATACGTGATACTTCGCAAATCATATAATATCTTACCATGAAACATAGAAATGAGATGCGATATCGCGTTTTAAGAAGCATTAGAACACTATTGCTACGATAGGTAGACATTTGCAAACGCTATTTCCTAGCAAAGAAGTGTCGCATTTACATTCATTTGAAGTGTAGGCGAGGAATACATAACACTTCGCAAATCATATTATATCTTACCATGAAACATAGAAATGAGATGCGATATCGCGTTTTAAGAAGCATTAGAACTCTATTGCTACGATACGTAGACATCTGCAAACGCTATTTCCTTGCAAGGAAGTGTCGCATTTACATTCATTTGAATCGTAGACGAGGAATGCATAACACTTCGCAATGGATATTATATCTTATCAGGAAACATAGATATGAGAAGCAATATCTCCTTTTAAGAATCATATGAACTCTATTGCTACGATACGTAGACATCTGCAGACGCTATTTCCTTGCAAGGAAGTGTCGCTGTTACATTCATTTGAATCGTAGACGAGGAATGCATAACACTTCGCAAATCATATTATATCTTACCATGAAACATAGAAATGAGATACGATATCGCGTTTTAAGAAGCATTAGAACTCTATTGCTACGATACGTAGACATCTGCAAACGCTATTTCCTTGCAAGGAGGTGTCGCATTTATATTCATTTGTATCGTAGACGAGGAATGCATAACACTTCGCAATGAATATTATATCTTACCATGAAACATTGAAATGAGATGCGATATCACGTTTTAAGAATCATAAGAACTCTATTGCTACGATACGCAGACATCTGCAAACGCCATTTCCTTGCAAGGAAGTGTCGCATTTACATTCATTTGAAGTGTAGACGAGGAATACATAACACTTAGCAAATCATATTATATCTTACCATGTAACATAGAAATGAGATGCGATATCGCGTTTTAAGAAGCATTAGAACTCTATTGCTACGATACGTAGTCATCTGCAAACGCTATTTCCTTGCAAGGAAGTGTCGCATTTACATTCATTTGAATCGTAGACGAGGAATGCATAACACTTCGCAAATCATATTATATCTTACCATGAAACATAGAAATGAGATGCGATGTCGCGTTCTAAAAAGCATTAGAACTCTATTGCTACGATACCTAGACATCTGCAGACGCTATTTCCTTGCAAGGAAATGTCGCATTTACATTCATTTGAATCGTAGACGAGGAATGCATGACACTTCGCAAATCATATTATATCTTACCATGAAACATAGAAATGAGATGCGATATCGCGTTTTAAGAAGCATTAGAACTCTACTGCTACGATACGTAGACATCTTCAAACGCTATTTCCTAGCTAGGAAGTGTCGCATTTACATTCGTTTGAAGTGTAGACGAGGAATACATGACACTTCGCAAATCTTATTATATCTTACCGTGATACATAGAAATGAGATGCGATATCGCGTTTTAAGAAGCATTAAAACTCTATTGCTACGATACCTAGAAATCTGCAGACGCTATTTCCTTGCAAGGAAGTGTCGCAGTTACATTCATTTGAATCGTAGACGAGGAATGCATAACACTTCGCAATGAATATTATATCTTATCAGGAAACATAGATATGAGAAGCAATATCTCGTTTTAAGAATCATATGAACTCTATTGCTACGATACGTAGACATCTGCAGACGCTATTTCCTAGCAAGGAAATGTCGCATTTACATTCATTTGAATCGTAGACGAGGAATGCATAACACTTCGCAATGAATATTATATCTTACCATGAAACATAGATATGAGATGCAATATCTCGTTTTAAGAAGCATTTGAACTCTATTGCTTCGATACGTAGACATCGGCAGACGCTATTTCCTAGCAAGGAAGTGTCGCATTTACATTCATTTGAAGTGTAGACGAGGAATACGTGATACTTCGCAAATCATATAATATCTTACCATGAAACATAGAAATGAGATGCGATATCGCGTTTTAAGAAGCATTAGAACACTATTGCTACGATAGGTAGACATTTGCAAACGCTATTTCCTAGCAAAGAAGTGTCGCATTTACATTCATTTGAAGTGTAGGCGAGGAATACATAACACTTCGCAAATCATATTATATCTTACCATGAAACATAGAAATGAGATGCGATATCGCGTTTTAAGAAGCATTAGAACTCTATTGCTACGATACGTAGACATCTGCAAACGCTATTTCCATGCAAGGAAGTGTCGCATTTACATTCATTTGAATCGTAGACGAGGAATGCATAACACTTCGCAATGGATATTATATCTTATCAGGAAACATAGATATGAGAAGCAATATCTCCTTTTAAGAATCATATGAACTCTATTGCTACGATACGTAGACATCTGCAGACGCTATTTCCTTGCAAGGAAGTGTCGCTGTTACATTCATTTGAATCGTAGACGAGGAATGCATAACACTTCGCAAATCATATTATATCTTACCATGAAACACAGAAATGAGATACGATATCGCGTTTTAAGAAGCATTAGAACTCTATTGCTACGATACGTAGACATCTGCAAACGCTATTTCCTTGCAAGGAGGTGTCGCATTTATATTCATTTGTATCGTAGACGAGGAATGCATAACACTTCGCAATGAATATTATATCTTACCATGAAACATTGAAATGAGATGCGATATCACGTTTTAAGAATCATAAGAACTATATTGCTACGATACGTAGACATCTGCAAACGCTATTTCCTTGCAAGGAAGTGTCGCTGTTACATTCATTTGAATCGTAGACGAGGAATGCATAACACTTCGCAATGAATATTATATCTTATCAGGAAACATAGATATGAGAAGCAATATCTCGTTTTAAGAATCATATGAACTCTATTGCTACGATACGTAGACATCTGCAGACGCTATTTCCTAGCAAGGAAGTGTCGCATTTACATTCATTTGAATCGTAGACGAGGAATGCATGACACTTCGCAATGAATATTATATCTTACCATGAAACATAGATATGAGATGCAATATCTCGTTTTAAGAAGCATTTTAACTCTATTGCTTCGATACGTAGACATCTGCAGACGCTATTTCCTAGCAAGGAAGTGTCGCATTTACATTCATTTGAAGTGTAGACGAGGAATACGTGATACTTCGCAAATCATATAATATCTTACCATGAAACATAGAAATGAGATGCGATATCGCGTTTTAAGAAGCATTAGAACACTATTGCTACGAGAGGGAGACATTTGCAAACGCTATTTCCTAGCAAAGAAGTGTCGCATTTACATTCATTTGAAGTGTAGGCGAGGAATACATAACACTTCGCAAATCATATTATATCTTACCATGAAACATAGAAATGAGATGCGATATCGCGTTTTAAGAAGCATTAGAACTCTATTGCTACGTTACGTAGATATCTGCAAACGCTATTTCCTTGCAAGGAAGTGTCGCAATTACATTCATTTGAATCGTAGACAGAGGAATGCATAACACTTCGCAATGAATATTATATCTTACCATGAAACGTAGATATGAGATGCAATATCTCGTTTTAAGAAGCATTTGAACTCTATTGCTTCGATACGTAGACATCTGCAGACGCTATTTCCTAGCAGGGAAGTGTCGCATTTACATTCATTTGAAGTGTAGACGAGGAATACGTGATACATCGCAAATCATATTATATCTTACCATGAAACACAGAGATGAGATGCGATATCGCGTTTTAAGAATCATAAGAACTCTATTGCTACGATACGCAGACATCTGCAAACGCCATTTCCTTGCAAGGAAGTGTCGCATTTACATTCATTTGAAGTGTAGACGAGGAATACATAACACTTCGCAAATCATATTATATCTTACCATGAAAAATAGAAATGAGATGCGATATCGCGTTTTAAGAAGCATTAGAACTCTATTGCTACGATACGTAGACATCTGCAAACGCTATTTCCTTGCAAGGAAGTGTCGCATTTACATTCATTTGAATCGTAGACGAGGAATGCATAACACTTCGCAAATCATATTATATCTTACCATGAAACATAGAAATGAGATGCGATATCGCGTTTTAAAAAGCATTAGAACTCTATTGCTACGATACGTAGACATCTGCAAACGCTATTTCCTAGCGAGGAAGTGTCGCATTTACATTCATTTGAAGTGTAGACGAGGAATACATGACACTTCGCAAATCTTATTATATCTTACCGTGATACATAGAATTGAGATGCGATATCGCGTTTTAAGAAGCATTAAAACTCTATTTCTACGATACCTAGAAATCTGCGGACGCTATTTCCTTGCAAGGAAGTGTCGCATTTACATTCATTTGAAGTGTAGACGAGGAATACATAGCACTTCGCAAATCATAGTATATCTTACCATGAAACATAGAAATGGGATGCGATATCGCGTTTTAAGAATCATAAGAACTCTATTGCTACGATACGTAGACATCTGCAAACGCTATTTCCTTGCAAGGAAGTGTCGCATTTACATTCATTTGAAGTGTAGACGAGGAATACATAACACTTCGCAAATCATATTATATTTTACCATGAAGCATAGGAATGAGATGCGATATCGCGTTTTAAGAAGCCTTAGATCTCTATTGCTACGATACCAAGACATCTGCAGACGCTATTTCCTAGCAAGGAAGTGTCGCATTTACATTCATTTGAAGTGTAGACGAGGAATACATAACACTTCGCAAATCATATTATATCTTACCATGAAAAATAGAAATGAGATGCGATATCGCGTTCTAAGAAGCATTAGATCTCTATTGCTACGATACATAGACATCTGCAGACGCTATTTCCTAGCAAGGAAGTGTCGCATTTACATTCATTTGAATCGTAGACGACGAATGCATATCACTTCGCAATGAATATTATATCTTACCATGAAAAATAGAAATGAGATGCGATATCGCGTTTTAAGAAGCATTAGAACTCTATTGCTACGATACGTAGACATCTGCAAACGCTATTTCCTTGCAAGGAAGTGTCGCATTTACATTCATTTGAATCGTAGACGAGGAATGCATAACACTTCGCAAATCATATTATATCTTACCATGAAACATAGAAATGAGATGCGATATCGCGTTTTAAAAAGCATTAGAACTCTATTGCTACGATACGTAGACATCTGCAGACGCTATTTCCTAGCAAGGAAGTGTCGTATTTACATTCATTTGAAGTGTAGACGAGGAATACATGACACTTCGCAAATCATATTTTATCTTACCATGAAACATAGAAATGGGATGCGATATCGCGTTTTAAGAATCATAAGAACTTTATTGCTACGATACGTAGACATCTGCAAACGCTATTTCCTAGCGAGGAAGTGTCGCATTCACATTAATTTGAAGTGTAGACGAGGAATACATAACACTTCGCAAATCATATTATATCTTACCATGAAACATAGAAATGAGATGCAATATCGCGATTTAAGATTCATAAGGTCTCTATTGCTGCGATACCTAGACATCTGCAGACGCTATTTCCTAGCAAGGAAGTGTCGCATTTACATTCATTTGAAGTGTAGACGAGGAATACATGATACTTCGCAAATCATATTATACCTTACCATGAAATATAGAAATGAGATGCGATATCGCGTTTTAAGAATCATAAGAACCCTATTGCTACGATACGTAGACATCTGCAAACGCTATTTCCTTGCAAGGGAGTGTCGCATTTACATTCATTTGAAGTGTAGACGAGGAATACATAGCACTTCGCAAATCATAGTATCTTACCATGAAACATAGAAATGGGATGCGATATCGCGTTTTAAGAATCATAAGAACTCTATTGCTACGATACGTAGACATCTGCAGACGCTATTTCCTAGCAAGGAAGTGTCGCATTTACATTCATTTGAATCGTAGACGAGGAATGCATAACACTTCGCAAATCATATTATATCTTACCATGAAACATAGAAATGAGATGCGATATCGCGTTCTAATAAGCATTAGAACTCTATTGCTACGATACGTAGACATCTGCAGACGCTATTTCCTAGCAAGGAAGTGTCGCATTTACATTCATTTGAAGTGTAGACGAGGAATACATGACACTTCGCAAATCATATTATATCTTACCATGAAACATGGAAATGAGATGCGATATCGCGTATTAAGCAGCATTAGAGCTCTATTGCTACGATACATAGACATCTGCAAACGCTATTTCCTTGCAAAGAATTGTCGCATTTACATTCATTTGAATCGTAGACGAGGAATGCATAACACTTAGCAATGAATATTATATCTTACCATGAAACATTGAAATGAGATGCGATTTCGCGTTTTAGAAGCATTAGAACTCTATTGCTTCGATACGTAGACATCTGCAAACGCTATTTCCTTGCAAGGGAGTGTCGCATTTACATTCATTTGAATCGTAGACGAGGAATGCATAACACTTCGCAATGAATATTATATCTTACCATGAAACATAGAAATGAGATGCGATATCGCGTTTTAAGTAGCATTAGAAATCTATTGCTACGATACCTAGACATCTGCAGACGCTATTTCCTTGCAAGGAAGTGTCGCGTTTACATTCATTTGAAGTGTAGACGAGGAATACATGACACTTCGCAAATCTTATTATATCTTACCGTGATACATAGAAATGAGATGCGATATCGCGTTTTAAGAAGCATTAAAACTCTATTGCTACGATACCTAGAAATCTGCAGACGCTATTTCCTTGCAAGGAAGTGTCGCATTTACATTCATTTGAAGTGTAGACGAGGAATACATAGCACTTCGCAAATCATATTATATTTTACCATGAAGCATAGGAATGAGATGCGATATCGCGTTTTAAGAAGCCTTAGATCTCTGATGCTACGATAACAAGACATCTGCAGACGCTATTTCCTAGCAAGGAAGTGTCGCATTTACATTCATTTGAAGTGTAGACGAGGAATACATAACACTTCGCAAATCATATTATATCTTACCATGAAAAATAGAAATGAGATGCGATATCGCGTTCTAAGAAGCATTAGAACTCTATTGCTACGATACATAGACATCTACAAACGCTATTTCCTTGCAAAGAAGTGTCGCATTTACATTCATTTGAATCGTAGACGAGGAATGCATAACACTTAGCAATGAATATTATATCTTACCATGAAACATTGAAATGAGATGCGATATCGCGTTTTAAGAAGCATTAGAACTCTATTGCTTCGATACGTAGACATCTGCAAACGCTATTTCCTTGCAAGGGAGTGTCGCAATTACATTCATTTGAATCGTAGACGAGGAATGCATAACACTTCGCAATGAATATTATATCTTACCATGAAACATAGAAATGAGATGCGATATCGCGTTTTAAGCAGCATTAGAAATCTATTGCTACGATACGTAGACATCTGCAAACGCTATTTCCTAGCGAGGAAGTGTCGCATTCACATTCATTTGAAGTGTAGACGAGGAATACATAACACTTCGCAAATCATATTATATCTTACCATGAAACATAGAAATGAGATGCAATATCGCGATTTAGGAATCATAAGATCTCTATTGCTGCGATACCTAGACATCTGCAGACGCTATTTCCTAGCAAGGAAGTGTCGCATTTACATTCATTTGAATCATAGACGAGAAATACATGACACTTCGCAAATCATATTATATCTTACCATGAAACATAGAAATGAGATGCGATATCGCGTTTTAAGAAGCATTAGAACTCTACTGCTACGATACGTAGACATCTTCAAACGCTATTTCCTAGCTAGGAAGTGTCGCATTTACATTCATTTGAAGTGTAGACGAGGAATACATGACACTTCGCAAATCTTATTATATCTTACCGTGATACATAGAAATGAGATGCGATATCGCGTTTTAAGAAGCATTAAAACTCTATTGCTACGATACCTAGAAATCTGCAGACGCTATTTCCTTGCAAGGAAGTGTCGCATTTACATTCATTTGAAGTGTAGACGAGGAATACATAGCACTTCGCAAGTCATAGTATATCTAACCATGAAACATAGAAATGAGATGCGATATCGCGTTTTAAGAAGCATTAGAACTCTATTGCTACGATACCTAGACATCTGCAGACGCTATTTCCTTGCAAGGAAGTGTCGCATTTACATTCATTTGAAGTGTAGACGAGGAATACATAGCACTTCGCAAGTCATAGTATATCTAACCATGAAACATAGAAATGAGATGCGATATCGCGTTTTAAGAAGCATTAGAACTCTATTGCTACGATACCTAGACATCTGCAGACGCTATTTCCTTGCAAGGAAGTGTCGCGTTTACATTCATTTGAAGTGTAGACGAGGAATACATGACACTTCGCAAATCATATTATATCTTACCATGAAACATAGAAATGAGATGCGATATCGCGTTTTAAGAAGCATTAGAACTCTACTGCTACGATACGTAGACATCTTCAAACGCTATTTCCTAGCGAGGAAGTGTCGCATTTACATTCATTTGAAGTGTAGACGAGGAATACATGACACTTCGCAAATCTTATTATATCTTTCCGTGATACATAGAAATGAGATGCGATATCGCGTTTTAAGAAGCATTAAAACTCTATTGCTACGATACCTAGAAATCTGCAGACGCTATTTCCTTGCAAGGAAGTGTCGCATTTACATTCATTTGAAGTGTAGACGAGGAATGCATAACACTTCGCAAATCATATTATATCTTACCATGAAACATAGAAATGAGATGCGATATCGCGTTTTAAAAAGCATTAGAACTCTATTGCTACGATACGTAGACATCTGCAGACGCTATTTCCTAGCAAGGAAGTGTCGCATTTACATTCATTTGAAGTGTAGACGAGGAATACATGACACTTCGCAAATCATATTTTATCTTACCATGAAACATAGAAATGGGATGCGATATCGCGTTTTAAGAATCATAAGAACTTTATTGCTACGATACGTAGACATCTGCAAACGCTATTTCCTAGCGAGGAAGTGTCGCATTCACATTAATTTGAAGTGTAGACGAGGAATACATAACACTTCGCAAATCATATTATATCTTACCATGAAACATAGAAATGAGATGCAATATCGCGATTTAAGAATCATAAGGTCTCTATTGCTGCGATACCTAGACATCTGCAGACGCTATTTCCTAGCAAGGAAGTGTCGCATTTACATTCATTTGAAGTGTAGACGAGGAATACATGATACTTCGCAAATCATATTATACCTTACCATGAAATATAGAAATGAGATGCGATATCGCGTTTTAAGAATCATAAGAACTCTATTGCTACGATACGTAGACATCTGCAAACGCTATTTCCTTGCAAGGGAGTGTCGCATTTACATTCATTTGAATCGTAGACGAGAAATACATGACACTTCGCAAATCATATTATATCTTACCATGAAACATAGAAATGAGATGCGATATCGCGTTTTAAGAAGCATTAGAACTCTACTGCTACGATACGTAGACATCTTCAAACGCTATTTCCTAGCGAGGAAGTGTCGCATTTACATTCATTTGAAGTGTAGACGAGGAATACATGACACTTCGCAAATCTTATTATATCTTACCGTGATACATAGAAATGAGATGCGATATCGCGTTTTAAGAAGCATTAAAACTCTATTGCTACGATACCTAGAAATCTGCAGACGCTATTTCCTTGCAAGGAAGTGTCGCATTTACATTCATTTGAAGTGTAGACGAGGAATACATAGCACTTCGCAAATCATAGTATATCTTACCATGAAACATAGAAATAAGATGCGATATCGCGTTTTAAGAATCATAAGAACTCTATTGCTACGATACGTAGACATCTGCAAACGCTATTTCCTTGCAAGGAAGTGTCGCATTTACATTCATTTGAATCGTAGACGAGGAATGCATAACACTTCGCAAATCATATTATATCTTACCATGAAACATAGAAATGAGATGCGATATCGCGTTCTAATAAGCATTAGAACTCTATTGCTACGATACGTAGACATCTGCAGACGCTATTTCCTAGCAAGGAAGTGTCGCATTTACATTCATTTGAAGTGTAGACGAGGAATACATGACACTTCGCAAATCATATTATATCTTACCATGAAACATGGAAATGAGATGCGATATCGCGTTTTAAGCAGCATTAGAACTCTATTGCTACGATACCTAGAAATCTGCAGACGCTATTTCCTTGCAAGGAAGTGTCGCAGTTACATTCATTTGAATCGTAGACGAGGAATGCATAACACTTCGCAATGAATATTATATCTTATCAGGAAACATAGATATGAGAAGCAATATCTCGTTTTAAGAATCATATGAACTCTATTGCTACGATACGTAGACATCTGCAGACGCTATTTCCTAGCAAGGAAATGTCGCATTTACATTCATTTGAATCGTAGACGAGGAATGCATAACACTTCGCAATGAATATTATATCTTACCATGAAACATAGATATGAGATGCAATATCTCGTTTTAAGAAGCATTTGAACTCTATTGCTTCGATACGTAGACATCGGCAGACGCTATTTCCTAGCAAGGAAGTGTCGCATTTACATTCATTTGAAGTGTAGACGAGGAATACGTGATACTTCGCAAATCATATAATATCTTACCATGAAACATAGAAATGAGATGCGATATCGCGTTTTAAGAAGCATTAGAACACTATTGCTACGATAGGTAGACATTTGCAAACGCTATTTCCTAGCAAAGAAGTGTCGCATTTACATTCATTTGAAGTGTAGGCGAGGAATACATAACACTTCGCAAATCATATTATATCTTACCATGAAACATAGAAATGAGATGCGATATCGCGTTTTAAGAAGCATTAGAACTCTATTGCTACGATACGTAGACATCTGCAAACGCTATTTCCTTGCAAGGAAGTGTCGCTGTTACATTCATTTGAATCGTAGACGAGGAATGCATGACACTTCGCAATGAATATTATATCTTACCATGAAACATAGATATGAGATGCAATATCTCGTTTTAAGAAGCATTTTAACTCTATTGCTTCGATACGTAGACATCTGCAGACGCTATTTCCTAGCAAGGAAGTGTCGCATTTACATTCATTTGAAGTGTAGACGAGGAATACGTGATACTTCGCAAATCATATAATATCTTACCATGAAACATAGAAATGAGATGCGATATCGCGTTTTAAGAAGCATTAGAACACTATTGCTACGAGAGGGAGACATTTGCAAACGCTATTTCCTAGCAAAGAAGTGTCGCATTTACATTCATTTGAAGTGTAGGCGAGGAATACATAACACTTCGCAAATCATATTATATCTTACCATGAAACATAGAAATGAGATGCGATATCGCGTTTTAAGAAGCATTAGAACTCTATTGCTACGTTACGTAGATATCTGCAAACGCTATTTCCTTGCAAGGAAGTGTCGCAATTACATTCATTTGAATCGTAGACAGAGGAATGCATAACACTTCGCAATGAATATTATATCTTACCATGAAACATAGATATGAGATGCAATATCTCGTTTTAAGAAGCATTTGAACTCTATTGCTTCGATACGTAGACATCTGCAGACGCTATTTCCTAGCAGGGAAGTGTCGCATTTACATTCATTTGAAGTGTAGACGAGGAATACGTGATACATCGCAAATCATATTATATCTTACCATGAAACACAGAGATGAGATGCGATATCGCGTTTTAAGAATCATAAGAACTCTATTGCTACGATACGCAGACATCTGCAAACGCCATTTCCTTGCAAGGAAGTGTCGCATTTACATTCATTTGAAGTGTAGACGAGGAATACATAACACTTCGCAAATCATATTATATCTTACCATGAAAAATAGAAATGAGATGCGATATCGCGTTTTAAGAAGCATTAGAACTCTATTGCTACGATACGTAGACATCTGCAAACGCTATTTCCTTGCAAGGAAGTGTCGCATTTACATTCATTTGAATCGTAGACGAGGAATGCATAACACTTCGCAAATCATATTATATCTTACCATGAAACATAGAAATGAGATGCGATATCGCGTTTTAAAAAGCATTAGAACTCTATTGCTACGATACGTAGACATCTGCAAACGCTATTTCCTAGCGAGGAAGTGTCGCATTTACATTCATTTGAAGTGTAGACGAGGAATACATGACACTTCGCAAATCTTATTATATCTTACCGTGATACATAGAATTGAGATGCGATATCGCGTTTTAAGAAGCATTAAAACTCTATTTCTACGATACCTAGAAATCTGCGGACGCTATTTCCTTGCAAGGAAGTGTCGCATTTACATTCATTTGAAGTGTAGACGAGGAATACATAGCACTTCGCAAATCATAGTATATCTTACCATGAAACATAGAAATGGGATGCGATATCGCGTTTTAAGAATCATAAGAACTCTATTGCTACGATACGTAGACATCTGCAAACGCTATTTCCTTGCAAGGAAGTGTCGCATTTACATTCATTTGAAGTGTAGACGAGGAATACATAACACTTCGCAAATCATATTATATTTTACCATGAAGCATAGGAATGAGATGCGATATCGCGTTTTAAGAAGCCTTAGATCTCTATTGCTACGATACCAAGACATCTGCAGACGCTATTTCCTAGCAAGGAAGTGTCGCATTTACATTCATTTGAAGTGTAGACGAGGAATACATAACACTTCGCAAATCATATTATATCTTACCATGAAAAATAGAAATGAGATGCGATATCGCGTTCTAAGAAGCATTAGATCTCTATTGCTACGATACATAGACATCTGCAGACGCTATTTCCTAGCAAGGAAGTGTCGCATTTACATTCATTTGAATCGTAGACGACGAATGCATATCACTTCGCAATGAATATTATATCTTACCATGAAAAATAGAAATGAGATGCGATATCGCGTTTTAAGAAGCATTAGAACTCTATTGCTACGATACGTAGACATCTGCAAACGCTATTTCCTTGCAAGGAAGTGTCGCATTTACATTCATTTGAATCGTAGACGAGGAATGCATAACACTTCGCAAATCATATTATATCTTACCATGAAACATAGAAATGAGATGCGATATCGCGTTTTAAAAAGCATTAGAACTCTATTGCTACGATACGTAGACATCTGCAGACGCTATTTCCTAGCAAGGAAGTGTCGTATTTACATTCATTTGAAGTGTAGACGAGGAATACATGACACTTCGCAAATCATATTTTATCTTACCATGAAACATAGAAATGGGATGCGATATCGCGTTTTAAGAATCATAAGAACTTTATTGCTACGATACGTAGACATCTGCAAACGCTATTTCCTAGCGAGGAAGTGTCGCATTCACATTAATTTGAAGTGTAGACGAGGAATACATAACACTTCGCAAATCATATTATATCTTACCATGAAACATAGAAATGAGATGCAATATCGCGATTTAAGATTCATAAGGTCTCTATTGCTGCGATACCTAGACATCTGCAGACGCTATTTCCTAGCAAGGAAGTGTCGCATTTACATTCATTTGAAGTGTAGACGAGGAATACATGATACATCGCAAATCATATTATACCTTACCATGAAATATAGAAATGAGATGCGATTTCGCGTTTTAAGA
Source organism: Xylocopa sonorina (assembly GCF_050948175.1). Lineage (NCBI taxonomy): Eukaryota > Metazoa > Arthropoda > Insecta > Hymenoptera > Apidae > Xylocopa > Xylocopa sonorina. The sequence goes on from NW_027490148.1 coordinate 873,184, forward strand.
ATCATAAGAACCCTATTGCTACGATACGTAGACATCTGCAAACGCTATTTCCTTGCAAGGGAGTGTCGCATTTACATTCATTTGAAGTGTAGACGAGGAATACATAGCACTTCGCAAATCATAGTATCTTACCATGAAACATAGAAATGGGATGCGATATCGCGTTTTAAGAATCATAAGAACTCTATTGCTACGATACGTAGACATCTGCAGACGCTATTTCCTAGCAAGGAAGTGTCGCATTTACATTCATTTGAATCGTAGACGAGGAATGCATAACACTTCGCAAATCATATTATATCTTACCATGAAACATAGAAATGAGATGCGATATCGCGTTCTAATAAGCATTAGAACTCTATTGCTACGATACGTAGACATCTGCAGACGCTATTTCCTAGCAAGGAAGTGTCGCATTTACATTCATTTGAAGTGTAGACGAGGAATACATGACACTTCGCAAATCATATTATATCTTACCATGAAACATGGAAATGAGATGCGATATCGCGTATTAAGCAGCATTAGAACTCTATTGCTACGATACATAGACATCTGCAAACGCTATTTCCTTGCAAAGAATTGTCGCATTTACATTCATTTGAATCGTAGACGAGGAATGCATAACACTTAGCAATGAATATTATACCTTACCATGAAACATTGAAATGAGATGCGATTTCGCGTTTTAGAAGCATTAGAACTCTATTGCTTCGATACGTAGACATCTGCAAACGCTATTTCCTTGCAAGGGAGTGTCGCATTTACATTCATTTGAATCGTAGACGAGGAATGCATAACACTTCGCAATGAATATTATATCTTACCATGAAACATAGAAATGAGATGCGATATCGCGTTTTAAGTAGCATTAGAAATCTATTGCTACGATACCTAGACATCTGCAGACGCTATTTCCTTGCAAGGAAGTGTCGCATTTACATTCATTTGAAGTGTAGACGAGGAATACATGACACTTCGCAAATCTTATTATATCTTACCGTGATACATAGAAATGAGATGCGATATCGCGTTTTAAGAAGCATTAAAACTCTATTGCTACGATACCTAGAAATCTGCAGACGCTATTTCCTTGCAAGGAAGTGTCGCATTTACATTCATTTGAAGTGTAGACGAGGAATACATAGCACTTCGCAAATCATATTATATTTTACCATGAAGCATAGGAATGAGATGCGATATCGCGTTTTAAGAAGCCTTAGATCTCTGATGCTACGATAACAAGACATCTGCAGACGCTATTTCCTAGCAAGGAAGTGTCGCATTTACATTCATTTGAAGTGTAGACGAGGAATACATAACACTTCGCAAATCATATTATATCTTACCATGAAACATAGAAATGAGATGCGATATCGCGTTTTAAGCAGCATTAGAAATCTATTGCTACGATACGTAGACATCTGCAAACGCTATTTCCTAGCGAGGAAGTGTCGCATTCACATTCATTTGAAGTGTAGACGAGGAATACATAACACTTCGCAAATCATATTATATCTTACCATGAAACATAGAAATGAGATGCAATATCGCGATTTAGGAATCATAAGATCTCTATTGCTGCGATACCTAGACATCTGCAGACGCTATTTCCTAGCAAGGAAGTGTCGCATTTACATTCATTTGAATCATAGACGAGAAATACATGACACTTCGCAAATCATATTATATCTTACCATGAAACATAGAAATGAGATGCGATATCGCGTTTTAAGAAGCATTAGAACTCTACTGCTACGATACGTAGACATCTTCAAACGCTATTTCCTAGCTAGGAAGTGTCGCATTTACATTCATTTGAAGTGTAGACGAGGAATACATGACACTTCGCAAATCTTATTATATCTTACCGTGATACATAGAAATGAGATGCGATATCGCGTTTTAAGAAGCATTAAAACTCTATTGCTACGATACCTAGAAATCTGCAGACGCTATTTCCTTGCAAGGAAGTGTCGCATTTACATTCATTTGAAGTGTAGACGAGGAATACATAGCACTTCGCAAGTCATAGTATATCTAACCATGAAACATAGAAATGAGATGCGATATCGCGTTTTAAGAAGCATTAGAACTCTATTGCTACGATACCTAGACATCTGCAGACGCTATTTCCTTGCAAGGAAGTGTCGCATTTACATTCATTTGAAGTGTAGACGAGGAATACATAGCACTTCGCAAGTCATAGTATATCTAACCATGAAACATAGAAATGAGATGCGATATCGCGTTTTAAGAAGCATTAGAACTCTATTGCTACGATACCTAGACATCTGCAGACGCTATTTCCTTGCAAGGAAGTGTCGCGTTTACATTCATTTGAAGTGTAGACGAGGAATACATGACACTTCGCAAATCATATTATATCTTACCATGAAACATAGAAATGAGATGCGATATCGCGTTTTAAGAAGCATTAGAACTCTACTGCTACGATACGTAGACATCTTCAAACGCTATTTCCTAGCGAGGAAGTGTCGCATTTACATTCATTTGAAGTGTAGACCAGGAATACATGACACTTCGCAAATCTTATTATATCTTTCCGTGATACATAGAAATGAGATGCGATATCGCGTTTTAAGAAGCATTAAAACTCTATTGCTACGATACCTAGAAATCTGCAGACGCTATTTCCTTGCAAGGAAGTGTCGCATTTACATTCATTTGAAGTGTAGACGAGGAATGCATAACACTTCGCAAATCATATTATATCTTACCATGAAACATAGAAATGAGATGCGATATCGCGTTTTAAAAAGCATTAGAACTCTATTGCTACGATACGTAGACATCTGCAGACGCTATTTCCTAGCAAGGAAGTGTCGCATTTACATTCATTTGAAGTGTAGACGAGGAATACATGACACTTCGCAAATCATATTTTATCTTACCATGAAACATAGAAATGGGATGCGATATCGCGTTTTAAGAATCATAAGAACTTTATTGCTACGATACGTAGACATCTGCAAACGCTATTTCCTAGCGAGGAAGTGTCGCATTCACATTAATTTGAAGTGTAGACGAGGAATACATAACACTTCGCAAATCATATTATATCTTACCATGAAACATAGAAATGAGATGCAATATCGCGATTTAAGAATCATAAGGTCTCTATTGCTGCGATACCTAGACATCTGCAGACGCTATTTCCTAGCAAGGAAGTGTCGCATTTACATTCATTTGAAGTGTAGACGAGGAATACATGATACTTCGCAAATCATATTATACCTTACCATGAAATATAGAAATGAGATGCGATATCGCGTTTTAAGAATCATAAGAACTCTATTGCTACGATACGTAGACATCTGCAAACGCTATTTCCTTGCAAGGGAGTGTCGCATTTACATTCATTTGAATCGTAGACGAGAAATACATGACACTTCGCAAATCATATTATATCTTACCATGAAACATAGAAATGAGATGCGATATCGCGTTTTAAGAAGCATTAGAACTCTACTGCTACGATACGTAGACATCTTCAAACGCTATTTCCTAGCGAGGAAGTGTCGCATTTACATTCATTTGAAGTGTAGACGAGGAATACATGACACTTCGCAAATCTTATTATATCTTACCGTGATACATAGAAATGAGATGCGATATCGCGTTTTAAGAAGCATTAAAACTCTATTGCTACGATACCTAGAAATCTGCAGACGCTATTTCCTTGCAAGGAAGTGTCGCATTTACATTCATTTGAAGTGTAGACGAGGAATACATAGCACTTCGCAAATCATAGTATATCTTACCATGAAACATAGAAATAAGATGCGATATCGCGTTTTAAGAATCATAAGAACTCTATTGCTACGATACGTAGACATCTGCAAACGCTATTTCCTTGCAAGGAAGTGTCGCATTTACATTCATTTGAATCGTAGACGAGGAATGCATAACACTTCGCAAATCATATTATATCTTACCATGAAACATAGAAATGAGATGCGATATCGCGTTCTAATAAGCATTAGAACTCTATTGCTACGATACGTAGACATCTGCAGACGCTATTTCCTAGCAAGGAAGTGTCGCATTTACATTCATTTGAAGTGTAGACGAGGAATACATGACACTTCGCAAATCATATTATATCTTACCATGAAACATGGAAATGAGATGCGATATCGCGTTTTAAGCAGCATTAGAACTCTATTGCTACGATACATAGACATCTGCAAACGCTATTTCCTTGCAAAGAATTGTCGCATTTACATTCATTTGAATCGTAGACGAGGAATGCATAACACTTAGCAATGAATATTATATCTTACCATGAAACATTGAAATGAGATGCGATTTCGCGTTTTAGAAGCATTAGAACTCTATTGCTTCGATACGTAGACATCTGCAAACGCTATTTCCTTGCAAGGGAGTGTCGCATTTACATTCATTTGAATCGTAGACGAGGAATGCATAACACTTCGCAATGAATATTATATCTTACCATGAAACATAGAAATGAGATGCGATATCGCGTTTTAAGTAGCATTAGAAATCTATTGCTACGATACCTAGACATCTGCAGACGCTATTTCCTTGCAAGGAAGTGTCGCATTTACATTCATTTGAAGTGTAGACGAGGAATACATGACACTTCGCAAATCTTATTATATCTTACCGTGATACATAGAAATGAGATGCGATATCGCGTTTTAAGAAGCATTAAAACTCTATTGCTACGATACCTAGAAATCTGCAGACGCTATTTCCTTGCAAGGAAGTGTCGCATTTACATTCATTTGAAGTGTAGACGAGGAATACATAGCACTTCGCAAATCATATTATATTTTACCATGAAGCATAGGAATGAGATGCGATATCGCGTTTTAAGAAGCCTTAGATCTCTGATGCTACGATAACAAGACATCTGCAGACGCTATTTCCTAGCAAGGAAGTGTCGCATTTACATTCATTTGAAGTGTAGACGAGGAATACATAACACTTCGCAAATCATATTATATCTTACCATGAAAAATAGAAATGAGATGCGATATCGCGTTCTAAGAAGCATTAGAACTCTATTGCTACGATACATAGACATCTACAAACGCTATTTCCTTGCAAAGAAGTGTCGCATTTACATTCATTTGAATCGTAGACGAGGAATGCATAACACTTAGCAATGAATATTATATCTTACCATGAAACATTGAAATGAGATGCGATATCGCGTTTTAAGAAGCATTAGAACTCTATTGCTTCGATACGTAGACATCTGCAAACGCTATTTCCTTGCAAGGGAGTGTCGCAATTACATTCATTTGAATCGTAGACGAGGAATGCATAACACTTCGCAATGAATATTATATCTTACCATGAAACATAGAAATGAGATGCGATATCGCGTTTTAAGCAGCATTAGAAATCTATTGCTACGATACGTAGACATCTGCAAACGCTATTTCCTAGCGAGGAAGTGTCGCATTCACATTCATTTGAAGTGTAGACGAGGAATACATAACACTTCGCAAATCATATTATATCTTACCATGAAACATAGAAATGAGATGCAATATCGCGATTTAGGAATCATAAGATCTCTATTGCTGCGATACCTAGACATCTGCAGACGCTATTTCCTAGCAAGGAAGTGTCGCATTTACATTCATTTGAAGTGTAGACGAGGAATACATGATACTTCGCAAATCATATTATACCTTACCATGAAACATAGAAATGAGATGCGATATCGCGTTTTAAGAATCATAAGAACTCTATTGCTACGATACGTAGACATCTGCAAACGCTATTTCCTTACAATTAAGTGTCGCATTTACACGCATTTGAAGTTTAGACGAGGAATACACAACACTTCGCAAATCATATTATATCTTACCATGAAACATAGGAATGAGATGCGATATCGCGTTTTAAGAAGCATTAGATCTCTATTGCTGCGATACCTAGACATCTGCAGACGCTATTTCCTAGCAAGGAAGTGTCGCATTTACATTCATTTGAAGTGTAGACGAGGAATACATGATACTTCGCAAATCATATTATACCTTACCATGAAACATAGAAATGAGATGCGAAATCGCGTTTTAAGAATCATAAGAACTCTATTGCTACGATATGTAGACATCTGCAAACGCTATTTCCTTGCAAGGGAGTGTCGCATTTACATTCATTTGAATCATAGACGAGAAATACATGACACTTCGCAAATCATATTATATCTTACCATGAAACATAGAAATGAGATGCGATATCGCGTTTTAAGAAGCATTAGAACTCTACTGCTACGATACGTAGACATCTTCAAACGCTATTTCCTAGCTAGGAAGTGTCGCATTTACATTCATTTGAAGTGTAGACGAGGAATACATGACACTTCGCAAATCTTATTATATCTTACCGTGATACATAGAAATGAGATGCGATATCGCGTTTTAAGAAGCATTAAAACTCTATTGCTACGATACCTAGAAATCTGCAGACGCTATTTCCTTGCAAGGAAGTGTCGCATTTACATTCATTTGAAGTGTAGACGAGGAATACATAGCACTTCGCAAGTCATAGTATATCTAACCATGAAACATAGAAATGAGATGCGATATCGCGTTTTAAGAAGCATTAGAACTCTATTGCTACGATACCTAGACATCTGCAGACGCTATTTCCTTGCAAGGAAGTGTCGCGTTTACATTCATTTGAAGTGTAGACGAGGAATACATGACACTTCGCAAATCTTATTATATCTTACCGTGATACATAGAAATGAGATGCGATATCGCGTTTTAAGAAGCATTAAAACTCTATTGCTACGATACCTAGAAATCTGCAAACGCTATTTCCTAGCGAGGAAGTGTCGCATTCACATTCATTTGAAGTGTAGACGAGGAATACATAACACTTCGCAAATCATATTATATCTTACCATGAAACATAGAAATGAGATGCAAACCGCGATTTAAGAATCATAAGATCTCTATTGCTGCGATACCTAGAAATCTGCAGACGCTATTTCCTTGCAAGGAAGTGTCGCATTTACATTCATTTGAAGTGTAGACGAGGAATACATAGCACTTCGCAAGTCATAGTATATCTAACCATGAAACATAGAAATGAGATGCGATATCGCGTTTTAAGAAGCATTAGAACTCTATTGCTACGATACCTAGACATCTGCAGACGCTATTTCCTTGCAAGGAAGTGTCGCGTTTACATTCATTTGAAGTGTAGACGAGGAATACATGACACTTCGCAAATCTTATTATATCTTACCGTGATACATAGAAATTAGATGCGATATCGCGTTTTAAGAAGCATTAAAACTCTATTGCTACGATACCTAGAAATCTGCAGACGCTATTTCCTTGCAAGGAAGTGTCGCATTTACATTCATTTGAAGTGTAGACGAGGAATGCATAACACTTCGCAAATCATATTATATCTTACCATGAAACATAGAAATGTGATGCGATATCGCGTTTTAAAAAGCATTAGAACTCTATTGCTACGATACGTAGACATCTGCAGACGCTATTTCCTAGCAAGGAAGTGTCGCATTTACATTCATTTGAAGTGTAGACGAGGAATACATGACACTTCGCAAATCATATTTTATCTTACCATGAAACATAGAAATGGGATGCGATATCGCGTTTTAAGAATCATAAGAACTTTATTGCTACGATACGTAGACATCTGCAAACGCTATTTCCTAGCGAGGAAGTGTCGCATTCACATTAATTTGAAGTGTAGACGAGGAATACATAACACTTCGCAAATCATATTATATCTTACCATGAAACATAGAAATGGGATGCAATATCGCGATTTAAGAATCATAAGGTCTCTATTGCTGCGATACCTAGACATCTGCAGACGCTATTTCCTAGCAAGGAAGTGTCGCATTTACATTCATTTGAAGTGTAGACGAGGAATACATGATACTTCGCAAATCATATTATACCTTACCATGAAATATAGAAATGAGATGCGATATCGCGTTTTAAGAATCATAAGAACTCTATTGCTACGATACGTAGACATCTGCAAACGCTATTTCCTTGCAAGGGAGTGTCGCATTTACATTCATTTGAATCGTAGACGAGAAATACATGACACTTCGCAAATCATATTATATCTTACCATGAAACATAGAAATGAGATGCGATATCGCGTTTTAAGAAGCATTAGAACTCTACTGCTACGATACGTAGACATCTTCAAACGCTATTTCCTAGCGAGGAAGTGTCGCATTTACATTCATTTGAAGTGTAGACGAGGAATACATGACACTTCGCAAATCTTATTATATCTTACCGTGATACATAGAAATGAGATGCGATATCGCGTTTTAAGAAGCATTAAAACTCTATTGCTACGATACCTAGAAATCTGCAGACGCTATTTCCTTGCAAGGAAGTGTCGCATTTACATTCATTTGAAGTGTAGACGAGGAATACATAGCACTTCGCAAATCATAGTATATCTTACCATGAAACATAGAAATAAGATGCGATATCGCGTTTTAAGAATCATAAGAACTCTATTGCTACGATACGTAGACATCTGCAAACGCTATTTCCTTGCAAGGAAGTGTCGCATTTACATTCATTTGAATCGTAGACGAGGAATGCATAACACTTCGCAAATCATATTATATCTTACCATGAAACATAGAAATGAGATGCGATATCGCGTTCTAATAAGCATTAGAACTCTATTGCTACGATACGTAGACATCTGCAGACGCTATTTCCTAGCAAGGAAGTGTCGCATTTACATTCATTTGAAGTGTAGACGAGGAATACATGATACTTCGCAAATCATATTATACCTTACCATGAAACATAGAAATGAGATGCGATATCGCGTTTTAAGAATCATAAGAACTCTATTGCTACGATATGTAGACATCTGCAAACGCTATTTCCTTGCAAGGGAGTGTCGCATTTACATTCATTTGAATCATAGACGAGAAATACATGACACTTCGCAAATCATATTATATCTTACCATGAAACATAGAAATGAGATGCGATATCGCGTTTTAAGAAGCATTAGAACTCTACTGCTACGATACGTAGACATCTTCAAACGCTATTTCCTAGCTAGGAAGTGTCGCATTTACATTCATTTGAAGTGTAGACGAGGAATACATGACACTTCGCAAATCTTATTATATCTTACCGTGATACATAGAAATGAGATGCGATATCGCGTTTTAAGAAGCATTAAAACTCTATTGCTACGATACCTAGAAATCTGCAGACGCTATTTCCTTGCAAGGAAGTGTCGCATTTACATTCATTTGAAGTGTAGACGAGGAATACATAGCACTTCGCAAGTCATAGTATATCTAACCATGAAACATAGAAATGAGATGCGATATCGCGTTTTAAGAAGCATTAGAACTCTATTGCTACGATACCTAGACATCTGCAGACGCTATTTCCTTGCAAGGAAGTGTCGCGTTTACATTCATTTGAAGTGTAGACGAGGAATACATGACACTTCGCAAATCTTATTATATCTTACCGTGATACATAGAAATGAGATGCGATATCGCGTTTTAAGAAGCATTAAAACTCTATTGCTACGATACCTAGAAATCTGCAAACGCTATTTCCTAGCGAGGAAGTGTCGCATTCACATTCATTTGAAGTGTAGACGAGGAATACATAACACTTCGCAAATCATATTATATCTTACCATGAAACATAGAAATGAGATGCAAACCGCGATTTAAGAATCATAAGATCTCTATTGCTGCGATACCTAGACATCTGCAGACGCTATTTCCTAGCAAGGAAGTGTCGCATTTACATTCATTTGAAGTGTAGACGAGGAATACATGATACTTCGCAAATCATATTATACCTTACCATGAAACATAGAAATGAGATGCGATATCGCGTTTTAAGAATCATAAGAACTCTATTGCTACGATACGTAGACATCTGCAAACGCTATTTCCTTACAATTAAGTGTCGCATTTACACGCATTTGAAGTTTAGACGAGGAATACACAACACTTCGCAAATCATATTATATCTTACCATGAAACATAGGAATGAGATGCGATATCGCGTTTTAAGAAGCATTAGATCTCTATTGCTGCGATACCTAAACATCTGCAGACGCTATTTCCTAGCAAGGAAGTGTCGCATTTAGATTCATTTGAAGTGTAGACGAGGAATACATGATACTTCGCAAATCATATTATACCTTACCATGAAACATAGAAATGAGATGCGATATCGCGTTTTAAGAATCATAAGTACTCTATTGCTACGATATGTAGACATCTGCAAACGCTATTTCCTTGCAAGGGAGTGTCGCATTTACATTCATTTGAATCATAGACGAGAAATACATGACACTTCGCAAATCATATTATATCTTACCATGAAACATAGAAATGAGATGCGATATCGCGTCTTAAGAAGCATTAGAACTCTACTGCTACGATACGTAGACATCTTCAAACGCTATTTCCTAGCTAGGAAGTGTCGCATTTACATTCATTTGAAGTGTAGACGAGGAATACATGACACTTCGCAAATCTTATTATATCTTACCGTGATACATAGAAATGAGATGCGATATCGCGTTTTAAGAAGCATTAAAACTCTATTGCTACGATACCTAGAAATCTGCAGACGCTATTTCCTTGCAAGGAAGTGTCGCATTTACATTCATTTGAAGTGTAGACGAGGAATACATAGCACTTCGCAAGTCATAGTATATCTAACCATGAAACATAGAAATGAGATGCGATATCGCGTTTTAAGAAGCATTAGAACTCTATTGCTACGATACCTAGACATCTGCAGACGCTATTTCCTTGCAAGGAAGTGTCGCGTTTACATTCATTTGAAGTGTAGACGAGGAATACATGACACTTCGCAAATCTTATTATATCTTACCGTGATACATAGAAATGAGATGCGATATCGCGTTTTAAGAAGCATTAAAACTCTATTGCTACGATACCTAGAAATCTGCAGACGCTATTTCCTTGCAAGGAAGTGTCGCATTTACATTCATTTGAAGTGTAGACGAGGAATACATAGCACTTCGCAAATCATGGTATATCTTACCATCAAACATAGAAATGAGATGCGATATCGCGTTTTAAGAATCATAAGAACTCTATTGCTACGATACGTAGACATCTGCAAACGCTATTTCCTTGCAAGGAAGTGTCGCATTTACATTCATTTGAAGTGTAGACGAGGAATACATAACACTTCGCAAATCATATTATATTTTACCATGAAGCATAGGAATGAGTTGCGATATCGCGTTTTAAGAAACCTTAGATCTCCATTGCTACGATACCTAGAAATCTGCAGACGCTATTTCCTTGCAAGGAAGTGTCGCATTTACATTCATTTGAAGTGTAGACGAGGAATACATAGCACTTCGCAAATCATAGTATATCTTACCATGAAACATAGAAATAAGATGCGATATCGCGTTTTAAGAATCATAAGAACTCTATTGCTACGATACGTAGACATCTGCAAACGCTATTTCCTTGCAAGGAAGTGTCGCATTTACATTCATTTGAATCGTAGACGAGGAATGCATAACACTTCGCAAATCATATTATATCTTACCATGAAACATAGAAATGAGATGCGATATCGCGTTCTAATAAGCATTAGAACTCTATTGCTACGATACGTAGACATCTGCAGACGCTATTTCCTAGCAAGGAAGTGTCGCATTTACATTCATTTGAAGTGTAGACGAGGAATACATGACACTTCGCAAATCATATTATATCTTACCATGAAACATGGAAATGAGATGCGATATCGCGTTTTAAGCAGCACTAGAACTCTATTGCTACGATACATAGACATCTGCAAACGCTATTTCCTTGCAAAGAATTGTCGCATTTACATTCATTTGAATCGTAGACGAGGAATGCATAACACTTAGCAATGAATATTATATCTTACCATGAAACATTGAAATGAGATGCGATTTCGCGTTTTAGAAGCATTAGAACTCTATTGCTTCGATACGTAGACATCTGCAAACGCTATTTCCTTGCAAGGGAGTGTCGCATTTACATTCATTTGAATCGTAGACGAGGAATGCATAACACTTCGCAATGAATATTATATCTTACCATGAAACATAGAAATGAGATGCGATATCGCGTTTTAAGTAGCATTAGAAACCTATTGCTACGATACCTAGACATCTGCAGACGCTATTTCCTTGCAAGGAAGTGTCGCATTTACATTCATTTGAAGTGTAGACGAGGAATACATGACACTTCGCAAATCTTATTATATCTTACCGTGATACATAGAAATGAGATGCGATATCGCGTTTTAAGAAGCATTAAAACTCTATTGCTACGATACCTAGAAATCTGCAGACGCTATTTCCTTGCAAGGAAGTGTCGCATTTACATTCATTTGAAGTGTAGACGAGGAATACATAGCACTTCGCAAATCATATTATATTTTACCATGAAGCATAGGAATGAGATGCGATATCGCGTTTTAAGAAGCCTTAGATCTCTGATGCTACGATAACAAGACATCTGCAGACGCTATTTCCTAGCAAGGAAGTGTCGCATTTACATTCATTTGAAGTGTAGACGAGGAATACATAACACTTCGCAAATCATATTATATCTTACCATGAAAAATAGAAATGAGATGCGATATCGCGTTCTAAGAAGCATTAGAACTCTATTGCTACGATACATAGACATCTACAAACGCTATTTCCTTGCAAAGAAGTGTCGCATTTACATTCATTTGAATCGTAGACGAGGAATGCATAACACTTAGCAATGAATATTATATCTTACCATGAAACATTGAAATGAGATGCGATATCGCGTTTTAAGAAGCATTAGAACTCTATTGCTTCGATACGTAGACATCTGCAAACGCTATTTCCTTACAATTAAGTGTCGCATTTACACGCATTTGAAGTTTAGACGAGGAATACACAACACTTCGCAAATCATATTATATCTTACCATGAAACATAGGAATGAGATGCGATATCGCGTTTTAAGAAGCATTAGATCTCTATTGCTGCGATACCTAGACATCTGCAGACGCTATTTCCTAGCAAGGAAGTGTCGCATTTACATTCATTTGAAGTGTAGACGAGGAATACATGATACTTCGCAAATCATATTATACCTTACCATGAAACATAGAAATGAGATGCGATATCGCGTTTTAAGAATCATAAGAACTCTATTGCTACGATATGTAGACATCTGCAAACGCTATTTCCTTGCAAGGGAGTGTCGCATTTACATTCATTTGAATCATAGACGAGAAATACATGACACTTCGCAAATCATATTATATCTTACCATGAAACATAGAAATGAGATGCGATATCGCGTTTTAAGAAGCATTAGAACTCTACTGCTACGATACGTAGACATCTTCAAACGCTATTTCCTAGCTAGGAAGTGTCGCATTTACATTCATTTGAAGTGTAGACGAGGAATACATGACACTTCGCAAATCTTATTATATCTTACCGTGATACATAGAAATGAGATGCGATATCGCGTTTTAAGAAGCATTAAAACTCTATTGCTACGATACCTAGAAATCTGCAGACGCTATTTCCTTGCAAGGAAGTGTCGCATTTACATTCATTTGAAGTGTAGACGAGGAATACATAGCACTTCGCAAGTCATAGTATATCTAACCATGAAACATAGAAATGAGATGCGATATCGCGTTTTAAGAAGCATTAGAACTCTATTGCTACGATACCTAGACATCTGCAGACGCTATTTCCTTGCAAGGAAGTGTCGCGTTTACATTCATTTGAAGTGTAGACGAGGAATACATGACACTTCGCAAATCTTATTATATCTTACCGTGATACATAGAAATGAGATGCGATATCGCGTTTTAAGAAGCATTAAAACTCTATTGCTACGATACCTAGAAATCTACAAACGCTATTTCCTAGCGAGGAAGTGTCGCATTCACATTCATTTGAAGTGTAGACGAGGAATACATAACACTTCGCAAATCATATTATATCTTACCATGAAACATAGAAATGAGATGCAAACCGCGATTTAAGAATCATAAGATCTCTATTGCTGCGATACCTAGACATCTGCAGACGCTATTTCCTAGCAAGGAAGTGTCGCATTTACATTCATTTGAAGTGTAGACGAGGAATACATGATACTTCGCAAATCATATTATACCTTACCATGAAACATAGAAATGAGATGCGATATCGCGTTTTAAGAATCATAAGAACTCTATTGCTACGATACGTAGACATCTGCAAACGCTATTTCCTTACAATTAAGTGTCGCATTTACACGCATTTGAAGTTTAGACGAGGAATACACAACACTTCGCAAATCATATTATATCTTACCATGAAACATAGGAATGAGATGCGATATCGCGTTTTAAGAAGCATTAGATCTCTATTGCTGCGATACCTAAACATCTGCAGACGCTATTTCCTAGCAAGGAAGTGTCGCATTTAGATTCATTTGAAGTGTAGACGAGGAATACATGATACTTCGCAAATCATATTATACCTTACCATGAAACATAGAAATGAGATGCGATATCGCGTTTTAAGAATCATAAGAACTCTATTGCTACGATATGTAGACATCTGCAAGCGCTATTTCCTTGCAAGGGAGTGTCGCATTTACATTCATTTGAATCATAGACGAGAAATACATGACACTTCGCAAATCATATTATATCTTACCATGAAACATAGAAATGAGATGCGATATCGCGTCTTAAGAAGCATTAGAACTCTACTGCTACGATACGTAGACATCTTCAAACGCTATTTCCTAGCTAGGAAGTGTCGCATTTACATTCATTTGAAGTGTAGACGAGGAATACATGACACTTCGCAAATCTTATTATATCTTACCGTGATACATAGAAATGAGATGCGATATCGCGTTTTAAGAAGCATTAAAACTCTATTGCTACGATACCTAGAAATCTGCAGACGCTATTTCCTTGCAAGGAAGTGTCGCATTTACATTCATTTGAAGTGTAGACGAGGAATACATAGCACTTCGCAAGTCATAGTATATCTAACCATGAAACATAGAAATGAGATGCGATATCGCGTTTTAAGAAGCATTAGAACTCTATTGCTACGATACCTAGACATCTGCAGACGCTATTTCCTTGCAAGGAAGTGTCGCATTTACATTCATTTGAATCGTAGACGAGGAATGCATAACACTTCGCAAATCATATTATATCTTACCATGAAAAATAGAAATGAGATGCGATATCGCGTTTTATGAAGCATTAGAACTCTATTGCTACGATACCTAGACATCTGCAGACGCTATTTCCTAGCAAGGAAGTGTCGCATTTACATTCATTTGAAGTGTAGACGAGGAATACATGATACTTCGCAAATCATATTATACCTTACCATGAAATATAGAAATGAGATGCGATATCGCGTTTTAAGAATCATAAGAACTCTATTGCTACGATACGTAGACATCTGCAAACGCTATTTCCTTGCAAGGGAGTGTCGCATTTACATTCATTTGAATCGTAGACGAGAAATACATGACACTTCGCAAATCATATTATATCTTACCATGAAACATAGAAATGAGATGCGATATCGCGTTTTAAGAAGCATTAGAACTCTACTGCTACGATACGTAGACATCTTCAAACGCTATTTCCTAGCGAGGAAGTGTCGCATTTACATTCATTTGAAGTGTAGACGAGGAATACATAGCACTTCGCAAATCATAGTATATCTTACCATGAAACATAGAAATAAGATGCGATATCGCGTTTTAAGAATCATAAGAACTCTATTGCTACGATACGTAGACATCTGCAAACGCTATTTCCTTGCAAGGAAGTGTCGCATTTACATTCATTTGAATCGTAGACGAGGAATGCATAACACTTCGCAATGAATATTATATCTTACCATGAAACATAGAAATGAGATGCGATATCGCGTTTTAAGTAGCATTAGAAATCTATTGCTACGATACCTAGACATCTGCAGACGCTATTTCCTTGCAAGGAAGTGTCGCATTTACATTCATTTGAAGTGTAGACGAGGAATACATGACACTTCGCAAATCTTATTATATCTTACCGTGATACATAGAAATGAGATGCGATATCGCGTTTTAAGAAGCATTAAAACACTATTGCTACGATACCTAGAAATCTGCAGACGCTATTTCCTTGCAAGGAAGTGTCGCATTTACATTCATTTGAAGTGTAGACGAGGAATACATAGCACTTCGCAAATCATAGTATATCTTACCATGAAACATAGAAATGGGATGCGATATCGCGTTTTAAGAATCATAAGAACTCTATTGCTACGATACGTAGACATCTGCAAACGCTATTTCCTAGCGAGGAGGTGTCGCATTTACATTCATTTGAAGTGTAGACGAGGAATACATAGCACTTCGCAAATCATAGTATATCTTACCATGAAACACAGAAATAAGATGCGATATCGCGTTTTAAGAATCATAAGAACTCTATTGCTACGATACGTAGACATCTGCAAACGCTATTTCCTTGCAAGGAAGTGTCGCATTTACATTCATTTGAATCGTAGACGAGGAATGCATAACACTTCGCAAATCATATTATATCTTACCATGAAACATAGAAATGAGATGCGATATCGCGTTCTAAAAAGCATTAGAACTCTATTGCTACGATACGTAGACATCTGCAGACGCTATTTCCTAGCAAGGAAGTGTCGCATTTACATTCATTTGAAGTGTAGACGAGGAATACATGACACTTCGCAAATCATATTATATCTTACCATGAAACATAGAAATGAGATGCGATATCGCGTTTTAAGAAGCATTAGAACTCTATTGCTACGATACATAGACATCTGCAAACGCTATTTCCTTGCAAAGAAGTGTCGCATTTACATTCATTTGAATCGTAGACGAGGAATGCATAACACTTAGCAATGAATATTATATCTTACCATGAAACATTGAAATGAGATGCGATTTCGCGTTTTAAGAAGCATTAGAACTCTATTGCTTCGATACGTAGACATCTGCAAACGCTATTTCCTTGCAAGGGAGTGTCGCATTTACATTCATTTGAATCGTAGACGAGGAATGCATAACACTTCGCAATGAATATTATATCTTACCATGAAACATAGAAATGAGATGCGATATCGCGTTTTAAGTAGCATTAGAAATCTATTGCTACGATACCTAGACATCTGCAGACGCTATTTCCTTGCAAGGAAGTGTCGCATTTACATTCATTTGAAGTGTAGACAAGGAATACATGACACTTCGCAAATCTTATTATATCTTACCGTGATACATAGAAATGAGATGCGATATCGCGTTTTAAGAAGCATTAAAACTCTATTGCTACGATACCTAGAAATCTGCAGACGCTATTTCCTTGCAAGGAAGTGTCGCATTTACATTCATTTGAAGTGTAGACGAGGAATACATAGCACTTCGCAAATCATAGTATATCTTACCATGAAACATAGAAATGGGATGCGATATCGCGTTTTAAGAATCATAAGAACTCTATTGCTACGATACGTAGACATCTGCAAACGCTATTTCCTTGCAAGGAAGTGTCGCATTTACATTCATTTGAAGTGTAGACGAGGAATACATAACACTTCGCAAATCATATTATATTTTACCATGAAGCATAGGAATGAGATGCGATATCGCGTTTTAAGAAGACTTAGATCTCTATTGCTACGATACCAAGACATCTGCAGACGCTATTTCCTAGCAAGGAAGTGTCGCATTTACATTCATTTGAAGTGTAGACGAGGAATACATAACACTTCGCAAATCATATTATATCTTACCATGAAAAATAGAAATGAGATGCGATATCGCGTTTTAAGAAGCATTAGAACTCTATTGCTACGATACCTAGACGTCTGCAGACGCTATTTCCTAGCAAGGAAGTGTCGCATTTACATTCATTTGAAGTGTAGACGAGGAATACATGATACTTCGCAAATCATATTATACCTTACCATGAAATATAGAAATGAGATGCGATATCGCGTTTTAAGAAGCATTAGAACTCTACTGCTACGATACGTAGACATCTTCAAACGCTATTTCCTAGCGAGGAAGTGTCGCATTTACATTCATTTGAAGTGTAGACGAGGAATACATAGCACTTCGCAAATCATAGTATATCTTACCATGAAACATAGAAATAAGATGCGATATCGCGTTTTAAGAATCATAAGAACTCTATTGCTACGATACGTAGACATCTGCAAACGCTATTTCCTTGCAAGGAAGTGTCGCATTTACATTCATTTGAATCGTAGACGAGGAATGCATAACACTTCGCAATGAATATTATATCTTACCATGAAACATAGAAATGAGATGCGATATCGCGTTTTAAGTAGCATTAGAAATCTATTGCTACGATACCTAGACATCTGCAGACGCTATTTCCTTGCAAGGAAGTGTCGCATTTACATTCATTTGAAGTGTAGACGAGGAATACATGACACTTCGCAAATCTTATTATATCTTACCGTGATACATAGAAATGAGATGCGATATCGCGTTTTAAGAAGCATTAAAACACTATTGCTACGATACCTAGAAATCTGCAGACGCTATTTCCTTGCAAGGAAGTGTCGCATTTACATTCATTTGAAGTGTAGACGAGGAATACATAGCACTTCGCAAATCATAGTATATCTTACCATGAAACATAGAAATGGGATGCGATATCGCGTTTTAAGAATCATAAGAACTCTATTGCTACGATACGTAGACATCTGCAAACGCTATTTCCTAGCGAGGAGGTGTCGCATTTACATTCATTTGAAGTGTAGACGAGGAATACATAGCACTTCGCAAATCATAGTATATCTTACCATGAAACACAGAAATAAGATGCGATATCGCGTTTTAAGAATCATAAGAACTCTATTGCTACGATACGTAGACATCTGCAAACGCTATTTCCTTGCAAGGAAGTGTCGCATTTACATTCATTTGAATCGTAGACGAGGAATGCATAACACTTCGCAAATCATATTATATCTTACCATGAAACATAGAAATGAGATGCGATATCGCGTTCTAAAAAGCATTAGAACTCTATTGCTACGATACGTAGACATCTGCAGACGCTATTTCCTAGCAAGGAAGTGTCGCATTTACATTCATTTGAAGTGTAGACGAGGAATACATGACACTTCGCAAATCATATTATATCTTACCATGAAACATAGAAATGAGATGCGATATCGCGTTTTAAGAAGCATTAGAACTCTATTGCTACGATACATAGACATCTGCAAACGCTATTTCCTTGCAAAGAAGTGTCGCATTTACATTCATTTGAATCGTAGACGAGGAATGCATAACACTTAGCAATGAATATTATATCTTACCATGAAACATTGAAATGAGATGCGATTTCGCGTTTTAAGAAGCATTAGAACTCTATTGCTTCGATACGTAGACATCTGCAAACGCTATTTCCTTGCAAGGGAGTGTCGCATTTACATTCATTTGAATCATAGACGAGAAATACATGACACTTCGCAAATCATATTATATCTTACCATGAAACATAGTAATGAGATGCGATATCGCGTTTTAAGAAGCATTAGAACTCTACTGCTACGATACGTAGACATCTTCAAACGCTATTTCCTAGCTAGGAAGTGTCGCATTTACATTCATTTGAAGTGTAGACGAGGAATACATGACACTTCGCAAATCTTATTATATCTTACCGTGATACATAGAAATGAGATGCGATATCGCGTTTTAAGAAGCATTAAAACTCTATTGCTACGATACCTAGAAATCTGCAGACGCTATTTCCTTGCAAGGAAGTGTCGCATTTTCATTCATTTGAAGTGTAGACGAGGAATACATAGCACTTCGCAAGTCATAGTATATCTTATCATGAAACATAGAAATGAGATGCGATATCGCGTTTTAAGAAGCATTAGAACTCTATTGCTACGATACCTAGACATCTGCAGACGCTATTTCCTTGCAAGGAAGTGTCGCGTTTACATTCATTTGAAGTGTAGACGAGGAATACATGACACTTCGCAAATCTTATTATATCTTACCGTGATACATAGAAATGAGATGCGATATCGCGTTTTAAGAAGCATTAAAACTCTATTGCTACGATACCTAGAAATCTGCAGATGCTATTTCCTTGCAAGGAAGTGTCGCATTTACATTCATTTGAAGTGTAGACGAGGAATACATAGCACTTCGCAAATCATAGTATATCTTACCATGAAACATAGAAATGGGATGCGATATCGCGTTTTAAGAATCATAAGAACTCTATTGCTACGATACGTAGACATCTGCAAACGCTATTTCCTTGCAAGGAAGTGTCGCATTTACATTCATTTGAAGTGTAGACGAGGAATACATAACACTTCGCAAATCATATTATATTTTACCATGAAGCATAGGAATGAGATGCGATATCGCGTTTTAAGAAGACTTAGATCTCTATTGCTACGATACCAAGACATCTGCAGACGCTATTTCCTAGCAAGGAAGTGTCGCATTTACATTCATTCGAAGTGTAGACGAGGAATACATAACACTTCGCAAATCATATTATATCTTACCATGAAAAATAGAAATGAGATGCGATATCGCGTTTTAAGAAGCATTAGAACTCTATTGCTACGATACCTAGACGTCTGCAGACGCTATTTCCTAGCAAGGAAGTGTCGCATTTACATTCATTTGAAGTGTAGACGAGGAATACATGATACTTCGCAAATCATATTATACCTTACCATGAAATATAGAAATGAGATGCGATATCGCGTTTTAAGAATCATAAGAACTCTATTGCTACGATACGTAGACATCTGCAAACGCTATTTCCTTGCAAGGGAGTGTCGCATTTACATTCATTTGAATCGTAGACGAGAAATACATGACACTTCGCAAATCATATTATATCTTACCATGAAACATAGAAATGAGATGCGATATCGCGTTTTAAGAAGCATTAGAACTCTACTGCTACGATACGTAGACATCTTCAAACGCTATTTCCTAGCGAGGAAGTGTCGCATTTACATTCATTTGAAGTGTAGACGAGGAATACATGACACTTCGCAAATCTTATTATATCTTACCGTGATACATAGAAATGAGATGCGATATCGCGTTTTAAGAAGCATTAAGACTCTATTGCTACGATACCTAGAAATCTGCAGACGCTATTTCCTTGCAAGGAAGTGTCGCATTTACATTCATTTGAAGTGTAGACGAGGAATACATAGCACTTCGCAAATCATAGTATATCTTACCATGAAACATAGAAATGGGATGCGATATCGCGTTTTAAGAATCATAAGAACTCTATTGCTACGATACGTAGACATCTGCAAACGCTATTTCCTTGCAAGGAAGTGTCGCATTTACATTCATTTGAAGTGTAGACGAGGAATACATAACACTTCGCAAATCATATTATATCTTACCATGAAACATAGAAATGAGATGCGATATCGCGTTCTAAAAAGCATTAGAACTCTATTGCTACGATACGTAGACATCTGCAGACGCTATTTCCTAGCAAGGAAGTGTCGCATTTACATTCATTTGAAGTGTAGACGAGGAATACATGACACTTCGCAAATCATATTATATCTTACCATGAAAAATAGAAATGAGATGCGATATCGCGTTCTAAGAAGCATTAGAACTCTATTGCTACGATACATAGACATCTGCAAACGCTATTTCCTTGCAAAGAAGTGTCGCATTTACATTCATTTGAATCGTAGACGAGGAATGCATAACACTTAGCAATGAATATTATATCTTACCATGAAACATTGAAATGAGATGCGATATCGCGTTTTAAGAAGCATTAGAACTCTATTGCTTCGATACGTAGACATCTGC
This sequence comes from Xylocopa sonorina, assembly GCF_050948175.1. NCBI lineage: Eukaryota > Metazoa > Arthropoda > Insecta > Hymenoptera > Apidae > Xylocopa > Xylocopa sonorina. The sequence continues at coordinate 895,139 of NW_027490148.1, forward strand.
AAACGCTATTTCCTTGCAAGGGAGTGTCGCATTTACATTCATTTGAATCGTAGACGAGGAATGCATAACACTTCGCAATGAATATTATATCTTACCATGAAACATAGAAATGAGATGCGATATCGCGTTTTAAGTAGCATTAGAAATCTATTGCTACGATACGTAGACATCTGCAAACGCTATTTCCTAGCGAGGAAGTGTCTCATTCACATTCATTTGAAGTGTAGACGAGGAATACATAACACTTCGCAAATCATATTATATCTTACCATGAAACATAGAAATGAGATGCAATATCGCGATTTAAGAATCATAAGATCTCTATTGCTGCGATACCTAGACATCTGCAGACGCTATCTCCTAGCAAGGAAGTGTCGCATTTACATTCATTTGAAGTGTAGACGAGGAATACATGATACTTCGCAAATCACATTATACCTTAGCATGAAACATAGAAATGAGATGCGATATCGCGTTTTAAGAATCATAAGAACTCTATTGCTACGATACGTAGACATCTGCAAACGCTATTTCCTTACAATTAAGTGTCGCATTTACACGCATTTGAAGTTTAGACGAGGAATACACAACACTTCGCAAATCATATTATATCTTACCATGAAACATAGGAATGAGATGGGATATCGCGTTTTAAGAAGCATTAGATCTCTATTGCTGCGATACCTAGACATCTGCAGACGCTATTTCCTAGCAAGGAAGTGTCGCATTTACATTCATTTGAAGTGTAGACGTGGAATACATGATACTTCGCAAATCATATTATACCTTACCATGAAACATAGAAATGAGATGCAATATCGCGTTTTAAGAATCATAAGAACTCTATTGCTACGATATGTAGACATCTGCAAACGCTATTTCCTTGCAAGGTAGTGTCGCATTTACATTCATTTGAATCATAGACGAGAAATACATGACACTTCGCAAATCATATTATATCTTACCATGAAACATAGTAATGAGATGCGATATCGCGTTTTAAGAAGCATTAGAACTCTACTGCTACGATACGTAGACATCTTCAAACGCTATTTCCTAGCTAGGAAGTGTCGCATTTACATTCATTTGAAGTGTAGACGAGGAATACATGACACTTCGCAAATCTTATTATATCTTACCGTGATACATAGAAATGAGATGCGATATCGCGTTTTAAGAAGCATTAAAACTCTATTGCTACGATACCTAGAAATCTGCAGACGCTATTTCCTTGCAAGGAAGTGTCGCATTTTCATTCATTTGAAGTGTAGACGAGGAATACATAGCACTTCGCAAGTCATAGTATATCTTATCATGAAACATAGAAATGAGATGCGATATCGCGTTTTAAGAAGCATTAGAACTCTATTGCTACGATACCTAGACATCTGCAGACGCTATTTCCTTGCAAGGAAGTGTCGCGTTTACATTCATTTGAAGTGTAGACGAGGAATACATGACACTTCGCAAATCTTATTATATCTTACCGTGATACATAGAAATGAGATGCGATATCGCGTTTTAAGAAGCATTAAAACTCTATTGCTACGATACCTAGAAATCTGCAGATGCTATTTCCTTGCAAGGAAGTGTCGCATTTACATTCATTTGAAGTGTAGACGAGGAATACATAGCACTTCGCAAATCATAGTATATCTTACCATGAAACATAGAAATGAGATGCGATATTGCGTTTTAAGAATCATAAGAACTCTATTGCTACGATACGTAGACATCTGCAAACGCTATTTCCTTGCAAGGAAGTGTCGCATTTACATTCATTTGAAGTGTAGACGAAGAATACATAACACTTCGCAAATCATATTATATTTTACCATGAAGCATAGGAATGAGATGCGATATCGCGTTTTAAGAAGCATTAGATCTCTATTGCTACGATACCAAGACATCTGCAGACGCTATTTCCTAGCAAGGAAGTGTCGCATTTACATTCATTTGAAGTGTAGACGAGGAATACATAACACTTCGCAAATCATATTATATCTCACCATGAAAAATAGAAATGAGATGCGATATCGCGTTTTAAGAAGCATTAGAACTCTATTGCTACGATACCTAGACGTCTGCAGACGCTATTTCCTAGCAAGGAAGTGTCGCATTTACATTCATTTGAAGTGTAGACGAGGAATACATGATACTTCGCAAATCATATTATACCTTACCATGAAAGATAGAAATGAGATGCGATATCGCGTTTTAAGAATCATAAGAACTCTATTGCTACGATACGTTGACATCTGCAAACGCTATTTCCTTGCAAGGAAGTGTCGCATTTACATTCATTTGAAGTGTAGACGAGGAATACATAACACTTCGCAAATCATATTATATCTTACCATGAAGCATAGGAATGAGATGCGATATCGCGTTTTAAGAAGCATTAGATCTCTATTGCTACGATACCAAGACATCTGCGGACGCTATTTCCTAGCAAGGAAGTGTCGCATTTACATTCATTTGAAGTGTAGACGAGAAAGACATGACACTTCGCAAATCTTATTATATCTTACCGTGATACATGGAAATGAGATGCGATATCGCGTTTTAAGAAGCATTAGAACTCTATTGCTACGATACCTAGAAATCTGCAGACGCTATTTCCTTGCAAGGAAGTGTCGCATTTACATTCATTTGAAGTGTAGACGGGGAATACATAGCACTTCGCAAATCATAGTATATCTTACCATGAAACATAGAAATAAGATGCGATATCGCGTTTTAAGAATCATAAGAACTCTATTGCTACGATACGTAGACATCTGCAAACGCTATTTCCTTGCAAGGAAGTGTCGCATTTACATTCATTTGAATCGTAGACGAGGAATGCATAACACTTCGCAAATCATATTATATCTTACCATGAAACATAGAAATGAGATGCGATATCGCGTTCTAAAAAGCATTAGAACTCTATTGCTACGATACGTAGATATCTGCAGACGCTATTTCCTAGCGAGGAAGTGTCGCATTCACATTCATTTGAAGTGTAGACGAGGAATACATAACACTTCGCAAATCATATTATATCTTACCATGAAACATAGAAATGAGATGCAAACCGCGATTTAAGAATCATAAGATCTCTATTGCTGCGATACCTAGACATCTGCAGACGCTATTTCCTAGCAAGGAAGTGTCGCATTTACATTCATTTGAAGTGTAGACGAGGAATACATGATACTTCGCAAATCATATTATACCTTACCATGAAACATAGAAATGAGATGCGATATCGCGTTTTAAGAATCATAAGAACTCTATTGCTACGATACGTAGACATCTGCAAACGCTATTTCCTTACAATTAAGTGTCGCATTTACACGCATTTGAAGTTTAGACGAGGAATACACAACACTTCGCAAATCATATTATATCTTACCATGAAACATAGGAATGAGATGCGATATCGCGTTTTAAGAAGCATTAGATCTCTATTGCTGCGATACCTAAACATCTGCAGACGCTATTTCCTAGCAAGGAAGTGTCGCATTTAGATTCATTTGAAGTGTAGACGAGGAATACATGATACTTCGCAAATCATATTATACCTTACCATGAAACATAGAAATGAGATGCGATATCGCGTTTTAAGAATCATAAGAACTCTATTGCTACGATATGTAGACATCTGCAAGCGCTACTTCCTTGCAAGGGAGTGTCGCATTTACATTCATTTGAATCATAGACGAGAAATACATGACACTTCGCAAATCATATTATATCTTACCATGAAACATAGAAATGAGATGCGATATCGCGTCTTAAGAAGCATTAGAACTCTACTGCTACGATACGTAGACATCTTCAAACGCTATTTCCTAGCTAGGAAGTGTCGCATTTACATTCATTTGAAGTGTAGACGAGGAATACATGACACTTCGCAAATCTTATTATATCTTACCGTGATACATAGAAATGAGATGCGATATCGCGTTTTAAGAAGCATTAAAACTCTATTGCTACGATACCTAGAAATCTGCAGACGCTATTTCCTTGCAAGGAAGTGTCGCATTTACATTCATTTGAAGTGTAGACGAGGAATACATAGCACTTCGCAAGTCATAGTATATCTAACCATGAAACATAGAAATGAGATGCGATATCGCGTTTTAAGAAGCATTAGAACTCTATTGCTACGATACCTAGACATCTGCAGACGCTATTTCCTTGCAAGGAAGTGTCGCGTTTACATTCATTTGAAGTGTAGACGAGGAATACATGACACTTCGCAAATCTTATTATATCTTACCGTGATACATAGAAATGAGGTGCGATATCGCGTTTTAAGAAGCATTAAAACTCTATTGCTACGATACCTAGAAATCTGCAGACGCTATTTCCTTGCAAGGAAGTGTCGCATTTACATTCATTTGAAGTGTAGACGAGGAATACATAGCACTTCGCAAATCATGGTATATCTTACCATCAAACATAGAAATGAGATGCGATATCGCGTTTTAAGAATCATAAGAACTCTATTGCTACGATACGTAGACATCTGCAAACGCTATTTCCTTGCAAGGAAGTGTCGCATTTACACTCATTTGAATCGTAGACGAGAAATACATGACACTTCGCAAATCATATTATATCTTACCATGAAACATAGAAATGAGATGCGATATCGCGTTTTAAGATGCATTGGAACTCTACTGCTACGATACGTAGACATCTTCAAACGCTATTTCCTAGCGAGTAAGTGTCGCATTTACATTCATTTGAAGTGTAGACGAGGAATACGTGACACTTCGCAAATCCTATTATATCTTACCGTGATACATAGAAATGAGATGCGATATCGCGTTTTAAGAAGCATTAGAACTCTATTGCTACGATACCTAGAAATCTGCAGACGCTATTTCCTTGCAAGGAAGTGTCGCATTTACATTCATTTGAAGTGTAGACGAGGAATACATAGCACTTCGCAAATCATATTATATCTTACCATGAAACATAGAAATGAGATGCGATATCGCGTTTTAAGAATCATAAGAACTCTATTGCTACGATACGTTGACATCTGCAAACGCTATTTCCTTGCAAGGAAGTGTCGCATTTACATTCATTTGAAGTGTAGACGAGGAATACATAACACTTCGCAAATCATATTATATCTTACCATGAAGCATAGGAATGAGATGCGATATCGCGTTTTAAGAAGCATTAGATCTCTATTGCTACGATACCAAGACATCTGCAGACGCTATTTCCTAGCAAGGAAGTGTCGCATTTACATTCATTTGAAGTGTAGACGAGAAAGACATGACACTTCGCAAATCTTATTATATCTTACCGTGATACATGGAAATGAGATGCGATATCGCGTTTTAAGAAGCATTAGAACTCTATTGCTACGATACCTAGAAATCTGCAGACGCTATTTCCTTGCAAGGAAGTGTCGCATTTACATTCATTTGAAGTGTAGACGGGGAATACATAGCACTTCGCAAATCATAGTATATCTTACCATGAAACATAGAAATAAGATGCGATATCGCGTTTTAAGAATCATAAGAACTCTATTGCTACGATACGTAGACATCTGCAAACGCTATTTCCTTGCAAGGAAGTGTCGCATTTACATTCATTTGAATCGTAGACGAGGAATGCATAACACTTCGCAAATCATATTATATCTTACCATGAAACATAGAAATGAGATGCGATATCGCGTTCTAAAAAGCATTAGAACTCTATTGCTACGATACGTAGATATCTGCAGACGCTATTTCCTAGCGAGGAAGTGTCGCATTCACATTCATTTGAAGTGTAGACGAGGAATACATAACACTTCGCAAATCATATTATATCTTACCATGAAACATAGAAATGAGATGCAAACCGCGATTTAAGAATCATAAGATCTCTATTGCTGCGATACCTAGACATCTGCAGACGCTATTTCCTAGCAAGGAAGTGTCGCATTTACATTCATTTGAAGTGTAGACGAGGAATACATGATACTTCGCAAATCATATTATACCTTACCATGAAACATAGAAATGAGATGCGATATCGCGTTTTAAGAATCATAAGAACTCTATTGCTACGATACGTAGACATCTGCAAACGCTATTTCCTTACAATTAAGTGTCGCATTTACACGCATTTGAAGTTTAGACGAGGAATACACAACACTTCGCAAATCATATTATATCTTACCATGAAACATAGGAATGAGATGCGATATCGCGTTTTAAGAAGCATTAGATCTCTATTGCTGCGATACCTAAACATCTGCAGACGCTATTTCCTAGCAAGGAAGTGTCGCATTTAGATTCATTTGAAGTGTAGACGAGGAATACATGATACTTCGCAAATCATATTATACCTTACCATGAAACATAGAAATGAGATGCGATATCGCGTTTTAAGAATCATAAGAACTCTATTGCTACGATATGTAGACATCTGCAAGCGCTACTTCCTTGCAAGGGAGTGTCGCATTTACATTCATTTGAATCATAGACGAGAAATACATGACACTTCGCAAATCATATTATATCTTACCATGAAACATAGAAATGAGATGCGATATCGCGTCTTAAGAAGCATTAGAACTCTACTGCTACGATACGTAGACATCTTCAAACGCTATTTCCTAGCTAGGAAGTGTCGCATTTACATTCATTTGAAGTGTAGACGAGGAATACATGACACTTCGCAAATCTTATTATATCTTACCGTGATACATAGAAATGAGATGCGATATCGCGTTTTAAGAAGCATTAAAACTCTATTGCTACGATACCTAGAAATCTGCAGACGCTATTTCCTTGCAAGGAAGTGTCGCATTTACATTCATTTGAAGTGTAGACGAGGAATACATAGCACTTCGCAAGTCATAGTATATCTAACCATGAAACATAGAAATGAGATGCGATATCGCGTTTTAAGAAGCATTAGAACTCTATTGCTACGATACCTAGACATCTGCAGACGCTATTTCCTTGCAAGGAAGTGTCGCGTTTACATTCATTTGAAGTGTAGACGAGGAATACATGACACTTCGCAAATCTTATTATATCTTACCGTGATACATAGAAATGAGATGCGATATCGCGTTTTAAGAAGCATTAAAACTCTATTGCTACGATACCTAGAAATCTGCAGACGCTATTTCCTTGCAAGGAAGTGTCGCATTTACATTCATTTGAAGTGTAGACGAGGAATACATAGCACTTCGCAAATCATGGTATATCTTACCATCAAACATAGAAATGAGATGCGATATCGCGTTTTAAGAATCATAAGAACTCTATTGCTACGATACGTAGACATCTGCAAACGCTATTTCCTTGCAAGGAAGTGTCGCATTTACATTCATTTGAAGTGTAGACGAGGAATACATAACACTTCGCAAATCATATTATATCTTACCATGAAAAATAGAAATGAGATGCGATATCGCGTTTTAAGAAGCATTAGAACTCTATTGCTACGATACCTAGACATCTGCAGACGCTATTTCCTAGCAAGGAAGTGTCGCATTTACATTCATTTGAAGTGTAGACGAGGAATACATGATACTTCGCAAATCATATTATACCTTACCATGAAATATAGAAATGAGATGCGATATCGCGTTTTAAGAATCATAAGAACTCTATTGCTACGATACGTAGACATCTGCAAACGCTATTTCCTTGCAAGGGAGTGTCGCATTTACATTCATTTGAATCGTAGACGAGAAATACATGACACTTCGCAAATCATATTATATCTTACCATGAAACATAGAAATGAGATGCGATATCGCGTTTTAAGAAGCATTAGAACTCTACTGCTACGATACGTAGACATCTTCAAACGCTATTTCCTAGCGAGGAAGTGTCGCATTTACATTCATTTGAAGTGTAGACGAGGAATACATAGCACTTCGCAAATCATAGTATATCTTACCATGAAACATAGAAATAAGATGCGATATCGCGTTTTAAGAATCATAAGAACTCTATTGCTACGATACGTAGACATCTGCAAACGCTATTTCCTTGCAAGGAAGTGTCGCATTTACATTCATTTGAATCGTAGACGAGGAATGCATAACACTTCGCAATGAATATTATATCTTACCATGAAACATAGAAATGAGATGCGATATCGCGTTTTAAGTAGCATTAGAAATCTATTGCTACGATACCTAGACATCTGCAGACGCTATTTCCTTGCAAGGAAGTGTCGCATTTACATTCATTTGAAGTGTAGACGAGGAATACATAGCACTTCGCAAATCATAGTATATCTTACCATGAAACATAGAAATAAGATGCGATATCGCGTTTTAAGAATCATAAGAACTCTATTGCTACGATACGTAGACATCTGCAAACGCTATTTCCTTGCAAGGAAGTGTCGCATTTACATTCATTTGAATCGTAGACGAGGAATGCATAACACTTCGCAATGAATATTATATCTTACCATGAAACATAGAAATGAGATGCGATATCGCGTTTTAAGTAGCATTAGAAATCTATTGCTACGATACCTAGACATCTGCAGACGCTATTTCCTTGCAAGGAAGTGTCGCATTTACATTCATTTGAAGTGTAGACGAGGAATACATGACACTTCGCAAATCTTATTATATCTTACCGTGATACATAGAAATGAGATGCGATATCGCGTTTTAAGAAGCATTAAAACACTATTGCTACGATACCTAGAAATCTGCAGACGCTATTTCCTTGCAAGGAAGTGTCGCATTTACATTCATTTGAAGTGTAGACGAGGAATACATAGCACTTCGCAAATCATAGTATATCTTACCATGAAACATAGAAATGGGATGCGATATCGCGTTTTAAGAATCATAAGAACTCTATTGCTACGATACGTAGACATCTGCAAACGGTATTTCCTAGCGAGGAGGTGTCGCATTTACATTCATTTGAAGTGTAGACGAGGAATACATAGCACTTCGCAAATCGTAGTATATCTTACCATGAAACATAGAAATGAGATGCGATATCGCGTTTTAAGAATCATAAGAACTCTATTGCTACGATACGTAGACATCTGCAAACGCTATTTCCTTGCAAGGAAGTGTCGCATTTACATTCATTTGAATCGTAGACGAGGAATGCATAACACTTCGCAAATCATATTATATCTTACCATGAAACATAGAAATGAGATGCGATATCGCGTTCTAAAAAGCATTAGAACTCTATTGCTACGATACGTAGACATCTGCAGACGCTATTTCCTAGCAAGGAAGTGTCGCATTTACATTCATTTGAAGTGTAGACGAGGAATACATGACACTTCGCAAATCATATTATATCTTACCATGAAACATAGAAATGAGATGCGATATCGCGTTTTAAGAAGCATTAGAACTCTATTGCTACGATACATAGACTTCTGCAAACGCTATTTCCTTGCAAAGAAGTGTCGCATTTACATTCATTTGAATCGTAGACGAGGAATGCATAACACTTAGCAATGAATATTATATCTTACCATGAAACATTGAAATGAGATGCGATTTCGCGTTTTAAGAAGCATTAGAACTCTATTGCTTCGATACGTAGACATCTGCAAACGCTATTTCCTTGCAAGGGAGTGTCGCATTTACATTCATTTGAATCGTAGACGAGGAATGCATAACACTTCGCAATGAATATTATATCTTACCATGAAACATAGAAATGAGATGCGATATCGCGTTTTAAGTAGCATTAGAAATCTATTGCTACGATACCTAGACATCTGCAGACGCTATTTCCTTGCAAGGAAGTGTCGCATTTACATTCATTTGAAGTGTAGACAAGGAATACATGACACTTCGCAAATCTTATTATATCTTACCGTGATACATAGAAATGAGATGCGATATCGCGTTTTAAGAAGCATTAAAACTCTATTGCTACGATACCTAGAAATCTGCAGACGCTATTTCCTTGCAAGGAAGTGTCGCATTTACATTCATTTGAAGTGTAGACGAGGAATACATAGCACTTCGCAAATCATAGTATATCTTACCATGAAACATAGAAATGGGATGCGATATCGCGTTTTAAGAATCATAAGAACTCTATTGCTACGATACGTAGACATCTGCAAACGCTATTTCCTTGCAAGGAAGTGTCGCATTTACATTCATTTGAAGTGTAGACGAGGAATACATAACACTTCGCAAATCATATTATATTTTACCATGAAGCATAGGAATGAGATGCGATATCGCGTTTTAAGAAGACTTAGATCTCTATTGCTACGATACCAAGACATCTGCAGACGCTATTTCCTAGCAAGGAAGTGTCGCATTTACATTCATTTGAAGTGTAGACGAGGAATACATAACACTTCGCAAATCATATTATATCTTACCATGAAAAATAGAAATGAGATGCGATATCGCGTTTTAAGAAGCATTAGAACTCTATTGCTACGATACCTAGACGTCTGCAGACGCTATTTCCTAGCAAGGAAGTGTCGCATTTACATTCATTTGAAGTGTAGACGAGGAATACATGATACTTCGCAAATCATATTATACCTTACCATGAAATATAGAAATGAGATGCGATATCGCGTTTTAAGAATCATAAGAACTCTATTGCTACGATACGTAGACATCTGCAAACGCTATTTCCTTGCAAGGGAGTGTCGCATTTACATTCATTTGAATCGTAGACGAGAAATACATGACACTTCGCAAATCATATTATATCTTACCATGAAACATAGAAATGAGATGCGATATCGCGTTTTAAGAAGCATTAGAACTCTACTGCTACGATACGTAGACATCTTCAAACGCTATTTCCTAGCGAGGAAGTGTCGCATTTACATTCATTTGAAGTGTAGACGAGGAATACATGACACTTCGCAAATCTTATTATATCTTACCGTGATACATAGAAATGAGATGCGATATCGCGTTTTAAGAAGCATTAAGACTCTATTGCTACGATACCTAGAAATCTGCAGACGCTATTTCCTTGCAAGGAAGTGTCGCATTTACATTCATTTGAAGTGTAGACGAGGAATACATAGCACTTCGCAAATCATAGTATATCTTACCATGAAACATAGAAATGGGATGCGATATCGCGTTTTAAGAATCATAAGAACTCTATTGCTACGATACGTAGACATCTGCAAACGCTATTTCCTTGCAAGGAAGTGTCGCATTTACATTCATTTGAAGTGTAGACGAGGAATACATAACACTTCGCAAATCATATTATATCTTACCATGAAACATAGAAATGAGATGCGATATCGCGTTCTAAAAAGCATTAGAACTCTATTGCTACGATACGTAGACATCTGCAGACGCTATTTCCTAGCAAGGAAGTGTCGCATTTACATTCATTTGAAGTGTAGACGAGGAATACATGACACTTCGCAAATCATATTATATCTTACCATGAAAAATAGAAATGAGATGCGATATCGCGTTCTAAGAAGCATTAGAACTCTATTGCTACGATACATAGACATCTGCAAACGCTATTTCCTTGCAAAGAAGTGTCGCATTTACATTCATTTGAATCGTAGACGAGGAATGCATAACACTTCGCAATGAATATTATATCTTACCATGAAACATAGAAATGAGATGCGATATCGCGTTTTAAGTAGCATTAGAAATCTATTGCTACGATACGTAGACATCTGCAAACGCTATTTCCTAGCGAGGAAGTGTCTCATTCACATTCATTTGAAGTGTAGACGAGGAATACATAACACTTCGCAAATCATATTATATCTTACCATGAAACATAGAAATGAGATGCAATATCGCGATTTAAGAATCATAAGATCTCTATTGCTGCGATACCTAGACATCTGCAGACGCTATCTCCTAGCAAGGAAGTGTCGCATTTACATTCATTTGAAGTGTAGACGAGGAATACATGATACTTCGCAAATCACATTATACCTTAGCATGAAACATAGAAATGAGATGCGATATCGCGTTTTAAGAATCATAAGAACTCTATTGCTACGATACGTAGACATCTGCAAACGCTATTTCCTTACAATTAAGTGTCGCATTTACACGCATTTGAAGTTTAGACGAGGAATACACAACACTTCGCAAATCATATTATATCTTACCATGAAACATAGGAATTCGATGGGATATCGCGTTTTAAGAAGCATTAGATCTCTATTGCTGCGATACCTAGACATCTGCAGACGCTATTTCCTAGCAAGGAAGTGTCGCATTTACATTCATTTGAAGTGTAGACGTGGAATACATGATACTTCGCAAATCATATTATACCTTACCATGAAACATAGAAATGAGATGCAATATCGCGTTTTAAGAATCATAAGAACTATATTGCTACGATATGTAGACATCTGCAAACGCTATTTCCTTGCAAGGTAGTGTCGCATTTACATTCATTTGAATCATAGACGAGAAATACATGACACTTCGCAAATCATACTATATCTTACCATGAAACATAGTAATGAGATGCGATATCGCGTTTTAAGAAGCATTAGAACTCTACTGCTACGATACGTAGACATCTTCAAACGCTATTTCCTAGCTAGGAAGTGTCGCATTTACATTCATTTGAAGTGTAGACGAGGAATACATGACACTTCGCAAATCTTATTATATCTTACCGTGATACATAGAAATGAGATGCGATATCGCGTTTTAAGAAGCATTAAAACTCTATTGCTACGATACCTAGAAATCTGCAGACGCTATTTCCTTGCAAGGAAGTGTCGCATTTTCATTCATTTGAAGTGTAGACGAGGAATACATAGCACTTCGCAAGTCATAGTATATCTTATCATGAAACATAGAAATGAGATGCGATATCGCGTTTTAAGAAGCATTAGAACTCTATTGCTACGATACCTAGACATCTGCAGACGCTATTTCCTTGCAAGGAAGTGTCGCGTTTACATTCATTTGAAGTGTAGACGAGGAATACATGACACTTCGCAAATCTTATTATATCTTACCGTGATACATAGAAATGAGATGCGATATCGCGTTTTAAGAAGCATTAAAACTCTATTGCTACGATACCTAGAAATCTGCAGATGCTATTTCCTTGCAAGGAAGTGTCGCATTTACATTCATTTGAAGTGTAGACGAGGAATACATAGCACTTCGCAAATCATAGTATATCTTACCATGAAACATAGAAATGAGATGCGATATTGCGTTTTAAGAATCATAAGAACTCTATTGCTACGATACGTAGACATCTGCAAACGCTATTTCCTTGCAAGGAAGTGTCGCATTTACATTCATTTGAAGTGTAGACGAAGAATACATAACACTTCGCAAATCATATTATATTTTACCATGAAGCATAGGAATGAGATGCGATATCGCGTTTTAAGAAGCATTAGATCTCTATTGCTACGATACCAAGACATCTGCAGACGCTATTTCCTAGCAAGGAAGTGTCGCATTTACATTCATTTGAAGTGTAGACGAGGAATACATAACACTTCGCAAATCATATTATATCTCACCATGAAAAATAGAAATGAGATGCGATATCGCGTTTTAAGAAGCATTAGAACTCTATTGCTACGATACCTAGACGTCTGCAGACGCTATTTCCTAGCAAGGAAGTGTCGCATTTACATTCATTTGAAGTGTAGACGAGGAATACATGATACTTCGCAAATCATATTATACCTTACCATGAAAGATAGAAATGAGATGCGATATCGCGTTTTAAGAATCATAAGAACTCTATTGCTACGATACGTAGACATCTGCAAACGCTATTTCCTTGCAAGGGAGTGTCGCATTTACATTCATTTGAATCGTAGACGAGGAATGCATAACACTTCGCAATGAATATTATATCTTACCATGAAACATAGAAATGAGATGCGATATCGCGTTTTAAGTAGCATTAGAAATCTATTGCTACGATACGTAGACATCTGCAAACGCTATTTCCTTACAATTAAGTGTCGCATTTACACGCATTTGAAGTTTAGACGAGGAATACACAACACTTCGCAAATCATATTATATCTTACCATGAAACATAGGAATGAGATGGGATATCGCGTTTTAAGAAGCATTAGATCTCTATTGCTGCGATACCTAGACATCTGCAGACGCTATTTCCTAGCAAGGAAGTGTCGCATTTACATTCATTTGAAGTGTAGACGAGGAATACATGATACTTCGCAAATCATATTATACCTTACCATGAAACATAGAAATGAGATGCGATATCGCGTTTTAAGAATCATAAGAACTCTACTGCTACGATACGTAGACATCTGCAAACGCTATTTCCTTGCAAGGGAGTGTCGCATTTACATTTATTTGAATCGTAGACGAGAAATACATGACACTTCGCAAATCATATTATATCTTACCATGAAACATAGAAATGAGATGCGATATCGCGTTTTAAGATGCATTGGAACTCTACTGCTACGATACGTAGACATCTTCAAACGCTATTTCCTAGCGAGGAAGTGTCGCATTTACATTCATTTGAAGTGTAGACGAGGAATACGTGACACTTCGCAAATCCTATTATATCTTAACGTGATACATAGAAATGAGATGCGATATCGCGTTTTAAGAAGCATTAGAACTCTATTGCTACGATACCTAGAAATCTGCAGACGCTATTTCCTTGCAAGGAAGTGTCGCATTTACATTCATTTGAAGTGTAGACGAGGAATACATAGCACTTCGCAAATCATATTATATCTTACCATGAAACATAGAAATGAGATGCGATATCGCGTTTTAAGAATCATAAGAACTCTATTGCTACGATACGTTGACATCTGCAAACGCTATTTCCTTGCAAGGAAGTGTCGCATTTACATTCATTTGAAGTGTAGACGAGGAATACATAACACTTCGCAAATCATATTATATCTTACCATGAAGCATAGGAATGAGATGCGATATCGCGTTTTAAGAAGCATTAGATCTCTATTGCTACGATACCAAGACATCTGCAGACGCTATTTCCTAGCAAGGAAGTGTCGCATTTACATTCATTTGAAGTGTAGACGAGAAAGACATGACACTTCGCAAATCTTATTATATCTTACCGTGATACATGGAAATGAGATGCGATATCGCGTTTTAAGAAGCATTAGAACTCTATTGCTACGATACCTAGAAATCTGCAGACGCTATTTCCTTGCAAGGAAGTGTCGCATTTACATTCATTTGAAGTGTAGACGGGGAATACATAGCACTTCGCAAATCATAGTATATCTTACCATGAAACATAGAAATAAGATGCGATATCGCGTTTTAAGAATCATAAGAACTCTATTGCTACGATACGTAGACATCTGCAAACGCTATTTCCTTGCAAGGAAGTGTCGCATTTACATTCATTTGAATCGTAGACGAGGAATGCATAACACTTCGCAAATCATATTATATCTTACCATGAAACATAGAAATGAGATGCGATATCGCGTTCTAAAAAGCATTAGAACTCTATTGCTACGATACGTAGATATCTGCAGACGCTATTTCCTAGCAAGGAAGTGCCGCATTTACATTCATTTGAAGTGTAGACGAGGAATACATGACACTTCGCAAATCATATTATATCTTACCATGAAACATAGAAATGAGATGCGATATCGCGTTTTAAGAAGCATTAGAACTCTATTGCTACGATACATAGACATCTACAAACTCTATTTCCTTGCAAAGAAGTGTCGCATTTACATTCATTTGAATCGTAGACGAGGAATGCATAACACTTAGCAATGAATATTATATCTTACCATGAAACATTGAAATGAGATGCGATATCGCGTTTTAAGAAGCATTAGAACTCTATTGCTTCGATACGTAGACATCTGCAAACGCTTTTTCCTTGCAAGGGAGTGTCGCATTTACATTCATTTGAATCGTAGACGAGGAATGCATAACACTTCGCAATGAATATTATATCTTACCATGAAACATAGAAATGAGATGCGATATCGCGTTTTAAGTAGCATTAGAAATCTATTGCTACGATACGTAGACATCTGCAAACGCTATTTCCTAGCGAGGAAGTGTCGCATTCACATTCATTTGAAGTGTAGACGAGGAATACATAACACTTCGCAAATCATATTATATCTTACCATGAAACATAGAAATGAGATGCAATATCGCGATTTAAGAATCATAAGATCTCTATTGCTGCGATACCTAGACATCTGCAGACGCTATTTCCAAGCAAGGAAGTGTCGCATTTACATTCATTTGAAGTGTAGACGAGGAATACATGATACTTCGCAAATCATATTATACCTTACCATGAAACATAGAAATGAGATGCGATATCGCATTTTAAGAATCATAAGAACTCTATTGCTAAGATACGTAGACATCTGCAAACGCTATTTCCTTGCAAGGGAGTGTCGCATTTACATTCATTTGAAGTGTAGACGAGGAATACATGACACTTCGCAAATCTTATTATATCTTACCGTGATACATAGAAATGAGATGCGAAATCGCGTTTTAAGAAGCATTAAAACTCTATTGCTACGATACCTAGAAATCTGCAGACGCTATTTCCTTGCAAGGAAGTGTCGCATTTACATTCATTTGAAGTGTAGACGAGGAATACATAGCACTTCGCAAATCATAGTATATCTTACCATGAAACATAGAAATGAGATGCGATATCGCGTTTTAAGAATCATAAGAATTCTATTGCTACGATACGTAGACATCTGCAAACGCTATTTCCTTGCAAGGAAGTGTCGCATTTACATTCATTTGAAGTGTAGACGAGGAATACATAACACTTCGCAAATCATATTATATTTTACCATGAAGCATAGGAATGAGATGCGATATCGCGTTTTAAGAAGCATTAGATCTCTATTGCTACGATACCAAGACATCTGCAGACGCTATTTCCTAGCAAGGAAGTGTCGCATTTACATTCATTTGAAGTGTAGACGAGGAATACATAACACTTCGCAAATCATATTATATCTTACCATGAAAAATAGAAATGAGATGCGATATCGCGTTTTAAGAAGCATAAGAACTCTATTGCTACGATACGTAGACATCTGCAAACGCTATTTCCTTGCAAGGAAGTGTCGCATTTACATTCATTTGAATCGTAGACGAGGAGTGCATAACACTTCGCAAATCATATTATATCTTACCATGAAACATAGAAAAGAGATGCGATATCGCGTTCTAAAAAGCATTAGAACTCTATTGCTACGATACGTAGACATCTGCAGACGCTATTTCCTAGCAAGGAAGTGTCGCATTTACATTCATTTGAAGTGTAGACGAGGAATACATGACACTTCGCAAATCATATTATATCTTACCATGAAACATAGAAATGAGATGCGATATCGCGTTTTAAGAAGCATTAGAAATCTATTGCTACGATACGTAGACATCTGCAAACGCTATTTCCTAGCAAGGAAGTGTCGCATTTACATTCATTTGAAGTGTAGACGAGGAATACATGACACTTCGCAAATCATATTATATCTTACCATGAAACATAGAAATTAGATGCGATATCGCGTTTTAAGAAGCATCAGAAATCCATTGCTACGATACGTAGACATCTGCAAACGCTATTTCCTTGCAAGGAAGTGTCGCATTTACATTCATTTGAAGTGTAGACGAGGAATACAGAACACTTCGCAAATCATATTATACCTTACCATGAAACATAGAAATGAGATGCGATATCGCGTTTTAAGAAACATTAGAAATCTATTGCTACGATACATGGACATCTGCAAACGCTATTTCCAAGCAAGGAAGTGTCGAATTTAAATTCATTTGAAGTGTAGACGAGGAATACATGACACTTCGCAAATCATATTATATCTTACCGTGATACATAGAAATGAGATGCGATATCGCGTTTTAAGAAGCATTAGAACACTATTGCTACGATACCTAGACATCTGCAGACGCTATTTCCTTGCAAGGAAGTGTCGCATTTACATTCATTTGAAGTGTAGACGAGGAATACATGACACTTCGCAAATCATATTATATCTTACCATGAAACATAGGAATGAGATGCGATATCGCGTTTTAAGAAGCATTAGAAATCTATTGCTACGATACGTAGACATCTGCAAACGCTATTTCCTAGCAAGGAAGTGTAGCATTCACATTCATTTGAAGTGTAGACGAGAAAGACATGACACTTCGCAAATCTTATTATATCTTACCGTGATACATGGAAATGAGATGCGATATCGCGTTTTAAGAAGCATTAGAACTCTATTGCTACGATACGTAGACATCTGCAGACGCTATTTCCTAGCAAGGAAGTGTCGCATTTACATTCATTTGAAGTGTAGACGAGGAATACGTGACACTTCGCAAATCATATTATATCTTACCATGAAACATAGATATGAGATGCGATATCGCGTTTTAAGAAGCATTAGAAATCTATTGCTACGATACCTAGACATCTGCAGACGCTATTTCCTTGCAAGGAAGTGTCGCATTTACATTCAATTCAAGTGTAGACGAGGAATACATAGCACTTCGCAAATCATATTATATCTTACCGTGATACATAGAAATGAGATGCGATATCGCGTTTTAAGAAGCATTAGAACTCTATTGCTACGATACCTAGAAATCTGCAGACGCTATTTCCTTGCAAGGAAGTGTCGCATTTACATTCATTTGAAGTGTAGACGAGGAATACATATCACTTCGCAATGAATATTATATCTTACCATGAAAAATAGAAATGAGATGCGATATCGCGTTTTAAGAAGCATTAGAACTCTATTGCTACGATACGTAGACATCTGCAAACGCTATTTCCTTGCAAGGAAGTGTCGTATTTACATTCATTTGAATCGTAGACGAGGAATGTATAACACTTCGCAAATCATATTATATCTTATCATGAAACATAGAAATGAGATGCGATATCGCGTTTTAAGAAGCATTAGAACTCTATTGCTACGATACCTAGACATCTGCAGACGCTATTTCCTTGCAAGGAAGTGTCGCATTTACATTCATTTGAAGTGTAGACGAGGAATACATGACACTTCGCAAATCATATTATATCTTACCATGAAACATAGAAATGACATGCGATGTCGCGTTTTAAGAATCATAAGAACTCTATTGCTACGATACGTAGACATCTGCAAACGCTATTTCCTTGCAAGGAAGTGTCGCATTTACATTCATTTGAATCGTAGACGAGGAATGCATAACACTTCGCAAATCATATTATATCTTATCGTGAAACATAGAAATGAGATGCGATATCGCGTTTTAAGAAGCATTAGAACTCTATTGCTACGATACCTAGACATCTGCAGACGCTATTTCCTTGCAAGGAAGTGTCGCATTTACATTCATTTGAATCGTAGACGAGGAATACATGATACTTCGCAAATCATATTATATCTTACAATGAAACATAGAAATGAGATGCAATATCGCGATTTAAGAATCATAAGAACTCTATTGCTACGATACGCAGACATCTGCAAACGCCATTTCCTTGCAAGGAAGTGTCGCATTTACATTCATTTGAAGTGTAGACGAGGAATACATGACACTTCGCAAATCATATTATATCTTACCATGAAACATAGAAATGAGATGCGATATCGCGTTTTAAGAAGCATTAGAAATCCATTGCTATGATACCTAGACATCTGGAAACGCTATTTCCTTGCAAGGAAGTGTCGCAGTTACATTCATTTGAAGTGTAGACGAGGAATACATAACACTTCGCAAATCATATTATACCTTACCATGAAACATAGAAATGAGATGCGATATCGCGTTTTAAGAAGCATTAGAAATCTATTGCTACGATACATAGACATCTGCAAACGCTATTTCCTAGAAAGGAAGTGTCGCATTTACATTCATTTGAAGTGTAGACGAGGAATACATGACACTTCCCAAATCATATTATATCTTACCATGAAACATAGAAATGACATGCGGTATCGCGTTTTAAGAATCATAAGAACTCTATTGCTACGATACTCAGACATCTGCAAACGCCATTTCCTTGCAAGGAAGTGTCGCATTTACATTCATTTGAAGTGTAGACGAGGAATATCTGACACTTCGCAAATCATATTATATCTTACCACGAAACATAGAAATGAGATGCGATATCGCGTTTTAAGAAGCATCAGAAATCCATTGCTACGATACGTAGACATCTGCAGACGCTATTTCCTAGCAAGGAAGTGTCGCATTTACATTCATTTGAAGTGTAGACGAGGAATACATGACACTTCGCAAATCATATTTTATCTTACCATGAAACATAGAAATGGGATGCGATATCGCGTTTTAAGAATCATAAGAACTCTATTGCTACGATACGTAGACATCTGCAAACGCTATTTCCTTGCAAGGAAGTGTCGCATTTACATTCATTTGAATCGTAGACGAGGAATGTATAACACTTCGCAAATCATATTATATCTTATCATGAAACATAGAAATGAGATGCGATATCGCGTTTTAAGAAGCATTAGAACTCTATTGCTACGATACCTAGACATCTGCAGACGCTATTTCCTTGCAAGGAAGTGTCGCATTTACATTCATTTGAAGTGTAGACGAGGAATACATGACACTTCGCAAATCATATTATATCTTACCATGAAACATAGAAATGACATGCGATGTCGCGTTTTAAGAATCATAAGAACTCTATTGCTACGATACGTAGACATCTGCAAACGCTATTTCCTTGCAAGGAAGTGTCGCATTTACATTCATTTCAATCGTAGACGAGGAATGCATAACACTTCGCAAATCATATTATATCTTATCGTGAAACATAGAAATGAGATGCGATATCGCGTTTTAAGAAGCATTAGAACTCTATTGCTACGATACCTAGACATCTGCAGACGCTATTTCCTTGCAAGGAAGTGTCGCATTTACATTCATTTGAATCGTAGACGAGGAATACATGATACTTCGCAAATCATATTATATCTTACCATGAAACATAGAAATGAGATGCAATATCGCGATTTAAGAATCATAAGAACTCTATTGCTACGATACGCAGACATCTGCAAACGCCATTTCCTTGCAAGGAAGTGTCGCATTTACATTCATTTGAAGTGTAGACGAGGAATACATGACACTTCGCAAATCATATTATATCTTACCATGAAACATAGAAATGAGATGCGATATCGCGTTTTAAGGAGCATTAGAAATCCATTGCTATGATACCTAGACATCTGGAAACGCTATTTCCTTGCAAGGAAGTGTCGCAGTTACATTCATTTGAAGTGTAGACGAGGAATACATAACACTTCGCAAATCATATTATACCTTACCATGAAACATAGAAATGAGATGCGATATCGCGTTTTAAGAAGCATTAGAAATCTATTGCTACGATACATAGACATCTGCAAACGCTATTTCCTAGAAAGGAAGTGTCGCATTTACATTCATTTGAAGTGTAGACGAGGAATACATGACACTTCGCAAATCATATTATATCTTACCATGAAACATAGAAATGACATGCGATATCGCGTTTTAAGAATCATAAGAACTCTATTGCTACGATACTCAGACATCTGCAAACGCCATTTCCTTGCAAGGAAGTGTCGCATTTACATTCATTTGAAGTGTAGACGAGGAATATCTGACACTTCGCAAATCATATTATATCTTACCACGAAACATAGAAATGAGATGCGATATCGCGTTTTAAGAAGCATCAGAAATCCATTGCTACGATACGTAGACATCTGCAGACGCTATTTCCTTGCAAGGAAGTGTCGCATTTACATTCATTTGAAGTGTAGACGAGGAATACATAACACTTCGCAAATCATATTATACCTTACCATGAAACATAGAAATGAGATGCGATATCGCGTTTTAAGAAGCATTAGAAATCCATTGCTACGATACATAGACATCTGCAAACGCTATTTCCTTGCAAGGAAGTGTCGCATTTACATTCATTTGAAGTGTAGACGAGGAATACATAACTGTTCGCAAGTCATATTATATCTTACCATGAAACATAGAAATGAGATGCGACATCGCGTTCTAAGAAGCATTAGAACACTACTGCTACGATAGGTAGACATTTGCAAACGCTATTTCCTTGCAAGGAAGTGTCGCATTTACATTCATTTGAAGTGTAGACGAGGAATACATAACTGTTCGCAAATCATATTATATCTTACCATGAAACATAGAAATGAGATGCGACATCGCGTTCTAAGAAGCATTAGAACACTACTGCTACGATAGGTAGACATTTGCAAACGCTATTTCCTTGCAAGGAAGTGTCGCATTTACATTCATTTGAAGTGTAGACGAGGAGTACATAACACTCCGCAAATCATATTATATCTTACCATGAAACATAGAAATGAGATGCGATATCGCGTTTTAAGAATCATAAGAACTCTATTGCTACGATACGTAGACATCTGCAAACGCTATTTCCTTGCAAGGAAGTGTCGCATTTACATTTATTTGAAATGTAGACGAGGAATACATAACACTCCGCAAATCATATTATATCTTACCATGAAACATAGAAATGGGATGCGATATCGCGTTTTAAGAATCATAAGAACTCTATTGCAACGATACGTAGACATCTGCAAGCGCTATTTCCTAGCGAGGAAGTGTCGCATTCACATTCATTTGAAGTGTAGACGAGGAATACATAACACTCCGCAAATCATATTATATCTTACCATGAAACATAGAAATGTGATGCGATATCGCGTTTTAAGATTCATAAGAACTCTATTGCTACGATACGTAGACATCTGCAAACGCTATTTCCTTGCAAAGAAGTGTCGCATTTACATTCACTTGAAGTGTAAACGAGGAATACATAACACTTCGCAAATCATATTATACCTTACCATGAAACATAGAAATGAGATGCGATATCGCGTTTTAAGAAGCATTAGAACTCTACTGCCACGATACGCAGACATCAGCAAACACTATTTCCTAGCGAGGAAGTGTCACATTCACATTCATTTGAAGTGTAGACGATGCATACATAACAGTTCGCAAATCATATTATATCTTACCATGAAACATAGAAATGAGATGCGACATCGCGTTCTAAGAAGCATTAGAACACTACTGCTACGATAGGTAGACATTTGCAAACGCTATTTCCTTGCAAGGAATTGTCGCATTTACATTCATTTGAATCGTAGACGATGAATACATAACACTTCGCAATGAATATTATATCTTATCATGAAACATAGATATGAGATGCAATATCTTGTTTTATGAAGCATTAGAAATCAACTGCTACGATACGTCGACATCTGCAAACGCTATTTCCTAGCGAGGAAGTGTCGCATTTATATTCATTTGAAGTGTAGACGATGCATACATAACAGTTCGCAAATCATATTATATCTTACCATGAAACATAGAAATGAGATGCGACATCGCGTTCTAAGAAGCATTAGAACACTACTGCTACGATAGGTAGACATTTGCAAACGCTATTTCCTTGCAAGGAAGTGTCGCATTTACATTCATTTGAAGTGTAGACGACGGATACATAACACTTCGCAAATCATATTATATCTTACCATGAAACATAGAAATGAGATGCGATATCGCGTTTTAAGAATCATAAGAACTCTACTGCTACGATACGTAGACATCTGCAACCGCTATTTCTTTGCAAAGAAGTGTCGCATTTACATTCACCTGAAGTGTAGACGAGGAATACATAACACTTCGCAAATCATATTATATCTTACCATGAAATATAGAAATGAGATGCGATATCGCGTTTTAAGAATCATAAGAACTCTATTGCTACGATACGTAGACATCTGCAAACGCTATTTCCTTGCAAACAAGTGTCGCATTTACATTCATTTGAAGTGTAGACGAGGAATACATAACACTTCTTTAATCATATTATACCTTACCATGAAACATAGAAATGAGATGCGATATCGCGTTTTAAGAAGCATCAGAAATCCATTGCTACGATACTTAGACATCTGCAAACGCTATTTCCTTGCAAGAAAGTGTCGCATTTACATTCATTTGAAGTGTAGACGACGGATACATAACACTTCGCAAATCATATTATACCTTACCATGAAACATAGAAATGAGATGCGATATCGCGTTTTAAGAATCATAAGAACTCTATTGCTACGATACGTTGACATCTGCAAACGCTATTTCTTTGCAAGGAAGTGTCGCACTAACATTCATTTGATGTGTAGACGAGGAATACATAACACTTCGCAAATCAGATTATATCTTACCATGAAACATAGAAATGAGATGCGATATCGCGTTTTAAGAAGCATCAGAAATCCATTGCTACGATAAGTAGACATCTGCAAACGCTATTTCCTTGCAAGGAAGTGTCGCATTTACATTCATTTGAAGTGTAGACGAGGAATACATAACACTTCGCAAATCATATTATACCTTACCATGAAGCATAGAAAAGAGGTGCGATATCGCGTTTTAAGAAGCATCAGAAATCCATTGCTACGATAAGTAGACATCTGCAAACGCTATTTCCTTGCAAGGAAGTGTCGCATTTACATTCATTTGAAGTGTAGACGACGGATACATAACACTTCGCAAATCATATTATACCTTACCATGAAACATAGAAATGAGATGCGATATCGCGCTTTAAGAAGCATCAGAAATCCATTGCTACGATACGTAGACATCTGCAAACGCTATTTCCTTGCAAGAAAGTGTCGCATTTACATTAATTTGAAGTGTAGACGACGGATACATAACACTTCGCAAATCATATTATACCTTACCATGAAACATAGAAATGAGATGCGATATCGCGTTTTAAGAATCATAAGAACTCTATTGCTACGATACGTTGACATCTGCAAACGCTATTTCTTTGCAAGGAAGTGTCGCACTAACATTCATTTGATGTGTAGACGAGGAATACATAACACTTCGCAAACCAGATTATATCTTACCATGAAACATAGAAATGAGATGCGATATCGCGTTTTAAGAAGCATCAGAAATCCATTGCTACGATAAGTAGACATCTGCAAACGCTATTTCCTTGCAAGGAAGTGTCGCATTTACATTCATTTGAAGTGTAGACGAGGAATACATAACACTTCGCAAATCATATTATACCTTACCATGAAACATAGAAAAGAGGTGCGATATCGCGTTTTAAGAAGCATCAGAAATCCATTGCTACGATACGTAGACATCTGCAAACGCTATTTCCTTGCAAGAAAGTGTCGCATTTACATTCATTTGAAGTGTAGACGACGGATACATAACACTTCGCAAATCATATTATACCTTACCATGAAGCATAGAAATGAGATGCGATATCGCGCTTTAAGAAGCATCAGAAATCCATTGCTACGATACGTAGACATCTGCAAACGCTATTTCCTTGCAAGAAAGTGTCGCATTTACATTCATTTGAAGTGTAGACGACGGATACATAACACTTCGCAAATCATATTATACCTTACCATGAAACATAGAAATGAGATGCGATATCGCGTTTTAAGAATCATAAGAACTCTATTGCTACGATACGTTGACATCTGCAAACGCTATTTCTTTGCAAGGAAGTGTCGCACTAACATTCATTTGATGTGTAGACGAGGAATACATAACACTTCGCAAATCATATTATATCTTACCATGAAACATAGAAATGAGATGCGATATCGCGTTTTAAGAAGCATTAGAACTCAACTGCTACGATACGTAGACATCTGCAAACGCTATTTCCTAGCGAGGAAGTGTCGCATTCACATTCATTTGAAGTGTAGACGAGGAATACATAACACTTCGCAAATCATATTATATCTTACCATGAAACATAGAAATGAGATGCGATATCGCGTTTTAAGAAGCATTAGAACTCTATTGCTACGATACGTAGACATCTGCAAACGCTATGTCCTTGCAAGGAAGTGTCGCATTTACATTCAGTTGATGTGTAGACGAGGAATACATAACACTTCGCAAATCATATTATATCTTACCATGAAACATAGAAATGAGATGCGATATCGCGTTTTAAGAATCGTAAGAACGCTATTGCTACGATACGTAGTCATCTGCAAACGCTATTTCCTTGCAAAGAAGTGTCGCATTTACATTCATTTGAATCGTAGACGAGGAATGCATAACACTCCGCAATGGATATTATATCTTATCATGATACATAGATATGAGATGCAACATCTCGTTTTAAGAAGCATTAGAACTCTATTGCTACGATACCTAGACATTTACAGATGCTATTCCCTAGCAAGGAAGTGTCGCATTTACATTCATTTGAAGTGTAGACGAGGAATACATAACACTCCGCAAATCATATTATATCTTACCATGAAACATAGAAATGTGATGCGATATCGCGTTTTAAGATTCATAAGAACTCTATTGCTACGATACGTAGACATCTGCAAACGCTATTTCCTTGCAAAGAAGTGTCGCATTTACATTCACTTGAAGTGTAAACGAGGAATACATAACACTTCGCAAATCATATTATACCTTACCATGAAACATAGAAATGAGATGCGATATCGCGTTTTAAGAAGCATTAGAACTCTACTGCCACGATACGCAGACATCAGCAAACACTATTTCCTAGCGAGGAAGTGTCACATTCACATTCATTTGAAGTGTAGACGATGCATACATAACAGTTCGCAAATCATATTATATCTTACCATGAAACATAGAAATGAGATGCGACATCGCGTTCTAAGAAGCATTAGAACACTACTGCTACGATAGGTAGACATTTGCAAACGCTATTTCCTTGCAAGGAATTGTCGCATTTACATTCATTTGAATCGTAGACGATGAATACATAACACTTCGCAATGAATATTATATCTTATCATGAAACATAGATATGAGATGCAATATCTTGTTTTATGAAGCATTAGAAATCAACTGCTACGATACGTCGACATCTGCAAACGCTATTTCCTAGCGAGGAAGTGTCGCATTTATATTCATTTGAAGTGTAGACGATGCATACATAACAGTTCGCAAATCATATTATATCTTACCATGAAACATAGAAATGAGATGCGACATCGCGTTCTAAGAAGCATTAAAACACTACTGCTACGATAGGTAGACATTTGCAAACGCTATTTCCTTGCAAGGAAGTGTCGCATTTACATTCATTTGAAGTGTAGACGACGGATACATAACACTTCGCAAATCATATTATATCTTACCATGAAACATAGAAATGAGATGCGATATCGCGTTTTAAGAATCATAAGAACTCTACTGCTACGATACGTAGACATCTGCAAACGCTATTTCTTTGCAAAGAAGTGTCGCATTTACATTCACCTGAAGTGTAGACGAGGAATACATAACACTTCGCAAATCATATTATATCTTACCATGAAATATAGAAATGAGATGCGATATCGCGTTTTAAGAATCATAAGAACTCTATTGCTACGATACGTAGACATCTGCAAACGCTATTTCCTTGCAAACAAGTGTCGCATTTACATTCATTTGAAGTGTAGACGAGGAATACATAACACTTCTTTAATCATATTATACCTTACCATGAAACATAGAAATGAGATGCGATATCGCGTTTTAAGAAGCATCAGAAATCCATTGCTACGATACTTAGACATCTGCAAACGCTATTTCCTTGCAAGAAAGTGTCGCATTTACATTCATTTGAAGTGTAGACGACGGATACATAACACTTCGCAAATCATATTATACCTTACCATGAAACATAGAAATGAGATGCGATATCGCGTTTTAAGAATCATAAGAACTCTATTGCTACGATACGTTGACATCTGCAAACGCTATTTCTTTGCAAGGAAGTGTCGCACTAACATTCATTTGATGTGTAGACGAGGAATACATAACACTTCGCAAATCAGATTATATCTTACCATGAAACATAGAAATGAGATGCGATATCGCGTTTTAAGAAGCATCAGAAATCCATTGCTACGATAAGTAGACATCTGCAAACGCTATTTCCTTGCAAGGAAGTGTCGCATTTACATTCATTTGAAGTGTAGACGAGGAATACATAACACTTCGCAAATCATATTATACCTTACCATGAAGCATAGAAAAGAGGTGCGATATCGCGTTTTAAGAAGCATCAGAAATCCATTGCTACGATAAGTAGACATCTGCAAACGCTATTTCCTTGCAAGGAAGTGTCGCATTTACATTCATTTGAAGTGTAGACGACGGATACATAACACTTCGCAAATCATATTATACCTTACCATGAAACATAGAAATGAGATGCGATATCGCGCTTTAAGAAGCATCAGAAATCCATTGCTACGATACGTAGACATCTGCAAACGCTATTTCCTTGCAAGAAAGTGTCGCATTTACATTAATTTGAAGTGTAGACGACGGATACATAACACTTCGCAAATCATATTATACCTTACCATGAAACATAGAAATGAGATGCGATATCGCGTTTAAGAATCATAAGAACTCTATTGCTACGATACGTTGACATCTGCAAACGCTATTTCTTTGCAAGGAAGTGTCGCACTAACATTCATTTGATGTGTAGACGAGGAATACATAACACTTCGCAAACCAGATTATATCTTACCATGAAACATAGAAATGAGATGCGATATCGCGTTTTAAGAAGCATCAGAAATCCATTGCTACGATAAGTAGACATCTGCAAACGCTATTTCCTTGCAAGGAAGTGTCGCATTTACATTCATTTGAAGTGTAGACGAGGAATACATAACACTTCGCAAATCATATTATACCTTACCATGAAACATAGAAAAGAGGTGCGATATCGCGTTTTAAGAAGCATCAGAAATCCATTGCTACGATACGTAGACATCTGCAAACGCTATTTCCTTGCAAGAAAGTGTCGCATTTACATTCATTTGAAGTGTAGACGACGGATACATAACACTTCGCAAATCATATTATACCTTACCATGAAGCATAGAAATGAGATGCGATATCGCGCTTTAAGAAGCATCAGAAATCCATTGCTACGATACGTAGACATCTGCAAACGCTATTTCCTTGCAAGAAAGTGTCGCATTTACATTCATTTGAAGTGTAGACGACGGATACATAACACTTCGCAAATCATATTATACCTTACCATGAAACATAGAAATGAGATGCGATATCGCGTTTTAAGAATCATAAGAACTCTATTGCTACGATACGTTGACATCTGCAAACGCTATTTCTTTGCAAGGAAGTGTCGCACTAACATTCATTTGATGTGTAGACGAGGAATACATAACACTTCGCAAATCATATTATATCTTACCATGAAACATAGAAATGAGATGCGATATCGCGTTTTAAGAAGCATTAGAACTCAACTGCTACGATACGTAGACATCTGCAAACGCTATTTCCTAGCGAGGAAGTGTCGCATTCACATTCATTTGAAGTGTAGACGAGGAATACATAACACTTCGCAAATCATATTATATCTTACCATGAAACATAGAAATGAGATGCGATATCGCGTTTTAAGAAGCATTAGAACTCTATTGCTACGATACGTAGACATCTGCAAACGCTATGTCCTTGCAAGGAAGTGTCGCATTTACATTCAGTTGATGTGTAGACGAGGAATACATAACACTTCGCAAATCATATTATATCTTACCATGAAACATAGAAATGAGATGCGATATCGCGTTTTAAGAATCATAAGAACGCTATTGCTACGATACGTAGTCATCTGCAAACGCTATTTCCTTGCAAAGAAGTGTCGCATTTACATTCATTTGAATCGTAGACGAGGAATGCATAACACTCCGCAATGGAATATTATATCTTATCAGGATACATAGATATGAGATGCAACATCTCGTTTTAAGAAGCATTAGAACTCTATTGCTACGATACCTAGACATTTACAGATGCTATTCCCTAGCAAGGAAGTGTCGCATTTACATTCATTTGAAGTGTAGACGAGGAATACATAACACTTCGCAAATCATATTATATCTTACCATGAAACATAGAAATGAAATGCGATATCGCGTTTTAAGAAGCATTAGAACTCTATTGCTACGATACCTAGACATCTGCAGACGCTATTTCCTAGCAAGGAATTGTCGCATTTAAAATCATTTAAAGTGTAGACGAGGAATACATGACACATTGCAAATCATATATTATATCTTACAATGATACATAGAAATTAGATGCGATATCGCGTTTTAAGAAGCATTAGAAATCTATTGCTACGATACGTAGACATCTGCAAACGCTATTTCCTAGCGAGAAAGTGTCGCATTCACATTCATTTGAAGTGTAGGCGAGGAATACATAACACTTCGCAAATCATATTATATCTTACCATGAAACATAGAAGTGAGATGCGATATCGCGTTCTAAGAAGCATTAGAACACTACTGCTACGATAGGTAGACATTTGCAAACGCTATTTCCTTGCAAGGAAATGTCGCATTTACATTCAATTGAAGTGTAGACGAGGAATACATAACACTTCGCAAATCATATTATATCTTACCATGAAACATAGAAATGAGATGCGATATCGCGTTTTAAGAAGCACTAGAACACTACTGCTACGCTAGGTAGACATCTGCAGACGCTATTTCCTAGCAAGGAAGTGTCGCATTTACATTCATTTGAAGTATAGACGAGGAATACATGACACTTCGCAAATCATATTACATCTTACCTTGAAACATAGAAATGAGATGCGCTATCGCGATTTAAGAATCATATGAACTCTATTGCTACGATACGTAGACATCTGCAATCGCTATTTCCTTGCAAGGAAGTGTCGCATTTACTTTCATTTGAATCGTAGACGAGGAATGCATAACACTCCGCAATGAATATTATATCTTATCATGAAACATAGATATGAGATGCAATATCTCGTTTTAAGAAGCATTAGAACTCTATTGCTACGATACCTAGACATCTACAGACGCTATTTCCTTGCAAGGAAGTGTCGCATTTACCTTCATTTGAATCGTAGACGAGGAATGCATAACACTCCGCAATGAATATTATATCTTATCATGAAACATAGATATGAGATGCAATATCTCGTTTTAAGAAGCATTAGAACTCTATTGCTACGATACCTAGACATCTGCAGACGCTATTTCCTAGCAAGGAATTGTCGCATTTAAATTCATTTAAAGTGTAGACGAGGAATACATGACACATTGCAAATCATATTATATCTTACAATGATACATAGAAATTAGATGCGATATCGCGTTTTAAGAAGCATTAGAAATCTATTGCTACGATACGTAGACATCTGCAAACGCTATTTCCTAGCGAGAAAGTGTCGCATTCACATTCATTTGAAGTGTAGGCGAGGAATACGTAACACTTCGCAAATCATATTATATCTTACCATGAAACATAGAAATGAGATGCGATATCGCGTTTTAAGAATCATAAGAACTCTATTGCTACGATACGTAGACATCTGCAAACGCTATTTCCTTGCAAGGAAGTGTCGCATTTACATTTATTTGAAATGTAGACGAGGAATACATAACACTCCGCAAATCATATTATATCTTACCATGAAATATAGAAATGAGATGCGATATCGCGTTTTAAGAATCATAAGAACTCTATTGCTACGATACGTAGACATCTGCAAACGCTATTTCCTTGCAAACAAGTGTCGCATTTACATTCATTTGAAGTGTAGACGAGGAATACATAACACTTCTTTAATCATATTATACCTTACCATGAAACATAGAAATGAGATGCGATATCGCGTTTTAAGAAGCATCAGAAATCCATTGCTACGATACGTAGACATCTGCAAACGCTATTTCCTTGCAAGAAAGTGTCGCATTTACATTCATTTGAAGTGTAGACGACGGATACATAACACTTCGCAAATCATGTTTATCTTACCATGAAACATAGAAATGAGATGCGATATCGCGTTTTAAGAATCATAAGAACTCTATTGCTACGATACGTAGACATCTGCAAACGCTATTTCCTTGCAAGTCAATGTCGCATTTACATTCATTTGAATCGTAGACGAGGAATACATAACACTTCGCAATGAATATTATTTCTTATCATGAAACATAGATATGAGATGCAATATCTCGTTTTAAGAAGCATTTGAACTCTATTGCTTCGATACGTAGACATCTGCAAACGCTATTTCCTTGCAAGAAAGTGTCGCATTTACATTCATTTGATGTGTAGACGAGGAATACATAAAACTTCGCAAATCATATTATATCTTTCCATGAAACATAGAAATGAGATGCGATATCGCGTTTTAAGAAGCATTAGAACTCTATTGCTACGATACGTAGACATCTGCAAACGCTATTTCCTTGCAAGGAAGTGTCGCATTTACATTCATTTGAATCGTAGACGATGAATACATAACACTTCGCAATGAATATTATATCTTATCATGAAACATAGATATGAGATGCAATATCTCGTGTTATGAAGCATTAGAACTCAACTGCTACGATACGTCGACATCTGCAAACGCTATTTCCTAGCGAGGAAGTGTCGCATTTATATTCATTTGAAGTGTAGACGATGCATACATAACAGTTCGCAAATCATATTATATCTTACCATGAAACATAGAAATGAGATGCGACATCGCGTTCTAAGAAGCATTAGAACACTACTGCTACGATAGGTAGACATTTGCAAACGCTATTTCCTTGCAAGGAAGTGTCGCATTTACATTCATTTGAAGTGTAGACGACGGATACATAACACTTCGCAAATCATATTATATCTTACCATGAAACATAGAAATGATATGCGATATCGCGTTTTAAGAATCATAAGAACTCTACTGCTACGATACGTAGACATCTGCAAACGCTATTTCTTTGCAAAGAAGTGTCGCATTTACATTCACCTGAAGTGTAGACGAGGAATACATAACACTTCGCAAATCATATTATATCTTACCATGAAATATAGAAATGAGATGCGATATCGCGTTTTAAGAATCATAAGAACTCTATTGCTACGATACGTAGACATCTGCAAACGCTATTTCCTTGCAAACAAGTGTCGCATTTACATTCATTTGAAGTGTAGACGAGGAATACATAACACTTCTTTAATCATATTATACCTTACCATGAAACATAGAAATGAGATGCGATATCGCGTTTTAAGAAGCATCAGAAATCCATTGCTACGATACGTAGACATCTGCAAACGCTATTTCCTTGCAAGAAAGTGTCGCATTTACATTCATTTGAAGTGTAGACGACGGATACATAACACTTCGCAAATCATATTATACCTTACCATGAAACATAGAAATGAGATGCGATATCGCGTTTTAAGAATCATAAGAACTCTATTGCTACGATACGTTGACATCTGCAAACGCTATTTCTTTGCAAGGAAGTGTCGCACTAACATTCATTTGATGTGTAGACGAGGAATACATAACACTTCGCAAATCAGATTATATCTTACCATGAAACATAGAAATGAGATGCGATATCGCGTTTTAAGAAGCATCAGAAATCCATTGCTACGATAAGTAGACATCTGCAAACGCTATTTCCTTGCAAGCAAGTGTCGCATTTACATTCATTTGAAGTGTAGACGAGGAATACATAACACTTCGCAAATCATATTATACCTTACCATGAAGCATAGAAAAGAGGTGCGATATCGCGTTTTAAGAAGCATCAGAAATCCATTGCTACGATACGTAGACATCTGCAAACGCTATTTCCTTGCAAGAAAGTGTCGCATTTACATTCATTTGAAGTGTAGACGACGGATACATAACACTTCGCAAATCATATTATACCTTACCATGAAACATAGAAATGAGATGCGATATCGCGATTTAAGAAGCATCAGAAATCCATTGCTACGATACGTAGACATCTGCAAACGCTATTTCCTTGCAAGAAAGTGTCGCATTTACATTCATTTGAAGTGTAGACGACGGATACATAACACTTCGCAAATCATATTATACCTTACCATGAAACATAGAAATGAGATGCGATATCGCGTTTTAAGAATCATAAGAACTCTATTGCTACGATAAGTTGACATCTGCAAACGCTATTTCTTTGCAAGGAAGTGTCGCACTAACATTCGTTTGATGTGTAGACGAGGAATACATAACACTTCGCAAACCAGATTATATCTTACCATGAAACATAGAAATGAGATGCGATATCGCGTTTTAAGAAGCATGAGAAATCCATTGCTACGATAAGTAGACATCTGCAAACGCTATTTCCTTGCAAGGAAGTGTCGCATTTACATTCATTTGAAGTGTAGACGAGGAATACATAACACTTCGCCAATCATATTATACCTTACCATGAAACATAGAAAAGAGGTGCGATATCGCGTTTTAAGAAGCATCAGAAATCCATTGCTACGATACGTAGACATCTGCAAACGCTATTTCCTTGCAAGAAAGTGTCGCATTTACATTCATTTGAAGTGTAGACGACGGATACATAACACTTCGCAAATCATATTATACCTTACCATGAAGCATAGAAATGAGATGCGATATCGCGTTTTAAGAATCATAAGAACTCTATTGCTACGATACGTAGACATCTGCAAACGCTATTTCCTTGCAAGGAAGTGTCGCATTTACATTCATTTAATGTGTAGACGAGGAATACATAACACTTCGCAAATCATATTATATCTTACCATGAAACATAGAAATGAGATGCGATATCGCGTTTTAAGAAGCATTAGAACTCAACTGCTACGATACGTAGACATCTGCAAACGCTATTTCCTAGCGAGGAAGTGTCGCATTCACATTCATTTGAAGTGTAGACGAGGAATACATAACACTTCGCAAATCATATTATATCTTACCATGAAACATAGAAATGAGATGCGATATCGCGTTTTAAGAAGCATTAGAACTCTATTGCTACGATACGTAGACATCTGCAAACGCTATGTCCTTGCAAGGAAGTGTCGCATTTACATTCAGTTGATGTGTAGACGAGGAATACATAACACTTCGCAAATCATATTATATCTTACCATGAAACATAGAAATGAGATGCGATATCGCGTTTTAAGAATCATAAGAACGCTATTGCTACGATACGTAGTCATCTGCAAACGCTATTTCCTTGCAAAGAAGTGTCGCATTTACATTCATTTGAATCGTAGACGAGGAATGCATAACACTCCGCAATGGATATTATATCTTATCATGATACATAGATATGAGATGCAACATCTCGTTTTAAGAAGCATTAGAACTCTATTGCTACGATACCTAGACATTTACAGATGCTATTCCCTAGCAAGGAAGTGTCGCATTTACATTCATTTGAAGTGTAGACGAGGAATACATAACACTTCGCAAATCATATTATATCTTACCATGAAACATAGAAATGAAATGCGATATCGCGTTTTAAGAAGCATTAGAACTCTATTGCTACGATACCTAGACATCTGCAGATGCTATTTCCTAGCAAGGAATTGTCGCATTTAAAATCATTTAAAGTGTAGACGAGGAATACATGACACATTGCAAATCATATTATATCTTACAATGATACATAGAAATTAGATGCCATATCGCGTTTTAAGAAGCATTAGAAATCTATTGCTACGATACGTAGACATCTGCAAACGCTATTTCCTAGCGAGAAAGTGTCGCATTCACATTCATTTGAAGTGTAGGCGAGGAATACATAACACTTCGCAAATCATATTATATCTTACCATGAAACATAGAAGTGAGATGCGATATCGCGTTCTAAGAAGCATTAGAACACTACTGCTACGATAGGTAGACATTTGCAAACGCTATTTCCTTGCAAGGAAATGTCGCATTTACATTCAATTGAAGTGTAGACGAGGAATACATAACACTTCGCAAATCATATTATATCTTACCATGAAACATAGAAATGAGATGCGATATCGCGTTTTAAGAAGCACTAGAACACTACTGCTACGCTAGGTAGACATCTGCAGACGCTATTTCCTAGCAAGGAAGTGTCGCATTTACATTCATTTGAAGTATAGACGAGGAATACATGACACTTCGCAAATCATATTACATCTTACCTTGAAACATAGAAATGAGATGCGCTATCGCGATTTAAGAATCATATGAACTCTATTGCTACGATACGTAGACATCTGCAATCGCTATTTCCTTGCAAGGAAGTGTCGCATTTACTTTCATTTGAATCGTAGACGAGGAATTCATAACACTCCGCAATGAATATTATATCTTATCATGAAACATAGATATGAGATGCAATATCTCGTTTTAAGAAGCATTAGAACTCTATTGCTACGATACCTAGACATCTACAGACGCTATTTCCTTGCAAGGAAGTGTCGCATTTACTTTCATTTGAATCGTAGACGAGGAATGCATAACACTCCGCAATGAATATTATATCTTATCATGAAACATAGATATGAGATGCAATATCTCGTTTTAAGAAGCATTAGAACTCTATTGCTACGATACCTAGACATATACAGACGCTATTTCCTAGCGAGGAAGTGTCGCATTTACATTCATTTGAAGTGTAGACGAAGAATACATGACACTTCGCAAATCATATTATATCTTACCATGAAACATAGAAATGAGATGCGATATCGCGTTTTAAGAAGCATTAGAACTCTATTGCTACGATACCTAGACATCTGCAGACGCTATTTCCTAGCAAGGAATTGTCGCATTTAAATTCATTTAAAGTGTAGACGAGGAATACATGACACATTGCAAATCATATTATATCTTACAATGATACATAGAAATTAGATGCGATATCGCGTTTTAAGAAGCATTAGAAATCTATTGCTACGATACGTAGACATCTGCAAACGCTATTTCCTAGCGAGAAAGTGTCGCATTCACATTCATTTGAAGTGTAGGCGAGGAATACATAACACTTCGCAAATCATATTATACCTTACCATGAAACATAGAAATGAGATGCGATATCGCGTTTTAAGAATCATAAGAACTCTATTGCTACGATAAGTTGACATCTGCAAACGCTATTTCTTTGCAAGGAAGTGTCGCACTAACATTCGTTTGATGTGTAGACGAGGAATACATAACACTTCGCAAACCAGATTATATCTTACCATGAAACATAGAAATGAGATGCGATATCGCGTTTTAAGAAGCATGAGAAATCCATTGCTACGATAAGTAGACATCTGCAAACGCTATTTCCTTGCAAGGAAGTGTCGCATTTACATTCATTTGAAGTGTAGACGAGGAATACATAACACTTCGCCAATCATATTATACCTTACCATGAAACATAGAAAAGAGGTGCGATATCGCGTTTTAAGAAGCATCAGAAATCCATTGCTACGATACGTAGACATCTGCAAACGCTATTTCCTTGCAAGAAAGTGTCGCATTTACATTCATTTGAAGTGTAGACGACGGATACATAACACTTCGCAAATCATATTATAGCTTACCATGAAGCATAGAAATGAGATGCGATATCGCGTTTTAAGAATCATAAGAACTCTATTGCTACGATACGTAGACATCTGCAAACGCTATTTCCTTGCAAGGAAGTGTCGCATTTACATTCATTTAATGTGTAGACGAGGAATACATAACACTTCGCAAATCATATTATATCTTACCATGAAACATAGAAATGAGATGCGATATCGCGTTTTAAGAAGCATTAGAACTCAACTGCTACGATACGTAGACATCTGCAAACGCTATTTCCTAGCGAGGAAGTGTCGCATTCACATTCATTTGAAGTGTAGACGAGGAATACATAACACTTCGCAAATCATATTATATCTTACCATGAAACATAGAAATGAGATGCGATATCGCGTTTTAAGAAGCATTAGAACTCTATTGCTACGATACGTAGACATCTGCAAACGCTATGTCCTTGCAAGGAAGTGTCGCATTTACATTCAGTTGATGTGTAGACGAGGAATACATAACACTTCGCAAATCATATTATATCTTACCATGAAACATAGAAATGAGATGCGATATCGCGTTTTAAGAATCATAAGAACGCTATTGCTACGATACGTAGTCATCTGCAAACGCTATTTCCTTGCAAAGAAGTGTCGCATTTACATTCATTTGAATCGTAGACGAGGAATGCATAACACTCCGCAATGGATATTATATCTTATCATGATACATAGATATGAGATGCAACATCTCGTTTTAAGAAGCATTAGAACTCTATTGCTACGATACCTAGACATTTACAGATGCTATTCCCTAGCAAGGAAGTGTCGCATTTACATTCATTTGAAGTGTAGACGAGGAATACATAACACTTCGCAAATCATATTATATCTTACCATGAAACATAGAAATGAAATGCGATATCGCGTTTTAAGAAGCATTAGAACTCTATTGCTACGATACCTAGACATCTGCAGATGCTATTTCCTAGCAAGGAATTGTCGCATTTAAAATCATTTAAAGTGTAGACGAGGAATACATGACACATTGCAAATCATATTATATCTTACAATGATACATAGAAATTAGATGCCATATCGCGTTTTAAGAAGCATTAGAAATCTATTGCTACGATACGTAGACATCTGCAAACGCTATTTCCTAGCGAGAAAGTGTCGCATTCACATTCATTTGAAGTGTAGGCGAGGAATACATAACACTTCGCAAATCATATTATATCTTACCATGAAACATAGAAGTGAGATGCGATATCGCGTTCTAAGAAGCATTAGAACACTACTGCTACGATAGGTAGACATTTGCAAACGCTATTTCCTTGCAAGGAAATGTCGCATTTACATTCAATTGAAGTGTAGACGAGGAATACATAACACTTCGCAAATCATATTATATCTTACCATGAAACATAGAAATGAGATGCGATATCGCGTTTTAAGAAGCACTAGAACACTACTGCTACGCTAGGTAGACATCTGCAGACGCTATTTCCTAGCAAGGAAGTGTCGCATTTACATTCATTTGAAGTATAGACGAGGAATACATGACACTTCGCAAATCATATTACATCTTACCTTGAAACATAGAAATGAGATGCGCTATCGCGATTTAAGAATCATATGAACTCTATTGCTACGATACGTAGACATCTGCAATCGCTATTTCCTTGCAAGGAAGTGTCGCATTTACTTTCATTTGAATCGTAGACGAGGAATTCATAACACTCCGCAATGAATATTATATCTTATCATGAAACATAGATATGAGATGCAATATCTCGTTTTAAGAAGCATTAGAACTCTATTGCTACGATACCTAGACATCTACAGACGCTATTTCCTTGCAAGGAAGTGTCGCATTTACTTTCATTTGAATCGTAGACGAGGAATGCATAACACTCCGCAATGAATATTATATCTTATCATGAAACATAGATATGAGATGCAATATCTCGTTTTAAGAAGCATTAGAACTCTATTGCTACGATACCTAGACATATACAGACGCTATTTCCTAGCGAGGAAGTGTCGCATTTACATTCATTTGAAGTGTAGACGAAGAATACATGACACTTCGCAAATCATATTATATCTTACCATGAAACATAGAAATGAGATGCGATATCGCGTTTTAAGAAGCATTAGAACTCTATTGCTACGATACCTAGACATCTGCAGACGCTATTTCCTAGCAAGGAATTGTCGCATTTAAATTCATTTAAAGTGTAGACGAGGAATACATGACACATTGCAAATCATATTATATCTTACAATGATACATAGAAATTAGATGCGATATCGCGTTTTAAGAAGCATTAGAAATCTATTGCTACGATACGTAGACATCTGCAAACGCTATTTCCTAGCGAGAAAGTGTCGCATTCACATTCATTTGAAGTGTAGGCGAGGAATACATAACACTTCGCAAATCATATTATATCTTACCATGAAACATAGAAGTGAGATGCGATATCGCGTTTTAAGAAGCACTAGAACACTACTGCTACGCTAGGTAGACATCTGCAGACGCTATTTCCTAGCAAGGAAGTGTCGCATTTACATTCATTTGAAGTATAGAAGAGGAATACATGACACTTCGCAAATCATATTACATCTTACCTTGAAACATAGAATTGAGATGCGCTATCGCGATTTAAGAATCATATGAACTCTATTGCTACGATACGTAGACATCTGCAATCGCTATTTCCTTGCAAGGAAGTGTCGCATTTACTTTCATTTGAATCGTAGACGAGGAATGCATAACACTCCGCAATGAATATTATATCTTATCATGAAACATAGATATGAGATGCAATATCTCGTTTTAAGAAGCATTAGAACTCTATTGCTACGATACCTAGACATCTACAGACGCTATTTCCTTGCAAGGAAGTGTCGCATTTACTTTCATTTGAATCGTAGACGAGGAATGCATAACACTCCGCAATGAATATTATATCTTATCATGAAACATAGATATGAGATGCAATATCTCGTTTTAAGAAGCATTAGAACTCTATTGCTACGATACCTAGACATCTACAGACGCTATTTCCTAGCGAGGAAGTGTCGCATTTACATTCATTTGAAGTGTAGACGAAGAATACATGACACTTCGCAAATCATATTATATCTTACCATGAAACATAGAAATGAGATGCGATATCGCGTTTTAAGAAGCACTAGAAAGCTACTGCTACGATACGTAGACATCTGCAAACGCTATTTCCTAGCGAGGAAGTATCGCATTCACATTCATTTGAAGAGTAGACTAGGAATACATAACACTTCGCAAATCATGTTATATCTTACCATGAAAGATAGAAATGAGATGCGATATCGCGTTTTAAGAATCATATGAACTCTATTGCTACGATACGTAGACATCTGCAATCGCTATTTCCTTGCAAGGAAGTGTCGCATTTACTTTCATTTGAATCGTAGACGAGGAATGCATAACACTTCGCAATGAATATTACATCTTACCATGAAGCATAGAAATGATATGCGATATCGCGCTTTAAGAAGCATTAGAAATCTATTGCTGCGATACGTAGACATTTGCAGACGCTATTTCCTTGCAAGGGAGTGTCGCATTTACATTCATTTGAATCGTAGACGAGGAATGCATAACACTTCGCAATGAATATTATATCTTACCATGAAACATAGAAATGAGATGCGATATCGCGTTTTAAGAAGCATTAGAACTCTATTGCTACGATACCTAGACATCTGCAGACGCTATTTCCTAGCAAGGAATTGTCGCATTTAAATTCATTTAAAGTGTAGACGAGGAATACATGACACATTGCAAATCATATTATATCTTACAATGATACATAGAAATTAGATGCGATATCGCGTTTTAAGAAGCATTAGAAATCTATTGCTACGATACGTAGACATCTGCAAACGCTATTTCCTAGCGAGAAAGTGTCGCATTCACATTCATTTGAAGTGTAGGCGAGGAATACATAACACTTCGCAAATCATATTATATCTTACCATGAAACATAGAAGTGAGATGCGATATCGCATTCTAAGAAGCATTAGAACACTACTGCTACGATAGGTAGACATTTGCAAACGCTATTTCCTTGCAAGGAAGTGTCGCATTTACATTCAATTGAAGTGTAGACGAGGAATACATAACACTTCGCAAATCATATTATATCTTACCATGAAACATAGAAATGAGATGCGATATCGCGTTTTAAGAAGCACTAGAACACTACTGCTACGCTAGGTAGACATCTTCAGACGCTATTTCCTAGCAAGGAAGTGTCGCATTTACATTCATTTGAAGTATAGACGAGGAATACATGACACTTCGCAAATCATATTACATCTTACCTTGAAACATAGAATTGAGATGCGCTATCGCGATTTAAGAATCATATGAACTCTATTGCTACGATACGTAGACATCTGCAATCGCTATTTCCTTGCAAGGAAGTGTCGCATTTACTTTCATTTGAATCGTAGACGAGGAATGCATAACACTCCGCAATGAATATTATATCTTATCATGAAACATAGATATGAGATGCAATATCTCGTTTTAAGAAGCATTAGAACTCTATTGCTACGATACCTAGACATCTACAGACGCTATTTCCTTGCAAGGAAGTGTCGCACTTACTTTCATTTGAATCGTAGACGAGGAATGCATAACACTTCGCAATGAATAATATATCTCATGAAACATACATATGAGATGCAATATCTCGTTTTAAGAAGCATTTGAACTCTATTGCTTCGATACCTAGACATCTGCAAACGCTATTTCCTTGCAAGGAGGTGTCGCATTTACATTCATTCGAAGTGTAGACGAGGAAAACATGATACTTCGCAAATCATATTATATCTTACCATGAAACATAGAAATGAGATGCGATATCGCGTTTTAAGAAGCATTAGAACTCTATTGCTACGATACGTAGGCATCTGCAAACGCTATTTCCTAGCGAGGAAGTGTCGCATTCACATTCATTTGAAGTGTAGACGAGGAATACATAACACTTCGCAAATCATGCTATATCTTACCATGAAACATAGAAATGAGATGCAATATCGCGTTTTAAGAATCATAAGAACTCTATAGCTACGATACGTAGACATCTGCAAACGCTATTTCCTTGCAAGGAAGTGTCGGATTTACATTCATTTGAAGTGTAGACGAGGAATACATGACACTTCGCAAATCATATTATATCTTACCATGAAACATAGAAATGAGATGCGATATCGCGTTTTAAGAAGC
Organism: Xylocopa sonorina; assembly: GCF_050948175.1. Taxonomy (NCBI): domain Eukaryota; kingdom Metazoa; phylum Arthropoda; class Insecta; order Hymenoptera; family Apidae; genus Xylocopa; species Xylocopa sonorina. The sequence continues at coordinate 937,903 of NW_027490148.1, forward strand.
ATTAGAAAGCTATTGCTACGATACGTAGACATCTGCAATCGCTATTTCCTTGCAAGGAAGTGTCGCACTTACTTTCATTTGAATCGTAGTCGAGGAATGCATAACACTTCGCAATGAATAATATATCTCATGAAACATAGATATGAGATGCAATATCTCGTTTTAAGAAGCATTTGAACTCTATTGCTTCGATACGTAGACATCTGCAAACGCTATTTCCTTGCAAGGAGGTGTCGCATTTACATTCATTCGAAGTGTAGACGAGGAATACATGATACTTCGCAAATCATATTATATCTTACCATGAAACATAGAAATGAGTTGCGATATCGCGTTTTAAGAAGCACTAGAACACTACTGCTACGCTAGGTAGACATCTGCAGACGCTATTTCCTAGCAAGGAAGTGTCGCATTTACATTCATTTGAAGTATAGACGAGGAATACATGACACTTCGCAAATCATATTACATCTTACCTTGAAACATAGAAATGAGATGCGCTATCGCGATTTAAGAATCATATGAACTCTATTGCTACGATACGTAGACACCTGCAATCGCTATTTCCTTGCAAGGAAGTGTCGCATTTACTTTCATTTGAATCGTAGACGAGGAATTCATAACACTCCGCAATGAATATTATATCTTATCATGAAACATAGATATGAGATGCAATATCTCGTTTTAAGAAGCATTAGAACTCTATTGCTACGATACCTAGACATCTACAGACGCTATGTCCTTGCAAGGAAGTGTCGCATTTACTTTCATTTGAATCGTAGACGAGGAATGCATAACAGTCCGCAATGAATATTATATCTTATCATGAAACATAGATATGAGATGCAATATCTCGTTTTAAGAAGCATTAGAACTCTATTGCTACGATACCTAGACATATACAGACGCTATTTCCTAGCGAGGAAGTGTCGCATTTACATTCATTTGAAGTGTAGACGAAGAATACATGACACTTCGCAAATCATATTATATCTTACCATGAAACATAGAAATGAGATGCGATATCGCGTTTTAAGAAGCATTAGAACTCTATTGCTACGATACCTAGACATCTGCAGACGCTATTTCCTAGCAAGGAATTGTCGCATTTAAATTCATTTAAAGTGTAGACGAGGAATACATGACACATTGCAAATCATATTATATCTTACAATGATACATAGAAATTAGATGCGATATCGCGTTTTAAGAAGCATTAGAAATCTATTGCTACGATACGTAGACATCTGCAAACGCTATTTCCTAGCGAGAAAGTGTCGCATTCACATTCATTTGAAGTGTAGGCGAGGAATACATAACACTTCGCAAATCATATTATATCTTACCATGAAACATAGAAGTGAGATGCGATATCGCGTTTTAAGAAGCACTAGAACACTACTGCTACGCTAGGTAGACATCTGCAGACGCTATTTCCTAGAAAGGAAGTGTCGCATTTACATTCATTTGAAGTATAGACGAGGAATACATGACACTTCGCAAATCATATTACATCTTACCTTGAAACATAGAATTGAGATGCGCTATCGCGATTTAAGAATCATATGAACTCTATTGCTACGATACGTAGACATCTGCAATCGCTATTTCCTTGCAAGGAAGTGTCGCATTTACTTTCATTTGAATCGTAGACGAGGAATGCATAACACTCCGCAATGAATATTATATCTTATCATGAAACATAGATATGAGATGCAATATCTCGTTTTAAGAAGCATTAGAACTCTATTGCTACGATACCTAGACATCTACAGACGCTATTTCCTTGCAAGGAAGTGTCGCATTTACTTTCATTTGAATCGTAGACGAGGAATGCATAACACTCCGCAATGAATATTATATCTTATCATGAAACATAGATATGAGATGCAATATCTCGTTTTAAGAAGCATTAGAACTCTATTGCTACGACACCTAGACATCTACAGACGCTATTTCCTAGCGAGGAAGTGTCGCATTTACATTCATTTGAAGTGTAGACGAAGAATACATGACACTTCGCAAATCATATTATATCTTACCATGAAACATAGAAATGAGATGCGATATCGCGTTTTAAGAAGCACTAGAAAGCTACTGCTACGATACGTAGACATCTGCAAACGCTATTTCCTAGCGAGGAAGTATCGCATTCACATTCATTTGAAGAGTAGTCTAGGAATACATAACACTTCGCAAATCATGTTATATCTTACCATGAAAGATAGAAATGAGATGCGATATCGCGTTTTAAGAATCATATGAACTCTATTGCTACGATACGTAGACATCTGCAATCGCTATTTCCTTGCAAGGAAGTGTCGCATTTACTTTCATTTGAATCGTAGACGAGGAATGCATAACACTTCGCATTGAATATTACATCTTACCATGAAGCATAGAAATGATATGCGATATCGCGCTTTAAGAAGCATTAGAAATCTATTGCTGCGATACGTAGACATTTGCAGACGCTATTTCCTTGCAAGGGAGTGTCGCATTTACATTCATTTGAATCGTAGACGAGGAATGCATAACACTTCGCAATGAATATTATATCTTACCATGAAACATAGAAATGAGATGCGATATCGCGTTTTAAGAAGCATTAGAACTCTATTGCTACGATACCTAGACATCTGCAGACGCTATTTCCTAGCAAGGAATTGTCGCATTTAAATTCATTTAAAGTGTAGACGAGGAATACATGACACATTGCAAATCATATTATATCTTACAATGATACATAGAAATTAGATGCGATATCGCGTTTTAAGAAGCATTAGAAATCTATTGCTACGATACGTAGACATCTGCAAACGCTATTTCCTAGCGAGAAAGTGTCGCATTCACATTCATTTGAAGTGTAGGCGAGGAATACATAACACTTCGCAAATCATATTATATCTTACCATGAAACATAGAAGTGAGATGCGATATCGCATTCTAAGAAGCATTAGAACACTACTGCTACGATAGGTAGACATTTGCAAACGCTATTTCCTTGCAAGGAAGTGTCGCATTTACATTCAATTGAAGTGTAGACGAGGAATACATAACACTTCGCAAATCATATTATATCTTACCATGAAACATAGAAATGAGATGCGATATCGCGTTTTAAGAAGCACTAGAACACTACTGCTACGCTAGGTAGACATCTTCAGACGCTATTTCCTAGCAAGGAAGTGTCGCACTTACTTTCATTTGAATCGTAGACGAGGAATGCATAACACTTCGCAATGAATAATATATCTCATGAAACATACATATGAGATGCAATATCTCGTTTTAAGAAGCATTTGAACTCTATTGCTTCGATACCTAGACATTTGCAAACGCTATTTCCTTGCAAGGAGGTGTCGCATTTACATTCATTCGAAGTGTAGACGAGGAATACATGATACTTCGCAAATCATATTATATCTTACCATGAAACATAGAAATGAGATGCGATATCGCGTTTTAAGAAGCATTAGAACTCTATTGCTACGATACGTAGGCATCTGCAAACGCTATTTCCTAGCGAGGAAGTGTCGCATTCACATTCATTTGAAGTGTAGACGAGGAATACATAACACTTCGCAAATCATGCTATATCTTACCATGAAACATAGAAATGAGATGCAATATCGCGTTTTAAGAATCATAAGAACTCTATAGCTACGATACGTAGACATCTGCAAACGCTATTTCCTTGCAAGGAAGTGTCGGATTTACATTCATTTGAAGTGTAGAAGAGGAATACATGACACTTCGCAAATCATATTATATCTTACCATGAAACATAGAAATGAGATGCGATATCGCGTTTTAAGAAGCATTAGAAAGCTATTGCTACGATACGTAGACATCTGCAATCGCTATTTCCTTGCAAGGAAGTGTCGCATTTACTTTCATTTGAATCGTAGTCGAGGAATGCATAACACTTCGCAATGAATAATATATCTCATGAAACATAGATATGAGATGCAATATCTCGTTTTAAGAAGCATTTGAACTCTATTGCTTCGATACGTAGATATCTGCAAACGCTATTTCCTTGCAAGGAGGTGTCGCATTTACATTCATTTGAAGTGTAGACGAGGAATACATGATACTTCGCAAATCATATTATATCTTACCATGAAACATAGAAATGAGATGCGATATCGCGTTTTAAGAAGCATTAGAACTCTATTGCTACGATACGTAGACATCTGTAAACGCTATTTCCTTGCAAGGAAGAGTCGCATTTACATTCATTTGAAGTGTAGACGAGGAATACATGATACTTCGCGAATCATATTATATCTTACCATGAAACATAGAAATGAGATGCGATATCGCGTTTTAAGAAGCATGAGAACACTATTGCTACGATAGGTAGACATCTGCAAACGCTATTTTCTAGCGAGGAAGTGTCGCATTCACATTCATATGAAGTGTAGACGAGGAATACATAACAATTCGCAAATCATGTTATATCTTACCATGAAACATAGAAATGAGATGCAATATCGCGTTTTAAGAATCATAAGAACTCTATTGCTACGATACGTAGACGTCTCCAAACGCTATTTCCTTGCAAGGAAGTGTCGCATTTACATTCATTTGAAGTGTAGTCGAGGAATACATGATACTTCGCAAATCAAATTACATCTTACCATGAAACATAGAAATGAGATGCGATATCGCGTTTTAAGAAGCATTAGAACACTATTGCTACGATAGGTAGACATTTGCAAATGCTATTTCCTAGCAAAGAAGTGTCGCATTTACATTCATTTGAAGTGTAAGCGAGGAATACATAACACTTCGCAAATCATATTATATCTCACCATGAAACATAGAAATGAGATGCAATATCGCGTTTTAAGAATCATAAGAACTCTATAGCTACGATACGTAGACATCTGCAAACGCTATTTCCTTGCAAGGAAGTGTCGCATTTACATTCATTTGAAGTGTAGAGGAGGAATACATGACACATCGCAAATCATATTATATCTTACCATGGAACATAGAAATGAGATGCGATGTCGCGTTTTAAGAAGCATTAGAACACTATTGCTACGATAGGTAGACATTTGCAAATGCTATTTCCTAGCAAAGAAGTGTCGCATTTACATTCATTTGAAGTGTAGGGGAGGAATACATAACACTTCGCAAATCATATTATATCTTACCAATAACATAGAAATGAGATGCGATATCGCGTTTTAGGAAGCATTAGAACTCTATTGCTACGATACGTAGACATCTGCAAACGCTATTTCCTAGCGAGGAAGTGTCGCATTCACATTCATATGAAGTGTAGACGTGGAATACATAACAATTCGCAAATCATGTTATATCTTACCATGAAACATAGAAATGAGATGCAATATCGCGTTTTAAGAATCATAAGAACTCTATTGCTACGATACGTAGACATCTGCAAACGCAATTTCCTTGCAAGGAAGTGTCGCATTTACATTCATTTGAAGTGTAGACGAGGAATACATGACACTTCGCAAATCATATTATATCTTACCAAGAAACATAGAAATGAGATGCAATATCGGGTTTTAAGAATCATAGGAACTCTATAGCTACGATACGTAGACATCTGCAAACGCTATTTCCTTGCAACGAAGTGTCGCATTTACATTCATTTGAAGTGTAGACGAGGAATACATGACACTTCGCAAATCATATTATATCTTACCATGAAACATAGAAATGAGATGCGATATCGCGTTTTAAGAAGCATTAGAAAGCTATTGCTACGATACGTAGACATCTGCAATCGCTATTTCCTTGCAAGGAAGTTTCGCATTTACTTTCATTTGAATCGTAGTCGAGGAATGCATAACACTTCGCAATGAATAATATATCTCATGAAACATAGATATGAGATGCGATATCTCGTTTTAAGAAGCATTTGAACTCTATTGCTTCGATACGTAGACATCTGCAAACGCTATTTCCTTGCAAGGAGGTGTCGCATTTACATTCATTTGAAGTGTAGACGCGGAATACATGATACTTCGCAAATCATATTATATCTTACCATGAAACATAGAAATGAGATGCGATATCGCGTTTTAAGAAGCATTAGAACTCTATTGCTACGATACGTAGACATCTGTAAACGCTATTTCCTTGCAAGGAAGAGTCGCATTTACATTCATTTGAAGTGTAGACGAGGAATACATGATACTTCGCAAATCATATTATATCTTACCATGAAACATAGAAATGAGATGCGATATCGCGTTTTAAGAAGCATGAGAACACTATTGCTACGATAGGTAGACATCTGCAAACGCTATTTCCTAGCCAGGAAGTGTCGCATTCACATTCATATGAAGTGTAGACGAGGAATACATAACAATTCGCAAATCATGTTATATCTTACCATGAAACATAGAAATGAGATGCAATATCGCGTTTTAAGAATCATAAGAACTCTATTGCTACGATACGTAGACATCTGCAAACGCTATTTCCTTGCAAGGAAGTGTCGCATTCATATTCATATGAAGTGTAGACGAGGAATACATAACAATTCGCAAATCATGTTATATCTTACCATGAAACATAGAAATGAGATGCAATATCGCGTTTTAAGAGTCATAAGAACTCTATTGCTACGATACGTAGACATCTGCAAACGCTATTTCCTTGCAAGGAAGTGACGCATTTACATTCATTTGAAGAGTAGACGAGGAATCCATGACGCTTCGCAAATCATATTATATCTTACCATGAAACATAGAAATGGGATGCGATATCGCGTTTTGAGAAGCATTAGAAAGCTATTGCTACGATATGTAGACATTTGAAAACGCTATTTCCTAGCAAAGAGGTGTCGCATTTACATTCATTTGAAATGTAGACGAGGAATACATGATACTTCGCAAATCATATTATATCTTACCATGAAACATAGAAATGAGATGCAATATCGCGTTTTAAGAAGCATTAGAACACTATTGTTACGATAGGTAGACATCTGCAAACGCTATTTCCTTGCAAGGAAGTGTCGCATTTACATTCATTTGAAGTGTAGACGAGGAATACATGGCACTTCGCAAATCATATTATATCTTACCAAGAAACATAGAAATGAGATGCGATATCGCGTTTTAAGAAGCATGAGAACACTATTGCTACGATAGGTAGACATCTGCAAACGCTATTTCCTAGCCAGGAAGTGTCGCATTCACATTCATATGAAGTGTAGACGAGGAATACATAACAATTCGCAAATCATGTTATATCTTACCATGAAACATAGAAATGAGATGCAATATCGCGTTTTAAGAATCATAAGAACTCTATTGCTACGATACGTAGACATCTGCAAACGCTATTTCCTTGCAAGGAAGTGTCGCATTTACATTCATTTGAAGTGTAGACGAGGAATACATGACACTTCGCAAATCATATTATATCTTACCATGAATCATAGAAAAGAGATGCGATATCGCGTTTTAAGAATCATATGAACTCTATTGCTACGATACGTAGACATCTGCAATCGCTATTTCCTAGCAAGGAAGTGTCGCATTTACCTTCATTTGAAGTGTAGACGGGGAATACATGATACTTCGCAAATCATATTATATCTTACCATGAAACATAGAAATGAGATGCGATATCGCGTTTTAAGAAGCATTAGAACACTATTGCTACGATAGGTAGACATTTGCAAACGCTATTTCCTAGCATAGAAGTGTCGCATTTACATTCATTTGAAGTGTAGGCGAGGAATACATAACACTTCGCAAATCATATTATATCTTACCATGAAACATAGAAATGAGATGCGATATCGCGTTTTAAGAAGCATTAGAACTCTATTGCTACGATACGTAGACATCTGCAAACGCTATTTACTAGCGAGGAAGTGTCGCATTCACATTCATATGAAGTGTAGACGAGGAATACATAACAATTCGCAAATCATGTTATATCTTACCATGAAACATAGACATGAGATGCAATATCGCGTTTTAAGAATCATAAGAACTCTATTGCTACGATACGTAGACATCTGCAAACGCTATTTCCTTGCAAGGAAGTGTCGCATTTACATTAATTTGAAGAGTAGACGAGGAATCCATGACGCTTCGCAAATCATATTATATCTTACCATGAAACATAGAAATGGGATGCGATATCGCGTTTTAAGAAGCATTAGAAAGCTATTGTTACGATATGTAGACATTTGAAAACGCTATTTCCTAGCAAAGAGGTGTCGCATTTACATTCATTTGAAATGTAGACGAGGAATACATGATACTTCGCAAATCATATTATATCTTACCATGAAACATAGAAATGAGATGCAATATCGCGTTTTAAGAAGCATTAGAACACTATTGCTACGATACCTAGACATCTGCAGACGCTATTTCCTAGCAAGTAAGTGTCGCATTTACATTCATTTGATGTGTAGACGAGGAATACATGACACTTCGCAAATCATATTATATCTTACCATGAAACATAGAAATGAGATGCGATATCGCGTCTTAAGAAGCACTAGAACTCTATAGCTACGATACGTAGACATCTGCAAACGCTATTTCCTTGCAAGGAAGTGTCGGATTTACATTCATTTGAAGTGTAGACGAGGAATACATGACACTTCGCAAATCATATTATATCTTACCATGAAACATAGAAATGAGATGCGATATCGCGTTTTAAGAAGCATTAGAAAGCTATTGCTACGATACGTAGACATCTGCAATCGCTATTTCCTTGCAAGGAAGTGTCGCATTTACTTTCATTTGAATCGTAGTCGAGGAATGCATAACACTTCGCAATGAATAATATATCTCATGAAACATAGATATGAGATGCAATATCTCGTTTTAAGAAGCATTTGATCTCTATTGCTTCGATACGTAGACATCTGCAAACGCTATTTCCTTGCAAGGAGGTGTCGCATTTACATTCATTTGAAGTGTAGACGAGGAATACATGATACTTCGCAAATCATATTATATCTTACCATGAAACATAGAAATGAGATGCGATATCGCGTTTTAAGAAGCATTAGAACTCTATTGCTACGATACGTAGACATCTGTAAACGCTATTTCCTTGCAAGGAAGAGTCGCATTTACATTCATTTGAAGTGTAGACGAGGAATACATGATACTTCGCGAATCATATTATATCTTACCATGAAACATAGAAATGAGATGCGATATCGCGTTTTAAGAAGCATGAGAACACTATTGCTACGATAGGTAGACATCTGCAAACGCTATTTTCTAGCGAGGAAGTGTCGCATTCACATTCATATGAAGTGTAGACGAGGAATACATAACAATTCGCAAATCATGTTATATCTTACCATGAAACATAGAAATGAGATGCAATATCGCGTTTTAAGAATCATAAGAACTCTATTGCTACGATACGTAGACATCTCCAAACGCTATTTCCTTGCAAGGAAGTGTCGCATTTACATTCATTTGAAGTGTAGTCGAGGAATACATGATACTTCGCAAATCAAATTACATCTTACCATGAACATAGAATGAGATGCGATATCGCGTTTTAAGAAGCGATATCGCGTTTTAAGAAGCATTAGAACACTATTGCTACGATAGGTAGACATTTGCAAATGCTATTTCCTAGCAAAGAAGTGTCGCATTTACATTCATTTGAAGTGTAAGCGAGGAATACATAACACTTCGCAAATCATATTATATCTTACCAATAACATAGAAATGAGATGCGATATCGCGTTTTAAGAAGCATTAGAACTCTATTGCTACGATACGTAGACATCTGCAAACGCTATTTCCTAGCGAGGATGTGTCGCATTCACATTCATATGAAGTGTAGACGAGGAATACATAACAATTCGCAAATCATGTTATATCTTACCATGAAAAATAGAAATGAGATGCAATATCTCGTTTTAAGAAGCATTTGAACTCTATGCTTCGATACCTAGACATCTGGAAACGCTAATTCCTTGCAAGGAGGTGTCGCATTCACATTCATTTGAAGTGTAGACGAGGAATACATAACACTTCGCAAATCATATTATATTTTACCATGAAACATAGAAATGAGATGCAATATCGCGGTTTTAAGAATCATAAGAACTCTATTGCTACGATACGTAGACATCTGCAAACGCTATTTCCTTGCAAGGAATTGTCGCATTTACATTAATTTGAAGTGTAGACGAGGAATACATGACACTTCGCAAATCATATTATATCTTACCATGAAACATAGAAATGAGATGCGATATCGCGTTTTAAGAAGCATTAGAAAGCTATTGCTACGATATGTAGACATTTGCAAACGCTATTTCTTAGCAAAGAGGTGTCACATTTACATTCATTTGAAGTGTAGACGAGGAATACATGATACTTCGCAAATCATATTATATCTCACCATGAAACATAGAAATGAGGTGCAATATCGCGTTTTAAGAATCATAAGAACTCTATAGCTACGATACGTAGACATCTGCAAACGCTATTTCCTTGCAAGGAAGTGTCGCATTTACATTCATTTGAAGTGTAGACGAGGAATACATGACACATCGCAATCATATTATATCTTACCATGGAACATAGAAATGAGATGCGATGTCGCGTTTTAAGAAGCATTAGAACACTATTGCTACGATAGGTAGACATTTGCAAATGCTATTTCCTAGCAAAGAAGTGTCGCATTTACATTCATTTGAAGTGTAGGGGAGGAATACATAACACTTCGCAAATCATATTATATCTTACCAATAACATAGAAATGAGATGCGATATCGCGTTTTAGGAAGCATTAGAACTCTATTGCTACGATACGTAGACATCTGCAAACGCTATTTCCTAGCGAGGAAGTGTCGCATTCACATTCATATGAAGTGTAGACGTGGAATACATAACAATTCGCAAATCATGTTATATCTTACCATGAAACATAGAAATGAGATGCAATATCGCGTTTTAAGAATCATAAGAACTCTATTGCTACGATACGTAGACATCTGCAAACGCTATTTCCTTGCAAGGAAGTGTCGCATTTACATTCATTTGAAGTGTAGAGGAGGAATACATAACAGTTCGCAAATCATATTATATCTTACCATGAAACATAGAAATGAGGAGCGATATCGCGTTTTAAGAAGCATTAGAACACTATTGCTACGATAGGAAGACATTTGCAAACGCTATTTCCTTGGAAGGAATTGTCGCATTTACATTCATTTGAAGTGTAGAGGAGGAATACATAACACTTAGCAAATCATATTACATCTTACCATGAAACAGAAATGAGATGCGATATCGCGTTTTAAGAAGCATTAGAACTCTATTGCTACGATACCTAGACATCTGCAGACGCTATTTCCTAGCAAGGAAGTGTCGCATTTACATTCATTTGGTGTGTAGACGAGGAATACATGACACTTCGCAAATCATATTATATCTTACCATGAAACATAGAAATGAGATGCGATATCGCGTCTTAAGAAGCACTAGAACTCTATTGCTACGACAGGTAGACATCTGCAAACGCTATTTCCTTACAAGGAAGTGTCACATTTACATTCATTTGATGTGTAGACGAGGAATACATGACACTTCGCAAATCATATTATATCTTACCATGAAACATAGAAATGAGATGCGATATCGCGTTTTAAGAATCATAAGAACTCTATTGCTACGATACGTAGACATCTGCAAACGCTATTTCCTTGCAAGGAAGTGTCGCATTTACATTCATTTGAAGTGTAGACGAGGAGTACATGACACTTCGCAAATCATATTATATCTTACCATGAGACATAGAAATGAGATGCGATATCGCATTTTAGGAATCATAAGAACTCTATTGCTACGATACGTAGACATCTGCAAACGCTATTTCCTTGCAAGGAAGTGCACATTTACATTTAGTTGATGTGTAGACGAGGAATACATAACAATTCGCATATCATGTTATACCTTACCATGAAACATAGAAATGAGATGCAATATCGCGTTTTAAGAATCATAAGAATTCTATTGCTACGATACGTAGACATCTGCAAACGCTATTTCCTTGCAAGGAAGTGTCGCATATACATTCATTTGATGTGTAGACGAGGAATACATGACACTTCGCAAATCATATTATATCTTACCATGAAACATAGAAATGAGATGCGATATCGCGTCTTAAGAAGCACTAGAACTCTATTGCTACGATAGGTAGACATCTGCAAACGCTATTTCCTTACAAGGAAGTGTCACATTTACATTCATTTGATGTGTAGACGAGGAATACATGACACTTCGCAAATCATATTATATCTTACCATGAAACATAGAAATGAGATGCGATATCGCATTTTAAGAATCATAAGAACTCTACTGCTACGATACGTAGACATCTGCAAACGCTATTTCCTTGCAAGGAAGTGTCGCATTTACATTCATTTGAAGTGTAGACGAGGAGTACATGACACTTCGCAAATCATATTATATCTTACCATGAGACATAGAAATGAGATGCGATATCGCGTTTTAAGAAGCACTAGAACTCTATTGCTACGATAGGTAGACATCTGCAAACGCTATTTCCTTACAAGGAAGTGTCACATTTACATTCATTTGAAGTGTAGACGAGGAATACATAACACTTCGCAAATCATATTATATCTTACCATGAAACATAGAAATGAGATGCGATATCGCATTTTAGGAATCATAAGAACTCTATTGCTACGATACGTAGACATCTGCAAACGCTATTTCCTTGCAAGGAAGTGCACATTTACATTTAGTTGATGTGTAGACGAGGAATACATAACAATTCGCATATCATGTTATACCTTACCATGAAACATAGAAATGAGATGCAATATCGCGTTTTAAGAATCATAAGAATTCTATTGCTACGATACGTAGACATCTGCAAACGCTATTTCCTTGCAAGGAAGTGTCGCATTTACTTTCATTTGAATCGTAGACGAGGAATGCATAACACTTCGCAATGAATATTATATCTTATCATGAAACATAGATATGAGATGCAATATCTCGTTTTAAGAAGCATTTGAACTCTATTGCTTCGATACCTAGACATCTGCAAACGCTATTTCCTTGCAAGGAGGTGTCGCATTTACATTCATTCGAAGTGTAGACGAGGAATACATGATACTTCGCAAATCATATTATATCTTACCATGAAACATAGAAATGAGATGCGATATCGCGTTTTAAGAAGCATTAGAAAGCTATTGCTACGACACGTAGACATCTGCAATCGCTATTTCCTTGCAAGGAAGTGTCGCATTTACTTTCATTTGAATCGTAGACGAGGAATGCATAACACTTCGCAATGAATAATATATCTCATGAAGCATAGATATGAGGTGCAATATCTCGTTTTAAGAAGCATTTGAACTCTATTGCTTCGATACCTAGACATCTGCAAATGCTATTTCCTTGCAAGGAGGTGTCGCATTTACATTCATTCGAAGTGTAGACGATGAATACATGATACTTCGCAAATCATATTATATCTTACCATGAACATAGAAATGAGATGCGATATCGCGTTTTAAGAAGCATTAGAACTCTATTGCTACGATACGTAGACATCTGCAAACGCTATTTCCTAGCGAGGAAGTGTCGCATTCACATTCATTTGAAGTGTAGACGGGGAATACATAACACTTCGCAAATCATATTATATCTTATCATGAAACATAGAAATGAGATGCAATATCGCGTTTTAAAAATCATAAGAACTCTATTGCTACGATACGTAGACATCTGCAATCGCTATTTCCTAGCAAGGAAGTGTCGCATTTACATTCATTTGAAGTGTAGACGGGGAATACATGATACTTCGCAAATCATATTACATCTTACCATGAAACATAGAAATGAGATGCGATATCGAGTTTTAAGAAGCATTAGAACTCTATTGCTACGATACCTAGACATCTGCAGACGCTATTTCCTAGCAAGGAAGTATCGCATTCACATTCATTTGAAGTGTAGACGAGGAATACATGACACTTCGCAAACCATATTATATCTTACCATGAAACATAGAAATGAGATGCGATATCGCGTTTTAAGATGCATTAGAAAACTATTGCTACGATAGGTAGAAATTTACAAACGCTATTTCCTAGCAAAGAAGTGTCGCATTTACATTCATTTGAAGTGTAGGCGAGGAATACATAACACTTCGCAAATCATATTATATCTTACCATGAAACATAGAAATGAGATGCGATATCGCGTTTTAGGAAGCATTAGAACTCTATTGCTACGATACGTAGACATCTGCAAACGCTATTTCATAGCGAGGAAGTATCGCATTCACATTCATTTGAAGTGTAGACGAGGAGTACATAACACTTCGCAAATCATGTTATATCTTACCATGAAACATAGAAATGAGATGCGATATCGCGTTTTAAGAATCATATGAACTCTATTGCTACGATACGTAGACATCTGCAATCGCTGTTTCCTAGCAAGGAAGTGTCGCATTTACATTCATTTGAAGTGTAGACGGGGAATACATGATACTTCGCAAATCATATTATATCTTACCATGAAACATAGAAATGTGATGCGATATCGCGTTTTAAGAAGCATTAGAACAATAATGCTACGATACCTAGACATCTGCAGACGCTATTTCCTTGCAAGGAAGTGTCGCATTTACTTTCATTTGAATCGTAGACGAGGAATGCATAACACTTCGCAATGAATAATATATCTCATGAAGCATAGATATGAGGTGCAATATCTCGTTTTAAGAAGCATTTGAACTCTATTGCTTCGATACCTAGACATCTGCAAACGCTATTTCCTTGCAAGGAGGTGTCGCATTTACATTCATTCGAAGTGTAGACGAGGAATACATGATACTTCGCAAATCATATTATATCTTACCATGAAACATAGAAATGAGATGCGATACCGCGTTTTAAGAAGCATTAGAACTCTATTGCTACGATACGTAGACATCTGCAAACGCTATTTCCTAACGAGGAAGTGTCGCATTCACATTCATTTGAAGTGTAGACGAGGAATACATAACTCTTCGCAAATCATATTATATCTTACCATGAAACATAGAAATGAGATGCAATATCGCGTTTTAAGAATCATAAGAACTCTATTGCTACGATACGTAGACATCTGCAATCGCTATTTCCTAGCAAGGAAGTGTCGCATTTACATTCATTTGAAGTGTAGGCGAGGAATACATAACACTTCGCAAATCATATTATATCTTACCATGAAACATAGAAATGAGATGCGATATCGCGTTTTAAGAAGCATTGGAACTCTATTGCTACGATACGTAGACATCAGCAAACGCTATTTCCTAGCGAGGAAGTGTCGCATTCACATTCAAATGAAGTGTAGACGAGGAATACATAGCAATTCGCAAATCATGTTATCTTACCATGAAACATAGAAATGAGATGCAATATCGCGTTTTAAGAATCCTAAGAACTCTATTACTACGATACGTAGACATCTGCAAACGCTATTTCCTTGCAAGGAAGTGTCGCATTTACATTCATTTGAAGTGTAGAGGAGGAATACATAACAGTTCGCAAATCATATTATATCTTACCATGAAACATAGAAATGAGGAGCGATATCGCGTTTTAAGAAGCATTAGAACACTATTGCTACGATAGGTAGACATTTGCAAACGCTATTTCCTTGGAAGGAATTGTCGCATTTACATTCATTTGAAGTGTAGAGGAGGAATACATAACACTTAGCAAATCATATTACATCTTACCATGAAACAGAAATGAGATGCGATATCGCGTTTTAAGAAGCATTAGAACTCTATTGTTACGATACCTAGACATCTGCAGACGCTATTTCCTAGCAAGGAAGTGTCGCATTTACATTCATTTGATGTGTAGACGAGGAATACATGACACTTCGCAAATCATATTATATCTTACCATGAAACATAGAAATGAGATGCGATATCGCGTCTTAAGAAGCACTAGAACTCTATTGCTACGATAGGTAGACATCTGCAAACGCTATTTCCTTACAAGGAAGTGTCACATTTACATTCATTTGATGTGTAGACGAGGAATACATGACACTTCGCAAATCATATTATATCTTACCATGAAACATAGAAATGAGATGCGATATCGCGTTTTAAGAATCATAAGAACTCTATTGCTACGATACGTAGACATCTGCAAACGCTATTTCCTTGCAAGGAAGTGTCGCATTTACATTCATTTGAAGTGTAGACGAGGAGTACATGACACTTCGCAAATCATATTATATCTTACCATGAGACATAGAAATGAGATGCGATATCGCATTTTAGGAATCATAAGAACTCTATTGCTACGATACGTAGACATCTGCAAACGCTATTTCCTTGCAAGGAAGTGCACATTTACATTTAGTTGATGTGTAGACGAGGAATACATAACAATTCGCATATCATGTTATACCTTACCATGAAACATAGAAATGAGATGCAATATCGCGTTTTAAGAATCATAAGAATTCTATTGCTACGATACGTAGACATCTGCAAACGCTATTTCCTTGCAAGGAAGTGTCGCATTTACTTTCATTTGAATCGTAGACGAGGAATGCATAACACTTCGCAATGAATATTATATCTTATCATGAAACATAGATATGAGATGCAATATCTCGTTTTAAGAAGCATTTGAACTCTATTGCTTCGATACCTAGACATCAGCAAACGCTATTTCCTTGCAAGGAGGTGTCGCATTTACATTCATTCGAAGTGTAGACGAGGAATACATGATACTTCGCAAATCATATTATATCTTACCATGAAACATAGAAATGAGATGCGATATCGCGTTTTAAGAAGCATTAGAAAGCTATTGCTACGATACGTAGACATCTGCAATCGCTATTTCCTTGCAAGGAAGTGTCGCATTTACTTTCATTTGAATCGTAGACGAGGAATGCATAACACTTCGCAATGAATAATATATCTCATGAAGCATAGATATGAGGTGCAATATCTCGTTTTAAGAAGCATTTGAACTCTATTGCTTCGATACTTAGACATCTGCAAATGCTATTTCCTTGCAAGGAGGTGTCGCATTTACATTCATTCGAAGTGTAGACGATGAATACATGATACTTCGCAAATCATATTATATCTTACCATGAACATAGAAATGAAATGCGATATCGCGTTTTAAGAAGCATTAGAACTCTATTGCTACGATACGTAGACATCTGCAAACGCTATTTCCTAGCGAGGAAGTGTCGCATTCACATTCATTTGAAGTGTAGACGGGGAATACATAACACATCGCAAATCATATTATATCTTATCATGAAACATAGAAATGAGATGCAATATCGCGTTTTAAAAATCATAAGAACTCTATTGCTACGATACGTAGACATCTGCAATCGCTATTTCCTAGCAAGGAAGTGTCGCATTTACATTCATTTGAAGTGTAGACGGGGAATACATGATACTTCGCAAATCATATTACATCTTACCATGAAACATAGAAATGAGATGCGATATCGAGTTTTAAGAAGCATTAGAACTCTATTGCTACGATACCTAGACATCTGCAGACGCTATTTCCTAGCAAGGAAGTATCGCATTCACATTCATTTGAAGTGTAGACGAGGAATACATGACACTTCGCAAACCATATTATATCTTACCATGAAACATAGAAATGAGATGCGATATCGCGTTTTAAGATGCATTAGAAAACTATTGCTACGATAGGTAGAAATTTACAAACGCTATTTCCTAGCAAAGAAGTGTCGCATTTACATTCATTTGAAGTGTAGGCGAGGAATACATAACACTTCGCAAATCATATTATATCTTACCATGAAACATAGAAATGAGATGCGATATCGCGTTTTAGGAAGCATTAGAACTCTATTGCTACGATACGTAGACATCTGCAAACGCTATTTCCTTGCAAGGAGGTGTCGCATTTACATTCATTTGAAGTGTAGACGAGGAATACATGATACTTCGCAAATCATATTATATCTTACCATGAAACATAGAAATGAGATGCGATATCGCGTTTTAAGAAGCATATGAACTCTATTGCTACGATACGTAGGCATCTGCAATCGCTATTTCCTAGCAAGGAAGTGTCGCATTTACTTTCATTTGAATCGTAGTCGAGGAATGCATAACACTTCGCAATGAATAATATATCTCATGAAACATAGATATGAGATGCAATATCTCGTTTTAAGAAGCATTTGAACTCTATTGCTTCGATACGTAGACATCTGCAAACGCTATTTCCTTGCAAGGAAGTGTCGCATTTACTTTCATTTGAATCGTAGTCGAGGAATGCATAACACTTCGCAATGAATAATATATCTCATGAAACATAGATATGAGATGCAATATCTCGTTTTAAGAAGCATTTGAACTCTATTGCTTCGATACGTAGACATCTGCAAACGCTATTTCCTTGCAAGGAGGTGTCGCATTTACATTCATTTGAAGTGTAGACGAGGAATACATGATACTTCGCAAATCATATTATATCTTACCATGAAACATAGAAATGAGATGCGATATCGCGTTTTAAGAAGCATTAGAACTCTATTGCTACGATACGTAGATATCTGTAAACGCTATTTCCTTGCAAGGAAGAGTCGCATTTACATTCATTTGAAGTGTAAACGTGGAATACATGATACTTCGCAAATCATATTATATCTTACCATGAAACATAGAAATGAGATGCGATATCGCGTTTTAAGAAGCATGAGAACACTATTGCTACGATAGGTAGACATCTGCAAACGCTATTTCCTAGCGAGGAAGTGTCGCATTCACATTCATATGAAGTGTAGACGAGGAATACATAACAATTCGCAAATCATGTTATATCTTACCATGAAACATAGAAATGAGATGCAATATCGCGTTTTAAGAATCATAAGAACTCTATTGCTACGATACGTAGACATCTGCAAACGCTATTTCCTTGCAAGGAAGTGTCGCATTTACATTCATTTGAAGTGTAGACGAGGAATACATGACACTTCGCAAATCATATTATATCTTACCATGAATCATAGAAATGAGATGCGATATCGCGTTTTAAGAATCATATGAACTCTATTGCTACGATACGTAGACATCTGCAATCGCTATTTCCTAGCAAGGAAGTGTCGCATTTACATTCATTTGAAGTGTAGACGGGGAATACATGATACTTCGCAAATCATATTATATCTTACCATGAAACATAGAAATGAGATGCGATATCGCGTTTTAAGAAGCATTAGAACACTATTGCTACGATAGGTAAACATTTGCAAACGCTATTTCCTAGCAAAGAAGTGTCGCATTTACATTCAATTGAAGTGTAGACGAGGAATACATAACACTTCGCAAATCATATTATATCTTACCATGAAACATAGAAATGAGATGCGATATCGCGTTCTAAGAGGCATTAGAACTCTATTGCTACGATACCTAGACATCTGCAGACGCTATTTCCTAGCAAGGAAGTGTCGCATTTACATTCATTTGAAGTGTAGACGAGGAATACATGATACTTCGCAAATCATATTATATCTTACCATGAAACATAGAAATGAGATGCGATATCGCGTTTTAAGAAGCATTAGAACACTATTGCTACGTTAGGTAGACATTTGCAAACGCTATTTCCCAGCAAAGAAGTGTCGCATTTACATTCATTTGAAGTGTAGGCGAGGAATACATAACACTTCGCAAATCATATTATATCTTACCATGAAACATAGAAATGAGATGCGATATCGCGTTTTAAGAAGCATTAGAACCCTATTGCTACGATACGTAGACATCTGCAAACGCTATTTACTAGCGAGGAAGTGTCGCATTCACATTCATATGAAGTGTAGACGAGGAATACATAACAATTCGCAAATCATATTACATCTTACCATGAAACATAGAAATGAGATGCGATATCGCGTTTTAAGAAGCATTAGAACTCTATTGCTACGATACCTAGACATCTGCAGACACTATTTCCTAGCAAGGAAGTGTCGCATTTACATTCATTTGAAGTGTAGACAAGGAATACATGATACTTCGCAAATCATATTATACCTTTCCATGAAACATAGAAATGAGATGCGATATCGCGTTTTAAGAAGCATTAGAACTCTATTGCTACGATACCTAGGCATCTGCAGAAGCTATTTCCTAGCAAGGAAGTGTCGCATTTACATTCATTTGAAGTGTAGACGAGGAATACATGGTACTTCGCAATGAATATTATATCTTATCATGAAACATAGATATGAGATGCAATATCTCGTTTTAAGAAGCATTAGAACACTATTGCTACGATAGGTAGACATTTGCAAACGCTATTTCCTAGCAAAGAAGTGTCGCATTTACATTCATTTGAATCGTAGGCGAGTAATGCATAACACTTCGTAATGAATATTATACCTTACCATGAAACATAGAAATGAGATTCGATATCGCGTTTTAAGAGGCATTAGAAAGCTATTGCTACGATACGTAGACATCTGCAAACGCTATTTCCTAGCAAGGAAGTGTCGCATTTACATTCAATTGAAGAGTAGACGAGGAATCCATGACGCTTCGCAAATCATATTATATCTTACCATGAAACATAGAAATGAGATGCGATATCGCCTTTTAAGAAGCGTTAGAAAGCTATTGCCACGATAAGTAGACATCTGCAAACGCTATTTGCTAGTGAGGAAGTATCGCATTCACATTCATTTGAAGTGTAGACGAGGAATACATAACACTTCGCAAATCATGTTATATCTTACCATGAAACATAGAATTGAGATGCGATATCTTGTTTTTAGAAGCATTTGAACTCTATTGCTTCGATACCTAGACATCTGCAGAAGCTATTTCCTAGCAAGGAAGTGTCGCATTTACATTCATTTGAAGTGTAGACGAGGAATACATGATACTTCGCAAGTCATATTATATCTTACCATGAAACATAGAAATGAGATGCGATATCGCGTTTTAAGAAGCATTAGAACTCTATTGCTACGATACCTAGACATCTGCAGACGCTATTTCCTAGCAAGGATGTGTCGCCTTTACATTCATTTGAAGTGTAGACGAGGAATACATGATACTTCGCAAATCATATTATATCTTACCATGAAACATAGAAATGAGATGCGATATCGCGTTTTAAGAAGCATTAGAAATCTATTGCTACGATACGTAGACATCTGCAGACGCTATTTCCTTGCAAGAAAGTGTCGCATTTACGTTCATTTGAATGCTAGACGAGGAATGCATAGCACTTCGCAATGAATATTATATCTTATCATGAAACATAGATATGAGATGCGATATCGCGTTTTAAGAAGCATTAGAACACTATTGCTACGATAGGTAGACATTTGCAAACGCTATTTCCTAGCAAAGAAGTGTCGCATTTACATTCATTTGAATCGTAGGCGAGGAATGCATAACACTTCGTAATGAATATTATACCTTACCATGAAACATAGAAATGAGATTCGATATCGCGTTTTAAGAAGCATTAGAAATCTATTGCTACGATACGTAGACATCTGCAAACGCTATTTCCTAGCAAGGAAGTGTCGCATTTACATTCAATTGAAGAGTAGACGAGGAATCCATGACGCTTCGCAAATCATATTATATCTTACCATGAAACATAGAAATGAGATGCGATATCGCGTTTTAAGAAGCATTAGAAATCTATTGCTACGATACGTAGACATCTGCAGACGCTATTTCCTTGCAAGGAAGTGTCGCATTTACGTTCATTTGAATCGTAGACGAGGAATGCATAACACTTCGCAATGAATATTATATCTTATCATGAAACATAGATATGAGATGCAATATCTCGTTTCAGGTAGCATTTGAACTCTATTGCTTCGATACGTAGACTCTGCAAACGCTATTTCCTTGCAAGGAAGTGTCGCATTTACATTCATTTGAAGTGTAGACGAGGTATACATGACACTTCGCAAATCATATTATATCTTACCATGAAACATAGAAATGAGATTCGATATCGCGTTTTAAGAAGCGTTAGAAAGCTATTGCCACGATAAGTAGACATCTGCAAACGCTATTTCCTAGTGAGGAAGTATCGCATTCACATTCATTTGAAGTGTAGACGAGGAATACATAACACTTCGCAAATCATGTTATATCTTACCATGAAACATAGAATTGAGATGCGATATCTTGTTTTTAGAAGCATTTGAACTCTATTGCTTCGATACCTAGACATCTGCAGAAGCTATTTCCTAGCAAGGAAGTGTCGCATTTACATTCATTTGAAGTGTAGACGAGGAATACATGATACTTCGCAAGTCATATTATATCTTACCATGAAACATAGAAATGAGATGCGATATCGCGTTTTAAGAAGCATTAGAACTCTATTGCTACGATACCTAGACATCTGCAGACGCTATTTCCTAGCAAGGATGTGTCGCATTTACATTCATTTGAAGTGTAGACGAGGAATACATGATACTTCGCAAATCATATTATATCTTACCATGAAACATAGAAATGAGATGCGATATCGCGTTTTAAGAAGCATTAGAAATCTATTGCTACGATACGTAGACATCTGCAGACGCTATTTCCTTGCAAGAAAGTGTCGCATTTACGTTCATTTGAATCCTAGACGAGGAATGCATAGCACTTCGCAATGAATATTATATCTTATCATGAAACATAGATATGAGATGCGATATCGCGTTTTAAGAAGCATTAGAACACTATTGCTACGATAGGTAGACATTTGCAAACGCTGTTTCCTAGCAAAGAAGTGTCGCATTTACAATCATTTGAAGTGTAGACCAGGAATACATAACACTTCGCAAAATCATATTATATCTTACCATGAAACATAGAAATGAGATTCGAGATCGCGTTTTAAGAAGCATTAGAAAGCTATTGCTACGATACGTAGACATCTGCAAACGCTATTTCCTAGCGATTAAGTATCCCATTCACATTCATTTGAAGTGTAGACGAGGAATACATAACACTTCGCAAATCATGTTATATCTTACCAGGAAACATAGAAATGAGATGCGATATCGCGTTTTAAGAAGCATTAGAGTTCTATTGCTACGATACCTAGACATCTGCAGAAGCTATTTCCTAGCAAGGATGTGTCGCATTTACATTCATTTGAAGTGTAGACGAGCAATACATGATACTTCGCAAATCATATTATATCTTACCATGAAACATAGAAATGAGATGCGATATCGCGTTTTAAGAAGCATTAGAACACTAATGCTACGATAGGTAGACATTTGCAAACGCTATTTCCTAGCAAAGAAGTGTCGCATTTACATTCATTTGAAGTGTAGACGAGGAATACATAACACTTCGCAAATCATATTATATCTTACCATGAAACATAGAAATGAGATGCGATATTGCGTTTTATGAAGCATTAGAACATTTATGCTACGATACCTAGACATCTGCAAACGCTATTTCCTAGCGAGGAAGTATCGCATTCACATTCATTTGAAGTGTAGACGAGGAATACATAACACTTCGCAAATCATGTTATATCTTACCATGAAACATAAAAATGAGATGCGATATCGCGTTTTAAGAATCATATGAACACTATTGCAACGATACGTAGACATCTGCAATCGCCATTTCCTTGCAAGGAAGTGTCGCGTTTACATTCATTTGATGTGTAGACGAGGAATACGTAACACTTCGCAAATCATATTATATCGTACCATGAAACATAGAAATGAGATGCAATATCGCGTTTTAAGAATCATATGAACTCTATTGCTACGATACGTAGACATCTGCAATCGCTATTTCCTAGCAAGGAAGTGTCGCATTTACATTCATTTGAAGTGTAGACGGGGAAAACATGATACTTCGCAAATCATATTACATCTTACCATGAAACATAGAAATGAGATGCGATATCGAGTTTTAAGAAGCATTAGAACTCTATTGCTACGATACCTAGACATCTGCAGACGCTATTTCCTAGCTAGGAAGTATCGCATTCACATTCATTTGAAGTGTAGACGAGGAATACATGACACTTCGCAAATCATATTATATCTTACCATGAAACATAGAAATGAGATGCGATATCGCGTTTTAAGAAGCATTAGAACAATAATGCTACGATACCTAGACATCTGCAGACTCTATTTCCTTGCAAGGAAGTGTCGCATTTACTTTCATTTGAATCGTAGACGAGGAATACATGACACTTCGCAAATCATATTATATCTTACCATGAAACATAGAAATGAGATGCGATATCGCGTTTTAAGATGCATTAGAAAACTATTGCTACGATAGGTAGACATTTACAAACGCTATTTCCTAGCAAAGAAGTGTCGCATTTACATTCATTTGAAGTGTAGGCGAGGAATACATAACACTTCGCAAATCATATTATATCTTACCATGAAACATAGAAATGAGATGCGATATCGCGTTTTAAGAAGCATTAGAACTCTATTGCTACGATACGTAGACATCTGCAAACGTTATTTCATAGCGAGGAAGTATCGCATTCACATTCATTTGAAGTGTAGACGAGGAGTACATAGCACATCGCAAATCATGTTATATCTTACCATGAAACATAGAAATGAGATGCGATATCGCGTTTTAAGAATCATATGAACTCTATTGCTACGATACGTAGACATCTGCAATCGCTATTTCCTAGCAAGGAAGTGTCGCATTTACATTCATTTGAAGTGTAGACGGGGAATACATGATACTTCGCAAATCATATTATATCTTACCATGAAACATAGAAATGAGATGCGATATCGCGTTTTGAGAAACATTAGAACAATATTGCTACGATACCTAGACATCTGCAGACGCTATTTCCTTGCAAGGAAGTGTCGCATTTACTTTCATTTGAATCGTAGACGAGGAATGCATAGCACTTCGCAATGAATAGTATATCTTATGAAACATAGATAAGAGATGCAATATCTCGTTTTAAGAAGCATTTGAACTCTATTGCTTCGATACGTAGACATCTGCAAACGCTATTTCCTTGCAAGGAAGTGTCGCATTTACATTCATTTGAATCGTAGACGAGGAATGCATAACACTTCGCAATGAATATTATATCTTATCATGAAACATAGATATGAGATGCAATATCTCGTTTTAAGAAGCATTTGAACTCTATTGCATCGATACGTAGACATCTGCAAACGCTATTTCCTTGCAGGGAAGTGTCGCATTTACATTCATTTGAAGTGTAGACGAGGAATACATGATACATCGCAAATCATATCATATCTTACCATGAATCATAGAAATAAGATGCGATATCGCGTTTCAAGAAGCGTTTGAACTCTATTGCTTCGATACGTAGACATCTGCAAACGCTATTTCCTTGCAAGGAAGAGTCGCATTTACATTCATTTGAAGTGTAGACGAGGAATACAGGACACTACGAAAGTCATATTATATCTTACCATGACACATAGAAATGAGATGCGATATCGCGTTTTAAGAAGCATTAGAAAGCTATTGCTACGATACGTAGACATCTGCAATCGCTATTTCCTAGCAAGGAAGTGTCGCATTTACATTCATTTGAAGTGTAGACGAGGAATACATAACAATTCGCAAATCATGTTATATCGTACCATGAAACATAGAAATGAGATGCAATATCGCGTTTTAAGAATCATATGAACTCTATTGCTACGATACGTAGACATCTGCAATCGCTATTTCCTAGCAAGGAAGTGTCGCATTTACATTCATTTGAAGTGTAGACGGGGAATACATGATACTTCGCAAATCATATTATATCTTACCATGAAACATAGAAATGAGATGCGATATCGCGTTTTAAGAAGCATTAGAACACTATTGCTACGATACCTAGACATCTGCAGACGCTATTTCCTTGCAAGGAAGTGACGCATTTACTTTCATTTGAATCGTAGACGGGGAATGCATAACACTTCGCAATGAATAATATATCTTATGAAACATAGATATGAGATGCAATATCTCGTTTTAAGAAGCATTTGAACTCTATTGCTTCGATACGTAGACATCTGCAAACGCTATTTCCTTGCAAGGAAGTGTCGCACTTACATTCATTTGAAGTGTAGACGAGGAATACAGGACACTTCGAAAATCATATTATATCTTACCATGAAACATAGAAATGAGGTGCGATATCGCGTTTTAAGAAGCATTAGAAAGCTATTGCTACGATACGTAGACATCTGCAAACGCTATTTCCTAGCGAGGAAGTATCGCATTCACATTCATTTGAAGTGTAGACGAGGAATACATAAAACTTCGCAAATCATGTTATATCTTACCATGAAACATAGAAATGAGATGCGATATCGCGTTTTAAGAAGCACTAGAAAGCTATTGCGACGATACGTAGACATCTGCAATCGCTATTTCCTGGCAAGGAAGTGTCGCATTTACATTCATTTGAAGTGTAGACGAGGAATACATGATACTTCGCAAATCATATTATATCTTACCATGAAACATAGAAATGAGATGCGATATCGCGTTTTAAGAAGCATTAGAACACTGTTGCTACGATAGGTAGACATTTGCAAACGCTATTTCCTAGCAAAGAAGGGTTGCATTTACATTCATTTGAAGTGTAGACGAGGAATACATAACACTTCGCAAATCATATTATATCTTACCATGAAACATAGAAATGAGATGCGATATCGCGTTTTAAGAGGCATTAGAAAGCTATTGCTACGATACGTAGACATCTGCAATCGCTATTTCCTTGCAAGGAAGTGTCGCATTTACTTTCATTTGAATCGTGGACGAGGAATGCATAACACTTCGCAATGAATAATATATCTCATGAAACATAGATATGAGATGCAATATCTCGTTTTAAGAAGCATTTGAACTCTATTGCATCGATACCTAGACATCTGCAAACGCTATTTCCTTGCAAGGAGGTGTCGCATTCACATTCATTTGAAGTGTAGACGAGGAATACATAACACTTCGCAAATCATATTATATCTTACCATGAAACATAGAAATGAGATGCGATATCGCGTTTTAAGAGGCATTAGAACTCTATTGCTACGATACCTAGACATCTGCAAACGCCATTTCCTTGCAAGGAGGTGTCGCATTTACATTCATTTGAAGTGTAGACGAGGAATACATGATACTTCGCAAATCATATTATATCTTACCATGAAACATAGAAATGAGATGCGATATCGCGTTTTAAGAAGCATTAGAACTCTATTGCTACGATACGTAGACATCTGTAAACGCTATTTCCTTGCAAGGAAGAGTCGCATTTACATTCATTTGAAGTGTAGACGTGGAATACGTGATACTTCGCAAATCATATTATATCTTACCATGAAACATAGAAATGAGATGCGATATCGCGTATTAAGAAGCATGAGAACACTATTGCTACGATAGGTAGACATCTGCAAACGCTATTTCCTAGCGAGGAAGTGTCGCATTCACATTCATATGAAGTGTAGACGAGGAATACATAACAATTCGCAAATCATGTTATATCTTACCATGAAACATAGAAATGAGATGCAATATCGCGTTTTAAGAATCATAAGAACTCTATTGCTACGATACGTAGACATCTGCAAACGCTATTTCCTTGCAAGGAAGTGTCGCATTTACATTCATTTGAAGTGTAGACGAGGAATACATGACACTTCGCAAATCATATTATATCTTACCATGAATCATAGAAATGAGATGCTATATCGCGTTTTAAGAATCATATGAACTCTATTGCTACGATACGTAGACATCTGCAATCGCTATTTCCTAGCAAGGAAGTGTCGCATTTACATTCATTTGAAGTGTAGACGGGGAATACATGATACTTCGCAAATCATATTATATCTTACCATGAAACATAGAAATGAGATGCGATATCGCGTTTTAAGAAGCATTAGAACACTATTGCTACGATAGGTAAACATTTGCAAACGCTATTTCCTAGCAAAGAAGTGTCGCATTTACATTCATTTGAAGTGTAGACGAGGAATACATAACACTTCGCAAATCATATTATATCTTACCATGAAACATAGAAATGAGATGCGATATCGCGTTCTAAGAGGCATTAGAACTCTATTGCTTCGATACGTAGACATCTGCAAACGCTATTTCCTTGCAAGGAAGTGTCGCATTTACATTCATTTGAATCGTAGACGAAGAATGCATAACACTTCGCATTGAATATTATATCTTATCATGAAACATAGATATGAGATGCGATATCGCGATTTAAGAGGCATTAGAAATCTATTGCTACGATACCTAGACATCTGCAAACGCTATTTCCTTGCAAGGAAGTGTCGCATTTACATTCATTTGAAGTGTAGACGAGGAATACATGACACTTCGCAAATCATATTATATCTTACTATGGAACATAGAAATGAGAAGCGATATCGCGTTTTAAGAAGCATTAGAAAGCTATTGCTACGATACGTAGACATCTGCAATCGCTATTTCCTTGCAAGGAAGTGTCGCATTTACTTTCATTTGAATCGTGGACGAGGAATGCATAACACTTCGCAATGAATAATATATCTCATGAAACATAGATATGAGATGCAATATCTCGTTTTAAGAAGCATTTGAACTCTATTGCTTCGATACCTAGACATCTGCAAACGCTATTTCCTTGCAACGAGGTGTCGCATTCGCATTCATTTGAAGTGTAGACGAGGAATACATAACACTTCGCAAATCATATTATATCTTACCGTGAAACATAGAAATGAGATGCGATATCGCGTTTTAAGAGGCATTAGAACTCTATTGCTACGATACCTAGACATCTGCAAACGCCATTTCCTTGCAAGGAGGTGTCGCATTTACATTCATTTGAAGTGTAGACGAGGAATACATGATACTTCGCAAATCATATTATATCTTACCATGAAACATAGAAATGAGATGCGATATCGCGTTTTAAGAAGCATTAGAACTCTATTGCTACGATACGTAGACATCTGTAAACGCTATTTCCTTGCAAGGAAGAGTCGCATTTACATTCATTTGAAGTGTAGACGTGGAATACATGATACTTCGCAAATCATATTATATCTTACCATGAAACATAGAAATGAGATGCGATATCGCGTTTTAAGAAGCATGAGAACACTATTGCTACGATAGGTAGACATCTGCAAACGCTATTTCCTAGCGAGGAAGTGTCGCATTCACATTCATATGAAGTGTAGACGAGGAATACATAACAATTCGCAAATCATGTTATATCTTACCATGAAACATAGAAATGAGATGCAATATCGCGTTTTAAGAATCATAAGAACTCTATTGCTACGATACGTAGACATTTGCAAACGCTATTTCCTTGCAAGGAAGTGTCGCATTTACATTCATTTGAAGTGTAGACGAGGAATACATGACACTTCGCAAATCATATTATATCTTACCATGAATCATAGAAATGAGATGCTATATCGCGTTTTAAGAATCATATGAACTCTATTGCTACGATACGTAGACATCTGCAATCGCTATTTCCTAGCAAGGAAGTGTCGCATTTACATTCATTTGAAGTGTAGACGGGGAATACATGATACTTCGCAAATCATATTATATCTTACCATGAAACATAGAAATGAGATGCGATATCGCGTTTTAAGAAGCATTAGAACACTATTGCTACGATAGGTAAACATTTGCAAACGCTATTTCCTAGCAAAGAAGTGTCGCATTTACATTCATTTGAAGTGTAGACGAGGAATACATAACACTTCGCAAATCATATTATATCTTACCATGAAACATAGAAATGAGATGCGATATCGCGTTCTAAGAGGCATTAGAACTCTATTGCTACGATACCTAGACATCTGCAGACGCTATTTCCTAGCAAGGAAGTGTCGCATTTACATTCATTTGAAGTGTAGACGAGGAATACATGATACTTCGCAAATCATATTATATCTTACCATGAAACATAGAAATGAGATGCGATATCGCGTTTTAAGAAGCATTAGAACACTATTGCTACGATAGGTAGACATTTGCAAACGCTATTTCCTAGCAAAGAAGTGTCGCATTTACATTCATTTGAAGTGTAGGCGAGGAATACATAACACTTCGCAAATCATATTATATCTTACCATGAAACATAGAAATGAGATGCGATATCGCGTTTTAAGAAGCATTAGAACCCTATTGCTACGATACGTAGACATCTGCAAACGCTATTTACTAGCGAGGAAGTGTCGCATTCACATTCATATGAAGTGTAGACGAGGAATACATAACAATTCGCAAATCATATTACATCTTACCATGAAACATAGAAATGAGATGCGATATCGCGTTTTAAGAAGCATTAGAACACTATTGCTACGATAGGTAGACATTTGCAAACGCTATTTCCTAGCAAAGAAGTGTCGCATTTACATTCATTTGAATCGTAGGCGAGGAATGCATAACACATCGTAATGAATATTATACCTTACCATGAAACATAGAAATGAGATTCGATATCGCGTTTTAAGAAGCATTAGAAAGCTATTGCTACGATACGTAGACATCTGCAAACGCTATTTCCTAGCAAGGAAGTGTCGCATTTACATTCAATTGAAGAGTAGACGAGGAATCCATGACGCTTCGCAAATCATATTATATCTTACCATGAAACATAGAAATGAGATGCGATATCGCGTTTTAAGAAGCATTAGAAATCTATTGCTACGATACGTAGACATCTGCAGACGCTATTTCCTTGCAAGGAAGTGTCGCATTTACGTTCATTTGAATCGTAGACGAGGAATGCATAACACTTCGCAATGAATATTATATCTTATCATGAAACATAGATATGAGATGCAATATCTCGTTTCAGGTAGCATTTGAACTCTATTGCTTCGATACGTAGACTCTGCAAACGCTATTTCCTTGCAAGGATGTGTCGCATTTACATTCATTTGAAGTGTAGACGAGGTATACATGACACTTCGCAAATCATATTATATCTTACCATGAAACATAGAAATGAGATTCGATATCGCGTTCTAAGAAGCATTAGAAAGCTATTGCCACGATACGTAGACATCTGCAAACGCTATTTCCTAGTGAGGAAGTATCGCATTCACATTCATTTGAAGTGTAGACGAGGAATACATAACACTTCGCAAATCATGTTATATCTTACCATGAAACATAGAATTGAGATGCGATATCTTGTTTTAAGAGGCATTAGAGCTCTATTGCTACGATACCTAGACATCTGCAGAAGCTATTTCCTAGCAAGGAAGTGTCGCATTTACATTCATTTGAAGTGTAGACGAGCAATACATGATACTTCGCAAATCATATTATATCTTACCATGAAACATAGAAATGAGATGCGATATCGCGTTTTAAGAAGCATTAGAACACTAATGCTACGATAGGTAGACATTTGCAAACGCTATTTCCTAGCAAAGAAGTGTCGCATTTACATTCCTTTGAAGTGTAGACGAGGAATACATAACACTTCGCAAATCATATTATATCTTACCATGAAACATAGAAATGAGATGCGATATTGCGTTTTATGAAGCATTAAAACACTTATGCTACGATACCTAGACATCTGCAAACGCTATTTCCTAGCGAGGAAGTATCGCATTCACATTCATTTGAAGTGTAGACGAGGAATACATAACACTTCGCAAATCATATTATATCTTACCATGAAACATAGAAATGAGATGCGATATCGCGTTTTAAGAAGCACTACAAAGCTATTGCGATGATACGTAGACATCTGCAAACGCTATTTCCTAGCGAGGAAGTATCGCATTCACATTCATTTGAAGTGTGGACGAGGAATACATAACTCTTCGCAAATCATATTATATCTTACCATGAAACATAGAAATGAGATGCGATATCGCGTTTTAAGAAGCATTAGAACTCTATTGCTACGATACCTAGACATCTGCAGACGCTATTTCCTAGCAAGGAAGTGTCGCATTTACATTCATTTGAAGTGTAGACGAGGAATACATGATACTTCGCAAATCATATTATACCTTACCATGAAACATATAAATGAGATGCGATATCGCGTTTTAAGAAGCATTAGAAATCTATTGCTACGATACGTAGACATCTGCAGACGCTATTTCCTTGCAAGGAAGTGTCGCATTTACGTTCATTTGAATCGTAGACGAGGAATGCATAACACTTCGCAATGAATATTATATCTTAACATGAAACATAGATATGAGATGCAATATCTCGTTTTAAGAAGCATTAGAATACTATTGCTACGATAGGTAGACATTTGCAAACGCTATTTCCTAGCAAACAAGTGTCGCATTTACATTCATTTGAAGTGTAGGCGAGGAATACATAACACTTCGCAAATCATATTATATCTTACCATGAAACATAGAAATGAGATGCGATATCGCGTTTTAAGAAGCATTAGAACTCTATTGCTACGATACGTAGACATCTGCGAACGCTATTTCCTAGCGAGGAAGTGTCGCATTCACATTCATATGAAGTGTAGACGAGGAATACATAACAATTCGCAAATCATGTTATATCTTACCATGAAACATAGAAATGAGATGCAATATCGCGTTTTAAGAATCATAAGAACTCTATTGCTACGATACGTAGACATCTGCAAATGCTATTTCCTTGCAAGGAAGTGTCGCATTTACATTCATTTGAAGTGTAGACAAGGAATACATGACACTTCGCAAATCATATTAT
Organism: Xylocopa sonorina; assembly: GCF_050948175.1. Lineage (NCBI taxonomy): Eukaryota > Metazoa > Arthropoda > Insecta > Hymenoptera > Apidae > Xylocopa > Xylocopa sonorina. The sequence continues at coordinate 970,699 of NW_027490148.1, forward strand.
ATCTTACCAAGAAACATAGAAATGAGATGCGATATCGCGTTTTAAGAAGTATTAGAAAGCTATTGCTACGATATGTAGACATTTGAAAACGCTATTTCCTAGCAAAGAGGTGTCGCATTTACATTCATTTGAAGTGTAGACGAGGAATACATGACACTTCGCAAATCATATTATATCTTACCATGAAACATAGAAATGAGATGCGATATCGCGTTTTAAGAAGCATTAGAAAGCTATTGCTACGATACGTAGACATCTGCAATCGCTATTTCCTTGCAAGGAAGTGTCGCATTTACTTTCATTTGAATCGTAGTCGAGGAATGCATAACACTTCGCAATGAATAATATATCTCATGAAACACAGATATGAGATGCAATATCTCGTTTTAAGAAGCATTTGAACCCTATTGCTACGATAGGTAGACATTTGCAAACGCTATTTCCTAGCAGAGAAGTGTCGCATTTACATTCATTTGAATCGTAGACGAGGAATGCATAACACTTCGTAATGAATATTATATCTTACCATGAAACATAGAAATGAGATTCGATATCGCGTTTTAAGAAGCATTAGAAAGCTATTGCTACGATACGTAGCCATCTGCAAACGCTATTTCTTAGCGAGGAAGTATCGCATTCACATTCATTTGAAGTGTAGACGAGTAATACAGGACACTCCGCAAATCATGTTATATCTTACCATGAAACATAGTAATGAGATGCGAGACGCTATTTCCTAGCAAGGAAGTGTCGCATTTACATTCATTTGAAGTGTAGACGAGGAATACGTGATTCTTCGCAAATTATATTATATCTTACCATGAAACACAGAGATGAGATGCGAAATCGCGTTTTAAGAAGCATTTGAACTCTATTGCTTTGATACGTAAACGTCTGCAAACGCCATTTCCTAGCGAGGAAGTATCGCATTCACATTCATTTGAAGTGTGTCTACACTTATGTATTCCTCGTCTGAGGAATACATAAAACTTCGCAAATCATGTTATATCTTACCATGAAACATAGAAATGAGATGCGATATCGCGTTCTAAGAATCATATGAACTCTATTGCTACGATACGTAGATATTTGCAATCGCTATTTCCTTGCAAGGAAGTGTCGCATTTACATTCATTTGAAGTGTAGACGAGGAATACATAACACTTCGCAAATCATATTATATCTTAACATGAAACATAGAAATGAGATGCGATATCGCGTTTTAAGAAGCATTAGAACTCTATTGCTACGATACCTAGACATCTGCAGACGCTATTTCCTAGCTAGGAAGTGTCGCATTTACATTCATTTGAAGTGCAGACGAGGAATACATGATACTTCGCAAATCATATTATATCTTACCATGAAACATAGAAATGGGATGCGATATCGCGTTTTAAGAAGCATTAGAACTCTATTGCTACGATACCTAGACATCTGCAGACGCTATTTCCTAGCAAGGAAGTGTCGCATTTACATTCATTTGAAGTGTAGACGAGGAATACATGATACTTCGCAAATCATGTTATATCTTACCATGGACCATAGAAATGAGATGCGATATCGCGTTTTAAGAAGCATTAGAACACTACTGCTATGATACGTAGACATCTGCAAACGCTATTTCCTTGCAAGCAAGTGTCGCATTTACATTCATTTGAATCGTAGACGAGGAATGCATAACACCTCGCAATGAATACTATATCTTATCAGGAAACATAGATATGAGATGCAATATCTCGTTTTAAGAAGCATTTGAACTCTATTGCTTCGATACGTAGGCATCTGCAAACGCTATTTCCTAGCAAGGAAGTGTCGCATTTACATTCATTTGAAGTGTAGACGAGGAATACGTGATTATTCGCAAATTATATTATATCTTACCATGAAACATAGAGATGAGATGCGATATCGCGTTTTAAGAAGCATTTGAACTCTATAGCTTTGATACGTAAACATCTGCAAACGCTATTTCCTAGCGAGGAAGTATCGCATTCACATTCATTTGAAGTGTAGACGAGGAATACATAAAACTTCGCAAATCATGTTATATCTTACCATGAAACATTGAAATGAGATGCGATATCGCGTTTTAAGAAGCATTAGAACTCTATTGCTACGATACCTATACATCTGCAGACGTTACTTCCTAGCAAGGAAGTGTCGCATTTACATTCATTTGAAGTGCAGACGAGGAATACATGATACTTCGCAAATCATATTATATCTTACCATGAAACATAGAAATGGGATGCGATATCGCGTTTTAAGAAGCATTAGAACTCTATTGCTACGATACCTAGACATCTGCAGACGCTATTTCCTAGCAAGGAAGTGTCGCATTTACATTCATTTGAAGTGTAGACGAGGAATACATGATACTTCGCAAATCATGTTATATCTTACCATGGACCATAGAAATGAGATGCGATATCGCGTTTTAAGAAGCATTAGAACACTGTTGCTACGATGGGTAGACATTTGCAAACGCTATTTCCTAGCAAAGAAGTGTCGCATTTACATTCATTTGAATCGTAGACGAGGAATGCATAACACTTCGTAATGAATATTATATCTTACCATGAAACATAGAAATGAGATTCGATATCGCGTTTTAAGAAGCATTAGAAAGCTATTGCTACGATACGTAGCCATCTGCAAACGCTATTTCTTAGCGAGGAAGTATCGCATTCACATTCATTTGAAGTGTAGACGAGTTATACAGGACACTCCGCAAATCATGTTATATCTTACCATGAAACATAGTAATGAGATGCGAGACGCTATTTCCTAGCAAGGAAGTGTCGCATTTACATTCATTTGAAGTGTAGACGAGGAATACGTGATTCTTCGCAAATTATATTATATCTTACCATGAAACATAGAGATGAGATGCGAAATCGCGTTTTAAGAAGCATTTGAACTCTATTGCTTTGATACGTAAACATCTGCAAACGCCATTTCCTAGCGAGGAAGTATCGCATTCACATTCATTTGAAGTGTGTCTACACTTATGTATTCCTCGTCTGAGGAATACATAAAACTTCGCAAATCATGTTATATCTTACCATGAAACATAGAAATGAGATGCGATATCGCGTTCTAAGAATCATATGAACTCTATTGCTACGATACGTAGATATTTGCAATCGCTATTTCCTTGCAAGGAAGTGTCGCATTTACATTCATTTGAAGTGTAGACGAGGAATACATAACACTTCGCAAATCATATTATATCTTAACATGAAACATAGAAATGAGATGCGATATCGCGTTTTAAGAAGCATTAGAACTCTATTGCTACGATACCTAGACATCTGCAGACGCTATTTCCTAGCTAGGAAGTGTCGCATTTACATTCATTTGAAGTGCAGACGAGGAATACATGATACTTCGCAAATCATATTATATCTTACCATGAAACATAGAAATGGGATGCGATATCGCGTTTTAAGAAGCATTAGAACTCTATTGCTACGATACCTAGACATCTGCAGACGCTATTTCCTAGCAAGGAAGTGTCGCATTTACATTCATTTGAAGTGTAGACGAGGAATACATGATACTTCGCAAATCATGTTATATCTTACCATGGACCATAGAAATGAGATGCGATATCGCGTTTTAAGAAGCATTAGAACACTACTGCTATGATACGTAGACATCTGCAAACGCTATTTCCTTGCAAGCAAGTGTCGCATTTACATTCATTTGAATCGTAGACGAGGAATGCATAACACTTCGCAATGAATACTATATCTTATCAGGAAACATAGATATGAGATGCAATATCTCGTTTTAAGAAGCATTTGAACTCTATTGCTTCGATACGTAGGCATCTGCAAACGCTATTTCCTAGCAACGAAGTGTCGCATTTACATTCATTTGAAGTGTAGACGAGGAATACGTGATTATTCGCAAATTATATTATATCTTACCATGAAACATAGAGATGAGATGCGATATCGCGTTTTAAGAAGCATTTGAACTCTATAGCTTTGATACGTAAACATCTGCAAACGCTATTTCCTAGCGAGGAAGTATCGCATTCACATTCATTTGAAGTGTAGACGAGGAATACATAAAACTTCGCAAATCATGTTATATCTTACCATGAAACATTGAAATGAGATGCGATATCGCGTTTTAAGAAGCATTAGAACTCTATTGCTACGATACCTATACATCTGCAGACGTTACTTCCTAGCAAGGAAGTGTCGCATTTACATTCATTTGAAGTGCAGACGAGGAATACATGATACTTCGCAAATCATATTATATCTTACCATGAAACATAGAAATGGGATGCGATATCGCGTTTTAAGAAGCATTAGAACTCTATTGCTACGATACCTAGACATCTGCAGACGCTATTTCCTAGCAAGGAAGTGTCGCATTTACATTCATTTGAAGTGTAGACGAGGAATACATGATACTTCGCAAATCATGTTATATCTTACCATGAAACATAGTAACGAGATGCGAGACGCTATTTCCTAGCAAGGAAGTGTCGCATTTACATTCATTTGAAGTATAGACGAGGAATACGTGATTCTTCGCAAATTATATTATATCTTACCATGAAACATAGAGATGAGATGCGATATCGCGTTTTAAGAAGCATTTGAACTCTATTGCTTTGATACGTAAACATCTGCAAACGCCATTTCCTAGCGAGGAAGTATCGCATTCACATTCATTTGAAGTGTGTCTACACTTATGTATTCCTCGTCTGAGGAATACATAAAACTTCGCAAACCATGTTATATCTTACCATGAAACATTGAAATGAGATGCGATATCGCGTTCTAAGAATCATATGAACTCTATTGCTACGATACGTAGACATTTGCAATCGCTATTTCCTTGCAAGGAAGTGTCGCATTTACATTCATTTGAAGTGTAGACGAGGAATACATGACACTTCGCAAATCATATTAAATCTTAACATGAAACATAGAAATGAGATTCGATATCGCGTTTTAAGAAGCATTAGAAAGCTATTGCTACGATACGTAGACATCTGCAAACGCTATTTCCTAGCGAGGAAGTGTCGCATTCACATTCATTTGAAGTGTAGACAAGGAATACATAACACTTCGCAAATCATGTTATATCTTACCATGAAACATAGAAATGAGATGCGATATCGCGTTTTAAGAAGCATTAGAAAGCTATTGCTACGATACGTAGACATCTGCAAACGCTATTTCCTAGCGAGGAAGTATCGCATTCACATTCATTTGAAGTGTAGACAAGGAATACATAACACTTCGCAAATCATAATATATCTTACCATGAAACATAGAAATGAGATGCGATATCGCGTTTTAAGAAGCATTAGAACTCTATTGCTACGATACCTAGACATCTGCAGACGCTATTTCCTAGCAAGGAAGTGTCGCATTTACATTCATTTGAATCGTAGACGAGGAATGCATAACACTTCGCAATGAATGTTATATCTTATCAGGAAACATAGATATGAGATTGAATATCTCGTTTTAAGAAGCATTTGAACTGTATTGCTTCGATACGTAGACATCTGCAAACGCTAATTCCTAGCAAGGAAGTGTCGCATTTACATTCATTTGAAGTGTAGACAAGGAATACATAACACTTCGCAAACCATGTTATATCTTACCATGAAACATAGAAATGAGATGCGATATCGAGTTTTAAGAATCATATGAACTCTATTGCTACGAGCCGTAGACATCTGCAATCGTCATTTCCTTGCAAGGAAGTGTCGCATTTACATTCATTTGAAGTGTAGACGAGGAATACATAACACTTCGCAAATCATATTATATCTTACTATGAAACATAGAAATGAGATGCGATTTCGCGTTTTAAGAAGCATTAGAACTCTATTGCTACGATACGTAGACATCTGCAAACGCTCCTTCCTTGCAAGGTAGTGTTGCATTTACATTCATTTGAAGCGTAGACGTGGAATACATGACACTTCGCAAATCATATTATATCTTACCATGAAACATAGAAATGAGATGCGATATCGCGTTTTAAGAAGCATTAGAACACTATTGCTACGATAGGTAGACATTTGCAAACGCTATTTCCTAGCAAAGAAGTGTCGCATTTACATTCATTTGAAGTGTAGACGAGGAATACATAACACTTCCCAAATCATATTATATCTTACTATGAAACATAGAAATGAGATGCGATATCGCGTTTTAAAAAGCATTAGGACTCTATTGCTACGATACGTAGACATCTGCAAACGCTATTTCCTTGCAAGGTAGTGGCGCATTTACATTCATTTGAAGCGTAGACGTGGAATACATGACACTTCGCAAATCACATTATATCTTACCATGAAACATAGAAATGAGATGCGATATCTCGTTTTAAGAAGCATTTGAACCGTATTGCTTCGATACGCAGACATCTGCAAACGCTAATTCCTAGCAACGAAGTGTCGCATTTACATTCATTTGAAGTGTAGGCGAGGAATACATGACACTTCGCAATGAATATTACATCTTATCATGAAACATAGAATTGAGATGCGATATCTTGTTTTAAGAAGCATTTGAAACTTATTGCTTCGATACGTAGACATCTGCAAACGCTATTTCCTAGCGAGGAAGTATCGAATTCACATTCATTTGAAGTGTAGACGAGGAATACATAACACTTCGCAAATCATGTTATATATTACCATGAAACATTGAAATGAGATGCGATATCGCGTTTTAAGAATCATATGAACTCTATTGCTACGATTCGTAGACATCTGCAATCGCCATTTCCTTGCATGGAAGTGTCGCGTTTACATTCATTTGAAGTGTAGACGAGGAATACATGATACTTCGCAAATCATATTATATCTTACCATGAAACATAGAAATGAGATGCGATATCTAGTTTTAAGAATCATATGAACTCTATTGCTACGAGACGTAGACATCTGCAATCGCCATTTCCTTGCAAGGAAGTGTCGCATTTACATTCATTTAAAGTGTAGACGAGGAATACATAACACTTCGCAAATCATATTATATCTTACCATGAAACATAGAAATGAGATGCGATATCGCGTTTTAAGAAGCATTAGAACTCTGTTGCTACGATACCTAGACATCTGCAGACGCTATTTCCTAGCAAGGAAGTGTCGCATTTACATTCATTTCAAGTGTAGACGACGAATACATGATACTTCGCAAATCATATTAAATCTTAACATGAAACATAGAAATGAGAATCGATATCGCGTTTTAAGAAGCATTAGAATGCTATTGCTACGATACGTAGACATCTGCAAACGCTATTTCCTAGCGAAGAAGTGTCGCATTTACATCCATTTGAATCGTAGACGAGGAATGCATAACACTTCGCAATGAATATTATATCTTATCATGAAACATAGATATGAGATGCAATATCTCGTTTTAGGAAGCATTTGAACTGTATTGCTTCGATACGTAGACATCTGCAAACGCTAATTCCTAGCAAGGAAGTGTCGCATTTACATTTATTTGAAGTGTAGGCGAGGAATACATGACACTTCGCAATGAATATTACATCTTATCATGAAACATAGAATTGAGATGCGATATCTTGTTTTAAGAAGCATTTGAAACTTATTGCTTCGATACGTAGACATCTGCAAACGCTATTTCCTAGCAAGGAAGTGTCGCATTTACATCCATTTGAATCAGAGACGAGGAATGCATAACACTTCGCAATGAATATTATATCTTATCATGAAAGATAGATATGAGATGCATCATCTCGTTTTAGGAAGCATTTGAACTCTATTGCTTCGATACGTAGACATCTGCAAACGCTATTTCCTTGCAAGGAAGTGTCGCATTTACATTCATTTGAAGTGTAGACGAGGAATACATAACACTTCGCAAATCATATTGTATCTTACCATGAAACATAGAGATGAGATGCGATATCGCGTTTTAAGAAGCATTTGAACTCTATTGCTTCGATACGTAGACATCTGCAAACGCTATTTGCTTGCAAGGAAGTGTCGCATTTACATTCATTTGAAGTGTAGACGAGGAATACATGACACTTCGCAAATCATATTAAATCTTAACATGAAACATAGAAATGAGATGCGATATCGCGTTTTAAGAAGCATTAGAACACTATTGCTACGATAGGTAGACATTTGCAAACGCTATTTCCTAGCAAAGAAGTGTCGCAATTACATTCATTTGAAGTGTAGACGAGGAATACATAACACTTCCCAAATCATATTATATCTTACTATGAAACATAGAAATCAGATGCGATATCGCGTTTTAAGAAGCATTAGGACTCTATTGCTACGATACGTAGACATCTGCAATCGCTATTTCCTTGCAAGGTAGTGTCGCATTTACATTCATTTGAAGCGTAGACGTGGAATACATGACACTTCGCAAATCATATTATATCTTACCATGAAACATAGAAATGAGATGCGATATCGCGTTTTAAGAATCATAAGAACTCTATTGCTACGATACGTAGACATCTGCAAACGCTATTTCTTTTGCAAGGAAGTGTCGCATTTACATTCATTTGAATCGTAGACGAGGAATGCATAACACTTCGCAATGAATATTATATCTTATCAGGAAACATAGATATGAGATTGAATATCTCGTTTTAAGAAGCATTTGAACCGTATTGCTTCGATACGCAGACATCTGCAAACGCTAATTCCTAGCAAGGAAGTGTCGCATTTACATTCATTTGAAGTGTAGGCGAGGAATACATGACACTTCGCAATGAATATTACATCTTATCATGAAACATAGAATTGAGATGCGATATCTTGTTTTAAGAAGCATTTGAAATCTATTGCTTCGATACGTAGACATCTGCAAACGCTATTTCCTAGCAAGGAAGTGTCCCAATTACATCCATTTGAATCGTAGACGAGGAATGCATAACACTTCGCAATGAATATTATATCTTATCATGAAACATAGATATGAGATGCAATATCTCGTTTTAGGAAGCATTTGAACTCTATTGATTCGATACGTAGACATCTGCAAACGCTATTTCCTTGCAAGAAAGAGTCGCATTTACATTCATTTGAAGTGTAGACGAGGAATACATGACACTTCGCAAATCATATTATATCTTACCATGAAACATAGAAATGAGATGCGATATCGCGTTTTAAGAAGCATTAGAAAGCTATTGCTACGATACGTAGACATCTGCAAACGCTATTTCCTAGCGAGGAAGTATCGAATTCACATTCATTTGAAGTGTAGACGAGGAATACATAACACTTCGCAAATCATGTTATATATTACCATGAAGCATTGAAATGAGATGCGATATCGCGTTTTAAGAATCATATGAACTCTATTGCTACGATTCGTAGACATCTGCAATCGCCATTTCCTTGCATGGAAGTGTCGCGTTTACATTCATTTGAAGTGTAGACGAGGAATACATGATACTTCGCAAATCATATTATATCTTACCATGAAACATGGAAATGAGATGCGATATCGCGTTTTAAGAAGCATTAGAACTCTGTTGCTACGATACCTAGACATCTGCAGACGCTATTTCCTAGCAAGGAAGTGTCGCATTTACATTCATTTGAAGTGTAGACGAGGAATACATGACACTTCGCAAATCATATTAAATCTTAACATGAAACATAGAAATGAGATTCGATATCGCGTTTTAAGAAGCATTAGAAAGCTATTGCTACGATACGTAGACATCTACAAACGCTATTTCCTAGCGAGGAAGTGTCGCATTTACATCCATTTGAATCGTAGACGAGGAATGCATAACACTTCGCAATGAATATTATATCTTATCATGAAACATAGATATGAGATGCAATATCTCGTTTTAGGAAGCATTTGGACTGTATTGCTTCGATACGTAGACATCTGCAAACGCTAATTCCTAGCAAGGAAGTGTCGCATTTACATTCATTTGAAGTGTAGGCGAGGAATACATGACACTTCGCAATGAATATTACATCTTATCATGAAACATAGAATTGAGATGCGATATCTTGTTTTAAGAAGCATTTGAAACTTATTGCTTCGATACGTAGACATCTGCAAACGCTATTTCCTAGCAAGGAAGTGTCGCATTTACATACATTTGAATCGTAGACGAGGAATGCTTAACACTTCGCAATGAATATTATATCTTATCATGAAAGATAGATATGAGATGCAATATCTCGTTTTAAGAAGCATTTGAACCGTATTTCTTCGATACGCAGACATCTGCAAACGCTAATTCCTAGCAAGGAAGTGTCGCATTTACATTCATTTGAAGTGTAGGCGAGGAATACATGACACTTCGCAATGAATATTACATCTTACCATGAAACATAGAAATGAGATGCGATATCGCGTTTCAAGAATCATTAGAACTCTATTGCTAAGATACCTAGACATCTGCAGACGCTATTTCCTAGCAAGGAAGTGTCGCATTTACATTCATTTGAATCGTAGACGAGGAATGCATAACCCCTCGCAATGAATATTATATCTTATCAGGAAACATAGGTATGAGATGCAATATCCCGTTTTAAGAAGCATTTGAACTCTATTGCTTCGATACGTAGACATCTGCAAACGCTATTTCCTAGCATGGAAGTGTCGCATTTACATTCATTTGAAGTGTAGGCGAGGAATACATGACACTTCGCAAATCATATTATATCTCACCATGAAACATGGAAATGAGATTCGATATCGCGTTTTAAGAAGCATTAGAAAGCTATTGCTACGATACGTAGACATCTGCAAACGCTATTTCCTAGCGAGGAAGTATCGCATTCACATTCATTTGAAGTGTAGACAAGGAATACATAACACTTCGCAAATCATGTTATATCTTACCATGAAACATAGAATTGAGATGCGATATCGCGTTTTAAGAATCATATGAACTCTATTGCTACGATAGGTAGACATTTGCAAACGCTATTTCCTAGCAAAGAAGTGTCGCATTTACATTCATTTGAAGTGTAGACGAGGAATACATAACACTTCGCAAATCATATTACATCTTACCATGAAACATAGAAATGAGATGCGATATCGCGTTTCAAGAATCATTAGAACTCTATTGCTAAGATACCTAGACATCTGCAGACGCTATTTCCTAGCAAGGAAGTGTCGCATTTACATTCATTTGAAGTGTAGACGAGGAATACATAACACTTCGAAAATCATATTATATCTTACCATGAAACATAGAAATGAGATGCGATATCGCGTTTTAAGAATCATAAGAACTCTATTGCTACGATACGTTGACATCTGCAAACGCTATTTCCTTGCAAAGAAGTGTCGCATTTACATTCATTTGAAGTGTAGACGAGGAATACATAACACTTCGCAAATCATATTATATCTTACCATGAAGCATAGAAATGAGATGCGATATCGCGTTTTAAGAATCATAAGAACTCTATTGCTACGATACGTAGACATCTGCAAACGCTATTTCCTTGCAAGGAAGTGCACATTTACATTTAGTTGATGTGTAGACGAGGAATACATAACACTTCGCAAATCATATTATATCTTACCATGAAACATAGAAATGAGATGCGATATCGCGTTTTAAGAAGCATTAGAACTCTATTGCTACGATACCTAGACATCTGCAGACGCTATTTCCTGGCAAGGAAGTGTCGCATTTACATTCATTTGAAGTATAGACGAGGAATACATGATACTTCGCAAATCATATTATATCTTACCATGAAACATAGAAATGAGATGCGATATCGCGTTTTAAGAATCATAAGAACTCTATTGCTACGATACGTAGACATCTGCAAACGCTATTTCCTTGCAAGGAAGTGTCGCATTTACATTCATTTGAATCGTAGACGAGGAATGCATAACACATCGCAATGAATATTATATCTTATCAGGAAACATAGATATGAGATGCAATATCTCGTTTTATGAAGCATTTGAACTCTATTGCTTCGATACGTAGACATCCGCAAACGCTATTTCCTCGCAAGGAAGTGTCGCATTTACATTCATTTGAAGTGTAGACGAGGAATACATAACACTTCGCAAATCATATTATATCTTACCATGAAACATAGAAATGAGAATCGATATCGCGTTTTAAGAAGCATTGGAAAGCTATTGCAACGATACGTAGACATGTGCAAATGCTATTTCCTAGCGAGGAAGTATCGCATTCGCATTCATTTGAAGTGTAGACAAGGAATATATAACACTTCGCAAATCATGTTATATCTTACCATGAAACATAGAAATGAGATGCGATATCGCGTTTTAAGAATCATATGAACTCTATTCCTACGAGACGTAGACATCTGCAATCGCTATTTCCTTGCAAGGAAGTGTCGCATTTACATTCATTTGAAGTGTAGACGAGGAATACATGACACTTCGCAAATCATATTATATCTTACCATGAAACATAGAAATGAGATGCGATATCGCGTTTTAAGAAGCATTAGAACTCTATTGCTACGATACCTAGACATCTGCAGGCGCTATTTCCTAGCAAGGAAGTGTCGCATTTACATTCATTTGAAGTGTAGACGAGGAATACATAACACTTCGCAAATCATATTATATCTTACCATGAAGCATAGAAATGAGATGCGATATCGCGTTTTAAGCATCATAAGAACTCTATTGCTACGATACGTAGACATCTGCAAACGCTATTTCCTTGCAAGGAAGTGTCGCATTTACATTCATTTGAGTCGTAGACAAGGAATGCATAACACTTCGCAATGAATATTATATGTTATCAGGAAACATAGATATGAGATGCAATATCTCGCTTTAAGAAGCATTTGAACTCTATTGCTTCGATACGTAGACATCTGCAAACGCTATTTCCTAGCAAGGAAGTGTCGCATTTACATTCATTTGAAGTGTAGGCGAGGAATACGTGACACTTCGCAAATCATATTATTTCTTACCATGAAACATAGAAATGAGATGCGATATCGCGTTTTAAGAAGCATTAGAGCTCTATTGCTGCGATACCTAGACATCTGCAGACGCTATTTCCTAGCAAGGAAGTATCGCATTTACATTCATTTGTAGTGTAGACGAGGAATACATGACACTTCGCAAATCATGTTATATCTTACCATGAAACATAGAAATGAGATGCGATATCGCGTTTTAAGAAGCATTAGAACACTATTGCTACGATAAGTAGACATTTGCAAACGCTATTTCCTAGCAAAGTAGTGTCGCATTTACATTCATTTGAAGTGTAGACGAGGAATACATAACACTTCGCAAATCATATTATATCTTACCATGAAACATAGAAATGAGATGCGATATCGCGTTTTAAGAAGCATTAGAAATCTATTGCTACGATACGTAGACATCTGCAAACGCCATTTCCAAGCGAGGAAGTGTCGCATTCACATTCATTTGAAGTGTAGACGAGGAATACACAATACTTCGCAAATCATATTATATCTTACCATGAAACATAGAAATGAGATGCGATATCGCGTTTTAAGAAGCATTAGAACTCTATTGCTACGATACCTAGACATCTGCAGACGCTATTTCCTAGCAAGGAAGTGTCGCATTTACATTCATTTGAAGTGTAGACAAGGAATACATGATACTTCGCAAATCATATTATATCTTACCATGAAACTTAGAAATGAGATGCGATATCGCGTTTTAAGAAGCATTAGAACTCTATTGCTACGATACCTAGACATCTGCAGACGCTATTTCCTAGCAAGGAAGTGTCGCATTTACATTAATTTGAAGTGTAGACGAGGAATACATGATACTTCGCAAATCATATTATATCTTACCATGAAACATAGAAATGAGAATCGATATCGCGTTTTAAGAAGCATTAGAGAGCTATTGCTACGATACGTAGACATCTGCAAATGCTATTTCCTAGCGAGGAAGTATCGCATTCACATTCATTTGAAGTGTAGACAAGGAATACATAACACTTCGCAAATCATGTTATATCTCACCATGAAACATAGAAATGAGATGCGATATCGCGTTTTAAGAATCATATGAACTCTATTGCTACGAGACGTAGACATCTGCAATCGCTATTTCCTTGCAAGGAAGTGTCGCATTTACATTCATTTGAAGTGTAGACGAGGAATACATAACACTTCGCAAATCATATTATATCTTACCATGAAACATAGAAATGAGATGCGATATCGCGTTTTAAGAAGCATTAGAACTCTATTGCTACGATACCTAGACATCTGCAGACGCTATTTCCTAGCAAGGAAGTATCGCATTTTCAATCATTTGTAGTGTAGACGAGGAATACATGACACTTCGCAAATCATATTATATCTTACCATGGAACATGGAAATGAGATGCGATATCGCGTTTTATGAAGCATTAGAACACTATTGCTACGAGACGTAGACATCTGCAATCGCTATTACCTTGCAAGGAAGTGCACATTTACATTTAGTTGATGTGTAGACGAGGAATACATAACACTTCGCAAATCATATTATATCTTACCATGAAACATAGAAATGAGATGCGATATCGCGTTTTAAGAATCATATGAACTCTATTGCTACGAGACGTAGACATCTGCAATCGCTATTTCCTTGCAAGGAAGTGCCGCATTTACATTCATTTGAAGTGTAGACGAGGAATGCATAACACTTTGCAATGAATATTATATCTTATCAGGAAACATAGATATGAGATGCAATATCACGTTTTAAGAAGCATTTGAACACTATTCCTTCGATACGTAGACATCTGCAAACGCTATTTCCTTGCAAGGAAGTGTCGCATTTACATTCATTTGAAGTGTAGGCGAGGAATACGTGACACTTCGCAAATCATATTATATCTTACCATGAAACATAGAAATGAGAATCGATATCGCGTTTTAAGAAGCATTAGAAAGCTATTGCAACTATACGTAGACATGTGCAAATGCTATTTCCTAGCGAGGAAGTATCGCATTCACATTCATTTGAAGTGTAGACAAGGAATATATAACACTTCGCAAATCATGTTATATCTTACCATGAAACATAGAAATGAGATGCGATATCGCGTTTTAAGAATCATATGAACTCTATTGCTACGAGACGTAGACATCTGCAATCGCTATTTCCTTGCAAGGAAGTGTCGCATTTACATTCATTTGAAGTGTAGACGAGGAATACATAACACTTCGCAAATCATATTATATCTTACCATGAAACATAGAAATGAGATGCGATATCGCGTTTTAAGAAGCATTAGAACTCTATTGCTACGATACCTAGACATCTGCAGGCGCTATTTCCTAGCAAGGAAGTGTCGCATTTACATTCATTTGAAGTGTAGACGAGGAATACATAACACTTCGCAAATCATATTATATCTTACCATGAAGCAAGAAATGAGATGCGATATCGCGTTTTAAGCATCATAAGAACTCTATTGCTACGATACGTAGACATCTGCAAACGCTATTTCCTTGCAAGGAAGTGTCGCATTTACATTCATTTGAATCGTAGACAAGGAATGCATAACACTTCGCAATGAATAGTATATCTTATCAGGAAACATAGATATGAGATGCAATATCTCGTTTTAAGAAGCATTTGAACTCTATTGCTTCGATACGTAGACATCTGCAAACGCTATTTCCTAGCAGAGGAAGTGTCGCATTTACATTCATTTGAAGTGTAGGCGAGGAATACGTGACACTTCGCAAATCATATTATATCTTACCATGAAACATAGAAATGAGATGCGATATCGCGTTTTAAGAAGCATTAGAACTCTATTGCTACGATACCTAGACATCTGCAGACGCTATTTCCTAGCAAGGAAGTATCGCATTTTCAATCATTTGTAGTGTAGACGAGGAATACATGACACTTCGCAAATCATATTATATCTTACCATGAAACATGAAATGAGATGCTATATCGCGCTTTATGAAGCATTAGAACACTATTGCTACGAGACGTAGACATTAGCAATCGCTATTTCCTTGCAAGGAAGTGTCGCATTTTACATTCATTTGAAGTGCAGACGAGGAATACATAACACTTCGCAAATCATATTATATCTTACCATGAAACATAGAAATGAGATGCGATATCGCGTTTTAAGAAGCATTAGAACTCTATTGCTACGATACCTAGACATCTGCAGACGCTATTTTCTAGCAAGGAAGTATCGCATTTACAATCATTTGTAGTGTAGACGAGGAATACATGACACTATCGCCAAATCATATTATATCTTACCATGAAACATAGAAATGAGATGCGATATCGCGGGTTTTAAGAAGCATTAGAACTCTATTGCTACGATACGTAGACATCTGCAAACGCTATTTCCTTGCAAGGAAGTGTCGCATTTACATTCATTAGAAGGTGTAGGCGAGGAATACGTGACACTTCGCAAATCATATTATATCTTACCATGAAACATAGAAATGAGAATCGATATCGCGTTTTAAGAAGCATTAGAATGCTATTGCCTACGATACGTAGACATCTGCAAATGCTATTTCCTAGCGAGGAAGTATCGCATTCACATTCATTTGAAGTGTAGACAAGGAATACATAACACTTCGCAAATCATGTTATATCTTACCATGAAACATAGAAATGAGATGCGATATCGCGTTTTAAGAATCATATGAACCCTATTGCTACGAGACGTAGACATCTGCAATCGCTATTTCCTTGCAAGGAAGTGTCGCATTTACATTCATTCGAAGTGTAGACGAGTAATACATAACACTTCGCAAATCATATTATATCTTACCATGAACATAGAAATGAGATGCGATATCGCGTTTTAAGAAGCATTAGAACTCTATTGCAACGATACCTAGACATGTGCAGACGCTATTTCCTAGCAAGGAAGTGTCGCATTTACATTCATTTGAAGTGTAGACGAGGAATACATGACACTTCGCAAATCATATTATATCTTACCATGAAACATAGAAATGAGATGCGATATCGCGTTTTAAGAAGCATTTGAACTCTATTGCTTCGATACGTAGACATCTGCGAACGCTATTTCCTAGCGAGGAAGTGTCGCATTTACATTCATTTGAAGTGTAGACGAGGAATACATAACACTTCGCAAATCATATTATATCTTACCATGAAACATAGAAATGAGATTCGATATCGCGTTTTAAGAAGCATTAGAAAGCTATTGCTACGATACGTAGACATCTGCAAACGCTATTTCCTAGCGAGGAAGTATCGCTTTCACATTCATTTGAAGTGTAGACGAGGAATACATATCAATTCGCAAATCATGTTATATCTTAGCCATGACACATAGAAATGAGATGCGATATCGCGTTTTAAGTAGCATTAGAACTCTATTGCTACGATACCTAGACATCTGCAGACGCTACTTCCTAGCAAGGAAGTGTCGCATTTACATTCATTTGAAGTGTAGACGAGGAATTCATGATACTTCGCAAATCATATTATATCTTACCATGAACATAGAAATGAGATGCGATATCGCGTTTTAAGAAGCATTAGAACACTATTGCTACGATAGGTAGACATTTGCAAACGCTATTTTCCTAGCAAAGTAGTGTCGCATTTCATTCATTTGAAGTAGGAATACATAACACATTCGCAAATCATATTAAATCATACCATGAAACATAGAAATGGGATGCGATATCGCGTTTTTAAGAAGCATTAGAAATCTATTGCTACGATACGTAGACATCTGCAAACGCCATTTCCAAGCGAGGAAGTGTCGCATTCACTTTCATTTGAAGTGTAGACGAGGAATACACAATACTTCGCAAATCGTATTATATCTTACCATGAAACATAGAAATGAGATGCGATATCGCGTTTTTAAGAAGCATTAGAACTCTATTGCTACGATACCTAGACATCTGCAAATGCTATTTCCTAGCGAGGAAGTATCGCATTCACATTCATTTGAAGTGGTAGACAAGGAATACATAACACTTCGCAAATCATGTTATATCTCACCATGCCAAACATAGAAATGAGATGCCGATATCGCGTTTTAAGAATCATATGAACTCTATTGCTACGAGACGTAGACATCTGCAATCGCTATTTCCTTGCAAGGAAGTATAGCATTCACATTCATTTGAAGTGTAGACAAGGAATACATAACACTTCGCAAATCATGTTATATCTCACCATGAAACATAGAAATGAGATGCGATATCGCGTTTAAGAATCATATGAACCCTATTGCTACGAGACGTAGACATCTGCAATCGCTATTTCCTTGCAAGGAAGTGTCGCATTTACATTCATTCGAAGTGTAGACGAGTAATACATAACACTTCGCAAATCATATTATATCTTACCATGAAACATAGAAATGAGATGCGATATCGCGTTTATAAGAATCATATGAACTCTATTGCTACGAGACGTAGACATCTGCAATCGCTATTTCCTTGCAAGGAAGTGTCGCATTTACATTCATTTGAAGTGTAGACGAGGAATGCATAACACTTCGCAATGAATATTATATCTTATCAGGAAACATAGATATGAGATGCAATATCTCGTTTTAAGAAGCATTTGAACACTATTCCTTCGATACGTAGACATCTGCAAACGCTTATTCCTAGCAAGGAAGTGTCGCATTTACATTCATTTGAAGTGTAGGCGAGGAATACGTGACACTTCGCAAATCATATTATATCTTACCATGAAACATAGCAATGAGAATCGATATCGCGTTTTAAGAAGCATTAGAAGGCTATTGCAACTATACGTAGACATGTGCAAATGCTATTTCCTAGCGAGGAAGTATCGCATTCACATTCATTTGAAGTGTAGACAAGGAATATATAACACTTCGCAAATCATGTTATATCTTACCATGAAACATAGAAATGAGATGCGATATCGCGATTTAAGAAGCATTAGAACTCTATTGCTACGATACGTAGACATCTGCAAACGCTATTTCCTTGCAAGGAAGTGTCGCATTTACATTCATTAGAAGTGTAGGCGAGGAATACGTGACACTTCGCAAATCATATTATATCTTACCATGAAACATAGAAATGAGAATCGATATCGCGTTTTAAGAAGCATTAGAATGCTATTGCTACGATACGTAGACATCTGCAAATGCTATTTCCTAGCGAGGAAGTATCGCATTCACATTCATTTGAAGTGTAGACAAGGAATACATAACACTTCGCAAATCATGTTATATCTTACCATGGAAACATAGAAATGAGATGCGATATCGCGTTTTAAGAATCATATGAACCCTATTGCTACGAGACGTAGACATCTGCAATCGCTATTTCCTTGCAAGGAAGTGTCCGCATTTACATTTATTCGAAGTGTAGACGAGTAATACATAACACTTCGCAAATCATATTATATCTTACCATGAAACATAGAAATGAGATGCGATATCGCGGTTTTAAGAAGGCATTAGAACTCTACTTGCAACGATACCTAGACATGTGCAGACGCTATTTCCTAGCAAGGAAGTGTCGCATTTACATTCATTTGAAGTGTAGACGAGGAATACATGACACTTTCGCAAATCATATTATATCTTACCATGAAACATAGAAATGAGATGCGATATCGCGTTTTTAAGAAGCATTTGAACTCTATTGCTTCGATACGTAGACATCTGCGAACGCTATTTTCCTAGCGAGGAAGTGTCGCATTTACATTCATTTGAAGTGTAGACGAGGAATACATAACACTTCGCAAATCATATTAATATCTTACCATGAAACATAGAAATGAGATTCGATATCGCGTTTTAAGAAGCATTAGAAAGCTATTGCTACGATACGTAGACATCTGCAAACGCTATTTCCTAGCGAGGAAGTATCGCTTTCACATTCATTTGAAGTGTAGACGAGGAATACATATCAATTCGCAAATCATGTTATATCTTACCATGACACATAGAAATGAGATGCGATATCGCGTTTTAAGTAGCATTAGAACTCTATTGCTACGATACCTAGACATCTGCAGACGCTACTTCCTAGCAAGGAAGTGTCCGCATTTACATTCATTTGAAGTGTAGACGAGGAATTCATGATACTTCGCAAATCATATTATATCTTACCATGAAACATAGAAATGAGATGCGATATCGCGTTTTAAGAAGCCATTAGAACACTAATTGCTACGATAGGTAGACATTTGCACCAACGCTAATTTCCTAGCAAAGTAGTGTCGCATTTACATTCATTTTGAAGTAGGAATACATAACACTTCGCAAATCATATTATATCATACCATGAAACATAGAAATGGGATGCGATATCGCGTTTTAAGAAGCATTAGAAATCTATTGCTACGATACGTAGACATCTGCAAACGCCATTTCCAAGCGAGGAAGTGTCGCATTCACTTTCATTTGAAGTGTAGACGAGGAATACACAATACTATCGCAAATCGTATTATATCTTACCATGAAACATAGAAATGAGATGCGATATCGCGTTTTAAGAAGCATAGAACTCTATTGCTACGATACCTAGACATCTGCAAATGCTATTTCCTAGCGAGGAAGTATCGCATTCACATTCATTTGAAGTGTAGACAAGGAATACATAACACTAACATAGGAATGAGATGCGATATCGCGTTTTAAGAATCATATGAACTCTATTGCTACGAGACGTAGACATCTGCAATCGCTATTTCCTTGCAAGGAAGTATAGCATTCACATTCATTTGAAGTGTAGACAAGGAATACATAACACTTCGCAAATCATGTTATATCTCACCATGAAACATAGAAATGAGATGCGATATCGCGTTTTAAGAATCATATGAACCCTATTGCTACGAGACGTAGACATCTGCAATCGCTATTTCCTTGCAAGGAAGTGTCGCATTTACATTCATTCGAAGTGTAGACGAGTAATACATAACACTTCGCAAATCATATTATATCTTACCATGAAACATAGAAATGAGATGCGATATCGCGTTTTAAGAATCATATGAACTCTATTGCTACGAGACGTAGACATCTGCAATCGCTATTTCCTTGCAAGGAAGTGTCGCATTTACATTCATTTGAAGTGTAGACGAGGAATGCATAACACTTCGCAATGAATATTATATCTTATCAGGAAACATAGATATGAGATGCAATATCTCGTTTTAAGAAGCATTTGAACACTATTCCTTCGATACGTAGACATCTGCAAACGCTATTTCCTAGCAAGGAAGTGTCGCATTTACATTCATTTGAAGTGTAGGCGAGGAATACGTGACACTTCGCAAATCATATTATATCTTACCATGAAACATAGAAATGAGAATCGATATCGCGTTTTAAGAAGCATTAGAAGGCTATTGCAACTATACGTAGACATGTGCAAATGCTATTTCCTAGCGAGGAAGTATCGCATTCACATTCATTTGAAGTGTAGACAAGGAATATATAACACTTCGCAAATCATGTTATATCTTACCATGAAACATAGAAATGAGATGCGATATCGCGATTTAAGAAGCATTAGAACTCTATTGCTACGATACGTAGACATCTGCAAACGCTATTTCCTTGCAAGGAAGTGTCGCATTTACATTCATTAGAAGTGTAGGCGAGGAATACGTGACACTTCGCAAATCATATTATATCTTACCATGAAACATAGAAATGAGAATCGATATCGCGTTTTAAGAAGCATTAGAATGCTATTGCTACGATACGTAGACATCTGCAAATGCTATTTCCTAGCGAGGAAGTATCGCATTCACATTCATTTGAAGTGTAGACAAGGAATACATAACACTTCGCAAATCATGTTATATCTTACCATGAAACATAGAAATGAGATGCGATATCGCGTTTTAAGAATCATATGAACCCTATTGCTACGAGACGTAGACATCTGCAATCGCTATTTCCTTGCAAGGAAGTGTCGCATTTATATTCATTTGAAGTGTAGACGAGTAATACATAACACTTCGCAAATCATATTATATCTCACCATGAAACATGGAAATGAGATGCGATATCGCGCTTTAAGAAGCATTAGAAAGCTATTGCTACGATACGTAGACATCTGCAAACGCTATTTCCTAGCGAGGAAGTATCGCTTTCACATTCATTTGAAGTGTAGACGAGGAATACATATCAATTCGCAAATCATGTTATATCTTACCATGAGACATAGAAATGAGATGCGAT
Source organism: Xylocopa sonorina (assembly GCF_050948175.1). Lineage (NCBI taxonomy): Eukaryota > Metazoa > Arthropoda > Insecta > Hymenoptera > Apidae > Xylocopa > Xylocopa sonorina. Next base: position 992,884 of record NW_027490148.1, read on the forward strand.
ATCGCGCTTTAAGTAGCATTAGAACTCTATTGCTACGATACCTAGACATCTGCAGACGCTACTTCCTAGCAAGGAAGTGTCGCATTTACATTCATTTGAAGTGTAGACAAGGAATTCATGATACTTCGCAAATCATATTATATCTTACCATGAAACGTAGAAATGAGATGCGATATCGCGTTTTAAGAAGCATTAGAACACTATTGCTACGATAGGTAGACATTTGCAAACGCTATTTCCTAGCAAAAGTAGTGTCGCATTTACATTCATTTGAAGTAGGAATACATAACACTTCGCAAATCATATTATATCATACCATGAAACATAGAAATGGGATGCGATATCGCGTTTTAAGAAGCATTAGAACTCTATTGCTACGATACCTAGACATCTGCAGACGCTATTTCCTAGCAAGGAAGTATCGCATTTACATTCATTTGAAGTGTAGACGAGGAATACATAACACTTCGCAAATCATATTATATCTTACCATGAAACATAGAAATGAGATGCGATATCGCGTTTTAAGAAGCATTAGAACTCTATTGCTACGATACGTAGACATCTGCAAACGCTATTTCCTTGCAAGGAAGTGTCGCATTTACATTCATTAGAAGTGTAGGCGAGGAATACGTGACACTTCGCAAATCATATTATATCTTACCATGAAACATAGAAATGAGAATCGATATCGCGTTTTAAGAAGCATTAGAATGCTATTGCTACGATACGTAGATATCTGCAAATGCTATTTCCTAGCGAGGAAGTATCGCATTCACATTCATTTGAAGTGTAGACAAGGAATACATAACACTTCGCAAATCATGTTATATCTTACCATGAAACATAGAAATGAGATGCGATATCGCGTTTTAAGAATCATATGAACCCTATTGCTACGAGACGTAGACATCTGCAATCGCTATTTCCTTGCAAGGAAGTGTCGCATTTACATTCATTTGAAGTGTAGACGAGTAATACATAACACTTCGCAAATCATATTATATCTCACCATGAAACATGGAAATGAGATGCGATATCGCGCTTTAAGAAGCATTAGAAAGCTATTGCTACGATACGTAGACATCTGCAAACGCTATTTCCTAGCGAGGAAGTATCGCTTTCACATTCATTTGAAGTGTAGACGAGGAATACATATCAATTCGCAAATCATGTTATATCTTACCATGAGACATAGAAATGAGATGCGATATCGCGCTTTAAGTAGCATTAGAACTCTATTGCTACGATACCTAGACATCTGCAGACGCTACTTCCTAGCAAGGAAGTGTCGCATTTACATTCATTTGAAGTGTAGACAAGGAATTCATGATACTTCGCAAATCATATTATATCTTACCATGAAACGTAGAAATGAGATGCGATATCGCGTTTTAAGAAGCATTAGAACACTATTGCTACGATAGGTAGACATTTGCAAACGCTATTTCCTAGCAAAGTAGTGTCGCATTTACATTCATTTGAAGTAGGAATACATAACACTTCGCAAATCATATTATATCATACCATGAAACATAGAAATGGGATGCGATATCGCGTTTTAAGAAGCATTAGAACTCTATTGCTACGATACCTAGACATCTGCAGACGCTATTTCCTAGCAAGGAAGTATCGCATTTACATTCATTTGAAGTGTAGACGAGGAATACATAACACTTCGCAAATCATATTATATCTTACCATGAAACATAGAAATGAGATGCGATATCGCGTTTTAAGAAGCATTAGAACACTATTGCTACGATAGGTAGACATTTGCAAACGCTATTTCCTAGCAAAGTAGTGTCGCATTTACATTCATTTGAAGTAGGAATACATAACACTTCGCAAATCATATTATATCATACCATGAAACATAGAAATGGGATGCGATATCGCGTTTTAAGAAGCATTAGAACTCTATTGCTACGATACCTAGACATCTGCAGACGCTATTTCCTAGCAAGGAAGTATCGCATTTACATTCATTTGAAGTGTAGACGAGGAATACATAACACTTCGCAAATCATATTATATCTTACCATGAAGCATAGAAATGAGATGCGATATCGCGTTTTAAGAAGCATTAGAACTCTATTGCTACGATACCTAGACATCTGCAAATGCTATTTCCTAGCGAGGAAGTATCGCATTCACATTCATTAGAAGTGTAGGCGAGGAATACGTGACACTTCGCAAATCATATTATATCTTACCATGAAACATAGAAATGAGATTCGATATCGCGTTTTAAGAAGCATTAGAAAGCTATTGCTACGATACGTAGACATCTGCAAACGCTATTTCCTAGCGAGGAAGTATCGCTTTCACATTCATTTGAAGTGTAGACGAGGAATACATAACACTTCGCAAATCATGTTATATCTTACCATGAGACATAGAAATGAGATGCGATATCGCGTTTTAAGTAGCATTAGAACTCTATTGCTACGATACCTAGACATCTGCAGACGCTACTTCCTGGCAAGGAAGTGTCGCATTTACATTCATTTGAAGTGTAGACGAGGAATTCATGATACTTCGCAAATCATATTATATCTTACCATGAAACATAGAAATGAGATGCGATATCGCGTTTTAAGAAGCATTAGAACACTATTGCTACGATAGGTAGACATTTGCAAACGCTATTTCCTAGCAAAGAAGTGTCGCATTTACATTCATTTGAAGTAGGAATACATAACACTTCGCAAATCATATTATATCATACCATGAAGCATAGAAATGAGATGCGATATCGCGTTTTAAGAAGCATTAGAACTCTATTGCTACGATACCTAGACATCTGCAAATGCTATTTCCTAGCGAGGAAGTATCGCATTCACATTCATTAGAAGTGTAGGCGAGGAATACGTGACACTTCGCAAATCATATTATATCTTACCATGAAACATAGAAATGAGATTCGATATCGCGTTTTAAGAAGCATTAGAAAGCTATTGCTACGATACGTAGACATCTGCAAACGCTATTTCCTAGCGAGGAAGTATCGCTTTCACATTCATTTGAAGTGTAGACGAGGAATACATAACACTTCGCAAATCATGTTATATCTTACCATGAGACATAGAAATGAGATGCGACATCGCGTTTTAAGTAGCATTAGAACTCTATTGCTACGATACCTAGACATCTGCAGACGCTACTTCCTGGCAAGGAAGTGTCGCATTTACATTCATTTGAAGTGTAGACGAGGAATTCATGATACTTCGCAAATCATATTATATCTTACCATGAAACATAGAAATGAGATGCGATATCGCGTTTTAAGAAGCATTAGAACACTATTGCTACGATAGGTAGACATTTGCAAACGCTATTTCCTAGCAAAGAAGTGTCGCATTTACATTCATTTGAAGTAGGAATACATAACACTTCGCAAATCATATTATATCATACCATGAAACATAGAAATGAGATGCGATATCGCGTTTTAAGAAGCATTAGAACTCTATTGCTACGATACCTAGACATCTGCAGACGCTATTTCCTAGCAAGGAAGTGTCGCATTTACATTCATTTGAAGTGTAGACGAGGAATACATAACACTTCGCAAATCATATTATATCTTACCATGAAGCATAGAAATGAGATGCGATATCGCGTTTTAAGTAGCATTGGAACTCTATTGCTACGGTACCTAGACATCAGCAGACGCTATTTCCTAGCAAGGAAGTGTCGCATTTACATTCATTTGAAGTGTAGACGAGGAATACATGATACTTCGCAAATCATATTATATCTTACCATGAAACATAGAAATGAGATGCGATATCGCGTTTTAAGAAGCATTAGAACACTATTGCTACGATAGGTAGACATTTGCAAACGCTATTTCCTAGCAAAGAAGTGTCGCATTTACATTCATTTGAAGTGTAGACGAGGAATACATAACACTTCGCAAATCATATTATATCTTACCATGAAACATAGAAATGAGATGCGATATCGCGTTTTAAGAAGCATTAGAACTCTATTGCTACGATACGTAGACATCTGCAAACGCTATTTCCTTGCAAGGAAGTGTCGCATTTACATTCATTTGAATCGTAGACGAGGAATGCATAACACTTCGCAATGAATATTATATCTTATCAGGAAACATAGATATGAGATGCAATATCTCGTTTTAAGAATCATATGAACTCTATTGCTACGACACGTAGACATCTGCAGACGCTATTGCCTAGCAAGGAAGTGTCGCATTTACATTCATTTGAAGTGTAGACGAGGAATACGTGATACTTCGCAAATCATATTACATCTTACCATGAAACATAGAGATGAGATGCGATATCGCGTACTAAGAAGCATTTGAACTCTATTGCTTCGATACGTAGACATCTGCAAACGCTATTTCCTTGCAAGGAAGTGTCGCATTTACATTCATTTGAAGTGTAGACGAGGAATACGTGATACTTCGCAAATCATATTATATCTTACCATGAAACATAGAGATGAGATGCGATATCGCGTATTAAGAAGCATTTGAACTCTATTGCTACGATACGTAGACATCTGCAAACGCTATTTCCTTGCAAGGAAGTGTCGCATTTACATTCATTTGAAGTGTAGACGAGGAATACATGACACTTCGCAAATCATATTATATCTTACCATGAAACATAGGAGTGAGATGCGATATCGCGTTTTAAGAATCATAAGAACTCTATTGCTACGATATGTAGACATCTGCAAACGCTATTTCCTTGCATGGAAGTGTCGCATTTACATTCATTTGAATCGTAGACGAGGAATGCATAACACATCGCAATGAATATTATATCTTATCATCAAACATAGATATGAGATGCAATATCTCGTTTTAAGAAGCATTAGAAAGCTATTGCTACGATACGTGGACATCTGCAAACGCTATTTCCTAGCGAGGAAGTATCGCATTCACATTCATTTGAAGTGTAGACGAGGAATACATAACACTTCGCAAATCATGTTATATCTTACCATGAAACATAGAAATGAGATGGGATATCGCGTTTTAAGAATCATATGAACTCTATTGCTACGATACGTAGACATCTGCAATCGCTATTTCCTTGCAAGGAAGTGTCGCATTTACATTCATTTGAAGTGTAGACGAGGAATACATAACACTTCGCAAATCATATTATATCTTACCATGAAACATAGAAATGAGATGCGATATCGCGTTTTAAGAAGCATTAGAACTCTATTGCTACGATACCTAGACATCTGCAAATGCTATTTCCTAGCGAGGAAGTATCGCATTCACATTCATTTGAAGTGTAGACAAGGAATACATAACACTTCGCAAATCATGTTATATCTCACCATGAAACATAGAAATGAGATGCGATATCGCGTTTTAAGAATCATATGAACTCTATTGCTACGAGACGTAGACATCTGCAATCGCTATTTCCTTGCAAGGAAGTGTCGTATTTACATTCATTTGAAGTGTAGAGGAGGAATACATAACACTTCGCAAATCATATTATATCTTACCATGAAACATAGAAACGAGATGCGATATCGCGTTTTAAGAAGCATTAGAACTCTATTGCTACGATACCTAGACATCTGCAGACGCTATTTCCTAGCAAGGAAGTATCGCATTTTCAATCATTTGTAGTGTAGACGAGGAATACATGACACTTCGCAAATCATATTATATCTTACCATGAAACATGGAAATGAGATGCGATATCGCGTTTTATGAAGCATTAGAACACTATTGCTACGAGACGTAGACATCTGCAATCGCTATTTCCTTGCATGGAAGTGTCGCATTTACATTCATTTGAAGTGTAGACGAGGAATACATAACACTTCGCAAATCATATTATATCTTACCATGAAACATAGAAATGAGATGCGATATCGCGTTTTAAGAAGCATTAGAACTCTATTGCTACGATACCTAGACATCTGCAGACGCTATTTCCTAGCAAGGAAGTATCGCATTTTCAATCATTTGTAGTGTAGACGAGGAATACATGACACTTCGCAAATCATATTATATCTTACCATGAAACATGGAAATGAGATGCTATATCGCGTTTTATGAAGCATTAGAACACTATTGCTACGAGACGTAGACATTAGCAATCGCTATTTCCTTGCAAGGAAGTGTCGCATTTACATTCATTTGAAGTGTAGACGAGGAATACATAACACTTCGCAAATCATATTATATCTTACCATGAAACATAGAAATGAGCTGCGATATCGCGTTTTAAGAAGCATTAGAACTCCATTGCTACGATACCTAGACATCTGCAGACGCTATTTCCTAGCGAGGAAGTATCGCATTCACATTCATTTGAAGTGTAGACAAGGAATACATAACACTTCGCAAATCATGTTATATCTCACCATGAAACATAGAAATGAGATGCGATATCGCGTTTTAAGAATCATATGAACTCTATTGCTACGAGACGTAGACATCTGCAATCGCTATTTCCTTGCAAGGAAGTATCGCATTCACATTCATTTGAAGTGTAGACAAGGAATGCATAACACTTCGCAAATCATGTTATATCTCACCATGAAACATAGAAATGAGATGCGATATCGCGTTTTAAGAAGCATTAGAACACTATTGCTACGATAGGTAGACATTTGCAAACGCTATTTCCTAGCAAAGAAGTGTCGCATTTACATTCATTTGAAGTAGGAATACATAACACTTCGCAAATCATATTATATCATACCATGAAACATAGAAATGAGATGCGATATCGCGTTTTAAGAAGCTTTAGAACTCTATTGCTACGATACCTAGACATCTGCAGACGCTATTTCCTAGCAAGGAAGTGTCGCATTTACATTCATTTGAAGTGTAGACGAGGAATACATAACACTTCGCAAATCATATTATATCTTACCATGAAGCATAGAAATGAGATGCGATATCGCGTTTTAAGAAGCATTAGAACTCTATTGCTACGATACCTAGACATCTGCAGACGCTATTTCCTAGCAAGGAAGTGTCGCATTTACATTCATTTGAAGTGTAGACGAGGAATACATAACACTTCGCAAATCATATTATATCTTACCATGAAACATAGAAATGAGATGCGATATCGCGTTTTAAGAAGCATTAGAACTCTATTGCTACGATACCTAGACATCTGCAGACGCTATTTCCTAGCAAGGAAGTGTCGCATTTACATTCATTTGAAGTGTAGACGAGGAATACATGATACTTCGCAAATCATATTATATCTTACCATGAAACATAGAAATGAGATGCGATATCGCGTTTTAAGAAGCATTAGAACACTATTGCTACGATAGGTAGACATTTGCAAACGCTATTTCCTAGCAAAGAAGTGTCGCATTTACATTCATTTGAAGTGTAGACGAGGAATACATAACACTTCGCAAATCATATTATATCTTACCATGAAACATAGAAATGAAATGCGATATCGCATTTTAAGAAGCATTAGAAATCTATTGCTACGATACGTAGACATCTGCAAACGCCATTTCCAAGCGAGGAAGTGTCGCATTCACATTCATTTGAAGTGTAGACGAGGAATACACAATACTTCGCAAATCATATTATATCTTACCATGAAACATAGAAATGAGATGCGATATCGCGTTTTAAGAAGCATTAGAACTCTATTGCTACGATACCTAGACATCTGCAAATGCTATTTCCTAGCGAGGAAGTATCGCATTCACATTCATTTGAAGTGTAGACAAGGAATACATAACACTTCGCAAATCATGTTATATCTCACCATGAAACATAGAAATGAGATGCGATATCGCGTTTTAAGAATCATATGAACTCTATTGCTACGAGACGTAGACATCTGCAATCGCTATTTCCTTGCAAGGAAGTATCGCATTCACATTCATTTGAAGTGTAGACAAGGAATACATAACACTTCGCAAATCATGTTATATCTCACCATGAAACATAGAAATGAGATGCGATATCGCGTTTTAAGAATCATATGAACTCTATTGCTACGAGACGTAGACATCTGCAATCGCTATTTCCTTGCAAGGAAGTGTCGCATTTACATTCATTTGAAGTGTAGAGGAGGAATACATAACACTTCGCAAATCATATTATATCTTACCATGAAAGATAGAAATGAGATGCGATATCGCGTTTTAAGAAGCATTAGAACTCTATTGCTACGATACCTAGACATCTGCAGACGCTATTTCCTAGCAAGGAAGTATCGCATTTTCAATCATTTGTAGTGTAGACGAGGAATACATGACACTTCGCAAATCATATTATATCTTACCATGAAACATGGAAATGAGATGCGATATCGCGTTTTATGAAGCATTAGAACACTATTGCTACGAGACGTAGACATCTGCAATCGCTATTTCCTTGCAAGGAAGTGTCACATTTACATTCATTTGAAGTGTAGACGAGGAATACATAACACATCGCAAATCATATTATATCTTACCATGAAACATAGAAATGAGATGCGATATCGCGTTTTAAGAAGCATTAGAACTCTATTGCTACGATACCTAGACATCTGCAGACGCTATTTCCTAGCAAGGAAGTGTCGCATTTACAATCATTTGTAGTGTAGACGAGGAATACATGACACTTCGCAAATCATATTATATCTTACCATGAAACATAGAAATGAGATGCGATGTCGCGTTTTAAGCATCATAAGAACTCTATTGCTACGATACGTAGACATCTGCAAACGCTATTTCCTTGCAAGGAAGTGTCGCATTTACATTCATTTGAAGTGTAGACGAGGAATACATGACACTTCGCAAATCATATTATATCTTACCATGAAACATAGAAGTGAGATGCGATATCGCGTTTTAAGAATCATAAGAACTCTATTGCTACGATATGTAGACATCTGCAAACGCTATTTCCTTGCATGGAAGTGTCGCATTTACATTCATTTGAATCGTAGACGAGGAATGCATAACACATCGCAATGAATATTATATCTTATCATCAAACATAGATATGAGATGCAATATCTCGTTTTAAGAAGCATTAGAAAGCTATTGCTACGATACGCAGACATCTGCAAACGCTATTTCCTAGCGAGGAAGTATCGCATTCACATTCATTTGAAGTGTAGACGAGGAATACATAACACTTCGCAAATCATATTATATCTTACCATGAAACATAGAAATGAGATGCGATATCGCGTTTTAAGAAGCATTAGAACTCTATTGCTACGATACCTAGACATCTGCAGACGCTATTTCCTAGCAAAGAAGTTTCGCATTTACATTCATTTGAGGTGTAGACGAGGAATACATAACACTTCGCAAATCATATTATATCTTACCATGAAACATAGAAAATGAGATTCGATATCGCGTTTTAAGAAGCATTAGAAAGCTATTGCTACGATACGTAGACATCTGCAAACGCTATTTCCTAGCGAGGAAGTATCGCTTTCACATTCATTTGAAGTGTAGACGAGGAATACATAACACTTCGCAAATCATGTTATATCTTACCATGAGACATAGAAATGAGATGCGATATCGCGTTTTAAGTAGCATTAGAACTCTATTGCTACGATACCTAGACATCTGCAGACGCTACTTCCTGGCAAGGAAGTGTCGCATTTACATTCATTTGAAGTGTAGACGAGGAATTCATGATACTTCGCAAATCATATTATATCTTACCATGAAACATAGAAATGAGATGCGATATCGCGTTTTAAGAAGCATTAGAACACTATTGCTACGATAGGTAGACATTTGCAAACGCTATTTCCTAGCAAAGAAGTGTCGCATTTACATTCATTTGAAGTAGGAATACATAACACTTCGCAAATCATATTATATCATACCATGAAACATAGAAATGAGATGCGATATCGCGTTTTAAGAAGCATTAGAACTCTATTGCTACGATACCTAGACATCTGCAGACGCTATTTCCTAGCAAGGAAGTGTCGCATTTACATTCATTTGAAGTGTAGACGAGGAATACATAACACTTCGCAAATCATATTATATCTTACCATGAAGCATAGAAATGAGATGCCATATCGCGTTTTAAGAAGCATTAGAACTCTATTGCTACGATACCTAGACATCTGCAGACGCTATTTCCTAGCAAGGAAGTGTCGCATTTACATTCATTTGAAGTGTAGACGAGGAATACATGATACTTCGCAAATCATATTATATCTTACCTTGAAACATAGAAATGAGATGCGATATCGCGTTTTAAGAATCATAAGAACTCTATTGCTACGATACGTAGACATCTGCAAACGCTATTTCCTAGCAAGGAAGTGTCGCATTTACATTCATTTGAAGTGTAGACGAGGAATACATGATACTTCGCAAATCATATTATATCTTACCATGAAACATAGAAATGAGATGCGATATCGCGTTTTAAGAAGCATTTGAACTCTATTGCTTCGACACGTAGACATCTGCGAACGCTATTTCCTAGCGAGGAAGTGTCGCATTTACATTCATTTGAAGTGTAGACGAGGAATACATAACACTTCGCAAATCATATTATGTCTTACCATGAAACATAGAAATGAGATGCGATATCGCGTTTTAAGAAGCATTAGAACTCTATTGCTACGATACCTAGACATCTGCAGACGCTATTTCCTAGCAAGGAAGTATCGCATTTTCAATCATTTGTAGTGTAGACGAGGAATACATGACACTTCGCAAATCATATTATATCTTACCATGAAACATGGAAATGAGATGCTATATCGCGTTTTATGAAGCATTAGAACACTATTGTTACGAGACGTAGACATCTGCAATCGCTATTTCCTTGCAAGGAAGTGTCGCATTTACATTCATTTGATGTGTAGACGAGGAATACATAACACTTCGCAAATCATATTATATCTTACCATGAAACATAGAAATGAGATGCGATATCGCGTTTTAAGAAGCATTAGAACTCTATTGCTACGATACCTAGACATCTGCAGACGCTATTTCCTAGCAAGGAAGTATCGCATTTACAATCACTTGTAGTGTAGACGAGGAATACATGACACTTCGCAAATCATATTATATCTTACCATGAAACATAGAAATGAGATGCGATGTCGCGTTTTAAGCATCATAAGAACTCTATTGCTACGATACGTAGACATCTGCAAACGCTATTTCCTTGCAAGGAAGTGTCGCATTTACATTCATTAGAAGTGTAGGCGAGGAATACGTGACACTTCGCAAATCATATTATATCTTACCATGAAACATAGAAATGACAATCGATATCGCGTTTTAAGAAGCATTAGAACTCTATTGCTACGATACCTAGACATCTGCAGACGCTATTTCCTAGCAAGGAAGTGTCGCATTTACATTCATTTGAAGTGTAGACGAGGAATACATGATACTTCGCAAATCATATTATATCTTACCATGAAACATAGAGATGAGATGCGATATAGCGTTTTAAGAATCATAAGAACTCTATTGCTACGATACGTAGACATCTGCAAACGCTATTTCCTTGCATGGAAGTGTCGCATTTACATTCATTTGAATCGTAGACGAGGAATGCAGAACACTTCGCAATAAATATTATATCTTATCATCAAACATAGATATGAGATGCAATATCTCGTTTTAAGAAGCATTAGAAAGCTATTGCTACGATACGTAGACATCTGCAAACGCTATTTCCTAGCGAGGAAGTATCGCATTCACATTCATTTGAAGTGTAGACGGGGAATACGTAACACTTTGCAAATCATGTTATATCTTACCATGAAACATAGAAATGAGATGCGATATCGCGTTTTAAGAATCATATGAACTCTATTGCTACGATACGTAAACATCTGCAATCGCTATTTCCTTGCAAGGAAGTGTCGCATTTACATTCATTTGAGGTGTAGAAGAGCAATACATAACACTTCGCAAATCATATTATATCTTACCATGAAACATAGAAATGAGATGCGATATCGCGTTTTAAGAAGCATTAGAACTCTATTGCTATGATACCTAGACATCTGCAGACGCTATTTCCTAACAAGGAAGTGTCGCATTTACATTCATTTGAAGTGTAGACAAGGAATACATGATACTTCGCAAATCATATTATATCTTACCATGAAACTTAGAAATGAGATGCGATATCGCGTTTTAAGAAGCATTAGAACTCTATTGCTACGATACCTAGACATCTGCAGACGCTATTTCCTAGCGAGGAAGTGTCGCATTTACATTCATTTGAAGTGTAGACGAGGAATACATAACACTTCGCAAATCATATTATGTCTTACCATGAAACATAGAAATGAGATGCGATATCGCGTTTTAAGAAGCATTAGAACTCTATTGCTACGATACCTAGACATCTGCAGACGCTATTTCCTAGCAAGGAAGTATCGCATTTTCAATCATTTGTAGTGTAGACGAGGAATACATGACACTTCGCAAATCATATTATATCTTACCATGAAACATGGAAATGAGATGCTATATCGCGTTTTATGAAGCATTAGAACACTATTGTTACGAGACGTAGACATCTGCAATCGCTATTTCCTTGCAAGGAAGTGTCGCATTTACATTCATTTGATGTGTAGACGAGGAATACATAACACTTCGCAAATCATATTATATCTTACCATGAAACATAGAAATGAGATGCGATATCGCGTTTTAAGAAGCATTAGAACTCTATTGCTACGATACCTAGACATCTGCAGACGCTATTTCCTAGCAAGGAAGTATCGCATTTACAATCACTTGTAGTGTAGACGAGGAATACATGACACTTCGCAAATCATATTATATCTTACCATGAAACATAGAAATGAGATGCGATGTCGCGTTTTAAGCATCATAAGAACTCTATTGCTACGATACGTAGACATCTGCAAACGCTATTTCCTTGCAAGGAAGTGTCGCATTTACATTCATTAGAAGTGTAGGCGAGGAATACGTGACACTTCGCAAATCATATTATATCTTACCATGAAACATAGAAATGACAATCGATATCGCGTTTTAAGAAGCATTAGAACTCTATTGCTACGATACCTAGACATCTGCAGACGCTATTTCCTAGCAAGGAAGTGTCGCATTTACATTCATTTGAAGTGTAGACGAGGAATACATGATACTTCGCAAATCATATTATATCTTACCATGAAACATAGAGATGAGATGCGATATAGCGTTTTAAGAATCATAAGAACTCTATTGCTACGATACGTAGACATCTGCAAACGCTATTTCCTTGCATGGAAGTGTCGCATTTACATTCATTTGAATCGTAGACGAGGAATGCAGAACACTTCGCAATAAATATTATATCTTATCATCAAACATAGATATGAGATGCAATATCTCGTTTTAAGAAGCATTAGAAAGCTATTGCTACGATACGTAGACATCTGCAAACGCTATTTCCTAGCGAGGAAGTATCGCATTCACATTCATTTGAAGTGTAGACGGGGAATACGTAACACTTTGCAAATCATGTTATATCTTACCATGAAACATAGAAATGAGATGCGATATCGCGTTTTAAGAATCATATGAACTCTATTGCTACGATACGTAAACATCTGCAATCGCTATTTCCTTGCAAGGAAGTGTCGCATTTACATTCATTTGAGGTGTAGAAGAGCAATACATAACACTTCGCAAATCATATTATATCTTACCATGAAACATAGAAATGAGATGCGATATCGCGTTTTAAGAAGCATTAGAACTCTATTGCTATGATACCTAGACATCTGCAGACGCTATTTCCTAACAAGGAAGTGTCGCATTTACATTCATTTGAAGTGTAGACAAGGAATACATGATACTTCGCAAATCATATTATATCTTACCATGAAACTTAGAAATGAGATGCGATATCGCGTTTTAAGAAGCATTAGAACTCTATTGCTACGATACCTAGACATCTGCAGACGCTATTTCCTAGCAAGGAAGTATCGCATTTACAATCACTTGTAGTGTAGACGAGGAATACATGACACTTCGCAAATCATATTATATCTTACCATGAAACATAGAAATGAGATGCGATGTCGCGTTTTAAGCATCATAAGAACTCTATTGCTACGATACGTAGACATCTGCAAACGCTATTTCCTTGCAAGGAAGTGTCGCATTTACATTCATTAGAAGTGTAGGCGAGGAATACGTGACACTTCGCAAATCATATTATATCTTACCATGAAACATAGAAATGAGAATCGATATCGCGTTTTAAGAAGCATTAGAACTCTATTGCTACGATACCTAGACATCTGCAGACGCTATTTCCTAGCAAGGAAGTGTCGCATTTACATTCATTTGAAGTGTAGACGAGGAATACATGATACTTCGCAAATCATATTATATCTTACCATGAAACATAGAGATGAGATGCGATATAGCGTTTTAAGAATCATAAGAACTCTATTGCTACGATACGTAGACATCTGCAAACGCTATTTCCTTGCATGGAAGTGTCGCATTTACATCCATTTGAATCGTAGACGAGGAATGCAGAACACTTCGCAATAAATATTATATCTTATCATCAAACATAGATATGAGATGCAATATCTCGTTTTAAGAAGCATTAGAAAGCTATTGCTACGATACGTAGACATCTGCAAACGCTATTTCCTAGCGAGGAAGTATCGCATTCACATTCATTTGAAGTGTAGACGGGGAATACGTAACACTTTGCAAATCATGTTATATCTTACCATGAAACATAGAAATGAGATGCGATATCGCGTTTTAAGAATCATATGAACTCTATTGCTACGATACGTAAACATCTGCAATCGCTATTTCCTTGCAAGGAAGTGTCGCATTTACATTCATTTGAGGTGTAGAAGAGCAATACATAACACTTCGCAAATCATATTATATCTTACCATGAAACATAGAAATGAGATGCGATATCGCGTTTTAAGAAGCATTAGAACTCTATTGCTATGATACCTAGACATCTGCAGACGCTATTTCCTAACAAGGAAGTGTCGCATTTACATTCATTTGAAGTGTAGACAAGGAATACATGATACTTCGCAAATCATATTATATCTTACCATGAAACTTAGAAATGAGATGCGATATCGCGTTTTAAGAAGCATTAGAACTCTATTGCTACGATACCTAGACATCTGCAGACGCTATTTCCTAGCAAGGAAGTGTCGCATTTACATTCATTTGAAGTGTTGACGAGGAATACATGATACTTCGCAAATCATATTATATCTTACCTTGAAACATAGAAATGAGATGCGATATCGCGTTTTAAGAATCATAAGAACTCTATTGCTACGATACGTAGACATCTGCAAACGGTATTTGCTTGCAAGGAAGTGTCGCATTTACATTCATTTGAATCGTAGACGAGGAATGCATAACACTTCGCAATAAATATTATATCTTATCAGGAAACATAGATATGAGATGCAATATCTCGTTTTAAGAAGCATTAGAACTCTATTGCTACGATACCTAGACATCTGCAGACGCTATTTCCTAGCAAGGAAGTATCGCATTTTCAATCATTTGTAGTGTAGACGAGGAATACATGACACTTCGCAAATCATATTATATCTTACCATGAAACATGGAAATGAGATGCGATATCGCGTTTTATGAAGCATTAGAACACTATTGCTACGAGACGTAGACATCTGCAATCGCTATTTCCTTGCAAGGAAGTGTCGCATTTACATTCATTTGAAGTGTAGACGAGGAATACAAAACACTTCGCAAATCATATTATATCTTACCATGAAACATAGAAATGAGATGCGATATCGCGTTTTAAGAAGCATTAGAACTCTATTGCTACGATACCTAGACATCTGCAGACGCTATTTCCTAGCAAAGAAGTGTCGCATTTACATTCATTTGAAGTGTAGACGAGGAATACATGATACTTCGCAAATCATATTATATCTTACCATGAAACATAGAAATGAGATGCGATATCGCGTTTTAAGAATCACAAGAACTCTATTGCTACGATACCTAGACATCTGCAGACGCTATTTCCTAGCAAGAAAGTATCGCATTTTCAATCATTTGTAGTGTAGACGAGGAATACATGACACTTCGCAAATCATATTATATCTTACCATGAAACATGGAAATGAGATGCTATATCGCGTTTTATGAAGCATTAGAACACTATTGTTACGAGACGTAGACATCTGCAATCGCTATTTCCTTGCAAGGAAGTGTCGCATTTACATTCATTTGAAGTGTAGACGAGGAATACATAACACTTCGCAAATCATATTATATCTTACCATGAAACATAGAAATGAGATGCGATATCGCGTTTTAAGAAGCATTAGAACTCTATTGCTACGATACCTAGACATCTGCAGACGCTATTTCCTAGCAAGGAAGTATCGCATTTACAATCATTTGTAGTGTAGACGAGGAATACATGACACTTCGCAAATCATATTATATCTTACCATGAGACATAGAAATGAGATGCGATGTCGCGTTTTAAGCATCATAAGAACTCTATTGCTACGATACGTAGACATCTGCAAACGCTATTTCCTTGCAAGGAAGTGTCGCATTTACATTCATTAGAAGTGTAGGCGAGGAATACGTGACACTTCGCAAATCATATTATATCTTACCATGAAACATAGAAATGAGAATCGATATCGCGTTTTAAGAAGCATTAGAATGCTATTGCTACGATACGTAGACATCTGCAAATGCTATTTCCTAGCGAGGAAGTATCGCATTCACATTCATTTGAAGTGTAGACAAGGAATACATAACACTTCGCAAATCATGTTATATCGTACCATGAAACATAGAAATGAGATGCGATATAGCGTTTTAAGAATCATATGAACTCTATTGCTACGAGACGTAGACATCTGCAATCGCTATTTCCTTGCAAGGAAGTGTCGCATTTACATTCATTTGAAGTGTAGACGAGGAGTACATAACACTTCGCAAATCATATTATATCTTACCATGAAACATAGAAATGAGATGCGATATCGCGTTTTAAGAAGCATTAGAACTCTATTGCAACGATACCTAGACATCTGCAGACGCTGTTTCCTAGCAAGGAAGTGTCGCATTTACATTCATTTGAAGTGTAGACGAGGAATACATGATACTTCGCAAATCATATTATATCTTACCATGAAACATAGAAATGAGATTCGATATCGCGTTTTAAGAAGCATTAGAAAGCTATTTCTACGATACGTAGACATCTGCAAACGCTATTTCCTAGCGAGGAAGTATCGCATTCACATTCATTTGAAGTGTAGACGAGGAATACATAACACTTCGCACATCATGTTATATCTTACCATGAAACATAGAAATGAGATGCGATATCGCGTTTTAAGTAGCATTAGAACTATATTGCTACGATACCTAGACATCTGCAGACGCTATTTCCTAGCAAGGAAGTGACGCATTTACATTCATTTGAAGTGTAGACGAGGAATACATGACACTTCGCAAATCATATTATATCTTACCATGAAACATGGAAATGAGATGCTATATCGCGTTTTATGAAGCATTAGAACACTATTGCTACGAGACGTAGACATCTGCAATCGCTATTTCCTTGCAAGGAAGTGTCGCATTTACATTCATTTGAAGTGTAGACGAGGAATACATAACACTTCGCAAATCATATTATATCTTACCTTGAAACATAGAAATGAGATGCGATATCGCGTTTTAAGGATCATAAGAACTCTATTGCTACGATACGTAGACATCTGCAAACGCTATTTGCTCGCAAGGAAGTGTCGCATTTACATTCATTTGAATCGTAGACGAGGAATGCATAACACTTCGCAATAAATATTATATCTTATCAGGAAACATTGATATGAGATGCAATATCTCGTTTTAAGAAGCATTTGAACTCTATTGCTTCGATACGTAGACATCTGCAAACGCTATTTCCTAGCAAGGAATTGTCGCATTTACATTCATTTGAAGTGTAGGCGAGGAATACGTGACACTTCGCAAATCATATTATATCTTACCATGAAACATAGAAATGAGAATCGATATCGCGTTTTAAGAAGCATTAGAAAGCTATTGCTACGATACGTAGACATCTGCAAATGCTATTTCCTAGCGAGGAAGTATCGCATTCACATTCATTTGAAGTGTAGACAAGGAATACATAACACTTCGCAAATCATGTTATATCTCACCATGAAACATAGAAATGAGATGCGATATCGCGTTTTAAGAAACATATGAACTCTATTGCTACGAGACGTAGACATCTGCAATCGCTATTTCCTTGCAAGGAAGTGTCGCATTTACATTCATTTGAAGTGTAGACGAGGAATACATAACACTTCGCAAATCATATTATGTCTTACCATGAAACATAGAAATGAGATGCGATATCGCGTTTTAAGAAGCATTAGAACTCTATTGCTACGATACCTAGACATCTGCAGACGCTATTTCCTAGCAAGGAAGTATCGCATTTTCAATCATTTGTAGTGTAGACGAGGAGTACATGACACTTCGCAAATCATATTATATCTTACCATGAAACATGGAAATGAGATGCTATATCGCGTTTTATGAAGCATTAGAACACTATTGTTACGAGACGTAGACATCTGCAATCGCTATTTCCTTGCAAGGAAGTGTCGCATTTACATTCATTTGAAGTGTAGACGAGGAATACATAACACATCGCAAATCATATTATATCTTACCATGAAACATAGAAATGAGATGCGATATCGCGTTTTAAGAAGCATTAGAACTCTATTGCTACGATACCTAGACATCTGCAGACGCTATTTCCTAGCAAGGAAGTATCGCATTTACAATCATTTGTAGTGTAGACGAGGAATACATGACACTTCGCAAATCATATTATATCTTACCATGAGAAATAGAAATGAGATGCGATGTCGCGTTTTAAGCATCATAAGAACTCTATTGCTACGATACGTAGACATCTGCAAACGCTATTTCCTTGCAAGGAAGTGTCGCATTTACATTCATTAGAAGTGTAGGCGAGGAATACGTGACACTTCGCAAATCATATTATATCTTACCATGAAACATAGAAATGAGAATCGATATCGCGTTTTAAGAAGCATTAGAATGCTATTGCTACGATACGTAGACATCTGCAAATGCTATTTCCTAGCGAGGAAGTATCGCATTCACATTCATTTGAAGTGTAGACAAGGAATACATAACACTTCGCAAATCATGTTATATCTTACCATGAAACATAGAAATGAGATGCGATATCGCGTTTTAAGAATCATATGAACACCATTGCTACGAGACGTAGACATCTGCAATCGCTATTTCCTTGCAAGGAAGTGTCGCATTTACATTCATTTGAATTGTAGACGAGGAGTACATAACACTTCGCAAATCATATTATATCTTACCATGAAACATAGAAATGAGATGCGATATCGCGTTTTAAGAAGCATTTGAACTCTATTGCTTCGATACGTAGACATCTGCGAACGCTATTTCCTAGCGAGGAAGTGTCGCATTTACATTCATTTGAAGTGTAGACGAGGAATACATAACACCTCGCAAATCATATTATATCCTACCATGAAACATAGAAATGAGATTCGATATCGCGTTTTAAGAAGCATTAGAAAGCTATTGCTACGATACGTAGACATCTGCGAACGCTATTTCCTAGCGAGGAAGTATCGCATTCACATTCATTTGAAGTGTAGACGATGAATACATAACACTTCGCAAATCATGTTATATCTTACCATGAAACATAGAAATGAGATGCGATATCGCGTTTTAAGTAGCATTAGAACTCTATTGCTACGATACCTAGACATTTGCAGACGCTATTTCCTAGCAAGGAAGTGTCGCATTTACATTCATTTGAAGTGTAGACGAGGAATACATGATACTTCGCAAATCATATTATATCTTACCATGAAACATAGAAATGAGATGCGATATCGCGTTTTAAGAATCATATGAACTCTATTGCTACGAGACGTAGACATCTGCAATCGCTATTTCCTTGCAAGGAAGTGTCGCATTTACATTCATTTGAAGTGTAGACGAGGAATACATAACACTTCGCAAATCATATTATGTCTTACCATGAAACATAGAAATGAGATGCGATATCGCGTTTTAAGAAGCATTAGAACTCTATTGCTGCGATACCTAGACATCTGCAGACGCTATTTCCTAGCAAGGAAGTATCGCATTTTCAATCATTTGTAGTGTAGACGAGGAATACATGACACTTCGCAAATCATATTATATCTTACCATGAAACATGGAAATGAGATGCGATATCGCGTTTTATGAAGCATTAGAACACTATTGCTACGAGACGTAGACATCTGCAATCGCTATTTCCTTGCAAGGAAGTGTCGCATTTACATTCATTTGAAGTGTAGACGAGGAATACATAACACTTCGCAAATCATATTATATCTTACCATGAAACATAGAAATGAGATGCGATATCGCGTTTTAAGAATCATAAGAACTCTATTGCTGCGATACGTAGACATCTGCAAACGCTATTTCCTTGCAAGGAAGTGTCACATTTACATTCATTTGAAGTGTAGACGAGGAATACATAACACTTCGCAAATCATATTATATCTTACCATGAAACATAGAAATGAGATGCGATATCGCGTTTTAAGAAGCATTAGAACTCTATTGCTACGATACCTAGACATCTGCAGACGCTATTTCCTAGCAAGGAAGTATCGCATTTTCAATCATTTGTAGTGTAGACGAGGAATACATGACACTTCGCAAATCGTATTATATCTTACCATGAAACATGGAAATGAGACGCTATATCGCGTTTTATGAAGCATTAGAACACTATTGCTACGAGACGTAGACATCTGCAATCGCTATTTCCTTGCAAGGAAGTGTCGCATTTACATTCATTTGAAGTGTAGACGAGGAATACATAACACTTCGCAAATCATATTATATCTTACCATGAAACATAGAAATGAGATGCGATATCGCGTTTTAAGAAGCATTAGAACTCTATTGCTACGATACCTAGACATCTGCAGACACTATTTCCTAGCAAGGAAGTATCGCATTTACAATCATTTGTAGTGTAGACGAGGAATACATGACACTTCGCAAATCATATTATATCTTACCATGAAACATAGAAATGAGATGCGATATCGCGTTTTAAGAAGCATTAGAACTCTATTGCAACGATACCTAGACATCTGCAGACGCTATTTCCTAGCAAGGAAGTGTCGCATTTACATTCATTTGAAGTGTAGACGAGGAATACATGATACTTCGCAAATCATATTATATCTTACCATGAAACATAGAAATGAGATGCGATATCGCGTTTTAAGAAGCATTTGAACTCTATTGCTTCGATACGTAGACATCTGCGAACGCTATTTCCTAGCGAGGAAGTGTCGCATTTACATTCATTTGAAGTGTAGACGAGGAATACATAACACTTCGCAAATCATATTATATCTTACCATGAAACATAGAAATGAGATTCGATATCGCGTTTTAAGAAGCATTAGAAAGCTATTGCTACGATACGTGGACATCTGCAAACGCTATTTCCTAGCGAGGAAGTATCGCATTCACATTCATTTGAAGTGTAGACGAGGAATACATAACACTTCGCAAATCATGTTATATCTTACCATGAAACATAGAAATGAGATGCGATATCGCGTTTTAAGTAGCATTAGAACTCTATTGCTACGATACCTAGACATCTGCAGACGCTATTTCCTAGCAAGGAAGTGTCGCATTTACATTCATTTGAAGTGTAGACGAGGAATACATGACACTTCGCAAATCATATTATATCTTACCATGAAACATGGAAATGAGATGCTATATCGCGTTTTATGAAGCATTAGAACACTATTGCTACGAGACGTAGACATCTGCAATCGCTATTTCCTTGCAAGGAAGTGTCGCATTTACATTCATTTGAAGTGTAGACGAGGAATACATAACACTTCGCAAATCATATTATATCTTACCATGAAACATAGAAATGAGATGCGATATCGCGTTTTAAGAAGCATTAGAACTCTATTGCTACGATACCTAGACATCTGCAGACGCTATTTCCTAGCAAGGATGTATCGCATTTACAATCATTTGTAGTGTAGACGAGGAATACATGACACTTCGCAAATCATATTATATCTTACCATGAAACATAGAAATGGGATGCGATGTCGCGTTTTAAGCATCATAAGAACTCTATTGCTACGATACGTAGACATCTGCAAACGCTATTTCCTTGCAAGGAAGTGTCGCATTTACATTCATTAGAAGTGTAGGCGAGGAATACGTGACACTTCGCAAATCATATTATATCTTACCATGAAACATAGAAATGAGAATCGATATCGCGTTTTAAGAAGCATTAGAATGCTATTGCTACGATACGTAGACATCTGCAATCGCTATTTCCTTGCAAGGAAGTGTCGTATTTACATTCATTTGAAGTGTAGACGAGGAATACATAACACTTCGCAAATCATATTATATCTTACCATGAAACATAGAAATGAGATGCGATATCGCGTTTTAAGAAGCATTAGAACTCTATTGCTACGATACCTAGACATCTGCAGACGCTATTTCCTAGCAAGGATGTATCGCATTTACAATCATTTGTAGTGTAGACGAGGAATACATGACACTTCGCAAATCATATTATATCTTACCATGAAACATAGAAATGAGATGCGATGTCGCGTTTAAAGCATCATAAGAACTCTATTGCTACGATACGTAGACATCTGCAAACGCTATTTCCTTGCAAGGAAGTGTCGCATTTACATTCATTAGAAGTGTAGGCGAGGAATACGTGACACTTCGCAAATCATATTATATCTTACCATGAAACATAGAAATGAGAATCGATATCGCGTTTTAAGAAGCATTAGAATGCTATTGCTACGATACGTAGACATCTGCAAATGCTATTTCCTAGCGAGGAAGTATCGCATTCACATTCATTTGAAGTGTAGACAAGGAATACATAACACTTCGCAAATCATGTTATATCTTACCATGAAACATAGAAATGAGATGCGATATCGCGTTCTAAGAATCATATGAACTCTATTGCTACGAGACGTAGACATCTGCAATCGCTATTTCCTTGCAAGGAAGTGTCGCATTTACATTCATTTGAATTGTAGACGAGGAGTACATAACACTTCGCAAATCATATTATATCTTACCATGAAACATAGAAATGGGATGCGATATCGCGTTTTAAGAAGCATTAGAACTCTATTGCAACGATACCTAGACATCTGCAGACGCTATTTCCTAGCAAGGAAGTGTCGCATTTACATTCATTTGAAGTGTAGACGAGGAATACATGATACTTCGCAAATCATATTATGTCTTACCATGAAACATAGAAATGAGATGCGATATCGCGTTTTAAGAAGCATTTGAACTCTATTGCTTCGATACGTAGACATCTGCGAACGCTATTTCCTAGCGAGGAAGTGTCGCATTTACATTCATTTGAAGTGTAGACGAGGAATACATAACACTTCGCAAATCATATTATATCTTACCATGAAACATAGAAATGAGATGCGATATCGCGTTTTAAGCATCATAAGAACTCTATTGCTACGATACGTAGACATCTGCAAACGCTATTTCCTTGCAAGGAAGTGTCGCATTTACATTCATTAGAAGTGTAGGCGAGGAATACGTGACACTTCGCAAATCATATTATATCTTACCATGAAACATAGAAATGAGAATCGATATCGCGTTTTAAGAAGCATTAGAATGCTATTGCTACGATACGTAGACATCTGCAAATGCTATTTCCTAGCGAGGAAGTATCGCATTCACATTCATTTGAAGTGTAGACAAGGAATACATAACACTTCGCAAATCATGTTATATCTTACCATGAAACATAGAAATGAGATGCGATATCGCGTTTTAAGAAGCATTAGAACTCTATTGCAACGATACGTAGACATCTGCAAACGCTATTTCCTTGCAAGGAAGTGTCGCATTTACATTCATTTGAATCGTTGACGAGGAATGCATAACACTTCGCAAAGAATATTATATCTTATCAGGAAACATAGATATGAGATGCAATATCTCGTTTTAAGAATCATATGAACTCTATTGCTACGACACGTAGACATCTGCAGACGCTATTGCCTAGCAAGTAAGTGTCGCATTTACATTCATTTGAAGTGTAGACGAGGAATACGTGATACTTCGCAAATCATATTATATCTTACCATGAAACATAGAAATGAGATGCGATATCGCGTTTTAAGAATCGTATGAACTCTATTGCTACGATTCGTAGACATCTGCAAACGCTATTTCCTTGCAAGGAAGTGTCGCATTTACATTCATTTGAATCGTAGACGAGGAATGCATAACACTTCGCAATGAATATTATATCTTATCATGAAACATAGATATGAGATGCGATATCGCGTTTTAAGAAGCATTAGAACTCTATTGCTACGATACGTAGACATCTGCAAACGCTATTTCCTAGCGAGGAAGTATCGCATTCACATTCATTTGAAGTGTAGACGAGGAATACATGACACTTCGCAAATCATATTATATCTTACCATGAAACGTAGAAATGAGATGCAATATAGCGTTTTAAGAAGCATTAGAAAGCTATTGCTACGATACGTAGACATCTGCAAATGCTATTTCCTAGCGAGGAAGTATCGCATTCACATTCATTTGAAGTGTAGACGAGGAAAACATAACACTTCGCAAATCATGTTATATCTTACCATGAAACATAGAAATGAGATTCGATATCGCGTTTTAAGATGCATTAGAAAGCTATTGCTACGATACGTAGACATCTGCAGACGCTATTTCCTAGCAAGGAAGTGTCGCATTTACATTCATTTGAAGTGTAGACGAGGAATACATGATACTTCGCAAATCATATTATATCTTACCATGAAACATAGAAATGAGATGCGATATCGCGTTTGAAGAAGCATTTGAACTCTATTGCTTCGATACGTAGACATCTGCGAACGCTATTTCCTAACGAGGAAGTATCGCATTCACATTCATTTGAAGTGTAGACGAGGAATACATAACACTTCGCAAATCATGTTATATCTTACCATGAAACATAGAAATGAGATGCGATATCGCGTTTTAAGTAGCATTAGAACTCTATTGCTACGATACCTAGACATCTGCAGACGCTATTTCCTAGCAAGGAAGTGTCGCATTTACATTCATTTGAAGTGTAGACGAGGAGTACATAACACTTCGCAAATCATATTATATCTTACCATGAAACATAGAAATGAGATGCGATATCGCGTTTTAAGAAGCATTAGAACTCTATTGCAACGATACCTAGACATCTGCAGACGCTATTTCCTAGCAAGGAAGTGTCGCATTTACATTCATTTGAAGTGTAGACGAGGAATACATGATACTTCGCAAATCATATTATATCTTACCATGAAACATAGAAATGAGATGCGATATCGCGTTTTAAGAAGCATTTGAACTCTATTGCTTCGATACGTAGACATCTGCGAACGCTATTTCCTAGCGAGGAAGTGTCGCATTTACATTCATTTGAAGTGTAGACGAGGAATACATAACACTTCGCAAATCATATTATATCTTACCATGAAACATAGAAATGAGATTCGATATCGCGTTTTAAGAAGCATTAGAAAGCTATTGCTACGATACGTGGACATCTGCAAACGCTATTTCCTAGCGAGGAAGTATCGCATTCACATTCATTTGAAGTGTAGACGAGGAATACATAACACTTCGCAAATCATGTTATATCTTACCATGAAACATAGAAATGAGA
This sequence comes from Xylocopa sonorina, assembly GCF_050948175.1. NCBI lineage: Eukaryota > Metazoa > Arthropoda > Insecta > Hymenoptera > Apidae > Xylocopa > Xylocopa sonorina. The sequence continues at coordinate 1,018,757 of NW_027490148.1, forward strand.
TGCGATATCGCGTTTTAAGTAGCATTAGAACTCTATTGCTACGATACCTAGACATCTGCAGACGCTATTTCCTAGCAAGGAAGTGTCGCATTTACATTCATTTGAAGTGTAGACGAGGAATACATGACACTTCGCAAATCATATTATATCTTACCATGAAACATGGAAATGAGATGCTATATCGCGTTTTATGAAGCATTAGAACACTATTGCTACGAGACGTAGACATCTGCAATCGCTATTTCCTTGCAAGGAAGTGTCGCATTTACATTCATTTGAAGTGTAGACGAGGAATACATAACACTTCGCAAATCATATTATATCTTACCATGAAACATAGAAATGAGATGCGATATCGCGTTTTAAGAAGCATTAGAACTCTATTGCTACAATACCTAGACATCTGCAGACGCTATTTCCTAGCAAGGATGTATCGCATTTACAATCATTTGTAGTGTAGACGAGGAATACATGACACTTCGCAAATCATATTATATCTTACCATGAAACATAGAAATGAGATGCGATGTCGCGTTTTAAGCATCATAAGAACTCTATTGCTACGATACGTAGACATCTGCAAACGCTATTTCCTTGCAAGGAAGTGTCGCATTTACATTCATTAGAAGTGTAGGCGAGGAATACGTGACACTTCGCAAATCATATTATATCTTACCATGAAACATAGAAATGAGAATCGATATCGCGTTTTAAGAAGCATTAGAATGCTATTGCTACGATACGTAGACATCTGCAATCGCTATTTCCTTGCAAGGAAGTGTCGTATTTACATTCATTTGAAGTGTAGACGAGGAATACATAACACTTCGCAAATCATATTATATCTTACCATGAAACATAGAAATGAGATGCGATATCGCGTTTTAAGAAGCATTAGAACTCTATTGCTACGATACCTAGACATCTGCAGACGCTATTTCCTAGCAAGGATGTATCGCATTTACAATCATTTGTAGTGTAGACGAGGAATACATGACACTTCGCAAATCATATTATATCTTACCATGAAACATAGAAATGAGATGCGATGTCGCGTTTAAAGCATCATAAGAACTCTATTGCTACGATACGTAGACATCTGCAAACGCTATTTCCTTGCAAGGAAGTGTCGCATTTACATTCATTAGAAGTGTAGGCGAGGAATACGTGACACTTCGCAAATCATATTATATCTTACCATGAAACATAGAAATGAGAATCGATATCGCGTTTTAAGAAGCATTAGAATGCTATTGCTACGATACGTAGACATCTGCAAATGCTATTTCCTAGCGAGGAAGTATCGCATTCACATTCATTTGAAGTGTAGACAAGGAATACATAACACTTCGCAAATCATGTTATATCTTACCATGAAACATAGAAATGAGATGCGATATCGCGTTTTAAGAATCATATGAACTCTATTGCTACGAGACGTAGACATCTGCAATCGCTATTTCCTTGCAAGGAAGTGTCGCATTTACATTCATTTGAATTGTAGACGAGGAGTACATAACACTTCGCAAATCATATTATATCTTACCATGAAACATAGAAATGGGATGCGATATCGCGTTTTAAGAAGCATTAGAACTCTATTGCAACGATACCTAGACATCTGCAGACGCTATTTCCTAGCAAGGAAGTGTCGCATTTACATTCATTTGAAGTGTAGACGAGGAATACATGATACTTCGCAAATCATATTATGTCTTACCATGAAACATAGAAATGAGATGCGATATCGCGTTTTAAGAAGCATTTGAACTCTATTGCTTCGATACGTAGACATCTGCGAACGCTATTTCCTAGCGAGGAAGTGTCGCATTTACATTCATTTGAAGTGTAGACGAGGAATACATAACACTTCGCAAATCATATTATATCTTACCATGAAACATAGAAATGAGATGCGATATCGCGTTTTAAGAAGCATTAGACTCTATTGCTACGATACCTAGACATCTGCAGACGCTATTTCCTAGCAAGGAAGTATCGCATTTTCAATCATTTGTAGTGTAGACGAGGAATACATGACACTTCGCAAATCATATTATATCTTACCATGAAACATGGAAATGAGATGCTATATCGCGTTTTATGAAGCATTAGAACACTATTGCTACGAGACGTAGACATCTGCAATCGCTATTTCCTTGCAAGGAAGTGTCGCATTTACATTCATTTGAAGTGTAGACGAGGAATACATAACACTTCGCAAATCATATTACATCTTACCATGAAACATAGAAATGAGATGCGATGTCGCGTTTTAAGCATCATAAGAACTCTATTGCTACGATACGTAGACATCTGCAAACGCTATTTCCTTGCAAGGAAGTGTCGCATTTACATTCATTAGAAGTGTAGGCGAGGAATACGTGACACTTCGCAAATCATATTATATCTTACCATGAAACATAGAAATGAGAATCGATATCGCGTTTTAAGAAGCATTAGAATGCTATTGCTACGATACGTAGACATCTGCAAATGCTATTTCCTAGCGAGGAAGTATCGCATTCACATTCATTTGAAGTGTAGACAAGGAATACATAACACTTCGCAAATCATGTTATATCTTACCATGAAACATAGAAATGAGATGCGATATCGCGTTTTAACAATCATATGAACTCTATTGCTACGAGACGTAGACATCTGCAATCGCTATTTCCTTGCAAGGAAGTGTCGCATTTACATTCATTTGAATTGTAGACGAGGAGTACATAACACTTCGCAAATCATATTATATCTTACCATGAAACATAGAAATGAGATGCGATATCGCGTTTTAAGAAGCATTAGAACTCTATTGCAACGATACCTAGACATCTGCAGACGCTATTTCCTAGCAAGGAAGTGTCGCATTTACATTCATTTGAAGTGTAGACGAGGAATACATGATACTTCGCAAATCATATTATATCTTACCATGAAACATAGAAATGAGATGCGATATCGCGTTTTAAGAAGCATTAGAACTCTATTGCTACTATACGTAGACATCTGCAGACGCTATTGCCTAGCAAGGAAGTGTCGCATTTACATTCATTTGAAGTGTAGACGAGGAATACATGACACTTCGCAAATCATATTATATCTTACCATGAAACGTAGAAATGAGATGCAATATAGCGTTTTAAGAAGCATTAGAAAGCTATTGCTACGATACGTAGACATCTGCAAATGCTATTTCCTAGCGAGGAAGTATCGCATTCACATTCATTTGAAGTGTAGACGAGGAAAACATAACACTTCGCAAATCATGTTATATCTTACCATGAAACATAGAAATGAGATTCGATATCGCGTTTTAAGATGCATTAGAAAGCTATTGCTACGATACGTAGACATCTGCAGACGCTATTTCCTAGCAAGGAAGTGTCGCATTTACATTCATTTGAAGTGTAGACGAGGAATACATGATACTTCGCAAATCATATTATATCTTACCATGAAACATAGAAATGAGATGCGATATCGCGTTTGAAGAAGCATTTGAACTCTATTGCTTCGATACGTAGACATCTGCGAACGCTATTTCCTAGCGAGGAAGTATCGCATTCACATTCATTTGAAGTGTAGACGAGGAATACATAACACTTCGCAAATCATGTTATATCTTACCATGAAACATAGAAATGAGATGCGATATCGCGTTTTAAGTAGCATTAGAACTCTATTGCTACGATACCTAGACATCTGCAGACGCTATTTCCTAGCAAGGAAGTGTCGCATTTACATTCATTTGAAGTGTAGACGAGGAGTACATAACACTTCGCAAATCATATTATATCTTACCATGAAACATAGAAATGAGATGCGATATCGCGTTTTAAGAAGCATTAGAACTCTATTGCAACGATACCTAGACATCTGCAGACGCTATTTCCTAGCAAGGAAGTGTCGCATTTACATTCATTTGAAGTGTAGACGAGGAATACATGATACTTCGCAAATCATATTATATCTTACCATGAAACATAGAAATGAGATGCGATATCGCGTTTTAAGAAGCATTTGAACTCTATTGCTTCGATACGTAGACATCTGCGAACGCTATTTCCTAGCGAGGAAGTGTCGCATTTACATTCATTTGAAGTGTAGACGAGGAATACATAACACTTCGCAAATCATATTATATCTTACCATGAAACATAGAAATGAGATTCGATATCGCGTTTTAAGAAGCATTAGAAAGCTATTGGTACGATACGTGGACATCTGCAAACGCTATTTCCTAGCGAGGAAGTATCGCATTCACATTCATTTGAAGTGTAGACGAGGAATACATAACACTTCGCAAATCATGTTATATCTTACCATGAAACATAGAAATGAGATGCGATATCGCGTTTTAAGTAGCATTAGAACTCTATTGCTACGATACCTAGACATCTGCAGACGCTATTTCCTAGCAAGGAAGTGTCGCATTTACATTCATTTGAAGTGTAGACGAGGAATACATGACACTTCGCAAATCATATTATATCTTACCATGAAACATGGAAATGAGATGCTATATCGCGTTTTATGAAGCATTAGAACACTATTGCTACGAGACGTAGACATCTGCAATCGCTATTTCCTTGCAAGGAAGTGTCGCATTTACATTCATTTGAAGTGTAGACGAGGAATACATAACACTTCGCAAATCATATTATATCTTACCATGAAACATAGAAATGAGATGCGATATCGCGTTTTAAGAAGCATTAGAACTCTATTGCTACAATACCTAGACATCTGCAGACGCTATTTCCTAGCAAGGATGTATCGCATTTACAATCATTTGTAGTGTAGACGAGGAATACATGACACTTCGCAAATCATATTATATCTTACCATGAAACATAGAAATGAGATGCGATGTCGCGTTTTAAGCATCATAAGAACTCTATTGCTACGATACGTAGACATCTGCAAACGCTATTTCCTTGCAAGGAAGTGTCGCATTTACATTCATTAGAAGTGTAGGCGAGGAATACGTGACACTTCGCAAATCATATTATATCTTACCATGAAACATAGAAATGAGAATCGATATCGCGTTTTAAGAAGCATTAGAATGCTATTGCTACGATACGTAGACATCTGCAATCGCTATTTCCTTGCAAGGAAGTGTCGTATTTACATTCATTTGAAGTGTAGACGAGGAATACATAACACTTCGCAAATCATATTATATCTTACCATGAAACATAGAAATGAGATGCGATATCGCGTTTTAAGAAGCATTAGAACTCTATTGCTACGATACCTAGACATCTGCAGACGCTATTTCCTAGCAAGGATGTATCGCATTTACAATCATTTGTAGTGTAGACGAGGAATACATGACACTTCGCAAATCATATTATATCTTACCATGAAACATAGAAATGAGATGCGATGTCGCGTTTAAAGCATCATAAGAACTCTATTGCTACGATACGTAGACATCTGCAAACGCTATTTCCTTGCAAGGAAGTGTCGCATTTACATTCATTAGAAGTGTAGGCGAGGAATACGTGACACTTCGCAAATCATATTATATCTTACCATGAAACATAGAAATGAGAATCGATATCGCGTTTTAAGAAGCATTAGAATGCTATTGCTACGATACGTAGACATCTGCAAATGCTATTTCCTAGCGAGGAAGTATCGCATTCACATTCATTTGAAGTGTAGACAAGGAATACATAACACTTCGCAAATCATGTTATATCTTACCATGAAACATAGAAATGAGATGCGATATCGCGTTTTAAGAATCATATGAACTCTATTGCTACGAGACGTAGACATCTGCAATCGCTATTTCCTTGCAAGGAAGTGTCGCATTTACATTCATTTGAATTGTAGACGAGGAGTACATAACACTTCGCAAATCATATTATATCTTACCATGAAACATAGAAATGGGATGCGATATCGCGTTTTAAGAAGCATTAGAACTCTATTGCAACGATACCTAGACATCTGCAGACGCTATTTCCTAGCAAGGAAGTGTCGCATTTACATTCATTTGAAGTGTAGACGAGGAATACATGATACTTCGCAAATCATATTATGTCTTACCATGAAACATGGAAATGAGATGCTATATCGCGTTTTATGAAGCATTAGAACACTATTGCTACGAGACGTAGACATCTGCAATCGCTATTTCCTTGCAAGGAAGTGTCGCATTTACATTCATTTGAAGTGTAGACGAGGAATACATAACACTTCGCAAATCATATTACATCTTACCATGAAACATAGAAATGAGATGCGATGTCGCGTTTTAAGCATCATAAGAACTCTATTGCTACGATACGTAGACATCTGCAAACGCTATTTCCTTGCAAGGAAGTGTCGCATTTACATTCATTAGAAGTGTAGGCGAGGAATACGTGACACTTCGCAAATCATATTATATCTTACCATGAAACGTAGAAATGAGATGCGATATCGCGTTTTAAGAAGCACTAGAACTCTATTGCTACGATACCTAGGTATCTGCAGACGCTATTTCCTAGCAAGGAAGTGTCGCATTTACATTCATTTGAAGTGTAGACGAGGAATACATGACACTTCGCAAATCATATTATATCTTACCATGAAACATAGGAATGAGATGCGATATCGCGTTTTAAGAAGCATTAGAAAGCTATTGCTACAATACGTAGACATCTGCAAACGCTATTTCCTAGCGAGGAAGTATCGCATTCACATTCATTTGAAGTGTAGACGAGGAATACATGACACTTCGCAAATCATATTATATCTTACCATGAAACATAGAAATGAGATGCGATATCGCGTTTTAAGAATCATAAGAACTCTATTGCTACGATAGATAGACATCTGCAAACGCTATTTCCTTGCAAGGAAGTGTCGCATTTACATTCATTTGAAGTATAGACGAGGAATACATAACACTTCGCAAATCATATTACATCTTACCATGAAACATAGAAATGAGATGCGATATCGCGTTTTAATATGCATTAGAACTCTATTGCTACGATACCTAGATATCTGCAGACGCTATTTCCTAGCAAGGAAGTGTGGCATTTACATTCATTTGAAGTGTAGACGAGGAATACATAACACTTCGCAAATCATATTATATCTTACCATGAAACATAGAAATGAGATGCGATATGGCGTTTTAGGAAGCATTACAACTCTATTGCTACGATAGGTAGACATCTGCAAACGCTATTTCCTTGCAAGGAAGTGTGGCATTTACATTCATTTGAAGTGTAGACGAGGAATACATAACACTTCGCAAATCATATTATATCTTACCATGAAACATAGAAATGAGATGCGATATCGCGTTTTAAGAAGCATTAGAACTCTATCGCTACGATACCTAGACATCTGCAGACGCTATTTCCTAGCAAGGAAGTGTCGCATTTACATTCATTTGAAGTGTAGACGAGGAATACATGACACTTCGCAAATCATATTATATCTTACCATGAAACATTGAATTGAGATGCGATATCGCGTATTAAGAATCACAAGAACTCCATTGCTACGATACGTAGACATCTGCAAACGCTATTTCCTTGCAAGGAAGTGTCGCATTTACATTCATTTGAAGTGTAGACGAGGAATACATAACACTTCGCAAATCATATTATATCTTACCATGAAACATAGAAATGAGATGCGATATCGCGTATTAAGAAGCATTAGAAATCTATTGCTACGATACCTAGACATCTGCAGACGCTATTTCCTAGCAAGGAAGTGTGGCATTTACATTCATTTGAAGTGTAGACGAGGAATACATAACACTTCGCAAATCATATTATATCTTACCATGAAACATAGAAATGAGATGCGATATGGCGTTTTAAGAAGCATTACAACTCTATTGCTACGATAGGTAGACATCTGCAAACGCTATTTCCTTGCAAGGAAGTGTGGCATTTACATTCATTTGAAGTGTAGACGAGGAATACATAACACTTCGCAAATCATATTATATCTTACCATGAAACATAGAAATGAGATGCGATATCGCGTTTTAAGAAGCATTAGAACTCTATCGCTACGATACCTAGACATCTGCAGACGCTATTTCCTAGCAAGGAAGTGTCGCATTTACATTCATTTGAAGTGTAGACGAGGAATACATAACACTTCGCAAGTCATATTATATCTTACAATGAAATATAGAAATGAGATGCGATATAGCGTTTTAAGAAGCATTTTAACTCTATCGCTACGATACCTAGACATCTGCAGACGCTATTTCCTAGCAAGGAAGTGTCGCATTTACATTCATTTGAAGTGTAGACGAGGAATACATGACACTTCGCAAATCATATTATATCTTACCATGAAACATTGAATTGAGATGCGATATCGCGTATTAAGAATCACAAGAACTCCATTGCTACGATACGTAGACATCTGCAAACGCTATTTCCTTGCAAGGAAGTGTCGCATTTACATTCATTTGAAGTGTAGACGAGGAATACATAACACTTCGCAAATCATATTATATCTTACCATGAAACATAGAAATGAGATGCGATATCGCGTATTAAGAAGCATTAGAAATCTATTGCCACGATACCTAGACATCTGCAGACGCTATTTCCTAGCAAGGAAGTGTCGCATTTACATTCATTTGAAGTGTAGACGAGGAATACATAACACTTCGCAAATCATATTATATCTTACCATGAAACATAGAAATGAGATGCGATATCCCGTTTTAAGAATCATAAAAACTCTATTGCTACGATACGTAGACATCTGCAAACGCTATTTCCTAGCGAGGAAGTGTCGCTTTCACATTCACTTGAAGTGTAGACGAGGAATACATGCCACTTCGCAAATCATATTATATCTTACCATGAAACATAGAATTGAGATGCGATATCGCGTTTTAAGAATCATAAGAACTCCATTGCTACGATACGTAGACATCTGCAAACGCTATTTCCTAGCAAGGAAGTGTCGCATTTACATTCATTTGAAGTGTAGACGAGGAATACATAGCACTTCGCAAATCATATTATATTATACTATGAAACATAGAAATGAGATGCGATATCGCGTTTTAAGAATCATAAGAACCCTATTGCTACGATACGTAGACATCTGCAAACGCTATTTCCTTGCAAGGAAGTGTCGCATTTACATTCATTTGAATCGTAGACGAGGAATGCATAACACTTCGCAACGAATATTATATCTTATCATGATAGATAGATATGAGATGCTATATCTCGTTTTAAGAAGAATTTGAACTCTATTGCTACGATACCTAGACATCTGCAGACGCTATTTCTTTGCAAGGAAGTGTCGCATTTACATTCATTTGAATTGTAGACGAGGAATGCATAACACTTCGCAATGAATATTATATCTTATCACGAAACATAGATATGAGATGCAATATCTCGATTTAAGAACCATTAGAACTCTATTGCTACGATACCTAGACATCTGCAGACGCTATTTCCTAGCAGGGAAGTGTCGCATTTACAATCATTTGAAGTGTAGACGAGGAATACATAGCACTTCGCAAATCATATTATATCTTATCATGAAAGATAGATATGAGATGCTATATCTCGTTTTAAGAAGAATTTGAACTCTATTGCTACGATACCTAGACATCTGCAGACGCTATTTCCTAGCAAGGAAGTGCCGCATTTACATTCATTTGAAGTGTAGACGAGGAATACATGACACTTCGCAAATCATGTTATATCTTACCATGAAACATAGAAATGAGATGCGATATCGCGTTTTAAGGATCATAAAAACTCTATTGCTACGATACGTAGACATCTGCAAACGCTATTTCCTAGCGAGGAAGTGTCGCTTTCACATTCATTTGAAGTGCAGACGAGGAATACATGACACTTCGCAAATCATATTATATCTTACCATGAAACATAGAATTGAGATGCGATATCGCGTATTAAGAATCATAAGAACTCCATTGCTACGATACGTAGACATCTGCAAACGCTATTTCCTTGCAAGGAAGTGTCGCATTTACATTCATTTGAAGTGTAGACGAGGAATACATGACACTTTGCAAATCATATTATATCTTACCATGAAACATAGAATTGAGATGCGATATCGCGTTTTAAGTAGCATTAGAACACTGTTGCTACGATAGGTAGACATCTGCAAACGCTGTTTCCTTACAAGGAAGTGTCGCATTTACATTCATTCGAAGTGTAGACGAGGAATACATAACACGTCGCAAATCATATTATATCTTACGATGAAACATAGAAATGAGATGCGATTTCGCGTTTTAAGAAGCATCAGAACTCTATTGCTACGATACCTAGACATCTGCAGACGATATTTCCTAGCAAGGAAGTGTCGCATTTACATTCATTTGAAGTGTAGACGAGGAATACATGACACTTCGCAAATCATATTATATCTTACCATGAAACATAGAAGTGAGATGCGATATCGCGTTTTACGAATCATAAGAACTCTATTGCTACGATACGTAGGCATCTACAAACGCTATTTCCTTGCAGGGAAGTGCCGCATTTACATTCATTTGAAGTGTAGACGAGGAATACATGACACTTCGCAAATCATATTATATCTTACCATGAAACGTAGAAATGAGATGCGATATCGCGTTTTAAGAAGCACTAGAACTCTATTGCTACGATACCTAGGTATCTGCAGACGCTATTTCCTAGCAAGGAAGTGTCGCATTTACATTCATTTGAAGTGTAGACGAGGAATACATGACACTTCGCAAATCATATTATATCTTACCATGAAACATAGGAATGAGATGCGATATCGCGTTTTAAGAAGCATTAGAAAGCTATTGCTACGATACGTAGACATCTGCAAACGCTATTTCCTAGCGAGGAAGTATCGCATTCACATTCATTTGAAGTGTAGACGAGGAATACATGACACTTCGCAAATCATATTATATCTTACCATGAAACATAGAAATGAGATGCGATATCGCGTTTTAAGAATCATAAGAACTCTATTGCTACGATAGGTAGACATCTGCAAACGCTATTTCCTTGCAAGGAAGTGTCGCATTTACATTCATTTGAAGTATAGACGAGGAATACATAACACTTCGCAAATCATATTACATCTTACCATGAAACATAGAAATGAGATGCGATATCGCGTTTTAATATGCATTAGAACTCTATTGCTACGATACCTAGATATCTGCAGACGCTATTTCCTAGCAAGGAAGTGTGGCATTTACATTCATTTGAAGTGTAGACGAGGAATACATAACACTTCGCAAATCATATTATATCTTACCATGAAACATAGAAATGAGATGCGATATGGCGTTTTAGGAAGCATTACAACTCTATTGCTACGATAGGTAGACATCTGCAAACGCTATTTCCTTGCAAGGAAGTGTGGCATTTACATTCATTTGATGTGTAGACGAGGAATACATAACACTTCGCAAATCATATTATATCTTACCATGAAACATAGAAATGAGATGCGATATCGCGTTTTAAGAAGCATTAGAACTCTATCGCTACGATACCTAGACATCTGCAGACGCTATTTCCTAGCAAGGAAGTGTCGCATTTACATTCATCTGAAGTGTAGACGAGGAATACATAACACTTCGCAAGTCATATTATATCTTACAATGAAATATAGAAATGAGATGCGATATAGCGTTTTAAGAAGCATTTTAACTCTATCGCTACGATACCTAGACATCTGCAGACGCTATTTCCTAGCAAGGAAGTGTCGCATTTACATTCATTTGAAGTGTAGACGAGGAATACATGACACTTCGCAAATCATATTATATCTTACCATGAAACATAGAAGTGAGATGCGATATCGCGTTTTACGAATCATAAGAACTCTATTGCTACGATACGTAGACATCTACAAACGATATTTCCTTGCAGGGAAGTGTCGCATTTACATTCATTTGAAGTGTAGACGAGGAATACATGACACTTCGCAAATCATATTATATCTTACCATGAAACGTAGAAATGAGATGCGATATCGCGTTTTAAGAAGCACTAGAACTCTATTGCTACGATACCTAGGTATCTGCAGATGCTTTTTCCTAGCAAGGAAGTGTCGCATTTACATTCATTTGAAGTGTAGACGAGGAATACATGACACTTCGCAAATCATATTATATCTTACCATGAAACATAGAAATGAGATGCGATATGGCGTTTTAGGAAGCATTACAACTCTATTGCTACGATAGGTAGACATCTGCAAACGCTATTTCCTTGCAAGGAAGTGTGGCATTTACATTCATTTGAAGTGTAGACGAGGAATACATAACACTTCGCAAATCATATTATATCTTACCATGAAACATAGAAATGAGATGCGATATCTCGTTTTAAGAAGCATTTTAACTCTATCGCTACGATACCTAGACATCTGCAGACGCTATTTCCTAGCAAGGAAGTGTGGCATTTACATTCATTTGAAGTGTAGACGAGGAATACATAACACTTCGCAAATCATATTATATCTTACCATGAAACATAGAAATGAGATGCGATATGGCGTTTTAGTAGAAGCATTACAACTCTATTGCTACGATAGGTAGACATCTGCAAACGCTATTTCCTTGCAAGGAAGTGTGGCATTTACATTCATTTGAAGTGTAGACGAGGAATACATAACACTTCGCAAATCATATTATATCTTACCATGAAACATAGAAATGAGATGCGATATCGCGTTTTAAGAAGCATTTTAACTCTATCGCTACGATACCTAGACATCTGCAGACGCTATTTCCTAGCAAGGAAGTGTCGCATTTACATTCATTTGAAGTGTAGACGAGGAATACATGACACTTCGCAAATCATATTATATCTTACCATGAAACATTGAATTGAGATGCGATATCGCGTTTTACGAATCATAAGAACTCTATTGCTACGATACGTAGACATCTACAAACGATATTTCCTTGCAGGGAAGTGTCGCATTTACATTCATTTGAAGTGTAGACGAGGAATACATGACACTTCGCAAATCATATTATATCTTACCATGAAACGTAGAAATGAGATGCGATATCGCGTTTTAAGAAGCACTAGAACTCTATTGCTACGATACCTAGGTATCTGCAGACGCTATTTCCTAGCAAGGAAGTGTCGCATTTACATTCATTTGAAGTGTAGACGAGGAATACATGACACTTCGCAAATCATATTATATCTTACCATGAAACATAGGAATGAGATGCGATATCGCGTTTTAAGAAGCATTAGAAAGCTATTGCTACGATACGTAGACATCTGCAAACGCTATTTCCTAGCGAGGAAGTATCGCATTCACATTCATTTGAAGTGTAGACGGGGAATACATGACACTTCGCAAATCATATTATATCTTACCATGAAACATAGAAATGAGATGCGATATCGCGTTTTAAGAATCATAAGAACTCTATTGCTACGATAGGTAGACATCTGCAAACGCTATTTCCTTGCAAGGAAGTGTCGCATTTACATTCATTTGAATCGTAGACGAGGAATGCATAACACTTCGCAATGAATGTTATATCTTATCATGAAAGATAGATATGAGATGCTATATCTCGTTTTAAGAAGAATTTGAACTCTATTGCTACGATACCTAGACATCTGCAGACGCTATTTCTTTGCAAGGAAGTGTCGCATTTACATTCATTTGAATTGTAGACGAGGAATGCATAACACTTCGCAATGAATATTATATCTTATCACGAAACATAGATATGAGATGCAATATCTCGATTTAAGAACCATTAGAACTCTATTGCTACGATACCTAGACATCTGCAGACGCTATTTCCTAGCAGGGAAGTGTCGCATTTACAATCATTTGAAGTGTAGACGAGGAATACATAACACTTCGCAAATCATATTATATCTTATCATGAAAGATAGATATGAGATGCTATATCTCGTTTTAAGAAGAATTTGAACTCTATTGCTACGATACCTAGACATCTGCAGACGCTATTTCCTAGCAAGGAAGTGCCGCATTTACATTCAATTGAAGTGTAGATGAGGAATGCATAACACTTCGCAAATCATATTATATCTTAACATAAAACATAGAAATGAGATGCGATATCGCGTTTTAAGAATCATAAGAACTCTATTGCTACGGTACGTAGACATCTGCAAACGCTATTTCCTAGCAAGGAAGTGTCGCATTTACATTCATTTGAAGTGTAGACGAGGAATACATGACACTTCGCAAATCATATTATATCTTACCATGAAACATAGAAATGAGATGCGATATCGCGTTTTAACAATCATATGAACTCTATTGCTACGAGACGTAGACATCTGCAATCGCTATTTCCTTGCAAGGAAGTGTCGCATTTACATTCATTTGAATTGTAGACGAGGAGTACATAACACTTCGCAAATCATATTATATCTTACCATGAAACATAGAAATGAGATGCGATATCGCGTTTTAAGAAGCATTAGAACTCTATTGCAACGATACCTAGACATCTGCAGACGCTATTTCCTAGCAAGGAAGTGTCGCATTTACATTCATTTGAAGTGTAGACGAGGAATACATGATACTTCGCAAATCATATTATATCTTACCATGAAACATAGAAATGAGATGCGATATCGCGTTTTAAGAAGCATTAGAACTCTATTGCTACTATACGTAGACATCTGCAGACGCTATTGCCTAGCAAGGAAGTGTCGCATTTACATTCATTTGAAGTGTAGACGAGGAATACGTGATACATCGCAAATCATATTATATCTTACCATGAAACATAGAGATGAGATGCGATATCTCGTTGTAAGAAGTATTTGAACCCTATTGCTTCGAAAGGTAGACATCTGCAAACGCTATTTCCTTGCAAGGAAGTGTCGCATTTACATTCATTTGAAGTGTAGACGAGGAATCCATGACACTTCGCAAATCATATTATATCTTACCATGAAACATAGAAATGAGATTCGATATCGCGTTTTAAGATGCATTAGAAAGCTATTGCTACGATACGTAGACATCTGCAAACGCTATTTCCTAGCGAGGAAGTATCGCATTTACTTTCATTTGAAGTGTAGACGAGGAATACATAACACTTCGCAAATCATATTATATCTTACCATGAAACATAGAAGTGAGATGCGATATCGCGTTTTAAGAAGCATTAGAACTCTATTGCTACGATACCTAGACATCTGCAGAAGCTATTTCCTAGCGAGGAATTATCGCATTCACATTCATTTGAAGTGTAGACGAGGAATACATAACGCTTCGCAAATCATGTTATATCTTACCATGAAACATAGAAATGAGATGCGATATCGCGTTTTAAGAAGCATTAGAACTTTATTGCAACGATACGTAGACATCTGCAAACGCTATTTCCTTGCAAGGAAGTGTCGCATTTACATTCATTTGAATCGTTGACGAGGAATGCATAACACTTCGCAAAGAATATTATATCTTATCAGGAAACATAGATATGAGATGCAATATCTCGTTTTAAGAATCATATGAACTCTATTGCTACGACACGTAGACATCTGCAGACGCTATTGCCTAGCAAGTAAGTGTCGCATTTACATTCATTTGAAGTGTAGACGAGGAATACGTGATACTTCGCAAATCATATTATATCTTACCATGAAACATAGAAATGAGATGCGATATCGCGTTTTAAGAATCGTATGAACTCTATTGCTACGATTCGTAGACATCTGCAAACGCTATTTCCTTGCAAGGAAGTGTCGCATTTACATTCATTTGAATCGTAGACGAGGAATGCATAACACTTCGCAATGAATATTATATCTTATCATGAAACATAGATATGAGATGCGATATCGCGTTTTAAGAAGCATTAGAACTCTATTGCTACGATACGTAGACATCTGCAAACGCTATTTCCTAGCGAGGAAGTATCGCATTCACATTCATTTGAAGTGTAGACGAGGAATACATGACACTTCGCAAATCATATTATATCTTACCATGAAACGTAGAAATGAGATGCAATATAGCGTTTTAAGAAGCATTAGAAAGCTATTGCTACGATACGTAGACATCTGCAAATGCTATTTCCTAGCGAGGAAGTATCGCATTCACATTCATTTGAAGTGTAGACGAGGAAAACATAACACTTCGCAAATCATGTTATATCTTAGCATGAAACATAGAAATGAGATTCGATATCGCGTTTTAAGATGCATTAGAAAGCTATTGCTACGATACGTAGACATCTGCAGACGCTATTTCCTAGCAAGGAAGTGTCGCATTTACATTCATTTGAAGTGTAGACGAGGAATACATGATACTTCGCAAATCATATTATATCTTACCATGAAACATAGAAATGAGATGCGATATCGCGTTTTAAGAAGCATTTGAACTCTATTGCTTCGATACGTAGACATCTGCGAACGCTATTTCCTAGCGAGGAAGTGTCGCATTTACATTCATTTGAAGTGTAGACGAGGAATACATAACACTTCGCAAATCATATTATATCTTACCATGAAACATAGAAATGAGATTCGATATCGCGTTTTAAGAAGCATTAGAAAGCTATTGCTACGATACGTAGACATCTGCAAACGCTATTTCCTAGCGAGGAAGTATCGCATTCACATTCATTTGAAGTGTAGACGAGGAATACATAACACTTCGCAAATCATGTTATATCTTACCATGAAACATAGAAATGAGATGCGATATCGCGTTTTAAGTAGCATTAGAACTCTATTGCTACGATACCTAGACATCTGCAGACGCTATTTCCAACCAAGGAAGTGTCGCATTTACATTCATTTGAAGTGTAGACGAGGAATACATGATACTACGCAAATCATATTATATCTTACCATGAAACATAGAAATGAGATGCGATATCGCGTTTTAAGAATCATAAGAACTCTATTGCTGCGATACGTAGACATCTGCAAACGCTATTTCCTTGCAAGGAAGTGTCACATTTACATTCATTTGAAGTGTAGACGAGGAATACATAACACTTCGCAAATCATATTATATCTTACCATGAAACATAGAAATGAGATGCGATATCGCGTTTTAAGAAGCATTAGAACTCTATTGCTACGATACCTAGACATCTGCAGACGCTATTTCCTAGCAAGGAAGTATCGCATTTTCAATCATTTGTAGTGTAGACGAGGAATACATGACACTTCGCAAATCATATTATATCTTACCATGAAACATGGAAATAAGATGCTATATCGCGTTTTATGAAGCATTAGAACACTATTGCTACGAGACGTAGACATCTGCAATCGCTATTTCCTTGCAAGGAAGTGTCGCATTTACATTCATTTGAAGTGTAGACGAGGAATACATGATACTACGCAAATCATATTATATCTTACCATGAAACATAGAAATGAGATGCGATATCGCGTTTTAAGAATCATAAGAACTCTATTGCTGCGATACGTAGACATCTGCAAACGCTATTTCCTTGCAAGGAAGTGTCACATTTACATTCATTTGAAGTGTAGACGAGGAATACATAACACTTCGCAAATCATATTATATCTTACCATGAAACATAGAAATGATATGCGATATCGCGTTTTAAGAAGCATTAGAACTCTATTGCTACGATACCTAGACATCTGCAGACGCTATTTCCTAGCAAGGAAGTATCGCATTTTCAATCATTTGTAGTGTAGACGAGGAATACATGACACTTCGCAAATCATATTATATCTTACCATGAAACATGGAAATGAGATGCTATATCGCGTTTTATGAAGCATTAGAACACTATTGCTACGAGACGTAGACATCTGCAAATGCTATTTCCTATCGAGGAAGTATCGCATTCACATTCATTTGAAGTGTTGACAAGGAATACATAACACTTCGCAAATCATGTTATATCTTACCATGAAACATAGAAATGAGATGCGATATCGCGTTTTAAGAATCATATGAACTCTATTGCTACGAGACGTAGACATCTGCAATCGCTATTTCCTTGCAAGGAAGTGTCGCATTTACATTCATTTGAAGTGTAGACGAGGAATACATAACACTTCGCAAATCATATTATATCTTACCATGAAACATAGAAATGAGATGCGATATCGCGTTTTAAGAAGCATTAGAACTCTATTGCTACGATACCTAGACATCTGCAGACGCTATTTCCTAGCAAGGAAGTATCGCATTTACAATCATTTGTAGTGTAGACGAGGAATACATGCCACTTCACAAATCATATTATATCTTACCATGAAACATAGAAATGAGATGCGATGTCGCGTTTTAAGCATCATAAGAACTCTATTGCTACGATACGTAGACATCTGCAAACGCTATTTCCTTGCAAGGAAGTGTCGCATTTACATTCATTAGAAGTGTAGGCGAGGAATACGTGACACTTCGCAAATCATATTATATCTTACCATGAAACATAGAAATGAGAATCGATATCGCGTTTTAAGAAGCATTAGAATGCTATTGCTACGATACGTAGACATCTGCAAATGCTATTTCCTATCGAGGAAGTATCGCATTCACATTCATTTGAAGTGTTGACAAGGAATACATAACACTTCGCAAATCATGTTATATCTTACCATGAAACATAGAAATGAGATGCGATATCGCGTTTTAAGAATCATATGAACTCTATTGCTACGATACGTAGACATCTGCAGACGCTATTGCCTAGCAAGTAAGTGTCGCATTTACATTCATTTGAAGTGTAGACGAGGAATACGTGATACTTCGCAAATCATATTATATCTTACCATGAAACATAGAAATGAGATGCGATATCGCGTTTTAAGAATCGTATGAACTCTATTGCTACGATTCGTAGACATCTGCAAACGCTATTTCCTTGCAAGGAAGTGTCGCATTTACATTCATTTGAATCGTAGACGAGGAATGCATAACACTTCGCAATGAATATTATATCTTATCATGAAACATAGATATGAGATGCGATATCGCGTTTTAAGAAGCATTAGAACTCTATTGCTACGATACGTAGACATCTGCAAACGCTATTTCCTAGCGAGGAAGTATCGCATTCACATTCATTTGAAGTGTAGACGAGGAATACATGACACTTCGCAAATCATATTATATCTTACCATGAAACGTAGAAATGAGATGCAATATAGCGTTTTAAGAAGCATTAGAAAGCTATTGCTACGATACGTAGACATCTGCAAATGCTATTTCCTAGCGAGGAAGTATCGCATTCACATTCATTTGAAGTGTAGACGAGGAAAACATAACACTTCGCAAATCATGTTATATCTTACCATGAAACATAGAAATGAGATTCGATATCGCGTTTTAAGATGCATTAGAAAGCTATTGCTACGATACGTAGACATCTGCAGACGCTATTTCCTAGCAAGGAAGTGTCGCATTTACATTCATTTGAAGTGTAGACGAGGAATACATGATACTTCGCAAATCATATTATATCTTACCATGAAACATAGAAATGAGATGCGATATCGCGTTTTAAGAAGCATTTGAACTCTATTGCTTCGATACGTAGACATCTGCGAACGCTATTTCCTAGCGAGGAAGTGTCGCATTTACATTCATTTGAAGTGTAGACGAGGAATACATAACACTTCGCAAATCATATTATATCTTACCATGAAACATAGAAATGAGATTCGATATCGCGTTTTAAGAAGCATTAGAAAGCTATTGCTACGATACGTAGACATCTGCAAACGCTGTTTCCTAGCGAGGAAGTATCGCATTCACATTCATTTGAAGTGTAGACGAGGAATACATAACACTTCGCAAATCATGTTATATCTTACCATGAAACATAGAAATGAGATGCGATATCGCGTTTTAAGTAGCATTAGAACTCTATTGCTACGATACCTAGACATCTGCAGACGCTATTTCCAACCAAGGAAGTGTCGCATTTACATTCATTTGAAGTGTAGACGAGGAATACATGATACTACGCAAATCATATTATATCTTACCATGAAACATAGAAATGAGATGCGATATCGCGTTTTAAGAATCATAAGAACTCTATTGCTGCGATACGTAGACATCTGCAAACGCTATTTCCTTGCAAGGAAGTGTCACATTTACATTCATTTGAAGTGTAGACGAGGAATACATAACACTTCGCAAATCATATTATATCTTACCATGAAACATAGAAATGAGATGCGATATCGCGTTTTAAGAAGCATTAGAACTCTATTGCTACGATACCTAGACATCTGCAGACGCTATTTCCTAGCAAGGAAGTATCGCATTTTCAATCATTTGTAGTGTAGACGAGGAATACATGACACTTCGCAAATCATATTATATCTTACCATGAAACATGGAAATGAGATGCTATATCGCGTTTTATGAAGCATTAGAACACTATTGCTACGAGACGTAGACATCTGCAATCACTATTTCCTTGCAAGGAAGTGTCGCATTTACATTCATTTGAAGTGTAGACGAGGAATACATGATACTACGCAAATCATATTATATCTTACCATGAAACATAGAAATGAGATGCGATATCGCGTTTTAAGAATCATAAGAACTCTATTGCTGCGATACGTAGACATCTGCAAACGCTATTTCCTTGCAAGGAAGTGTCACATTTACATTCATTTGAAGTGTAGACGAGGAATACATAACACTTCGCAAATCATATTATATCTTACCATGAAACATAGAAATGAGATGCGATATCGCGTTTTAAGAAGCATTAGAACTCTATTGCTACGATACCTAGACATCTGCAGACGCTATTTCCTAGCAAGGAAGTATCGCATTTTCAATCATTTGTAGTGTAGACGAGGAATACATGACACTTCGCAAATCATATTATATCTTACCATGAAACATGGAAATGAGATGCTATATCGCGTTTTATGAAGCATTAGAGCACTATTGCTACGAGACGTAGACATCTGCAATCGCTATTTCCTTGCAAGGAAGTGTCGCATTTACATTCATTAGAAGTGTAGGCGAGGAATACATAACACTTCGCAAATCATATTATATCTTACCATGAAACATAGAAATGAGATGCGATATCGCGTTTTAAGAAGCATTAGAACTCTATTGCTACGATACCTAGACATCTGCAGACGCTATTTCCTAGCAAGGAAGTATCGCATTTACAATCATTTGTAGTGTAGACGAGGAATACATGACACTTCACAAATCATATTATATCTTACCATGAAACATAGAAATGAGATGCGATGTCGCGTTTTAAGCATCATAAGAACTCTATTGCTACGATACGTAGACATCTGCAAACGCTATTTCCTTGCAAGGAAGTGTCGCATTTACATTCATTAGAAGTGTAGGCGAGGAATACGTGACACTTCGCAAATCATATTATATCTTACCATGAAACATAGAAATGAGAATCGATATCGCGTTTTAAGAAGCATTAGAATGCTATTGCTACGATACGTAGACATCTGCAAATGCTATTTCCTATCGAGGAAGTATCGCATTCACATTCATTTGAAGTGTTGACAAGGAATACATAACACTTCGCAAATCATGTTATATCTTACCATGAAACATAGAAATGAGATGCGATATCGCGTTTTAAGAATCATATGATCTCTATTGCTACGATACGTAGACATCTGCAGACGCTATTGCCTAGCAAGTAAGTGTCGCATTTACATTCATTTGAAGTGTAGACGAGGAATACGTGATACTTCGCAAATCATATTATATCTTACCATGAAACATAGAAATGAGATGCGATATCGCGTTTTAAGAATCGTATGAACTCTATTGCTACGATTCGTAGACATCTGCAAACGCTATTTCCTTGCAAGGAAGTGTCGCATTTACATTCATTTGAATCGTAGACGAGGAATGCATAACACTTCGCAATGAATATTATATCTTATCATGAAACATAGATATGAGATGCGATATCGCGTTTTAAGAAGCATTAGAACTCTATTGCTACGATACGTAGACATCTGCAAACGCTATTTCCTAGCGAGGAAGTATCGCATTCACATTCATTTGAAGTGTAGACGAGGAATACATGACACTTCGCAAATCATATTATATCTTACCATGAAACGTAGAAATGAGATGCAATATAGCGTTTTAAGAAGCATTAGAAAGCTATTGCTACGATACGTAGACATCTGCAAATGCTATTTCCTAGCGAGGAAGTATCGCATTCACATTCATTTGAAGTGTAGACGAGGAAAACATAACACTTCGCAAATCATGTTATATCTTACCATGAAACATAGAAATGAGATTCGATATCGCGTTTTAAGATGCATTAGAAAGCTATTGCTACGATACGTAGACATCTGCAGACGCTATTTCCTAGCAAGGAAGTGTCGCATTTACATTCATTTGAAGTGTAGACGAGGAATACATGATACTTCGCAAATCATATTATATCTTACCATGAAACATAGAAATGAGATGCGATATCGCGTTTTAAGAAGCATTTGAACTCTATTGCTTCGATACGTAGACATCTGCAATCGCTATTTCCTTGCAAGGAAGTGTCGCATTTACATTCATTTGAAGTGTAGACGAGGAATACATGATACTACGCAAATCATATTATATCTTACCATGAAACATAGAAATGAGATGCGATATCGCGTTTTAAGAATCATAAGAACTCTATTGCTGCGATACGTAGACATCTGCAAACGCTATTTCCTTGCAAGGAAGTGTCACATTTACATTCATTTGAAGTGTAGACGAGGAATACATAACACTTCGCAAATCATATTATATCTTACCATGAAACATAGAAATGAGATTCGATATCGCGTTTTAAGAAGCATTAGAAAGCTATTGCTACGATACGTAGACATCTGCAAACGCTATTTCCTAGCGAGGAAGTATCGCATTCACATTCATTTGAAGTGTAGACGAGGAATACATAACACTTCGCAAATCATGTTATATCTTACCATGAAACATAGAAATGAGATGCGATATCGCGTTTTAAGTAGCATTAGAACTCTATTGCTACGATACCTAGACATCTGCAGACGCTATTTCCTAGCAAGGAAGTATCGCATTTACAATCATTTGTAGTGTAGACGAGGAATACATGCCACTTCACAAATCATATTATATCTTACCATGAAACATAGAAATGAGATGCGATGTCGCGTTTTAAGCATCATAAGAACTCTATTGCTACGATACGTAGACATCTGCAAACGCTATTTCCTTGCAAGGAAGTGTCGCATTTACATTCATTAGAAGTGTAGGCGAGGAATACGTGACACTTCGCAAATCATATTATATCTTACCATGAAACATAGAAATGAGAATCGATATCGCGTTTTAAGAAGCATTAGAATGCTATTGCTACGATACGTAGACATCTGCAAATGCTATTTCCTATCGAGGAAGTATCGCATTCACATTCATTTGAAGTGTTGACAAGGAATACATAACACTTCGCAAATCATGTTATATCTTACCATGAAACATAGAAATGAGATGCGATATCGCGTTTTAAGAATCATATGAACTCTATTGCTACGATACGTAGACATCTGCAGACGCTATTGCCTAGCAAGTAAGTGTCGCATTTACATTCATTTGAAGTGTAGACGAGGAATACGTGATACTTCGCAAATCATATTATATCTTACCATGAAACATAGAAATGAGATGCGATATCGCGTTTTAAGAATCGTATGAACTCTATTGCTACGATTCGTAGACATCTGCAAACGCTATTTCCTTGCAAGGAAGTGTCGCATTTACATTCATTTGAATCGTAGACGAGGAATGCATAACACTTCGCAATGAATATTATATCTTATCATGAAACATAGATATGAGATGCGATATCGCGTTTTAAGAAGCATTAGAACTCTATTGCTACGATACGTAGACATCTGCAAACGCTATTTCCTAGCGAGGAAGTATCGCATTCACATTCATTTGAAGTGTAGACGAGGAATACATGACACTTCGCAAATCATATTATATCTTACCATGAAACGTAGAAATGAGATGCAATATAGCGTTTTAAGAAGCATTAGAAAGCTATTGCTACGATACGTAGACATCTGCAAATGCTATTTCCTAGCGAGGAAGTATCGCATTCACATTCATTTGAAGTGTAGACGAGGAAAACATAACACTTCGCAAATCATGTTATATCTTACCATGAAACATAGAAATGAGATTCGATATCGCGTTTTAAGATGCATTAGAAAGCTATTGCTACGATACGTAGACATCTGCAGACGCTGTTTCCTAGCAAGGAAGTGTCGCATTTACATTCATTTGAAGTGTAGACGAGGAATACATGATACTTCGCAAATCATATTATATCTTACCATGAAACATAGAAATGAGATGCGATATCGCGTTTTAAGAAGCATTTGAACTCTATTGCTTCGATACGTAGACATCTGCGAACGCTATTTCCTAGCGAGGAAGTGTCGCATTTACATTCATTTGAAGTGTAGACGAGGAATACATAACACTTCGCAAATCATATTATATCTTACCATGAAACATAGAAATGAGATTCGATATCGCGTTTTAAGAAGCATTAGAAAGCTATTGCTACGATACGTAGACATCTGCAAACGCTGTTTCCTAGCGAGGAAGTATCGCATTCACATTCATTTGAAGTGTAGACGAGGAATACATAACACTTCGCAAATCATGTTATATCTTACCATGAAACATAGAAATGAGATGCGATATCGCGTTTTAAGTAGCATTAGAACTCTATTGCTACGATACCTAGACATCTGCAGACGCTATTTCCAACCAAGGAAGTGTCGCATTTACATTCATTTGAAGTGTAGACGAGGAATACATGATACTACGCAAATCATATTATATCTTACCATGAAACATAGAAATGAGATGCGATATCGCGTTTTAAGAATCATAAGAACTCTATTGCTGCGATACGTAGACATCTGCAAACGCTATTTCCTTGCAAGGAAGTGTCACATTTACATTCATTTGAAGTGTAGACGAGGAATACATAACACTTCGCAAATCATATTATATCTTACCATGAAACATAGAAATGAGATGCGATATCGCGTTTTAAGAAGCATTAGAACTCTATTGCTACGATACCTAGACATCTGCAGACGCTATTTCCTAGCAAGGAAGTATCGCATTTTCAATCATTTGTAGTGTAGACGAGGAATACATGACACTTCGCAAATCATATTATATCTTACCATGAAACATGGAAATGAGATGCTATATCGCGTTTTATGAAGCATTAGAACACTATTGCTACGAGACGTAGACATCTGCAATCACTATTTCCTTGCAAGGAAGTGTCGCATTTACATTCATTTGAAGTGTAGACGAGGAATACATGATACTACGCAAATCATATTATATCTTACCATGAAACATAGAAATGAGATGCGATATCGCGTTTTAAGAATCATAAGAACTCTATTGCTGCGATACGTAGACATCTGCAAACGCTATTTCCTTGCAAGGAAGTGTCACATTTACATTCATTTGAAGTGTAGACGAGGAATACATAACACTTCGCAAATCATATTATATCTTACCATGAAACATAGAAATGAGATGCGATATCGCGTTTTAAGAAGCATTAGAACTCTATTGCTACGATACCTAGACATCTGCAGACGCTATTTCCTAGCAAGGAAGTATCGCATTTTCAATCATTTGTAGTGTAGACGAGGAATACATGACACTTCGCAAATCATATTATATCTTACCATGAAACATGGAAATGAGATGCTATATCGCGTTTTATGAAGCATTAGAACACTATTGCTACGAGACGTAGACATCTGCAATCGCTATTTCCTTGCAAGGAAGTGTCGCATTTACATTCATTAGAAGTGTAGGCGAGGAATACATAACACTTCGCAAATCATATTATATCTTACCATGAAACATAGAAATGAGATGCGATATCGCGTTTTAAGAAGCATTAGAACTCTATTGCTACGATACCTAGACATCTGCAGACGCTATTTCCTAGCAAGGAAGTATCGCATTTACAATCATTTGTAGTGTAGACGAGGAATACATGACACTTCACAAATCATATTATATCTTACCATGAAACATAGAAATGAGATGCGATGTCGCGTTTTAAGCATCATAAGAACTCTATTGCTACGATACGTAGACATCTGCAAACGCTATTTCCTTGCAAGGAAGTGTCGCATTTACATTCATTAGAAGTGTAGGCGAGGAATACGTGACACTTCGCAAATCATATTATATCTTACCATGAAACATAGAAATGAGAATCGATATCGCGTTTTAAGAAGCATTAGAATGCTATTGCTACGATACGTAGACATCTGCAAATGCTATTTCCTATCGAGGAAGTATCGCATTCACATTCATTTGAAGTGTTGACAAGGAATACATAACACTTCGCAAATCATGTTATATCTTACCATGAAACATAGAAATGAGATGCGATATCGCGTTTTAAGAATCATATGAACTCTATTGCTACGATACGTAGACATCTGCAGACGCTATTGCCTAGCAAGTAAGTGTCGCATTTACATTCATTTGAAGTGTAGACGAGGAATACGTGATACTTCGCAAATCATATTATATCTTACCATGAAACATAGAAATGAGATGCGATATCGCGTTTTAAGAATCGTATGAACTCTATTGCTACGATTCGTAGACATCTGCAAACGCTATTTCCTTGCAAGGAAGTGTCGCATTTACATTCATTTGAATCGTAGACGAGGAATGCATAACACTTCGCAATGAATATTATATCTTATCATGAAACATAGATATGAGATGCGATATCGCGTTTTAAGAAGCATTAGAACTCTATTGCTACGATACGTAGACATCTGCAAACGCTATTTCCTAGCGAGGAAGTATCGCATTCACATTCATTTGAAGTGTAGACGAGGAATACATGACACTTCGCAAATCATATTATATCTTACCATGAAACGTAGAAATGAGATGCAATATAGCGTTTTAAGAAGCATTAGAAAGCTATTGCTACGATACGTAGACATCTGCAAATGCTATTTCCTAGCGAGGAAGTATCGCATTCACATTCATTTGAAGTGTAGACGAGGAAGACATAACACTTCGCAAATCATGTTATATCTTACCATGAAACATAGAAATGAGATTCGATATCGCGTTTTAAGATGCATTAGAAAGCTATTGCTACGATACGTAGACATCTGCAGACGCTATTTCCTAGCAAGGAAGAGTCGCATTTACATTCATTTGAAGTGTAGACGAGGAATACATGATACTTCGCAAATCATATTATATCTTACCATGAAACATAGAAATGAGATGCGATATCGCGTTTTAAGAAGCATTTGAACTCTATTGCTTCGATACGTAGACATCTGCGAACGCTATTTCCTAGCGAGGAAGTGTCGCATTTACATTCATTTGAAGTGTAGACGAGGAATACATAACACTTCGCAAATCATATTATATCTTACCATGAAACATAGAAATGAGATTCGATATCGCGTTTTAAGAAGCATTAGAAAGCTATTGCTACGATACGTAGACATCTGCAAACGCTGTTTCCTAGCGAGGAAGTATCGCATTCACATTCATTTGAAGTGTAGACGAGGAATACATAACACTTCGCAAATCATGTTATATCTTACCATGAAACATAGAAATGAGATGCGATATCGCGTTTTAAGTAGCATTAGAACTCTATTGCTACGATACCTAGACATCTGCAGACGCTATTTCCAACCAAGGAAGTGTCGCATTTACATTCATTTGAAGTGTAGACGAGGAATACATGATACTACGCAAATCATATTATATCTTACCATGAAACATAGAAATGAGATGCGATATCGCGTTTTAAGAATCATAAGAACTCTATTGCTGCGATACGTAGACATCTGCAAACGCTATTTCCTTGCAAGGAAGTGTCACATTTACATTCATTTGAAGTGTAGACGAGGAATACATAACACTTCGCAAATCATATTATATCTTACCATGAAACATAGAAATGAGATGCGATATCGCGTTTTAAGAAGCATTAGAACTCTATTGCTACGATACCTAGACATCTGCAGACGCTATTTCCTAGCAAGGAAGTATCGCATTTTCAATCATTTGTAGTGTAGACGAGGAATACATGACACTTCGCAAATCATATTATATCTTACCATGAAACATGGAAATGAGATGCTATATCGCGTTTTATGAAGCATTAGAACACTATTGCTACGAGACGTAGACATCTGCAATCGCTATTTCCTTGCAAGGAAGTGTCGCATTTACATTCATTTGAAGTGTAGACGAGGAATACATGATACTACGCAAATCATATTATATCTTACCATGAAACATAGAAATGAGATGCGATATCGCGTTTTAAGAATCATAAGAACTCTATTGCTGCGATACGTAGACATCTGCAAACGCTATTTCCTTGCAAGGAAGTGTCACATTTACATTCATTTGAAGTGTAGACGAGGAATACATAACACTTCGCAAATCATATTATATCTTACCATGAAACATAGAAATGAGAATCGATATCGCGTTTTAAGAAGCATTAGAATGCTATTGCTACGATACGTAGACATCTGCAAATGCTATTTCCTATCGAGGAAGTATCGCATTCACATTCATTTGAAGTGTTGACAAGGAATACATAACACTTCGCAAATCATGTTATATCTTACCATGAAACATAGAAATGAGATGCGATATCGCGTTTTAAGAATCATATGAACTCTATTGCTACGAGACGTAGACATCTGCAATCGCTATTTCCTTGCAAGGAAGTGTCGCATTTACATTCATTTGAAGTGTAGACGAGGAATACATAACACTTCGCAAATCATATTATATCTTACCATGAAACATAGAAATGAGATGCGATATCGCGTTTTAAGAAGCATTAGAACTCTATTGCTACGATACCTAGACATCTGCAGACGCTATTTCCTAGCAAGGAAGTATCGCATTTACAATCATTTGTAGTGTAGACGAGGAATACATGACACTTCACAAATCATATTATATCTTACCATGAAACATAGAAATGAGATGCGATGTCGCGTTTTAAGCATCATAAGAACTCTATTGCTACGATACGTAGACATCTGCAAACGCTATTTCCTTGCAAGGAAGTGTCGCATTTACATTCATTAGAAGTGTAGGCGAGGAATACGTGACACTTCGCAAATCATATTATATCTTACCATGAAACATAGAAATGAGAATCGATATCGCGTTTTAAGAAGCATTAGAATGCTATTGCTACGATACGTAGACATCTGCAAATGCTATTTCCTATCGAGGAAGTATCGCATTCACATTCATTTGAAGTGTTGACAAGGAATACATAACACTTCGCAAATCATGTTATATCTTACCATGAAACATAGAAATGAGATGCGATATCGCGTTTTAAGAATCATATGAACTCTATTGCTACGAGACGTAAACATCTGCAATCGCTATTTCCTTGCAAGGAAGTGTCGCATTTACATTCATTTGAATTGTAGACGAGGAGTACATAACACTTCGCAAATCATATTATATCTTACCATGAAACATAGAAATGAGATGCGATATCGCGTTTTAAGAAGCATTAGAACTCTATTGCTACGATACTTAGACATCTGCAAACGCTATTTCCTTGCAAGGAAGTGTCGCATTTACATTCATTTGAATCGTTGACGAGGAATGCATAACACTTCGCAAAGAATATTATATCTTATCAGGAAACATAGATATGAGATGCAATATCTCGTTTTAAGAATCATATGATCTCTATTGCTACGATACGTAGACATCTGCAGACGCTATTGCCTAGCAAGTAAGTGTCGCATTTACATTCATTTGAAGTGTAGACGAGGAATACGTGATACTTCGCAAATCATATTATATCTTACCATGAAACATAGAAATGAGATGCGATATCGCGTTTTAAGAAGCATTAGAACTCTATTGCTACGATACCTAGACATCTGCAGACGCTATTTCCTAGCAAAGAAGTGTCGCATTTACATTCATTTGAATCGTAGACGAGGAATGCATAGCACTTCGCAATGAATATTATATCTTATCATGAAACATAGATATGAGATGCAATATCTCGTTTTAAGAAGCATTAGAAAGCTATTGCTACGATACGTAGACATCTGCAATCGCTATTTCCTAGCGAGGAAGTATCGCATTCACATTCATTTGAAGTGTAGATGAGGAATACATAACACTTCGCAAATCATATTATATCTTACCATGAAACATAGAAATGAGATTCGATATCGCGTTTTAAGAAGCATTAGAAAGCTATTGCTACGATACGTAGACATCTGCAAACGCTATTTCCTAGCGAGGAAGTGTCGCATTTACATTCATTTGAATCGTAGACGAGGAATGCACAACACTTCGCAATAGATATTATATCTTACCATGAAACATAGAAATGAGATGCGATATCGCGTTTTAAGGATCATATGAACTCTATTGCTACGAGACGCAAACATCTGCAATCGCTATTTCCTTGCAAGGAAGTGTCGCATTTACATTCATTTGAATTGTAGACGAGGAGTACATAACACTTCGCAAATCATATTATATCTTACCATGAAACATAGAAATGAGATGCGATATCGCGTTTTAAGAAGCATTTGAACTCTATTGCAACGATACCTAGACATCTGCAGACGCTATTTCCTAGCAAGGAAGTGTCGCATTTACATTCATTTGAAGTGTAGACGAGGAATACATGATACTTCGCAAATCATATTATATCTTACCATGAAACATAGAAATGAGATGCGATATCGCGTTTTAAGAAGCATTAGAACTCTATTGCTACCATACGTAGACATCTGCAGACGCTATTGCCTAGCAAGGAAGTGTCGCATTTACATTCATTTGAAGTGTAGACGAGGAATACGTGATACTTCGCAAATCATATTATATCTTACCATGAAACATAGAAATGAGATTCGATATCGCGTTTTAAGATGCATTAGAAAGCTATTGCTACGATACGTAGACATCTGCAAACGCTATTTCCTAGCGAGGAAGTATCGCATTTACTTTCATTTGAAGTGTAGACGAGGAATACATAACACTTCGCAAATCATATTATATCTTACCATGAAACATAGAAGTGAGATGCGATATCGCGTTTTAAGAAGCATTAGAACTCTATTGCTACGATACCTAGACATCTGCAGAAGCTATTTCGTAGCGAGGAATTATCGCATTCACATTCATTTGAAGTGTAGACGAGGAATACATAACGCTTCGCAAATCATGTTATATCTTACCATGAAACATAGAAATGAGATGCGATATCGCGTTTTAAGAAGCATTAGAACTCTATTGCTACGATACTTAGACATCTGCAAACGCTATTTCCTTGCAAGGAAGTGTCGCATTTACATTCATTTGAATCGTTGACGAGGAATGCATAACACTTCGCAAAGAATATTATATCTTATCAGGAAACATAGATATGAAATGCAATATCTCGTTTTAAGAATCATATGATCTCTATTGCTACGATACGTAGACATCTGCAGACGCTATTGCCTAGCAAGTAAGTGTCGCATTTACATTCATTTGAAGTGTAGACGAGGAATACGTGATACTTCGCAAATCATATTATATCTTACCATGAAACATAGAAATGAGATGCGATATCGCGTTTTAAGAAGCATTAGAACTCTATTGCTACGATACCTAGACATCTGCAGACGCTATTTCCTAGCAAAGAAATGTCGCATTTACATTCATTTGAATCGTAGACGAGGAATGCATAACACTTCGCAATGAATATTATATCTTATCATGAAACATAGATATGAGATGCAATATCTCGTTTTAAGAAGCATTAGAAAGCTATTGCTACGATACGTAGACATCTGCAAACGCTATTTCCTAGCGAGGAAGTATCGCATTCACATTCATTTGAAGTGTAGATGAGGAATACATAACACTTCGCAAATCATATTATATCTTACCATGAAACATAGAAATGAGATTCGATATCGCGTTTTAAGAAGCATTAGAAAGCTATTGCTACGATACGTAGACATCTGCAAACGCTATTTCCTAGCGAGGAAGTGTCGCATTTACATTCATTTGAATCGTAGACGAGGAATGCATAACACTTCGCAATAGATATTATATCTTACCATGAAACATAGAAATGAGATGCGATATCGCGTTTTAAGAAGCATTTGAACTCTATTGCTTCGATACGTAGACATCTGCAAACGCTATTTCCTAGCGAGGAAGTGTCGCATTTACATTCATTTGAAGTGTAGACGAGGAATACATAACACTTCGCAAATCATATTATATCTTACCATGAAACATAGAAATGAGATGCGATATCGCGTTTTAAGAATCATATGAACTCTATTGCTACGATTCGTAGACGTCTGCAAACGCTATTTCCTAGCGAGGAAGTATCGCATTCACATTCATTTGAAGTGTAGACGAGGAATACATAACACTTCGCAAATCATGTTATATCTTACCATGAAACATAGAAATGAGATGCGATATCGCGTTTTAAGAATCATATGAACTCTATTGCTACGATACGTAGACATCTGCAATCGCTATTTCCTTGCAAGGAAGTGTCGCATTTACATTCATTTGAAGTGTAGACGAGGAATACATAACACTTCGCAAATCATATTATATCTTACCATGAAGCATAGAAATGAGATGCGATATCGCGTTTTAAGTAGCATTAGAACTCTATTGCTACGATACCTAGACATCGGCAGCCGCTATTTCCTAGCAAGGAAGTGTCGCATTTACATTCATTTGAAGTGTAGACGAGGAATATATGATACTTCGCAAATCATATTATATCTTACCATGAAACACAGAAATGAGATGCGATATCGCGTTTTAAGAAGCATTAGAACACTATTGCTACGATAGGTAGACATCTGTAAACGCTATTTCCTTGCAAGGTAGTGTCGCATTTACATTCATTTGAAGTGTAGACGAGGAATGCATAACACTTCGTAATGAATATTATATCTTACCATGAAACATAGAAATGAGATTCGATATCGCGTTTTAAGAAGCATTAGAAAGCTATTGCTACGATACGTAAACATCTGCAAACGCTATTTCCTAGCAAGGAAGTGTCGCATTTACATTCATTTGAAGTGTAGGCGAGGAATACATAACACTTCGCAATGAATATTACATCTTATCATGAAACATAGAATTGAGATGCGATATCTTGTTTTAAGAAGCATTTGAACTCTATTGCTTCGATACGTAGACATCTGCAAACGCTATTTCCTAGCGAGGAAGTGTCGCATTTACATCCATTTGAATCGTAGACGAGGAATGCATAACACTTCGCAATGAATATTATATCTTATCATGAAACATAGATATGAGATGCAATATCTCGTTTTAGGAAGCATTTGAACTCTATTGCTTCGATACGTATACATCTGCAAACGCTATTTCATTGCAAGGAAGAGTCGCACATACATTCACTTGAAGTGTAGACGAGGAATACATGATACTTCGCAAATCATATTATATCTTACCATGAAACATAGAGATGAAATGCGATATCGCGTTTTAAGAAGCATTTGAACTCTATTGCTTCGATACGTAGACATCTGCAAACGCTATTTCCTTGCAAGGAAGTGTCGCATTTACATTCATTTCTAGTGTAGACGTGGAATACATGACACTTCGCAAATCATATTATATCTTACCATGAAACATAGAAATGAGATTCGATATCGCGTTTTAAGTAGCATTAGAAAGCTATTGCTACGATACGTAGACATCTACAAACGCTATTTCCTAGCGAGGAAGTATCGCATTCACATTCATTTGAAGTGTAGACGAGTAATACATAACACTTCGCAAATCATGTTATATCTTACCATGAAACAAAGAAATGAGATGCGATATCGCGTTTTAAGAATCATATGAACTCTATTGCTTCGATACGTAGACATCTGCAAACGCTATTTCCTAGCGAGGAAGTGTCGCATTTACATTCATTTGAATCGTAGACGAGGAATGCATAACACTTCGCAATAGATATTATATCTTACCATGAAACATAGAAATGAGATGCGATATCGCGTTTTAAGAAGCATTTGAACTCTATTGCTTCGATACGTAGACATCTGCAAACGCTATTTCCTAGCGAGGAAGTGTCGCATTTACATTCATTTGAAGTGTAGACGAGGAATACATAACACTTCGCAAATCATATTATATCTTACCATGAAACATAGAAATGAGATTCGATATCGCGTTTTAAGAAGCATTAGAAAGCTATTGCTACGATACGTAGACATCTGCAAACGCTGTTTCCTAGCGAGGAAGTATCGCATTCACATTCATTTGAAGTGTAGACGAGGAATACATAACACTTCGCAAATCATGTTATATCTTACCATGAAACATAGAAATGAGATGCGATATCGCGTTTTAAGTAGCATTAGAACTCTATTGCTACGATACCTAGACATCTGCAGACGCTATTTCCAACCAAGGAAGTGTCGCATTTACATTCATTTGAAGTGTAGACGAGGAATACATGATACTACGCAAATCATATTATATCTTACCATGAAACATAGAAATGAGATGCGATATCGCGTTTTAAGAATCATAAGAACTCTATTGCTGCGATACGTAGACATCTGCAAACGCTATTTCCTTGCAAGGAAGTGTCACATTTACATTCATTTGAAGTGTAGACGAGGAATACATAACACTTCGCAAATCATATTATATCTTACCATGAAACATAGAAATGAGATGCGATATCGCGTTTTAAGAAGCATTAGAACTCTATTGCTACGATACCTAGACATCTGCAGACGCTATTTCCTAGCAAGGAAGTATCGCATTTTCAATCATTTGTAGTGTAGACGAGGAATACATGACACTTCGCAAATCATATTATATCTTACCATGAAACATGGAAATGAGATGCTATATCGCGTTTTATGAAGCATTAGAACACTATTGCTACGAGACGTAGACATCTGCAATCACTATTTCCTTGCAAGGAAGTGTCGCATTTACATTCATTTGAAGTGTAGACGAGGAATACATGATACTACGCAAATCATATTATATCTTACCATGAAACATAGAAATGAGATGCGATATCGCGTTTTAAGAATCATAAGAACTCTATTGCTGCGATACGTAGACATCTGCAAACGCTATTTCCTTGCAAGGAAGTGTCACATTTACATTCATTTGAAGTGTAGACGAGGAATACATAACACTTCGCAAATCATATTATATCTTACCATGAAACATAGAAATGAGATGCGATATCGCGTTTTAAGAAGCATTAGAACTCTATTGCTACGATACCTAGACATCTGCAGACGCTATTTCCTAGCAAGGAAGTATCGCATTTTCAATCATTTGTAGTGTAGACGAGGAATACATGACACTTCGCAAATCATATTATATCTTACCATGAAACATGGAAATGAGATGCTATATCGCGTTTTATGAAGCATTAGAACACTATTGCTACGAGACGTAGACATCTGCAATCGCTATTTCCTTGCAAGGAAGTGTCGCATTTACATTCATTAGAAGTGTAGGCGAGGAATACATAACACTTCGCAAATCATATTATATCTTACCATGAAACATAGAAATGAGATGCGATATCGCGTTTTAAGAAGCATTAGAACTCTATTGCTACGATACCTAGACATCTGCAGACGCTATTTCCTAGCAAGGAAGTATCGCATTTACAATCATTTGTAGTGTAGACGAGGAATACATGACACTTCACAAATCATATTATATCTTACCATGAAACATAGAAATGAGATGCGATGTCGCGTTTTAAGCATCATAAGAACTCTATTGCTACGATACGTAGACATCTGCAAACGCTATTTCCTTGCAAGGAAGTGTCGCATTTACATTCATTAGAAGTGTAGGCGAGGAATACGTGACACTTCGCAAATCATATTATATCTTACCATGAAACATAGAAATGAGAATCGATATCGCGTTTTAAGAAGCATTAGAATGCTATTGCTACGATACGTAGACATCTGCAAATGCTATTTCCTATCGAGGAAGTATCGCATTCACATTCATTTGAAGTGTTGACAAGGAATACATAACACTTCGCAAATCATGTTATATCTTACCATGAAACATAGAAATGAGATGCGATATCGCGTTTTAAGAATCATATGAACTCTATTGCTACGATACGTAGACATCTGCAGACGCTATTGCCTAGCAAGTAAGTGTCGCATTTACATTCATTTGAAGTGTAGACGAGGAATACGTGATACTTCGCAAATCATATTATATCTTACCATGAAACATAGAAATGAGATGCGATATCGCGTTTTAAGAATCGTATGAACTCTATTGCTACGATTCGTAGACATCTGCAAACGCTATTTCCTTGCAAGGAAGTGTCGCATTTACATTCATTTGAATCGTAGACGAGGAATGCATAACACTTCGCAATGAATATTATATCTTATCATGAAACATAGATATGAGATGCGATATCGCGTTTTAAGAAGCATTAGAACTCTATTGCTACGATACGTAGACATCTGCAAACGCTATTTCCTAGCGAGGAAGTATCGCATTCACATTCATTTGAAGTGTAGACGAGGAATACATGACACTTCGCAAATCATATTATATCTTACCATGAAACGTAGAAATGAGATGCAATATAGCGTTTTAAGAAGCATTAGAAAGCTATTGCTACGATACGTAGACATCTGCAAATGCTATTTCCTAGCGAGGAAGTATCGCATTCACATTCATTTGAAGTGTAGACGAGGAAGACATAACACTTCGCAAATCATGTTATATCTTACCATGAAACATAGAAATGAGATTCGATATCGCGTTTTAAGATGCATTAGAAAGCTATTGCTACGATACGTAGACATCTGCAGACGCTATTTCCTAGCAAGGAAGAGTCGCATTTACATTCATTTGAAGTGTAGACGAGGAATACATGATACTTCGCAAATCATATTATATCTTACCATGAAACATAGAAATGAGATGCGATATCGCGTTTTAAGAAGCATTTGAACTCTATTGCTTCGATACGTAGACATCTGCGAACGCTATTTCCTAGCGAGGAAGTGTCGCATTTACATTCATTTGAAGTGTAGACGAGGAATACATAACACTTCGCAAATCATATTATATCTTACCATGAAACATAGAAATGAGATTCGATATCGCGTTTTAAGAAGCATTAGAAAGCTATTGCTACGATACGTAGACATCTGCAAACGCTGTTTCCTAGCGAGGAAGTATCGCATTCACATTCATTTGAAGTGTAGACGAGGAATACATAACACTTCGCAAATCATGTTATATCTTACCATGAAACATAGAAATGAGATGCGATATCGCGTTTTAAGTAGCATTAGAACTCTATTGCTACGATACCTAGACATCTGCAGACGCTATTTCCAACCAAGGAAGTGTCGCATTTACATTCATTTGAAGTGTAGACGAGGAATACATGATACTACGCAAATCATATTATATCTTACCATGAAACATAGAAATGAGATGCGATATCGCGTTTTAAGAATCATAAGAACTCTATTGCTGCGATACGTAGACATCTGCAAACGCTATTTCCTTGCAAGGAAGTGTCACATTTACATTCATTTGAAGTGTAGACGAGGAATACATAACACTTCGCAAATCATATTATATCTTACCATGAAACATAGAAATGAGATGCGATATCGCGTTTTAAGAAGCATTAGAACTCTATTGCTACGATACCTAGACATCTGCAGACGCTATTTCCTAGCAAGGAAGTATCGCATTTTCAATCATTTGTAGTGTAGACGAGGAATACATGACACTTCGCAAATCATATTATATCTTACCATGAAACATGGAAATGAGATGCTATATCGCGTTTTATGAAGCATTAGAACACTATTGCTACGAGACGTAGACATCTGCAATCGCTATTTCCTTGCAAGGAAGTGTCGCATTTACATTCATTTGAAGTGTAGACGAGGAATACATGATACTACGCAAATCATATTATATCTTACCATGAAACATAGAAATGAGATGCGATATCGCGTTTTAAGAATCATAAGAACTCTATTGCTGCGATACGTAGACATCTGCAAACGCTATTTCCTTGCAAGGAAGTGTCACATTTACATTCATTTGAAGTGTAGACGAGGAATACATAACACTTCGCAAATCATATTATATCTTACCATGAAACATAGAAATGAGAATCGATATCGCGTTTTAAGAAGCATTAGAATGCTATTGCTACGATACGTAGACATCTGCAAATGCTATTTCCTATCGAGGAAGTATCGCATTCACATTCATTTGAAGTGTTGACAAGGAATACATAACACTTCGCAAATCATGTTATATCTTACCATGAAACATAGAAATGAGATGCGATATCGCGTTTTAAGAATCATATGAACTCTATTGCTACGAGACGTAGACATCTGCAATCGCTATTTCCTTGCAAGGAAGTGTCGCATTTACATTCATTTGAAGTGTAGACGAGGAATACATAACACTTCGCAAATCATATTATATCTTACCATGAAACATAGAAATGAGATGCGATATCGCGTTTTAAGAAGCATTAGAACTCTATTGCTACGATACCTAGACATCTGCAGACGCTATTTCCTAGCAAGGAAGTATCGCATTTACAATCATTTGTAGTGTAGACGAGGAATACATGACACTTCACAAATCATATTATATCTTACCATGAAACATAGAAATGAGATGCGATGTCGCGTTTTAAGCATCATAAGAACTCTATTGCTACGATACGTAGACATCTGCAAACGCTATTTCCTTGCAAGGAAGTGTCGCATTTACATTCATTAGAAGTGTAGGCGAGGAATACGTGACACTTCGCAAATCATATTATATCTTACCATGAAACATAGAAATGAGAATCGATATCGCGTTTTAAGAAGCATTAGAATGCTATTGCTACGATACGTAGACATCTGCAAATGCTATTTCCTATCGAGGAAGTATCGCATTCACATTCATTTGAAGTGTTGACAAGGAATACATAACACTTCGCAAATCATGTTATATCTTACCATGAAACATAGAAATGAGATGCGATATCGCGTTTTAAGAATCATATGAACTCTATTGCTACGAGACGTAAACATCTGCAATCGCTATTTCCTTGCAAGGAAGTGTCGCATTTACATTCATTTGAATTGTAGACGAGGAGTACATAACACTTCGCAAATCATATTAT
The DNA here is from genome assembly GCF_050948175.1 of Xylocopa sonorina. Lineage (NCBI taxonomy): Eukaryota > Metazoa > Arthropoda > Insecta > Hymenoptera > Apidae > Xylocopa > Xylocopa sonorina. The sequence goes on from NW_027490148.1 coordinate 1,058,055, forward strand.
ATCTTACCATGAAACATAGAAATGAGATGCGATATCGCGTTTTAAGAAGCATTAGAACTCTATTGCTACGATACTTAGACATCTGCAAACGCTATTTCCTTGCAAGGAAGTGTCGCATTTACATTCATTTGAATCGTTGACGAGGAATGCATAACACTTCGCAAAGAATATTATATCTTATCAGGAAACATAGATATGAGATGCAATATCTCGTTTTAAGAATCATATGATCTCTATTGCTACGATACGTAGACATCTGCAGACGCTATTGCCTAGCAAGTAAGTGTCGCATTTACATTCATTTGAAGTGTAGACGAGGAATACGTGATACTTCGCAAATCATATTATATCTTACCATGAAACATAGAAATGAGATGCGATATCGCGTTTTAAGAAGCATTAGAACTCTATTGCTACGATACCTAGACATCTGCAGACGCTATTTCCTAGCAAAGAAGTGTCGCATTTACATTCATTTGAATCGTAGACGAGGAATGCATAGCACTTCGCAATGAATATTATATCTTATCATGAAACATAGATATGAGATGCAATATCTCGTTTTAAGAAGCATTAGAAAGCTATTGCTACGATACGTAGACATCTGCAATCGCTATTTCCTAGCGAGGAAGTATCGCATTCACATTCATTTGAAGTGTAGATGAGGAATACATAACACTTCGCAAATCATATTATATCTTACCATGAAACATAGAAATGAGATTCGATATCGCGTTTTAAGAAGCATTAGAAAGCTATTGCTACGATACGTAGACATCTGCAAACGCTATTTCCTAGCGAGGAAGTGTCGCATTTACATTCATTTGAATCGTAGACGAGGAATGCACAACACTTCGCAATAGATATTATATCTTACCATGAAACATAGAAATGAGATGCGATATCGCGTTTTAAGGATCATATGAACTCTATTGCTACGAGACGCAAACATCTGCAATCGCTATTTCCTTGCAAGGAAGTGTCGCATTTACATTCATTTGAATTGTAGACGAGGAGTACATAACACTTCGCAAATCATATTATATCTTACCATGAAACATAGAAATGAGATGCGATATCGCGTTTTAAGAAGCATTTGAACTCTATTGCAACGATACCTAGACATCTGCAGACGCTATTTCCTAGCAAGGAAGTGTCGCATTTACATTCATTTGAAGTGTAGACGAGGAATACATGATACTTCGCAAATCATATTATATCTTACCATGAAACATAGAAATGAGATGCGATATCGCGTTTTAAGAAGCATTAGAACTCTATTGCTACCATACGTAGACATCTGCAGACGCTATTGCCTAGCAAGGAAGTGTCGCATTTACATTCATTTGAAGTGTAGACGAGGAATACGTGATACTTCGCAAATCATATTATATCTTACCATGAAACATAGAAATGAGATTCGATATCGCGTTTTAAGATGCATTAGAAAGCTATTGCTACGATACGTAGACATCTGCAAACGCTATTTCCTAGCGAGGAAGTATCGCATTTACTTTCATTTGAAGTGTAGACGAGGAATACATAACACTTCGCAAATCATATTATATCTTACCATGAAACATAGAAGTGAGATGCGATATCGCGTTTTAAGAAGCATTAGAACTCTATTGCTACGATACCTAGACATCTGCAGAAGCTATTTCGTAGCGAGGAATTATCGCATTCACATTCATTTGAAGTGTAGACGAGGAATACATAACGCTTCGCAAATCATGTTATATCTTACCATGAAACATAGAAATGAGATGCGATATCGCGTTTTAAGAAGCATTAGAACTCTATTGCTACGATACTTAGACATCTGCAAACGCTATTTCCTTGCAAGGAAGTGTCGCATTTACATTCATTTGAATCGTTGACGAGGAATGCATAACACTTCGCAAAGAATATTATATCTTATCAGGAAACATAGATATGAAATGCAATATCTCGTTTTAAGAATCATATGATCTCTATTGCTACGATACGTAGACATCTGCAGACGCTATTGCCTAGCAAGTAAGTGTCGCATTTACATTCATTTGAAGTGTAGACGAGGAATACGTGATACTTCGCAAATCATATTATATCTTACCATGAAACATAGAAATGAGATGCGATATCGCGTTTTAAGAAGCATTAGAACTCTATTGCTACGATACCTAGACATCTGCAGACGCTATTTCCTAGCAAAGAAATGTCGCATTTACATTCATTTGAATCGTAGACGAGGAATGCATAACACTTCGCAATGAATATTATATCTTATCATGAAACATAGATATGAGATGCAATATCTCGTTTTAAGAAGCATTAGAAAGCTATTGCTACGATACGTAGACATCTGCAAACGCTATTTCCTAGCGAGGAAGTATCGCATTCACATTCATTTGAAGTGTAGATGAGGAATACATAACACTTCGCAAATCATATTATATCTTACCATGAAACATAGAAATGAGATTCGATATCGCGTTTTAAGAAGCATTAGAAAGCTATTGCTACGATACGTAGACATCTGCAAACGCTATTTCCTAGCGAGGAAGTGTCGCATTTACATTCATTTGAATCGTAGACGAGGAATGCATAACACTTCGCAATAGATATTATATCTTACCATGAAACATAGAAATGAGATGCGATATCGCGTTTTAAGAAGCATTTGAACTCTATTGCTTCGATACGTAGACATCTGCAAACGCTATTTCCTAGCGAGGAAGTGTCGCATTTACATTCATTTGAAGTGTAGACGAGGAATACATAACACTTCGCAAATCATATTATATCTTACCATGAAACATAGAAATGAGATGCGATATCGCGTTTTAAGAATCATATGAACTCTATTGCTACGATTCGTAGACGTCTGCAAACGCTATTTCCTAGCGAGGAAGTATCGCATTCACATTCATTTGAAGTGTAGACGAGGAATACATAACACTTCGCAAATCATGTTATATCTTACCATGAAACATAGAAATGAGATGCGATATCGCGTTTTAAGAATCATATGAACTCTATTGCTACGATACGTAGACATCTGCAATCGCTATTTCCTTGCAAGGAAGTGTCGCATTTACATTCATTTGAAGTGTAGACGAGGAATACATAACACTTCGCAAATCATATTATATCTTACCATGAAGCATAGAAATGAGATGCGATATCGCGTTTTAAGTAGCATTAGAACTCTATTGCTACGATACCTAGACATCGGCAGCCGCTATTTCCTAGCAAGGAAGTGTCGCATTTACATTCATTTGAAGTGTAGACGAGGAATATATGATACTTCGCAAATCATATTATATCTTACCATGAAACACAGAAATGAGATGCGATATCGCGTTTTAAGAAGCATTAGAACACTATTGCTACGATAGGTAGACATCTGTAAACGCTATTTCCTTGCAAGGTAGTGTCGCATTTACATTCATTTGAAGTGTAGACGAGGAATGCATAACACTTCGTAATGAATATTATATCTTACCATGAAACATAGAAATGAGATTCGATATCGCGTTTTAAGAAGCATTAGAAAGCTATTGCTACGATACGTAAACATCTGCAAACGCTATTTCCTAGCAAGGAAGTGTCGCATTTACATTCATTTGAAGTGTAGGCGAGGAATACATAACACTTCGCAATGAATATTACATCTTATCATGAAACATAGAATTGAGATGCGATATCTTGTTTTAAGAAGCATTTGAACTCTATTGCTTCGATACGTAGACATCTGCAAACGCTATTTCCTAGCGAGGAAGTGTCGCATTTACATCCATTTGAATCGTAGACGAGGAATGCATAACACTTCGCAATGAATATTATATCTTATCATGAAACATAGATATGAGATGCAATATCTCGTTTTAGGAAGCATTTGAACTCTATTGCTTCGATACGTATACATCTGCAAACGCTATTTCATTGCAAGGAAGAGTCGCACATACATTCACTTGAAGTGTAGACGAGGAATACATGATACTTCGCAAATCATATTATATCTTACCATGAAACATAGAGATGAAATGCGATATCGCGTTTTAAGAAGCATTTGAACTCTATTGCTTCGATACGTAGACATCTGCAAACGCTATTTCCTTGCAAGGAAGTGTCGCATTTACATTCATTTCTAGTGTAGACGTGGAATACATGACACTTCGCAAATCATATTATATCTTACCATGAAACATAGAAATGAGATTCGATATCGCGTTTTAAGTAGCATTAGAAAGCTATTGCTACGATACGTAGACATCTACAAACGCTATTTCCTAGCGAGGAAGTATCGCATTCACATTCATTTGAAGTGTAGACGAGTAATACATAACACTTCGCAAATCATGTTATATCTTACCATGAAACAAAGAAATGAGATGCGATATCGCGTTTTAAGAATCATATGAACTCTATTGCTTCGATACGTAGACATCTGCAAACGCTATTTCCTAGCGAGGAAGTGTCGCATTTACATTCATTTGAATCGTAGACGAGGAATGCATAACACTTCGCAATAGATATTATATCTTACCATGAAACATAGAAATGAGATGCGATATCGCGTTTTAAGAAGCATTTGAACTCTATTGCTTCGATACGTAGACATCTGCAAACGCTATTTCCTAGCGAGGAAGTGTCGCATTTACATTCATTTGAAGGGTAGACGAGGAATACATAACACTTCGCAAATCGTATTATATCTTACCATGAAACATAGAAATGAGATGCGATATCGCGTTTTAAGAATCATATGAACTCTATTGCTACGATTCGTAGACGTCTGCAAACGCTATTTCCTAGCGAGGAAGTATCGCATTCACATTCATTTGAAGTGTAGACGAGGAATACATAACACTTCGCAAATCATGTTATATCTTACCATGAAACATAGAAATGAGATGCGATATCGCGTTTTAAGAATCATATGAACTCTATTGCTACGATACGTAGACATCTGCAATCGCTATTTCCTTGCAAGGAAGTGTCGCATTTACATTCATTTGAAGTGTAGACGAGGAATACATAACACTTCGCAAATCATATTATATCTTACCATGAAGCATAGAAATGAGATGCGATATCGCGTTTTAAGTAGCATTAGAACTCTATTGCTACGATACGTAGACATCTACAAACGCTATTTCCTAGCGAGGAAGTATCGCATTCACATTCATTTGAAGTGTAGACGAGTAATACATAACACTTCGCAAATCATGTTATATCTTACCATGAAACATAGAAATGAGATGCGATATCGCGTTTTAAGAAGCATTAGAAATCTATTGCTACGATTCGTAGACATCTGCAAACGCCATTTTCTGGCGAGGAAGTGTCGCATTCACATTCATTTGAAGTGTAGACGAGGAATACACAATATTTCGCAAATCATATTATATCTTACCATGAAACATAGAAATGAGATGCGATATCGCGTTCTATGAATCAAAAGAACTGTATTGCTACGATACGTAGTCATCTGCAAACGCTATTTCCTTGCAAGGAAGTGTCGCATCTACATTCATTTGAATCGTAGACGAGGAATCCATGACGCTTCGCAAATCATATTATATCTTACCATGAAACATAGAAAAGAGATGCGATATCGCGTTTTAAGAAGCATTAGAAATCTATTGCTACGATACGTAGACATCTGCAGACGCTATTTCCTAGCGAGGAAGTATCGCATTCACATTCATTTGAAGTGTAGACGAGTAATACATGACACTTCGCAATGAATATTATATCTTATCAGGAAACATAGGTATGAGATGCAATATCTCGTTTTAAGAAGCATTTGAACTCTATTGCTTCGATACGTAGACATCTGCAAACGCTATTTCCTAGCAAGGAAGTGTCGCATTTACTTTCATTTGAAGTGTAGGCGAGGAATACATAACACTTCGCAATGAATATTACATCTTACCATGAAACATAGAATTGAGATGCGATATCTTGTTTTAAGAAGCATTTGAACTCTTTTGCTTCGATACGTAGACATCTGCAAACGCTATTTCCTAGCAAGGAAGTGTCGCATTTACATCCATTTGAATCGTAGACGAGGAATGCATAACACTTCGCAATGAATATTATATCTTATCATGAAACATAGATATGAGATGCAATATCTCGTTTTAGGAAGCATATGAACTCTATTGCTACGATACGTAGACATCTGCAATCGCTATTTCCTTGCAAGGAAGTGTCGCATTTACATTCATTTGAAGTGTAGACGAGGAATAGATAACACATCGCAAATCATATTATATCTTACCATGAAACATCGAAATGAGATGCGATATCGCGTTATAAGAAGCATTAGAACTCTATTGCTACGATACCTAGACATCTGCAGACGCTATTTCCTAGCTAGGAAGTGTCGCATTTACATTCATTTGAAGTGTAGACGAGGAATACATGATACTTCGCAAATCATATTATATCTATACCATGAAACATAGAAATGAGATTCGATATCGCGTTTTAAGGAGCATTAGAAAGCTATTGCTACGATACGTAGATATCTGCAAACGCTATTTCCTAGCGAGGAAGTATCGCAATCACATTCATGTGAAGTGTAGACGAGGAATACGTAACACATCGCAAATCATGTTATATCTTACCATGAAACATAGAAATGAGATGCGATATCGCGTTTTAAGAATCATATGAACTCTATTGCTACGATACGTAGACATCTGCAATCGCTATTTCCTTGCAAGGAAGTGTCGCATTTACTTTCATTTGAAATGTAGACGAGGAATACATAACACTTCGCAAATCATATTATATCTTACCATGAAACATAGAAATGAGATGCGATATCGCGTTTTAAGAAGCATTAGAACCCTGTTGCTACGATACCTAGACATCTGCAGACGCTATTTCCTAGCAAGGAAGTGTCGCATTAACATTCATTTGAAGTGTAGACGAGGAATACATGATACTTCGCAAGTCATATTATATCTTACCTTGAAACATAGAAATGAGATGCGATATCGCGTTTTAAGAAGCATTAGAAATCTATTGCTACGATACGTAGACATCTGCAGACGCTATTTCCTAGCGAGGAAGTATCGCATTCACATTCATTTGAAGTGTAGACGAGTAATACATGACACTTCGCAATGAATATTATATCTTATCAGGAAACATAGGTATGAGATGCAATATCTCGTTTTAAGAAGCATTTGAACTCTATTGCTTCGATACGTAGACATCTGCAAACGCTATTTCCTAGCAAGGAAGTGTCGCATTTACTTTCATTTGAAGTGTAGGCGAGGAATACATAACACTTCGCAATGAATATTACATCTTATCATGAAACATAGAATTGAGATGCGATATCTTGTTTTAAGAAGCATTAGAACACTATTGCTACGATAGGTAGACATTTGCAAACGCTATTTCCTAGCAAAGAAGTGTCGCATTTACATTCATTTGTATCGTAGACGAGGAATGCATAACACTTCGCAATGAATATTATATCTTATCATGAAACATAGATATGAGATGCGATGTCGCGTTTTAAGAAGCATTAGAACTCTATTGCTACGATACGTAGACATCTGCAAACGCTATTTCCTTGCAAGGAAGTGTCGCATTTACATTCATTTGAATCGTAGACGAGGAATACATAACACTTCGCAAATCATATTATATCTTACCATGAAGCATAGAAATGAGATGCGATATCGCGTTTTAAGTAGCATTAGAACTCTATTGCTACGATACCTAGACATCGGCAGCCGCTATTTCCTAGCAAGGAAGTGTCGCATTTACATTCATTTGAAGTGTAGACGAGGAATATATGATACTTCGCAAATCATATTATATCTTACCATGAAACACAGAAATGAGATGCGATATCGCGTTTTAAGAAGCATTAGAACACTATTGCTACGATACGTAGACATCTGCAATCTCTATTTCCTTGCAAGGAAGTGTCGCATTTACATTCATTTGAAGTGTAGACGTGGAATACATAACACTTCGCAAATCATATTATATCTTACCATGAAACATAGAAATGAGATGCGATATCGCGTTTTAAGAAGCATTAGAAATCTATTGCTACGATTCGTAGACATCTGCAAACGCCATTTTCTGGCGAGGAAGTGTCGCATTCACATTCATTTGAAGTGTAGACGAGGAATACACAATATTTCGCAAATCATATTATATCTTACCATGAAACATAGAAATGAGATGCGATATCGCGTTCTATGAATCAAAAGAACTGTATTGCTACGATACGTAGTCATCTGCAAACGCTATTTCCTTGCAAGGAAGTGTCGCATCTACATTCATTTGAATCGTAGACGAGGAATCCATGACGCTTCGCAAATCATATTATATCTTACCATGAAACATAGAAATGAGATGCGATATCGCGTTTTAAGAAGCATTAGAAATCTATTACTACGATACGTAGACATCTGCAGACGCTTTTTCCTAGCGAGGAAGTATCGCATTCACATTCATTTGAAGTGTAGACGAGTAATACATGACACTTCGCAATGAATATTATATCTTATCAGGAAACATAGGTATGAGATGCAATATCTCGTTTTAAGAAGCATTTGAACTCTATTGCTTCGATACGTAGACATCTGCAAACGCTATTTCCTAGCAAGGAAGTGTCGCATTTACTTTCATTTGAAGTGTAGGCGAGGAATACATAACACTTCGCAATGAATATTACATCTTATCATGAAACATAGAATTGAGATGCGATATCTTGTTTTAAAAAGCATTTGAACTCTTTTGCTTCGATACGTAGACATCTGCAAACGCTATTTCCTAGCAAGGAAGTGTCGCATTTACATCCATTTGAATCGTAGACGAGGAAAGCATAACACTTCGCAATGAATATTATATCTTATCATGAAACATAGATATGAGATGCAATATCTCGTTTTAGGAAGCATTTGAACTCTATTGCTTCGATACGTATACATCTGCAAACGCTATTTCCTTGCTAGGAAGAGTCGCATATACATTCATTTGAAGTGTAGACGAGGAATACATGATACTTCGCAAATCGTATTATATCTTACCATGAAACATAGAGATGAGATGCGATATCGCGTTTTAAGAAGCATTTGAACTCTATTGCTTCGATACGTAGACATCTGCAAACGCTATTTCCTTGCATGGAAGTGTCGCATTTACATTCATTTGAAACGTAGACGAGGAATGCATAACACTTTGCAATGAATATTATATCTTATCATGAAAAATAGATATGAGATGCAATATCTCGTTTTAAGAAGCATATGAACTCTATTGCTACGATACGTAGACATCTGCAATCGCTATTTCCTTGCAAGGAAGTGTCGCATTTACATTCATTTGAAGTGTAGACGAGGAATACACAATATTTCGCAAATCATATTATATCTTACCATGAAACATAGAAATGAGATGCGATATCGCGTTCTATGAATCAAAAGAACTGTATTGCTACGATACGTAGTCATCTGCAAACGCTATTTCCTTGCAAGGAAGTGTCGCATCTACATTCATTTGAATCGTAGACGAGGAATCCATGACGCTTCGCAAATCATATTATATCTTACCATGAAACATAGAAAAGAGATGCGATATCGCGTTTTAAGAAGCATTAGAAATCTATTGCTACGATACGTAGACATCTGCAGACGCTATTTCCTAGCGAGGAAGTATCGCATTCACATTCATTTGAAGTGTAGACGAGTAATACATGACACTTCGCAATGAATATTATATCTTATCAGGAAACATAGGTATGAGATGCAATATCTCGTTTTAAGAAGCATTTGAACTCTATTGCTTCGATACGTAGACATCTGCAAACGCTATTTCCTAGCAAGGAAGTGTCGCATTTACTTTCATTTGAAGTGTAGGCGAGGAATACATAACACTTCGCAATGAATATTACATCTTACCATGAAACATAGAATTGAGATGCGATATCTTGTTTTAAGAAGCATTTGAACTCTTTTGCTTCGATACGTAGACATCTGCAAACGCTATTTCCTAGCAAGGAAGTGTCGCATTTACATCCATTTGAATCGTAGACGAGGAATGCATAACACTTCGCAATGAATATTATATCTTATCATGAAACATAGATATGAGATGCAATATCTCGTTTTAGGAAGCATATGAACTCTATTGCTACGATACGTAGACATCTGCAATCGCTATTTCCTTGCAAGGAAGTGTCGCATTTACATTCATTTGAAGTGTAGACGAGGAATAGATAACACATCGCAAATCATATTATATCTTACCATGAAACATCGAAATGAGATGCGATATCGCGTTATAAGAAGCATTAGAACTCTATTGCTACGATACCTAGACATCTGCAGACGCTATTTCCTAGCTAGGAAGTGTCGCATTTACATTCATTTGAAGTGTAGACGAGGAATACATGATACTTCGCAAATCATATTATATCTATACCATGAAACATAGAAATGAGATTCGATATCGCGTTTTAAGGAGCATTAGAAAGCTATTGCTACGATACGTAGATATCTGCAAACGCTATTTCCTAGCGAGGAAGTATCGCAATCACATTCATGTGAAGTGTAGACGAGGAATACGTAACACATCGCAAATCATGTTATATCTTACCATGAAACATAGAAATGAGATGCGATATCGCGTTTTAAGAATCATATGAACTCTATTGCTACGATACGTAGACATCTGCAATCGCTATTTCCTTGCAAGGAAGTGTCGCATTTACTTTCATTTGAAATGTAGACGAGGAATACATAACACTTCGCAAATCATATTATATCTTACCATGAAACATAGAAATGAGATGCGATATCGCGTTTTAAGAAGCATTAGAACCCTGTTGCTACGATACCTAGACATCTGCAGACGCTATTTCCTAGCAAGGAAGTGTCGCATTAACATTCATTTGAAGTGTAGACGAGGAATACATGATACTTCGCAAGTCATATTATATCTTACCTTGAAACATAGAAATGAGATGCGATATCGCGTTTTAAGAAGCATTAGAAATCTATTGCTACGATACGTAGACATCTGCAGACGCTATTTCCTAGCGAGGAAGTATCGCATTCACATTCATTTGAAGTGTAGACGAGTAATACATGACACTTCGCAATGAATATTATATCTTATCAGGAAACATAGGTATGAGATGCAATATCTCGTTTTAAGAAGCATTTGAACTCTATTGCTTCGATACGTAGACATCTGCAAACGCTATTTCCTAGCAAGGAAGTGTCGCATTTACTTTCATTTGAAGTGTAGGCGAGGAATACATAACACTTCGCAATGAATATTACATCTTATCATGAAACATAGAATTGAGATGCGATATCTTGTTTTAAGAAGCATTAGAACACTATTGCTACGATAGGTAGACATTTGCAAACGCTATTTCCTAGCAAAGAAGTGTCGCATTTACATTCATTTGTATCGTAGACGAGGAATGCATAACACTTCGCAATGAATATTATATCTTATCATGAAACATAGATATGAGATGCGATGTCGCGTTTTAAGAAGCATTAGAACTCTATTGCTACGATACGTAGACATCTGCAAACGCTATTTCCTTGCAAGGAAGTGTCGCATTTACATTCATTTGAATCGTAGACGAGGAATACATAACACTTCGCAAATCATATTATATCTTACCATGAAGCATAGAAATGAGATGCGATATCGCGTTTTAAGTAGCATTAGAACTCTATTGCTACGATACCTAGACATCGGCAGCCGCTATTTCCTAGCAAGGAAGTGTCGCATTTACATTCATTTGAAGTGTAGACGAGGAATATATGATACTTCGCAAATCATATTATATCTTACCATGAAACACAGAAATGAGATGCGATATCGCGTTTTAAGAAGCATTAGAACACTATTGCTACGATACGTAGACATCTGCAATCGCTATTTCCTTGCAAGGAAGTGTCGCATTTACATTCATTTGAATCGTAGACGAGGAATACATAACACTTCGCAAATCATATTATATCTTACCATGAAGCATAGAAATGAGATGCGATATCGCGTTTTAAGAAGCATTAGAAATCTATTACTACGATACGTAGACATCTGCAGACGCTTTTTCCTAGCGAGGAAGTATCGCATTCACATTCATTTGAAGTGTAGACGAGTAATACATGACACTTCGCAATGAATATTGTATCTTATCAGGAAACATAGGTATGAGATGCAATATCTCGTTTTAAGAAGCATTTGAACTCTATTGCTTCGATACGTAGACATCTGCAAACGCTATTTCCTAGCAAGGAAGTGTCGCATTTACTTTCATTTGAAGTGTAGGCGAGGAATACATAACACTTCGCAATGAATATTACATCTTATCATGAAACATAGAATTGAGATGCGATATCTTGTTTTAAAAAGCATTTGAACTCTTTTGCTTCGATACGTAGACATCTGCAAACGCTATTTCCTAGCAAGGAAGTGTCGCATTTACATCCATTTGAATCGTAGACGAGGAATGCATAACACTTCGCAATGAATATTATATCTTATCATGAAACATAGATATGAGAAGCAATATCTCGTTTTAGGAAGCATTTGAACTCTATTGCTTCGATACGTATACATCTGCAAACGCTATTTCCTTGCTAGGAAGAGTCGCATATACATTCATTTGAAGTGTAGACGAGGAATACATGATACTTCGCAAATCGTATTATATCTTACCATGAAACATAGAGATGAGATGCGATATCGCGTTTTAAGAAGCATTTGAACTCTATTGCTTCGATACGTAGACATCTGCAAACGCTATTTCCTTGCATGGAAGTGTCGCATTTACATTCATTTGAAACGTAGACGAGGAATGCATAACACTTTGCAATGAATATTATATCTTATCATGAAAAATAGATATGAGATGCAATATCTCGTTTTAAGAAGCATATGAACTCTATTGCTACGATACGTAGACATCTGCAATCGCTATTTCCTTGCAAGGAAGTGTCGCATTTACATTCATTTGAAGTGTAGACGAGGAATACACAATATTTCGCAAATCATATTATATCTTACCATGAAACATAGAAATGAGATGCGATATCGCGTTCTATGAATCAAAAGAACTGTATTGCTACGATACGTAGTCATCTGCAAACGCTATTTCCTTGCAAGGAAGTGTCGCATCTACATTCATTTGAATCGTAGACGAGGAATCCATGACGCTTCGCAAATCATATTATATCTTACCATGAAACATAGAAAAGAGATGCGATATCGCGTTTTAAGAAGCATTAGAAATCTATTGCTACGATACGTAGACATCTGCAGACGCTATTTCCTAGCGAGGAAGTATCGCATTCACATTCATTTGAAGTGTAGACGAGTAATACATGACACTTCGCAATGAATATTATATCTTATCAGGAAACATAGGTATGAGATGCAATATCTCGTTTTAAGAAGCATTTGAACTCTATTGCTTCGATACGTAGACATCTGCAAACGCTATTTCCTAGCAAGGAAGTGTCGCATTTACTTTCATTTGAAGTGTAGGCGAGGAATACATAACACTTCGCAATGAATATTACATCTTACCATGAAACATAGAATTGAGATGCGATATCTTGTTTTAAGAAGCATTTGAACTCTTTTGCTTCGATACGTAGACATCTGCAAACGCTATTTCCTAGCAAGGAAGTGTCGCATTAACATTCATTTGAAGTGTAGACGAGGAATACATGATACTTCGCAAGTCATATTATATCTTACCTTGAAACATAGAAATGAGATGCGATATCGCGTTTTAAGAAGCATTAGAAATCTATTGCTACGATACGTAGACATCTGCAGACGCTATTTCCTAGCGAGGAAGTATCGCATTCACATTCATTTGAAGTGTAGACGAGTAATACATGACACTTCGCAATGAATATTATATCTTATCAGGAAACATAGGTATGAGATGCAATATCTCGTTTTAAGAAGCATTTGAACTCTATTGCTTCGATACGTAGACATCTGCAAACGCTATTTCCTAGCAAGGAAGTGTCGCATTTACTTTCATTTGAAGTGTAGGCGAGGAATACATAACACTTCGCAATGAATATTACATCTTATCATGAAACATAGAATTGAGATGCGATATCTTGTTTTAAGAAGCATTAGAACACTATTGCTACGATAGGTAGACATTTGCAAACGCTATTTCCTAGCAAAGAAGTGTCGCATTTACATTCATTTGTATCGTAGACGAGGAATGCATAACACTTCGCAATGAATATTATATCTTATCATGAAACATAGATATGAGATGCGATGTCGCGTTTTAAGAAGCATTAGAACTCTATTGCTACGATACGTAGACATCTGCAAACGCTATTTCCTTGCAAGGAAGTGTCGCATTTACATTCATTTGAATCGTAGACGAGGAATACATAACACTTCGCAAATCATATTATATCTTACCATGAAGCATAGAAATGAGATGCGATATCGCGTTTTAAGTAGCATTAGAACTCTATTGCTACGATACCTAGACATCGGCAGCCGCTATTTCCTAGCAAGGTAGTGTCGCATTTACATTCATTTGAAGTGTAGACGAGGAATATATGATACTTCGCAAATCATATTATATCTTACCATGAAACACAGAAATGAGATGCGATATCGCGTTTTAAGAAGCATTAGAACACTATTGCTACGATACGTAGACATCTGCAATCGCTATTTCCTTGCAAGGAAGTGTCGCATTTACTTTCATTTGAAATGTAGACGAGGAATACATAACACTTCGCAAATCATATTATATCTTACCATGAAACAAAGAAATGAGATACGATATCGCGTTTTGAGAATCATATGAACTCTATTGCTACAATACGTAGACATCTGCAATCGCTATTTCCTTGCAAGGAAGTGTCGCATTTACATTCATTTGAAGTGTAGACGTGGAATACATAACACTTCGCAAATCATATTATATCTTACCATGAAACATAGAAATGAGATGCGATATCGCGTTTTAAGAAGCATTAGAAATCTATTGCTACGATTCGTAGACATCTGCAAACGCCATTTTCTGGCGAGGAAGTGTCGCATTCACATTCATTTGAAGTGTAGACGAGGAATACACAATATTTCGCAAATCATATTATATCTTACCATGAAACATAGAAATGAGATGCGATATCGCGTTCTATGAATCAAAAGAACTGTATTGCTGCGATACGTAGTCATCTGCAAACGCTATTTCCTTGCAAGGAAGTGTCGCATCTACATTCATTTGAATCGTAGACGAGGAATCCATGACGCTTCGCAAATCATATTATATCTTACCATGAAACATAGAAATGAGATGCGATATCGCGTTTTAAGAAGCATTAGAAATCTATTGCTACGATACGTAGACATCTGCAGACGCTATTTCCTAGCGAGGAAGTATCGCATTCACATTCATTTGAAGTGTAGACGAGTAATACATGACACTTCGCAATGAATATTATATCTTATCAGGAAACATAGGTATGAGATGCAATATCTCGTTTTAAGAAGCATTTGAACTCTATTGCTTCGATACGTAGACATCTGCAAACGCTATTTCCTAGCAAGGAAGTGTCGCATTTACATCCATTTGAATCGTAGACGAGGAATGCATAACACTTCGCAATGAATATTATATCTTATCATGAAACATAGATATGAGATGCAATATCTCGTTTTAGGAAGCATTTGAACTCTATTGCTTCGATACGTATACATCTGCAAACGCTATTTCCTTGCTAGGAAGAGTCGCATATACATTCATTTGAAGTGTAGACGAGGAATACATGATACTTCGCAAATCATATTATATCTTACCATGAAGCATAGAGATGAGATGCGATATCGCGTTTTAAGAAGCATTTGAACTCTATTGCTTCGATACGTAGACATCTGCAAACGCTATTTCCTTGCATGGAAGTGTCGCATTTACATTCATTTGAAACGTAGACGAGGAATGCATAACACTTTGCAATGAATATTATATCTTATCATGAAACATAGATATGAGATGCAATATCTCGTTTTAAGAAGCATATGAACTCTATTGCTACGATACGTAGATATCTGCAAACGCTATTTCCTAGCGAGGAAGTATCGCAATCACATTCATTTGAAGTGTAGACGAGGAATACGTAACACATCGCAAATCATGTTATATCTTACCATGAAACATAGAAATGAGATGCGATATCGCGTTTTAAGAATCATATGAACTCTATTGCTACGATACGTAGACATCTGCAATCGCTATTTCCTTGCGAGGAAGTGTCGCATTTACTTTCATTTGAAATGTAGACGAGGAATACATAACACTTCGCAAATCATATTATATCTTACCATGAAACATAGAAATGAGATGCGATATCGCGTTTTAAGAAGCATTAGAACCCTGTTGCTACGATACCTAGACATCAGCAGACGCTATTTCCTAGCAAGGAAGTGTCGCATTAACATTCATTTGAAGTGTAGACGAGGAATACATGATACTTCGCAAATCATATTATATCTTACCATGAAACATAGAAATGAGATGCGATATCGCGTTTTAAGAAGCATTAGAAATCTATTGCTACGATACGTAGACATCTGCAGACGCTATTTCCTAGCGAGGAAGTATCGCATTCACATTCATTTGAAGTGTAGACGAGTAATACATGACACTTCGCAATGAATATTATATCTTATCAGGAAACATAGGTATGAGATGCAATATCTCGTTTTAAGAAGCATTTGAACTCTATTGCTTCGATACGTAGACATCTGCAAACGCTATTTCCTAGCAAGGAAGTGTCGCATTTACTTTCATTTGAAGTGTAGGCGAGGAATACATAACACTTCGCAATGAATATTACATCTTATCATGAAACATAGAATTGAGATGCGATATCTTGTTTTAAGAAGCATTAGAACACTATTGCTACGATAGGTAGACATTTGCAAACGCTATTTCCTAGCAAAGAAGTGTCGCATTTACATTCATTTGTATCGTAGACGAGGAATGCATAACACTTCGCAATGAATATTATATCTTATCATGAAACATAGATATGAGATGCGATGTCGCGTTTTAAGAAGCATTAGAACTCTATTGCTACGATACGTAGACATCTGCAAACGCTATTTCCTTGCAAGGAAGTGTCGCATTTACATTCATTTGAATCGTAGACGAGGAATACATAACACTTCGCAAATCATATTATATCTTACCATGAAGCATAGAAATGAGATGCGATATCGCGTTTTAAGTAGCATTAGAACTCTATTGCTACGATACCTAGACATCGGCAGCCGCTATTTCCTAGCAAGGAAGTGTCGCATTTACATTCATTTGAAGTGTAGACGAGGAATATATGATACTTCGCAAATCATATTATATCTTACCATGAAACACAGAAATGAGATGCGATATCGCGTTTTAAGAAGCATTAGAACACTATTGCTACGATACGTAGACATCTGCAATCTCTATTTCCTTGCAAGGAAGTGTCGCATTTACATTCATTTGAAGTGTAGACGTGGAATACATAACACTTCGCAAATCATATTATATCTTACCATGAAACATAGAAATGAGATGCGATATCGCGTTTTAAGAAGCATTAGAAATCTATTGCTACGATTCGTAGACATCTGCAAACGCCATTTTCTGGCGAGGAAGTGTCGCATTCACATTCATTTGAAGTGTAGACGAGGAATACACAATATTTCGCAAATCATATTATATCTTACCATGAAACATAGAAATGAGATGCGATATCGCGTTCTATGAATCAAAAGAACTGTATTGCTACGATACGTAGTCATCTGCAAACGCTATTTCCTTGCAAGGAAGTGTCGCATCTACATTCATTTGAATCGTAGACGAGGAATCCATGACGCTTCGCAAATCATATTATATCTTACCATGAAACATAGAAATGAGATGCGATATCGCGTTTTAAGAAGCATTAGAAATCTATTACTACGATACGTAGACATCTGCAGACGCTTTTTCCTAGCGAGGAAGTATCGCATTCACATTCATTTGAAGTGTAGACGAGTAATACATGACACTTCGCAATGAATATTATATCTTATCAGGAAACATAGGTATGAGATGCAATATCTCGTTTTAAGAAGCATTTGAACTCTATTGCTTCGATATGTAGACATCTGCAAACGCTATTTCCTAGCAAGGAAGTGTCGCATTTACTTTCATTTGAAGTGTAGGCGAGGAATACATAACACTTCGCAATGAATATTACATCTTATCATGAAACATAGAATTGAGATGCGATATCTTGTTTTAAAAAGCATTTGAACTCTTTTGCTTCGATACGTAGACATCTGCAAACGCTATTTCCTAGCAAGGAAGTGTCGCATTTACATCCATTTGAATCGTAGACGAGGAATGCATAACACTTCGCAATGAATATTATATCTTATCATGAAACATAGATATGAGATGCAATATCTCGTTTTAGGAAGCATTTGAACTCTATTGCTTCGATACGTATACATCTGCAAACGCTATTTCCTTGCTAGGAAGAGTCGCATATACATTCATTTGAAGTGTAGACGAGGAATACATGATACTTCGCAAATCGTATTATATCTTACCATGAAACATAGAGATGAGATGCGATATCGCGTTTTAAGAAGCATTTGAACTCTATTGCTTCGATACGTAGACATCTGCAAACGCTATTTCCTTGCATGGAAGTGTCGCATTTACATTCATTTGAAGTGTAGACGAGGAATAGATAACACATCGCAAATCATATTATATCTTACCATGAAACATAGAAATGAGATGCGATATCGCGTTTTTAAGAAGCATTAGAACTCTATTGCTACGATACCTAGACATCTGCAGACGCTATTTCCTAGCTAGGAAGTGTCGCATTTACATTCATTTGAAGTGTAGACGAGGAATATATGATACTTCGCAAATCATATTATATCTTACCATGAAACACAGAAATGAGATGCGATATCGCGTTTTAAGAAGCATTAGAACACTATTGCTACGATACGTAGACATCTGCAATCGCTATTTCCTAGCAAGGAAGTGCCGCATTTACAAACTATTGAAGTGAATACGAGGTATACATGACACTTCGCAATGAATATTATATCTGATCATGAAACATAGAAATGAGATGCGACATCTCGTTTTAAGAAGCATTAGAACTCTATTCCTACGATACGTAGACATCTGCAAACGCTATTTCCTAGCGTGGAAGTGTCGCATTTACATACTTTAGAAGTGAGTACGAAGTATACGTGACACTTCGCAATGAATATTATATCTTATCATGAAACATAGAAATGAGATGCGGTATCCCGTGTTAAGAAGCTTTAGATCTCTATTGCCTCGATACGTACACATCTGCAATCGCTATTTTCTAGCAATGAAGTGTCGCATTTACATTCTTTACAAGTGAGTACGAAGTAATTCACCAGGTTTTTCTGTACTTTCGACTAAGATCTGAGGGATAAGCGGAGGTCTCAACGTCACAAAGCCGATTTCTATACTCCTTCAATTTGATGAAGATCAACCCCAGTTGTATGGAAGAATCCGTCGAAGAATTCGTAGTTAAATGTAATGTTAAAAGTAGAACTAGTATTATAAACACTTGATAAAATTAATGGATGTGAAAAGAGTAAACTTGTTAAAAGAACTTGTACTTGGATATAGTAAAAGTAAAAATAAAATATATTCTAGGTTTAAAGTATACAAGAACTGGAATTATTCTAAGACTAAGACTAAGTAAAAATGGAAATAGAAATACGATGCCTGAACCCCACATTGAGGTGGCTAACGATCTAGAACTAGAGGTTTCGACTCCTCGGTAGGAGATGTCGAGTCAGAGTGTGTGCTCTGGAGACGCGTCTCTGACCTCCTCGGTTCGCGGGGCGCTACGGTCGCGGAGGTTCGCGGTAGGGAGATCGCGGTCCCGCGAGTGGGGGACTCGCGTCTCGAAGCGGAGAGCGCGCGGTCCAGCGAGTGGGGAATCGCGGCTCGTGGTGGGGCTAGCGGCGCATGCCGCTGGCCGGACGCATCTTACTTAGTGTAACTTAGATATAGGAATTCTTATATATGCGTCATGATATGGTATGTATGTCCTAGATTAGATGTAATATATAGGTTCTAGCAGATCCTGTTCCGGAATTGGAAAAGACACCATTCAGGTGATGGGCTGCAGCTACGTCTTCCTGCAGGACGGAATCCTCCGTGCGAGGGAGATAGGACTGCCCGTCCTTGGTGCGGGCGAGACAGGTATACTCGGTGGTGCGAGTGAGACACTGGTGCCCGGTACGAGCGAGACAGGTATACTCGGCGGTGCGAGTGAGGCAGCGGAACTCGGTAGTGAGTGAGCGCGTGCAGGTATGCGCGCGCGAACACTTCCAGTTGCTGGTTCTGCAGGGGAGTTTGGCTGGTTGCATGCGTCCAGGGGTAGATGCTGGGGATGCGAAGAGGTTGATGGGTGGCAGGCGGTACTCCTGACGTCACAAAATGCGACACTTCCTTTCTGGGAAATTACGTTCCCAGATATCTCTGTATCGAAGCTATAGAGTTCTAATTCTCCTTAAAACGCGATATCGCATCTCATTTCTGTGTTTCATGGTAAGATATAATATTCAATGTGGAGTGTTATGTATACCTAGAATTCACATATAAAAAATGCAAATGCGACACTTCCTTGCTAGGAAATATTGTCTGGAGGTGCCTACATATCGTAGCAATAGAGTTCTAATGCTTCTTAACACGCGATATCGCATCTGATTTCTGTGTTTCATGATAACAAATAATATTCATTGGGAAGTGTCATGTATACCTCGTATTCACTTCGAAGGAATGTAAATGCGACACTTCCTTGCTAGGAAATGGCGTTTGCAGATGTCTCCGTATCGCAGCAATAATGTTCCCAATGCTTCTTAAAACGCGATATCGCATCTCATTTCTATCTTTCATAATAAGATATAATATTCAATGCGATGTGTCATGTATACCTCGTATTTCCTTGAAAAGAATGTAAATGCGACAATTCCTTGCTAGGAAATAGCGTTTGCAGATGTCTACGTATCGTAGCAATAGATTTCAAATGCTTCTAGAAACGCGATATCGCATCTCATTTCTATGTTTCATAATATGTTATAATATCCATTGGGAAGTGTCATGTATACCTCGTATTCACTTCGAAGGAATGTAAATGCGACACTTCCTTGCTAGGAAATAGCGTCTGCAGATGTCTCCGTATTGTAGTAATAATGTTCTAATGCTTCTTAAAACGCGATATCGCATCTCATTTCTATCTTCCATAATAAGATATAATTTTCATTGTGGATTGTTATGTATACCCCGTATTTACTTCGAAAGAATGTAAATGCTACACTTCCTTGTTAGGAAATAGCGTTTGCAGATGTCTACGTATCGAAGCAATAGAGTTCTAATGCTTCTTATAACGGGATATCACATCTCTTTTCTATGTTTCATAATAAGATATAATGCTCAATGCGAAGTGTGATGTATACCTCGTATTCACTTCAAAAGAATGTAAGTGCGACAATTCCTTGCTAGGAAATAGCGTTTGCAGATATCTACGTATCGAAGCAATAGAGTTCTAATGCTTCTTATAACGGGATATCGCATTCCTTTTCTATGTTTAATGACAAAATATGGTATTCATTGTGCATTTTTATGTATACCCCGTATTCACTTCGAAAGAATGTAAATGCGACACTTCCTTGCTAGGAAATAGTGTTTACAGATATCAACGAACCGTAGCTATAGAGTTCTAAAGCTTCCTAAAACAAAATGTCGCATCTCATTTCTATGTTTCATGATAAGATATAGTATTCATTGCGAAGTGTCATGTATACCTCGTAATCACTTCAACAGAATGTAAACGCGACACTTCTTTGCAAGGAAATGTCGTTTGCAGATGTCTGCGTATCGTAGCAACAGAATTCTAATGCTTCTTAAATCGCGATATCGCTCCTAATTTCTATGTTTCATGATAAGATATAATATTCATTGCGAAGTGTCATGTATACATCGTATTCACTTAAAAAGAATGTAAATGCGACTCTTCCTTGCTATTAAATTGCGTTTGCAGATGTCTACGTATCGAAGTAATAGATTTATAATGCTTCTTAAAACGCGATATCGCATCTCATTTCTATGTTTCATAATAAGATATAATATTCATTGCGAAGTGTCATGTATACCTCGTGTTCACTTCAAAAGAATGTAAATGCGACACTTTCTTGCTAGGAAGTAGCGTTTGCAGATGTCTACGTATCGAAGCAATAGAGTTCCAATGCTTCTTAAATCGCCATGTCGCATCTCATTTCTATGTTTCATGATAAGATGTAATATTCGTTGTGCAGTGTTATGTATATCTCGTCTGTACTACAAATGAATGTAAATGCGACACTTCCTTGCTAGGTAATAGCGTTTGCAGATGTCTACGTATCGTGGCATTGAAGTTCTAATGCTTCTCAAAACGCGATATCGCTTCTCATTTGTATTTTTCATGATAATATATAATATTCATTGTGCAGTGATATGTATACCTCGTATTCACTTCAAAATAATTTGAATGAGACACTTCCTTCCCAGGAAATAGCGTTTGCAGATGTCCACGTATCGTAGCAAAAGTGTTCTAATGCTTCTCAAAACGCGATATAGCTTCGCATTTCTATGTCTCATTATAAGATAAATAGTATTCATTGCGATGTGCCATGTATACCTCGCATTCACTTCATAAGAATGTAAATGCGTATCTTCCTCGCAAGGAAGTTGCGTTTGCAGATGTCTACGTATCGTAGCAATAGGGTTCTAGTGGTTTTTAAATTTCGATATCGCATCTCATTTCTATGTTTCATGATAAGATATAATATTCATTGCGAAATGTCATGCTTACCACGTATTCATTTCAAAAGAATGTAAATGCGTCACTTCCTTGCTAGGAAATAGCGTTTACAGATATCTACGTATCATAAAAATAGTATTCTAATGCTTCACAAAACGCGAGGTCGCATCCCATTTCTGTGTTTCATGATTACATATAATATTCATTGTGCAGTGTTATGTATACCCCGTATTCACATCAGAAGAATGTAAATGCGACACTTCCTTGCTAGGAAATAGCGTTTGCAGATGTGTATGTATCGAAGCAATATAGTTCTAATGCTTCTTCAAACGAGATATCGCATCTCACTTCTATGTTTCATGATGTGATATAATGTTCATTGCGAAGTGTTATGTATACCTCGCATACACTTCAAATGTATGTAAATGCTACACTTCCTTGCTAGGAAATATCGTTTGCAGAAGTCTACGTATCGTAGCAATAGAAATCTAACGCTTCTCAAAACGAGATGTCGCATCACATTTGTATGTTTCATGATAAGGTATAATATTCATTACGAAGTGTCATGTGTACTTCGTACTCACTTCAAAAGATTGTAAATGCGACACTTCCTTCCTAGGATATAGCGTTTCCAGATATCTACGTATCGAGGCAAAAGTGTTCCAATGCTTCTTCAATCGCGGTATCGCATCTCATTTCTACGTTTCATGATGAGATATAATATTCATTGTAGAGTGTCAGGTAAGCTTCGTATTCACTTCAGTGGATTGTAAATGCTACACTTTCTTGCCACGAAATTGCGTTTGCAGAAGTCTACGTATCGTAGCAATAGAGTTCCAATGCGTCTCAGGACGCGATTACGCATCTCATTCCTATGTTTCATGATAAGATATAATATTCATTGCGATGTGTCATGTATACCTTGTATTCACTTCTAATGAGTGTAAACGCGGCACTTCCTTGCTAGGCATTCGCGTTTGCAGATGTCTACGTATCGAGGCAATAGAGTTCCAATGCTCCTTAAAACGTGATATCGCATCTCATTTCCATGTTTCATGATAAGATACAATACTCATTACGAAGTGTTACGTATACCTCGTATACACTTCAAATGAATGTAAATGCGACACTTCCATGTTAGGAAATAGCGTTTGGAGATATCTACGTATCGAAGCAATGGAGTTGTAATGCTTCTTAAAACGCGATATCGCATCTCATTTCTATGTTTCATAATAAGATATAATATTCATTGCGAAGTGTCATGTGTACCTCGTGTTCACGTCAAAAGTATGCAAATGCGATATTTCCTTGCTAGGAAGTAGCGTTTGCAGATGGCTACGTATCGAAGCAATATATCTCTAATGCTTCTTAAAACGCGATATCGCATTTCATTTCTATGTCTCATTATAAGATATAATATACATTGTGGAGTTTTATGTATACCTCTTTTTCACTTCAAAAGAATGTAAATGCGTCACTTCCATGCTATTAATTAGAGCTTGCAGATGTTTACGTATCGAAGCAATAGATTTCTAATGCTTCTTAGAATGAGATACCGCATCTCATTCCTATGCTTCATGATAAGATATAATATTCATTGCGATGTGTCATGTATACCTCGTATTCATTTAAAAAGAATGCAAATGCGACACTTCCTTGCTAGGAAGTAGCGTTTGCAGATGTCTACGTATCGTAGCAAGTGAGTTCTAATGCTTCTTAATTCGCAATATCGCATCTCATATCTATGTTTCATGATAAGATATAATATTCATCGTGCAGTGTTATATATATATCTCGTGTACACTTCAAAAGAATGAAAATGCGACACTTCCTTGCAAGGAGATATTGTCTTCAGATGTCTACGTATGGAAGCAATAGAGTTCTAATGCTTCTTAAATCGAGATGTCGCATCTCAATTCTATGATTCATGATAAGGCATAATATTCATAGCGAAGTGTTATGTATTCCTCGTTTACACTTCAAATGAACGTAAATGCGACATTTCGTTGCTAGGAAATAGCATTTGCAGATGTCTACGTATCCAAGCAATAGAGTACTAGTGTTTCTTAAAACGGGATACCGGATCTCATTTCTTTGTTTCATGATATGATATAATATTAATTGCGAAACGTCATGTGTACCTCGCATACACTTTAAATGAATGTAAATGCGACACTTCCATGCTAGGAAATAGCGTTTGGAGGCGTCTACGTATCGAAGCAATAGAGTTCTAATGCTTCTTAAAACGAGATATCGTATCTCATTTCTATGTTCCACGGTAATATATAATATTCATTTTGGAGTGTTATGTATACCTCGTATTCACTTCAGAAGAATGTAAATGCGACACTTCCATGCTAGGAAATAGCGTTTGCAGATGTCTACGTATCGTAGCAAAGATTTGTAATGCTACTTAAAGCGCAATATCGCATCTCATTTCTATGTTTCATGATAAGATGTAATATTCTTTGTGCACTGTTATGTATATCTCGTCTATACTTCAAATGAATATAAATGCGACACTTCCTTGCTAGGAAATAGCGTTTGCAGATGTCTACGTATCGTGGCATTAGAGTTCTAGTGCTTCATAAATCGCCATATCGCATCTCATTTCTATGCTTCATGATAATATATAATATTCGCTGCGCAGTGTCATGTATACCTCGCATACACTTCAAATGAATGTAAATTGCGACACTTCCTTGCTAGGAAATAGCGTTCGCCGTTGTCTACGTATCGAAGCAGTAGTGTTCTAATGCTTCTTACATCACGATATCGCATCTCATTTCTATGTTTCATGGTAAGATATAATATTCAATGTGGAGTGTTATGTATACCTCGTACTCACTTCAAAAGAATGTAAATGCGACACTTCCTTGCTAGGAAGTAGCGTTTGCAGATTTCTAAGTATCGAAGCAATAGTTTTCTAATGCTTCTTAAACCGTCATATCGCATCTCATATCTACGTTTCATGATAAGATATAATATTCATTGTGCAGTGTTATGTATGCCTCGTATTCACTTCAAACGAATGTAAATGCGACACTTCCTTGCTAGGAAGTAGCGTTTGTAGTTGTCTACGTATCGAAGCAATAGGGATCTAATGCTTCTTATTTCGCCATATCGCTTCTCATTTCTATGTTTAAAGATAAGATAAGATATTCATTGTGCAGTGTTATGTATACCTCGTATTCACCTCAAAAGAATGTAAACGCGACACTTCCTTTCTAGGATATAGCGTTTGCAAATGTCTACATATCGAAGCATTAGAGTTCTAATGCTTCTCAAAACGTGATATCGCTACTCATTACTGTCTTTCATGAATATATATACTGTTCATTGTGGAGTGTTATGTATTCCTCGTATTCACTTCAAAAGAATGTAAATGCGACACTTCCTTGCTAGGAAATATCGTTTGCAGATGTCTACGTATCGAAGCAATAGATTTCTAAAGCTTGCTAATTCGCGATATCGCATCTCATTCCTATTTTTCATGATAAGATATAATATTCATTGCGAAGTGTCATGTATATCTCGTATTCACTTCAAGAGAATGTAAATGCGTCAATTCCCGGCTAGGAAATAGCGTTTCCAGATGTCTACGTATCGTAGCAATAGAGTTCTAATGCTTCTTAAAACGCGATATCGCATCTCACTTCTATGTTTCATGATAAGATATAATATTCATTGCGAAGTGTCATGTACATCTCGTATTCACTTCAAAAGAATGTAAATGCGACACTTCCATGCTAGGAAATAGTGTTTACAGATGTCTACGTATCGTAGCAATAGAGTTCTAATGCTTCTTAAAGCGCTATATCGCATCTCACTTCTATGTTTCATGATAAGATATAATATACATTGTGCATTGTTTTGTATACCTCGTATTCACTTCAAAAGAATGTAAATGCTACAATTCCTTGCTAGGAAATAGCGTTTGCAGATGTCTACGTATGGAAGCAATAGAATTCTAATGTTCTCAAAACGCGATATAGCACCTCATTCCTATGTTTCATGATAAGATATAATATTCATTGCGAAGTGTCATGTATATCTCGTATTCACATCAAGAGAATGTAAATGCGACAATTCCCGGCTAGGAAATAGCGTTTGCAGATGTCTACGTATCGTCGTAATGGAGTTCTAATGCTTCCTAAAACGGGATATCGCATCTCACTTCTATGTTTTATGATAAGATATAATATTCATTGTGGATACGTAGGTATACCTCGTATTCACTTCAAAAGAATGTAAATGCGACACTTCCTTGCTAGGGAATAGCGTTTCCAGATGTCTACGTATCGTAGCATTAGAGTTCTAGTGCTTCTCAAGACGAGATATCGCATCTCATTTCTATGTTTCATGATAAGATATAATATTCATTGTGGAGACGTAGGTATACTCGTATTCACTTCAAAAGAATGTAAATGTGACACTTCTTTGCTAGGAAATAGCGTTTGCAGATGCCTACGTATCGTAGCAACAAAGTTCTCATGCATTTTAAATCGCGATATCACATCTCATTTCTATGTTTTATGATAAGATATAATATTCATTGTGGATACGTAGGTATACCTCGTATTCACTTCAAAAGAACGTAAATGCGACACTTCCTTGCAAGGGAATAGCGTTTCCAGATGTCTACGTATCGTAGCATTAGAGTTCTAGTGCTTCTCAAGACGAGATTTCGCATCTCATTTCTATGTTTCATGATAAGATATAATATTCATTGTGGAGACGTAGGTATACTCGTATTCACTAACTCAAAGAATGTAAATGTGACACTTCTTTGCTAGGAAATAGCGTTTGCAGATGCCTACGTATCGTAGCAACAAAGTTCTCATGCATTTTAAATCGCGATATCACATCTCATTTCTATGTTTTATGATAAGATATAATATTCATTGTGGATACGTAGGTATACCTCGTATTCACTTCAAAAGAACGTAAATGCGACACTTCCTTGCTAGGGAATAGCGTTTCCAGATGTCTACGTATCGTAGCATTAGAGTTCTAGTGCTTCTCAGGACGAGATATCGCATCTCATCTCTATGTTTCATGATAAGATATAATATTCATTGTGGAGACGTAGGTATACTCGTATTCACTTCAAAAGAATGTAAATGCGACACTTCCTTGCTAGGGAATAGCGTTTCCAGATGTCTACGTATCGTAGCATTAGAGTTCTAGTGCTTCTCAAGACGAGATATCGCATCTCATTTCTATGTTTCATGATAAGATATAATATTCATTGCGAAGTGTCATGTATATCTCGTATTCACATCAAGAGAATGTAAATGCGACACCTCCTTGCTAGGAAATAGCGTTTACAGATGTCTACGTATCGTAGCAAAAGTGTTCTAATGCTTCTTAAAAAGCGATATCGCATCTCATTCCTATGTTTCATGATATCGTATAATATTCATTGCGAAGTGTGATGTATACCTCGTATTCAATTCAAAAGAATGTAAATGCGACACTTCCTTGCTAGGAAATAGCGTTTGTAGTTGTCTCGGTATCGAAGCAATAGAGCTCTAATGCTTCTTAAATAGCGATATCGCATCTCATTTCTATGTTTCATGATCAGATATAATATTCATTGCGAAGTGTCATGTATATCTCGTATTCACTTCAAAAGAATTTAAATGCGACACTTCCTTGCTAGGAAATAGCGTTTGTAGTTGTCTCGGTATCGAAGCAATAGAGCTCTAATGCTTCTTAAATAGCGATATCGCATCTCATTTCTATGTTTCATGATCAGATATAATATTCATTGCGAAGTGTCATGTATATCTCGTATTCACTTCAAAAGAATTTAAATGCGACACTTCCTTGCTAGGGAATAGCGTTTCCAGATGTCTACGTATCGTAGCAACAGGGTTCTAGTGCTTCTCAAAACGCGATATCGCATCTCTTTTCTATGTTTCAAGATAAGATATAATATTCATTGCGAAGTGTCATGTATATCTCGTATTCACTTCAAGAGAATGTAAATGCGACAATTCCCGGCTAGGAAATAGCGTTTGCAGATGCCTACGTATCGTAGCAACAAAGTTCTCATGCATTTTAAATCGCGATATCACATCTCATTTCTATGTTTTATGATAAGATATAATATTCATTGTGGATACGTAGGTATACCTCGTATTCACTTCAAAAGAATGTAAATGCGACACTTCCTTGCTAGGGAATAGCGTTTCCAGATGTCTACGTATCGTAGCATTAGAGTTCTAGTGCTTCTCAAGACGAGATATCGCATCTCATTTCTATGTTTCATGATAAGATATAATATTCATTGTGGAGACGTAGGTATACCTCGTATTCAATTCAAAAGGATGTAAGTGCGACACTTCCGTGCTAGGAAATAGCGTTTGCAGGTGACTACGTATCGTACCGATAGAGTTCTAATGCTTCTTTAAACGCAATATCGCATCTCACTTCTATGTTTCGTGATAAGGTATAATATTCATTGCGAAGTGTCATGTATACCACGTATACACTTCAAAAGAATGTAAATGCAACACTTCCTTGCTAGGAAATATTGTTTGCAGATGTCTGCGTATCGCAGCAATAGAGTACTAATATTTCTTAAAACGAGATGTCGCATTTCATTCCTATGTTTCATGATAAGATATAATATTCATTGCGAAGTGTCATGTATATCTCGTATTCACTTCAAAAGAATGTAAATGCGAAACTTCCATGCTAGGAAACAGCGTTTGCAGATGTCTACGTATCGTAGCGATAGAGTTCTAATGCTTCTTAAAATGCGATATCGTATCTCACTTCTATGTTTCATGATAAGATATGATATTCACTGCGAAGTGTCATGTATACCTCGATTTCACTTCACAAGAATGTAAATGCGACACTTCCCTGCTAGGAAATAGCATTTGCAGATGTCTACGTATCGAAGCAATAGAGTTCTAAAGCTTCTTAAATCGCGATATCGCATCTCATTTCTATGTTTCATGATATGATATAATATGCATTGTGGAGTGATATGTATACCTCGTATTCACCTCAAAAGAATGTAAATGCGACACTTCCTCTCTAGGAAATTACGTTTCCAGATGTCTACGTATCGAAGCAATAGAGTTCTAATGGGGAGGGGTAGAGGTCCTTCTCACACCCGAGAACCATCCTGTTTGTCTCCATGGACTATGGCAGCGGTCTTATCGTTGCAGAGCTCTGGATCCTATCCTTCGGGCTTCAGGGTCTCTTCTTGCTCACTTCCCGACTCCTCCACCGTCGAGCCCGTCACGCTACCTCGGCGCACAGCCCTTCCGCGAACCTGTGGTCTTATTATCTTATATCGCTTCTTCCATCAGCTCGCCAGTCTAATCCGTCGAACGGAGAGTGAGAAACGAACCGGGGGGGGTGGGGGGGGGGGGGGGGAAGTTCTACCATCGTGTATTTGACGCTCCTCGCAAATACAGCTATCGCGATGGTCCGTGTCGCGCTTCTCGCATGGGTGGTGATCTGCGGGCTAGTCTAACCGAAGCAGGGGGGGGGGGGTGAGCGAGCCTTGTGACTTCACCACGTCACAGTACATACTAATTTGCGATTAAGTAGCTATGTGTTCAAATTCAATTCCGAATAATGCACTAAAAAGCATCCCAGATATCAAACGGCAAGATGGTAGCGACACCATGCCGGCACTATATTGCCACTTCCGTGGAGTGTCTAATGATTCGTAGTCATCTGTGACCGGATTCGTTGACTAAAATGCCAGAACGTGTAACCAGCACGTTCTAGACAAGCGAATCGCGCAGAACCAGCACCATGGTGACACGCGTATCATCGCTCCATTCATGAATCTCCTCAGCAATGACGCAGGATCACATTTGGCAATGGGGAACCTGTGCTTTCATACAAATTAGAATCGTTAGATGTCAGTAGATGTTCAGCATATGGGTATTGATAGACATTTTGATGGTCGTTCTCCTATATTTATATTTATTGAGCGAGTCGTATATATTTCTTTCAATCCATCATAGACTAAAAATATTATTTATAAAAAAAATATTACTTATAAAATAAAAATTCATGCTGTTGCGTCCCTAGCTTCGCCTTGTGCAATTTTTGAAATAACATGCTGTCATTGTATTTAATGTAACCCTCAATTGCATGAATTTGTAACAATAAATTGAAGAAAATATATATAAAACAAGTGTATATATTTTTATGACAAAGTAATTATCGACTTTATGGAAAAAATCGCCCTATCGAGCTAGCTTATAGAAAATAATAAAATCGAGTTCTTATATCTTTGTTTTGTGCCGGTGTATCTATATTGGAATCAAATTAAATAAATTGCACAGTTTAGCCATTTTTCATATTTGCTTATAATTTTTATGGAAACAGCTTCCCCATTAGTAAATGTCAGCCTACGCCACAACCACGCGTGTAGCTATGGTGAGCTGATAGTGTCATTGTCACGGCCGTGTAGCCCGTGTGCTATATCTCGGTGCTTTAATAGTGCCGTGATACGAATGCCGCCCCAGTACTAACAGTATGCCATTTCGAAAGCAGAGTAGGAGTACTAAGTTAGCACAGTTCTGTCACGGAATTCGTTCCATCCGTTGTCATTGGCGTGCCAATCGCTGGCTGTTTGGGATATTGTAGTGCATGAGGCAGACTTGTTCCTTATCATCGTCAAGGAGATGGATTTTCACTCCCCCCTTTTTGAATTTTTTAAATTATTGTTTGGAATTTTTGCCATTTCCGTATCTCTATGACCGCATTGTGGATTCAACTTATGTACGACCTTTTTGGTCTTCATCTTTTATTACATGTAATATTATATATGTGATGCACGTTTGTTATGTAATGCTCCGATTTATAAGCCTCAGATACTTTTATTCTTTGGTAAAGCAACTTATTCGATTAATATATATTTATTAGACATAGATATAAACAATTAGAAAAATGTTATTAAAACGCTATTAAATATGTTGTTACAATTATATATTTAAGGTCTGAAGATGTAGATGCAATTAATGTCCGATATTTTACGTGATCCAATCGACGAATCAAGTGAGGCTATGAAATATAAAAATCTTTTACTATTCTTGGACCCCTTTACATGTTAAATGAATGATTAGTTCTGCAAGACAAGAAGCCTGAATTAGTGAGATATCTAGGAACATAAGTAATTTGTAAGTAACACATCTGTTCTCTTTCAAATATTTGCCTTTGCATAGAATAGAACGTATAGATATAATTGCCTGTTTTGTACCCATTTCGGTCCAATTCTATTATAGCCTTTGAGCAGAAGTAATATTGATTATACTTGATTTTTGCAATAGTTCTTTGATTAACAGATTTTATTAACCTAGAATCATCATTTGACGGATGTATCAATCTACTTTGTAGCTCCATCAGTTTCTTTTTCTGCTCGCTACTTTCCATTTTCAGTTCCGTATACTTATCCTTCATCACCATCATATATGTTGCGTAAAATTACAATAACTTTTTGTCCTCAAATTTTGCGGATATTTCAATTAAATTTCCATTGATTAAATAAACGGAAATTAAAAAACAGTGGCACGTACCATTTCTTGGAAACGTTGTATCGTAATTTGCATCTGACTGTTTTGAAAGGCACGCACTTTACTTAACGTTTGCAATGATTCGGTTAGCGAAGTAAAGTAATATTCTACTTTCGAAATTGTTGGCTCTTGTAATTTTAAGGCAAATATATTCATCTGTCGACATCGTGAACATTGTTTTTTGGCAAAATTCCAGAAAAACAAATATACTATAAGTAAAATAATAAACATCATAATATTAAATTTAACTCTGTTCATCGTTGCCTTGTTGGACACATCCATAACAATATACAGGGTGGGGCAGTAATAATTAGCACCTCAGATATCCACGAAACTATAAGTTTCATAGAAGTTTTTGCTAATATAAAATTGCATAGTACAAAGGGGCCATCCGTTGATGAAAATAGTTTTTTTGTAAGTGGAGTTATGTTGGACATATGAAGGTTACCTTCAATTTTTTTAAATGAATTGGTATGTCCATTCTTCCGTAATACGATAGAGCATTTTAAAGCAAGTTTAACGATCTGTAACATGAAGGCATTGAAGGTTACAAAAAGTAAAGAAAGGCGATAATACTCACGGTTTAGATAGTAAATGAAACATACGTATGGTAAACAGTGGTGGAAGGCGTAATACTTACCGTTTACTTCACTGTGAATAAACACTTTTCGAAGGGCATTTCAATAGTTTGCAGCATAAGTTAAACATGATAAGATTAGTATTGAAAAATCGGTTCGAATACGTTTGGTTAGGCTGTTCATTGTGTCGTTCATTTTATAAGTACTGAGCTGCGGATTCCTGAGGACAGCTCACAAAATTGTTGAACTATGGAAGATTATCATTGCGAATTTGAATCAAAAGGTAATTAAATTCCATTAGATTGTAAACAGATCTCAATGTTTCATTTTAAATAGTAAGATTAAATACTCTTTACAAAACTACAAGAATGGATACATACCATTCTGTTATTATTATTTCATAAAGAATTATAATTGCAATTATATAGTTCATTACGATAAAAAATATTTCTCAGAAAATTCTAAATATTAAATTAAAGAATCAAGTAAAACATTTTTAATAATTACGAATATGAATAATACTTGAACATTCCAATAGAAAGATGTCTAAACAGGAGTTAAAAAAGTCAAACATTCAATTTCAATTCCAGAATTCATCTATAAGAGGTAAAATGTTTCGAAAGCTTTAATTACAGTCTTTAATGCAAGCAGTTGGGCAGTATTTCAATTTTTAAGAAAATTGATGAAAGTCAACCATTTTGAAGTGGTCAGAATCTTTGTCGTTTGAGCAATAAGTGAATAGCAAATAACTGCATAAATTCCAGGCTTAAAAACTTATGGATTAAATCCTATGCAGACTCGTTTAAGAGCGAGTTACTAAATAATAATTCACACTAAGTAATCATTTTAAAACTTAAACGATTACATCTGGCGAACTTTCAAAGATATCAGAAGCGTGAAAAGTATGTGGTTTATCAAAAACTCTTCTAAAAGAACGGACGAAGACAATAGAAATCTTTGTTGAAGTAAGCAAGTTCTAAAGTTCTAAGCAACGCGATGGCCCTTATCTGCCTATGTTTCATAGCAAGTAAGTTCTGAATTTCTATGAAATCCGATGGAATTTCTCACTACTAACGTTTCAAAGTAAGTTCTCAAATTCTCAGTTCTAGGTTTAAAACTATGTGTGTTCTATATATCTATGTAAAGTGATGGTTCCTATTAGTTGTGACGGAAACCTATATATAGTAAGTCAGGGAATCTCGAAGGGCTTAATTATCTAAATGCTTTAAGGTGTAAAACGTACTTTAATCTAAAGCGATCTATCGTTCCAAGGTATCCGCTCACGTACAACTTTTCTTGGCGCCAGCTGCTCAGAAAGTAGCAAAGGGATAGACTACACGATCCCGGGAACCCTGGGGCGGAACAACCCTTGAAACTTCGAAATGCTCCTCCTCTCGAATACGCCTAGCCAAGTACACACACTCAGGTCGCAAGATACTGAAGTCACGGCATGCTTATTTATGGTCTCGACGTGGGTTTAACTAACAAGAGCTACGGGAAACTACGCAACACGCCGCAAATTACCGGGTATCATAACTCGCTTCACGATATAAGATACAATATACAATATGCGACACAAGACATGGGACGCTTTAGCGAATAAGCTCTCACGTTCTCTTCTTCAGGTTCCTTGAATTCGCTAGTGGTCCTCGGGTCTCCTGCATCCTCCTCGGGGCTCCTTGGTGGAGTGGGCTGTAGGCTTCCGTATTGTTCGGGTCCATCGATCAGTGGACTTCGGCGATTTCCTCTTCTCGCCCCCTTGGCTGTCCCTGAGGAGATCCTCCTGATAATTTAAATTGCATATCGCCTCGCGCGCCGCGCTCCCATGGCACACCTGCAGGGCCGCTGGACATTTGACTTCTCTTTAGGGGGTTAAGGATGGTTGAGGAACTTCTCACATCCTAGAGCATTATAAAGCACAAAAGCAGATAAGCATAATGCGATGCATGGAGCTTTACAACCTTCTAACTTACTTTGAACTGTTTATATGAAATGCGATATTGAGGTGCATGAAGCATGACAAATTAAATGCTTCGGCGCTTGGACATCTAGAAACGCTATCCCCAGGCAAGAAAGTGTAGGGTTCACACACAATTCATGTGCAGAAGCAGATAAACATAACGCGATGCTATGAATATTACATCTTATCATGAAATATAGAAGTAAGATGCGCAGCCGCGTTTTACGAAGCATTAGAACTCTATTGCTTCTAAACCTTGAGATATAGAAACGAAATTCCGTAGCAAGGAAGTGATGCATTTACATTCATTTGAAGTGTAGAGGAAATATACATAAAGCGCTGCATTGAAATTACATCTTATCATGTGACTTAGAACTGAAATGCGATATCGCGTTTTAAAAAGAGTTAGAAATCTATTGCTTCGATGCGTTGACATCTGCAAACGCTACTTCCAAGCAAGGAAGTGTCGCATTTACATTCTTTTGAAAGGAATACGAGGTATACATGACACTTCGCAATGAATATTATATCTTATCATGAAACATAGAAATGAGATGCGATATGACGATTTAAGGAGCATTAGGATTCTATTGCTTCGATACGTAGACATCTGCAAACGCTATTTCCTAGCAAGGAAGTGTTGCACATACATTCAATTGAAGTGTATGCGAGGTATACATGGCACTTCGCAATGAATATTATATCTTATCATGAAACATAGAAATGAGATGTGATATGGCGATTTATGAAGCACCAGATATCTATTGCTTCGATACGTAGACATCTGCAAACGCTATTTCCTGGCAAGGATGTGTCGCGTTTACATTCTTTTGAAAGGAAAACAAGGTATACATGACACTTCGCAATGAATATTACATCTTATCATGAAACATAGAAATGAGGTGCGATATGACGATATAAGAAGCATTAGAACCCTATTGCTTCGATACGTAGACATCTGCAAACGCTATTTCCTGGCAAGGAAGTGTCGTATTTACATCCTTTTGACGTGAATACAGGGTATACATAACACTCCACGATGTATTTTATATATTATCATGAAACATAGTTCTGAGTAGCGATATCGCGTTTTTAGAAGCATTAGAACTCTACCACTACGATACGTAGACATCTATAAACGCTATTTCATGGCAAGGAAGTGTCGCGTTTACATTCTTTTGAAGTGAATACGAGGCATACATAACACTCCATAATGAATGTTATAAATTATCATGAAGCATAGAAACGAGATGCGATATGACGATTTAAGAAGCATTAGAATTCTATTGCTTCGATACGTAGACATCTGCAAACGCTATTTCCTAGCAAGGAAGTGTTGCACATACATTCAATTGAAGTGTATGCGAGGTATACATGGCACTTCTCAATGAATATTATATCTTATCATGAAGCATAGAATTGAGATGTGATATGGCGATTTATGAAGCATCAGATATCTATTGCTTCGATACGTAGACATCTGCAAACGCTATTTCCTGGCAAGGAAGTGTCGCATTTACATTCTTTTGAAGTGAATACGAGGTATACATAACACTCCACAATGAATATTATATATTATCAAGAAACATAGTTATGAGTATCGATATCGCGTACACAGGAGCATTAGAAATCTGATGCTACGATACGTAGACATCTGCAAACGCTATTTCCTGGCAAGGAAGTGTCGCGTTTACATACTTTTGAAGTGAATACGAGGTATACATAACACTTCACAATGAATATTATGTCTTACCATGAAACATAGAAATGAGTTGTAATATGGGCGAATTAAGAAGCATTAGAACTCTATTGCTTCGATACGTAGACATCTGCAAACGCTACTTCCAAGCAAGGAAGTGTCGCATTTACATTCTTTTGAAAGGAATACGAGGTATACATGACACTCCACAATGAATATTATATCTCATCATGAAGCATAGAAATGAGATGCGATATGACGATTTAAGAAGCATTAGAATTCTATTGCTTCGATATGTAGACATCTGCAAACGCTATTTCCTAGCAAGGAAGAGTTGCACATACATTCAACTGAAGTGTATGCGAGGTATACATAGCATTTCGCAATGAATATTATATCTTATCATGAAGCATAGAATTGAGATGTGATATGGCGATTTATGAAGCATCAGATATCTATTGCTTTGATACGTAGACATCTGCAAACGCTATTTCCTGGCAAGGAAGTGTCGCATTTACATTCTTTTGAAGTGAATACGAGGTATACATAACACTCCACAATGAATATTATATATTATCATGAAACATAGTAATGAGTATCGATATCGCGTATAGAGGAGCATTAGAACTCCAATGCTACGAAACGTAGACATCTGCAAACGCTATTTCCTGGCAAGGAAGTGTCGCGTTTACATTCTTTTGAAGTGAATACGAGGTATACATAACACTTCGCAATGAATATTATATCTTATCATGAAACAAAGAAATGAGATGCGATATGACGGTTTAGAAAGCATTAGAACCCTATTGCTTCGATACGTAGACATCTGCAAACGCTATTTCCTTGCAAGGAAGTGTCGCATTACATTCTTTTGAAGTGAATACGAGGTATACATAACACTCCACGATGTATTTTATATATTATCATGAAACATAGTAATGAGTAGCGATATCGCGTTTTGAGAAGCATTAGAATTCTACCACTACGATACGTAGACATCTACAAACGCTATTTCCTGGCAAGGAAGTGTCGCGTTTACATTCTTTTGAAGTGAATACGAGGTATACATAACACTCCACAATGAATATTATAAATTATCATGAAGCATAGAAATGAGATGCGATATGACGATTTAAGAAGCATTAGAATTCTATTGCTTCGATACGTAGACATCTGCAAACGCTATTTCCTAGCAAGGAAGTGTCGCGTTTACATTCTTTTGAAAGGAATACAAGGTATACATAACACTCCACGATGTATTTTATATATTATCATGAAACATAGTAATGAGTAGCGATATCGCGTTTTGAAAAGCATTAGAATTCTACCACTACGATACGTAGACATCTACAAACGCTATTTCCTGGCAAGGAAGTGTCGCGTTTACATTCTTTTGAAGTGAATACGAGGTATACATAACACTCCACAATGAATATTATATATTATCATGAAACATAGTAATGAGTATCGATATCGCGTATAGAGGAGCATTAGAACTCCAATGCTACGAAACGTAGACATCTGCAAACGCTATTTCCTGGCAAGGAAGTGTCGCGTTTACATTCTTTTGAAGTGAATACGAGGTATACATAACACTTCGCAATGAATATTATATCTTATCATGAAACAAAGAAATGAGATGCGATATGACGGTTTAGAAAGCATTAGAACCCTATTGCTTCGATACGTAGACATCTGCAAACGCTATTTCCTTGCAAGGAAGTGTCGCATTACATTCTTTTGAAGTGAATACGAGGTATACATAACACTCCACGATGTATTTTATATATTATCATGAAACATAGTAATGAGTAGCGATATCGCGTTTTGAGAAGCATTAGAATTCTACCACTACGATACGTAGACATCTACAAACGCTATTTCCTGGCAAGGAAGTGTCGCGTTTACATTCTTTTGAAGTGAATACGAGGTATACATAACACTCCACAATGAATATTATAAATTATCATGAAGCATAGAAATGAGATGCGATATGACGATTTAAGAAGCATTAGAATTCTATTGCTTCGATACGTAGACATCTGCAAACGCTATTTCCTAGCAAGGAAGTGTCGCGTTTACATTCTTTTGAAAGGAATACAAGGTATACATAACACTCCACGATGTATTTTATATATTATCATGAAACATAGTAATGAGTAGCGATATCGCGTTTTGAAAAGCATTAGAATTCTACCACTACGATACGTAGACATCTACAAACGCTATTTCCTGGCAAGGAAGTGTCGCGTTTACATTCTTTTGAAGTGAATACGAGGTATACATAACACTCCACAATGAATATTATATCTTATCATGAAGCATAAAAATGAGATGCGATATGACGATTTAAGAAGCATTAGAATTCTATTGCTTCGATACGTAGACATCTGCAAACGCTATTTCCTAGCAAGGAAGTGTTGAACATACATTCAATTGAAGTGTATGCGCGGTATACATGGCACTTCGCAATGAATATTATGTCTTATCACGAAGCATAGAATTGAGATGTGATATGGCGATTTTTGAAGCATCAGATATCTATTGCTTCGATACGTAGACATCTGCAAACGCTATTTGCTGGCAAGGAAGTTTCGCGTTTACATTCTTTTGAAGTGAATACGAGGTATACAAAACACTGCACAGTGAATATCATATCTTATCATGAAGCATAGTAATGAGTATCGATATCGAGTATAGAGGAGCATTAGAACTCTAATGCTACGATACGTAGACATCTGCAAACGCTATTTCCTGGCAAGGAAGTGTCGCATTTACATCCTTTTGAAGTGAATACGAGGTATACATGACACTTCGCAATGAATATTATATCTTATCATGAAACATAGAAATGAGATGTGATATGGCGATTTATGAAGCATCAGATATCTATTGCTTCGATAAGTAGACATCTGCATACGCCATTTCCTAGCAAGGAAGTGTCGCATTTGCATTCATTTTAAGTGTATGCGAGGTATACATGACACTTCGCAATGAATATTATATACTATCATGAAACATAGAAATGAGATGTGATATGGCGATTTATGAAGCATTAGAACTCTATTGCTTCGATACGTAGACATCTGCAAACGCTACTTCCAAGCAAGGATGTGTCGCGTTTACATTCTTTTGAAAGGAAAACAAGGTATACATGACACTTCGCAATGAATATTACATCTTATCATGAAACATAGAAATGAGGTGCGATATGACGATTTAAGAAGCATTAGAACCCTATTGCTTCGATACGTAGACATCTGCAAACGCTATTTCCTGGCAAGGAAGTGTCGTATTTACATTCTTTTGACGTGAATACAGGGTATACATAACACTCCACGATGTATTTTATATATTATCATGAAACATAGTTCTGAGTAGCGATATCGCGTTTTTAGAAGCATTAGAACTGTACCACTACGATACGTAGACATCTACAAACGCTATTTCATGGCAAGGAAGTGTCGCGTTTACATTCTTTTGAAGTGAATACGAGGCATACATAACACTCCATAATGAATGTTATAAATTATCATGAAGCATAGAAACGAGATGCGATATGACGATTTAAGAAGCATTAGAATTCTATTGCTTCGATACGTAGACATCTGCAAACGCTATTTGCCAGCAAGGAAGTGTTGCACATACATTCAATTGAAGTGTATGCGAGGTATACATGGCACTCCTCAATGAATATTATATCTTATCATGAAGCATAGAATTGAGATGTGATATGGCGATTTAAGAAGCGTTAGAACACTATTGCTTCGATACGTAAACATCTGCAAAAGCTATTTCCAAGCAAGGAAGTGTCGCATTTACATTCTTTTGAAGTGCATACGAGGTATACATAACACTCCACAATGAATATTTTATATATTATCATGAAACATAGTAATGAGTATCGATATCGCGCATAGAGGAGCATTAGAACACTAATGCTACGATACGTAGACATCTGCAAACGCTATTTCCTGGCAAGGTAGTGTCACCTTTACATACTTTTGAAGTGAATACGAGGTATACATAACACTCCACAATGAATATTATATTTTATCATGAAGCATAGAAATGAGATGCGATATGACGATTTAAGAAGCATTAGAATTCCATTGCTTCGATACGTAGACCTCTGCAAACGCTATTTCCTAGCAAGGAAGTGTTGCACATACATTCAATTGAAGTGTATGCGAGGTATACATGGCACTTCGCAATGAATATTATATCTTATCATGAAACATAAAAATGAGATGTGATATGGCGATTTATGAAGCATCAGATATCTATTGCTTCGATACGTAGACATCTGCAAATGCTATTTCCTGGCAAGGAAGTGTCGCCTTTACATTCTTTTGAAGTGAATACGAGGTATACATAACACTCCGCAATGAATATTATATATTATCATGAAACATAGTAATGAGCATCGATATCGCGTACAGAGGAGCATTAGAACTCTAATGCTACGATACGTAGACATCTGCAAACGCTATTTCCTGGCAAGAAAGTGTCGCGTTTACATTCTTTTGAAGTGAATACGAGGTATACATAACACTTCGCAATGAATATTATATCTTACCATGAAACATAGAAATGAAATGTAATATGGCGAATTAAGAAGCATTAGAACTCTATTGCTTCGATACGTAGACATCTGCAAACACTACTTCCAAGCAAGGAAGTGTCGCGTTTACATTCTTTTGAAGTGAATACGAGGTATACATAACCCTCCACAATGAATATTATAAATTCTCATGAAGCATAGAAATGAGATGCGATATGACGATTTAAGAAGCATTAGAATTCTATTGCTTCGATACGTAGATATCTGCAAACGCTATTTCCTAGCAAGGAAGTGTTGCACATACATTCAATTGAAGTGAATGCGAGGTATACATGGCACTTCGCAATGAATATTATATCTTATCATGAAACATAGAAATGAGATGTGATATGGCGATTTTGAAGCATCAGATATCTATTGCTTCGATACGTAGACATCCGCAAACGCTATTTCCTGGCAAGGAAGTGTCGCGTTTACATTCTTTTGAAGTGAATACGATGTATACATAACACTCCACAATGAATATTATATCTCATCATGAAGCATAGAAATGCGATGCGATATGACGATTTAAGAAGCATTAGAATTCTATTGCTTCGATATGTAGACATCTGCAAACGCTATTTCCTAGCAAGGAAGTGTTGCACATACATTCAATTGAAGTGTATGCGAGGTATACATAGCACTTCGCAATGAATATTATATCTTATCATGAAGCATAGAATTGAGATGTGATATGGCGATTTATGAAGCATCAGATATCTATTGCTTTGATACGTAGACATCTGCAAACGCTATTTCCTGGCAAGGAAGTGTCGCATTTACATTCTTTTGAAGTGAATACGAGGTATACATAACACTCCACAATGAATATTATATATTATCATGAAACATAGTAATGAGCATCGATATCGCGTATAGAGGAGCATTAGAACTCCAATGCTACGAAACGTAGACATCTGCAAACGCTATTTCCTGGCAAGGAAGTGTCGCGTTTACATTCTTTTGAAGTGAATACGAGGTATACATAACACTTCACAATGAATATTATATCTTACCATGAAACATAGAAATGAGATGTAATATGGCGAATTAAGAAGCATTAGAACTCTATTGCTTCGATACGTAGACATCTGCAAACGCTACTTCCAAGCAAGGAAGTGTCGCATTTCCATTCTTTTGAAAGGAATACGAGGTATACATGACACTTCGCAATGAATATTATATCTTATCATGAAACAAAGAAATGAGATGCGATATGACGGTTTAGAAAGCATTAGAACCCTATTGCTTCGATACGTAGACATCTGCAAACGCTATTTCCTTGCAAGGAAGTGTCGCATTACATTCTTTTGAAGTGAATACGAGGTATACATAACACTCCACGATGTATTTTATATATTATCATGAAACATAGTAATGAGTATCGATATCGCGTTTTGAGAAGCATTAGAATTCTACCACTACGATACGGAGACATCTACAAACGCTATTTCCTGGCAAGGAAGTGTCGCGTTTACATTCTTTTGAAGTGAATACGAGGTATACATAACACTCCACAATGAATATTATAAATTATCATGAAGCATAGAAATGGGATGCGATATGACGATTTAAGAAGCATTAGAATTCTATTGCTTCGATACGTAGACATCTACAAACGCTATTCCCTGGCAAGGAAGTGTCGCGTTTACATTCTTTTGAAGTGAATACGAGGTATACATAACACTCCACAATGAATATTATATCTTATCATGAAGTATAAAAATGAGATGCGATATGACGATTTAAGAAGCATTAGAATTCTATTGCTTCGATACGTAGACATCTGCAAACGCTATTTCCTAGCAAGGAAGTGTCGCATTTGCATTCATTTTAAGTGTATGCGAGGTATACATGACACTTCGCAATGAATATTATATACTATCATGAAACATAGAAATGAGAAGCGATATCGCGTTTTGAGAAGCATTAGAACTCTAATGCCACGATACGTCGATATCTGCAAACGCTACTTCCTAGCAAGGAAGTGTCGCATTTACATTCATTTGAAGTATAGACGAGATATACATAACACTGCACAATGAATATTATATCTTATCATGGAACGTAGAAATGAGATGCGATATGACGATTTAAGAAGCATTAGAAATCTATTGGTTCGATACGTAGACATCTGCAAACGCTACTTCCAAGCAAGGAAGTGTCGCATTTACATTCTTTTGAAAGGAATACGAGGTATACATGACACTTCGCAATGAATATTATATCTTATCATGAAACATAGAAATGAGATGCGATATGGCGAATTAAGAAGAATTAGAACTCTATTGCTTCGATACGTAGACATCTGCAAACGCTACTTCCAAGCAAGGAAGTGTCGCATTTACATTCTTTTGAAGTGAATACAAGATATACAT
Source organism: Xylocopa sonorina (assembly GCF_050948175.1). NCBI lineage: Eukaryota > Metazoa > Arthropoda > Insecta > Hymenoptera > Apidae > Xylocopa > Xylocopa sonorina. The sequence continues at coordinate 1,101,719 of NW_027490148.1, forward strand.
AACACTCCACGATGTATTTTATATATTATCATGAAATATAGTAATGAGTAGCGATATCGCGTTTTGAGAAGCATAAGAATTCTACCACTACGATACGTAGACATCTACAAACGCTATTTCATGGCAAGGAAGTGTCGCGTTTACATTCTTTTGAAGTGAATACGAGGTATACATAACACTCCAAAATGAATACTATAAATTATCATGAAGCATAGAAACGAGATGCGATATGACGATTTAAGAAGGATTAGAATTCTATTGCTCCGATACGTAGACATCTGCAAACGCTATTTCCTAGCGAGGAAGTGTTGCACATACATTCAATTGAAGTGTATGCGAGGTATACATGGCACTTCGCAATGAATATTATATCTTATCATGAAACATAGAAATGAGATGCGATATGACGACCTAAGGAGCATTAGGATTCTATTGCTTCGATACGTAGACATCTGCAAACGCTATTTCCTAGCAAGGAAGTGTCGCATTTGCATTCTTTTGACGTGAATACGAGGTACACATGACGCAGTGAATATCATAACTTATCATGAAACATAGAAATGAGATGCCATATCGCGTTTGAAGAAGCATTAGAACTGTATTGCTACGGTACGCAGACATCTGCAGACGCTATTTCCTAGCATGGAAGATTCGCATTTCCCTTCTTTTGAAGTGAATACGAGGTATTCATGACACTTCGCAATGAATATTATACCTTATCAAGAAACATAGAAATGAGATGCGATATTTCGTTTTAAGAAGCATTAGAACTCTATTGCTTCGATACGTAGACATCTGCAAACGCTACTTCCTAGCAAGGAAGTGTCGCATTTACATTCTTTTGAAGTGAATACGAGGTATACATAACACTCCACAATGAATAGTATATCTTATCCTGAAACATAAAAATGAGATGCGATATGGCGATTTAAGAAGCATTAGAACTCTACTGCTTCGATACGTAGACATCAGCAAACGCTGTTACCTAGCAAGGAAGTGTCGCATTTACATTCTTTTGAGGTGAATACGAGGTATATGTGACAGTTCGCAATGAATATTATATCTTATCATGAAACATAGACGTGAGATTTGGTATCGCGTTTTAAGAAGCATTGAAACTATATTACTTCGAAACCCAGGCATCTAAATGCTATTCTACTACAAAGAACTGTGGGCTTTACATGCTTTTGATGTATTGAGAAGATTTTGTCTGCCCTGCACCAGAACGGTTATCGGGCGTGCTTCCTCATCCGGACGGGTATAAGCAAACGGAATCTACCATCAACCGCCCAGTTAGACACAGCTCAGTGAAACGTGCGATGGGAAAATCCAAATGTGCCGCGGCGCGTTCCCCGTGCGTGAGTCCTTCAGCTAGTCCGCCTGAGGGGACGAATCCCAACAGGCGGAGTGCCCCCATGGGAACCTCATTTAGGCGACCTCACTACGTGTACGCGATCGCGCTCACTCTGACCCTTTTTGATTTAAGATGAATCAGTTTGGCCAAATTTATTGATGATCCAGACTGCCAGCCTCAGTCTTGTTCAATTTTACTTTATGAATGTGGCTCAGACTAGTTTGGGCATATTAATAGTGCACCAAACCCCCGAGTCGCAGAATTATTCAATAACCCCAGTGATCCGTTAGCCGCCGGGTAAGCCCGACGGCCAGGTTCCGTCACGAGGAAGTGGGGATGGGTACTTCATGGACACCCAGGTTCTGGAACCCCGTATTGGCAAGATATTTATTGTCTGCCCTACACCGGGATGGTGATCGGGTATGGTTCCTGACCCAAGCGGGTATACCCAGACGGAATCTACAATCTACCAACCAGTTACTCCCACCTCACTGAAAGGGGCGATGGGAAAATCCAGATGTGCCGCAGCTCCTTTCCCAGCGGGTGAGCCTTTCAGCTACTCCGTCAGAGAGGACGAATACTAACCGCCGGAGTACCCACGGGGAACCTCGGGGAGGCGGACTCACTACGCGAACACGTTCACTCTGACCCTTTTTGAATTAGGATGGATCAGTTTGGCCAAATTTATATATGATCCAGACTGCCAGCCTCAGTCTTATTCAATTTTGCCCTACGAAAGTGTCTCGGACTAGCTTGGGCAAATCGATAATGCACCAAACCTCCGAGTCCCAGTTTAATTCGATAGCCCCAGAGCCCCGTTAGCCTCCGGGCAAGCCCGGCGCCCAGGTTCCACCACGAGGAGGTGGGGATGGGTACTTCCTGGACACCCAGGTTCTGGAACCCTTATTGGCAAGATATACATAACGCGTTGCATTGATATTACTGTGACGTTCGCCGAACATTTCGGAACCTTCTACACCCCCCAGTAGAGCCGCACACACCGCCGGCCGCCATTGCAGAGACGAGCATACCGACACACGGTAATACAGACCGATGGCAGATCTAATGCAACCACCCTCGCACCAGGGATTTGGACCACTCGATCGCGTCACGACGCGTACCTGTCAGACAGCTGGAGCCCAAGCGTGTCACAGCCTCCGTACGAGGACCATTCCACTTAATATGAAGTGTCGCCCGTCGTTACGTACCCGTATCCATACTTTACATACTTCTATAATTAAAATTAAGCAAATCCTAGAATTTGAGCACACTACACTCGAGGTACATGCATGACACAACACGCACAAGCTATCATAAGCCATCTCATGTATAATCCTAATTTTAAGAGCGTATGTAACCGGTATAGGAAATAAGCAAAGCGCCCGAGCGAGCGCCAGACGCTTGTGGCTCACGCCGAACGCGCGCGCCCCAGCACTACCGTACATCCCACTTCGTAGAACGAGTGTTCGCCCCACTCTGGCGCCCCGCGACTCGCGCGCCACGCGATCCGAGGAGGTCGCGGGTCGGCCAGCTGAAAGTGCAGTTCGAGTCATCCGCTCGAAGCGTGCGGACCGCTCTCACTTCTAATTCAAACCAAGTTCAAGTCATCCGCTCCAAGCGAGCGGACCTCTCTGAACCCTAAACTGTAATTCAGGCCGATTTCGACTATACTAACTCAAGTTTCTAATTATCATTCTAAATATATTCTAAAATTATCGAATCCTAGCACTTATTCAACTTTTGCATAGGGAAGTAACAGTGTAAGCGTAGTCTTATTTTGAAAATACTTTATTTTACCAGTACTTACAATTCTCATTATTCCAACCATTTCTTGTTTTACTATTATTATAAATTCTCTATTACGAAGTCTTCCACGAGTCCACGCGTCTTGGAGATCATTCACTCGCTCTAACCTTTAGTCAAACTCGGTAATCGACCAGTTAGAACGGACCACCGCTTAGCTGCATCGACCCACATCGAGACTAGAGCAAAGACGCACGATTTTCCATATTCCTGGAGCGGTAATCTAGAGCGGACCACCGCTTAGTGTACACGTATCTGGACGTTTGGCATCCGACTCGAATGCGCCGTTCCGGTACATCCAAACGAACTCGCCGCAAGGGAGGGATAAACTTCTTACGAACACAGGTGCGCAAATACATTTGTGCAACCGTCGACACGTGCATATATCACTGCACCGTCCCTTCTTTCGCTACATACCGGCCGAACAGCCGTCCCGCACCGCCGTATCTATCGCCGATCCGCACTGGAGAGTAGGCTACCACGGTACTCATCCCGCTGACGATTCCGCACAACAGCCCGTACGCAGCAACCATACCCGAGGACGATCCGGACCGACGACGATACTTGCAGCAAGGATATTGAATATTAGCAGCTATCAAGACACCAAAGGTAAGTCAACGTTATCTTAACTTCGTCCGCGCCTTTTCGATCTGTGTTTTGCGAGCAAAATGTGTCCGGACTTTGACGCAACTGTGCGATACGAACCGCTTTTGGCAGCGTATTTCTCCGGCTAGCGGTTAGTTATCCGCGATCCGAGACGTGACATTACATCTTATCATGAGACATAAAAATGAGATGCAACTTCGCGTTTTATGTAGAATTAGATGTACATAGCTTCAATACGTAGACATCTAGAAACGCTATATCCTAGAAAGGAAGTGTCGCATTTACATTCCTTTAATGTGTAGACGACGAATACATAACACTGCATATTGAATATTATACCTTATCACGAAACATAGAAATGAGATGCAATGCCGCATTTTAAGAAGCATTAGAACTCTATTGCTACAATACGTAGACATCTGCAAACGCTATTTCCTAGCAAGGAAGTGTCGCACTTACATTCATTTGAAGCGAATACGAGGTATACATGACACGTCGCAATGAACATTATGTCTTATTATGAAACATAGTAACGAGACGCGATATCCAGTTTTAAGAAGCATTAGAACTCTATTGCTTCGATAAGTAGACATCTGCAAACGCTATTTCCTAGCAAGGAAGTGTCGCATTTACATTCTTTTGAAGTGTAGACGACGAATACATAACACTGCACATTGAATATTATATCTTATCACGAAACATAGAAATGAGATGCGATGCCGCGTTTTAAGAAGCATTATAACTCTACTGCTTCGATACGTAGACATCTGGACCAGCTATATCCTAGCAAGGAAGTGTCGCATTTACATTCATTTGAAGTGTAGACGAGGAATACATATCACTTCGCAATGAATATTATATATTATCATGAAACATAAAAATGAGATGCGATATGGCGATTTAAGAAGCATTAGAGCTCTATTGCTTCGATCCGTAGACATCAGCAAACGCTGTTTCTTGGCAAAGAGGTGTCTCATTTACATTCTTTTGAAACGAACACGAGGTATACATAACACTGCACAATGAATATTATATCTTATCATGAAACATAGAAATAAGATGCGATATCGCGATTTATGAAGGACAAGATTTCTCTTGCTTCGATACGTAGACATCTGCAATCGCTGCTTCCTAGCAAGGAAGTGTCGCATTTGCATTCTTTTTAAGTGAACACGAGGTATACATGACACATCGCAATGAATATTATATCTTATCATGAAACATAGGAATGAGATGCGATATCTCATTTTAAGAAGCATTAGAACTCTATTGCTTCGATACGTAAACATTAGCAAGCTCTAATTAATAGCATGGAAGTGTCGCATTTACATTCATTTGAAGTGTATACGAGGTATACATAACACTCTGCAAAGAATATCATATCTTATCATGAAACATAGAAATGTGATGCGATATCGCGACTTAGGAAGCATTAGAACTCTCTTGCTTCGATACGTAGACATCTGCAAACGCTACTTCCCAGCAAGGAAGTGTCGCATTTACATTCTTTTTAAGTGAATGCAGGGTATACATAGCACTGCACAATGAATATTATATCTCATCATGAAACATGAAAATGAGATGCGATATGGCGATTTAAGAAGCATTGGAACTCTACTGCTTCGATTCGTAGACATCTGCAGACGCTATTTCCTAGCAAGGAAGTGTCACATTTACATTCATTTGAAGTGAATGCGAGTTATAGATAACACTCAACAATGAATATTATATCTTATCACGAAACATTGAAATGAGATGCGATATCGCGTTTTAAGGGGCATTAGAACTCTATAGCTTCTATACAGAGATATCTGGGAACGTAATTTCATAGAAAGGAAGTGTCGCATTTTGTGATGTCTTGCGTACCGCCTGCCACCCATCAACCTCCTCGCACCCCCCAGCATCAACCCCTGGACGCATGGAACCAGTCAAACTCGCTTGCAGAACCAGCAACTGGAAATGTTCGCACGCGCATAGCTGCACGCGCTCACTCACATCGAGTTCCGCTGCCTCACTCGCACCGCGGAGTATACCTGTCTCGCTCGTAACGGGCACCAGTGTCTCACTCGCACCACCGAGTATACCTGTCTCGCCCGCACCAAGGACGGGCAGCCCTATCTCCCTCGCACCGAGGATTCCGTCCTGCAGGAAGACGTAGCCGCAGCCCATCACCTGAATGGTGACTTTTCCAATTCCGGGAACAGTATCTGCTAGAACCTATATATTACTTCTAACCTAGCACATACATACCATATCATGACGCATATATAAGAAAACCTAGATCTAAGTTACACACGACACGAATGTAGGACACAAACAACACACACATAATTGTAAGTCCATATTGTATTTGCTCATAAGTCAAACGCGTAAGATACGTCCGGCCAGCGGCATGCGCCGCTAGCCCCACCACAGGCCGCGAGTCCCCACTCGCTGTACCGCGCGCTCCCCGCCACGAAACGCGAGTCCCCCACTCGCGGGACCGCGATCTCCCTATCACGAGCGTCCGCGAACGTAGCGCCTCGCGAACCGTGGAAGTCCGAGACGCGTCTCCAGAGCACACACTCTGACTTGAGATCTCCTACAGAGGAGTCGAAACCTCTAGTTCTAGATCGTTAGCCACCTCAATGTGAGGTTCAGGCATCGTGATTCTATTTCCATTTTAACTTAGTCTTAGTCTTACAATAATTCCAGTTCTTGTATACTTTAAACCTGGAATATATTTTATTTTTACTTTTACTATATCCAAGTACAAGTTCTTTTACCAAGTCTACTATTTCCATATCCATTAATTTTATCAAGTGTTTATAATACTGGTTCTACTTTTAACATTACATTTAACTACGAATTCTTCCACGGGTTCTTCCATACAACTAGGTTTGCTCTTCATCACCTTGAAGGAGTATAGAAATCGGCTTTGTGACGTTGAGATAGAGCGGATCGCCGCTTATCCTTCTGATCTTAGTCGAAAGTACAGAAAAAACCTGGTGAATGAATCGTGCTTCCGGTTTGTGAAGAACGCGACGTGCGGGTAGGACGAATTTCTTACGATCACTTGTGCGTGAATATTTGGAGGACGTTCCGAGAGTCCTCGTATACCAGCGACCTGCCTTCGCACCAGCCCAGATGCCGCTTTCCAAAGCGACCGCCGACGCTTCCGATCCAGACACCCCGACGCATCACGCCGATTCTGCCACATTCACAGCCGAAGCTGCTACTATCACCGCTGGTTCCTCTGCATCATCGCTGTATTCCAACAGCCGTCCTCCTCTTCGCTGGCGACTGATCGAGATTTCCGTAGCAGCCAACCGACCGAACTCCGCTACGAACCCAGCGAACGATCCTCAACGCCATTTCTACGTACAAATCGAGAGAGAAGTCATCGAAAGGTAGGGTCATTCCCTTATCATCGCGAGTGTTTTCGCTAGTATCGCGTCAGCCGAAATTGTCGGACTCGGTCTTAACGCGTTCCCGCGGACCGAATTACCGAATAATAGGCTCGTGTCGTAAAGCCTACGGAGCAATGGAAAATAGTTTCGCCAGACGTGACACATCGTATTCACATCAAAAGAATGTAAATGCGACACTTCCTTGCTAGGAAATAAGGTTTGCAGATATCTACGTATCGAAGCAATAGAGTTCTAATGCTTCTTAAAACGAGATATCGCATTTCATTCCTATGTTTCGTGATGGGATATAATATTCGTTGTGGATTGTTATGTATACCTCGTATTCACTTCAAAAGAATATAAATTGGACACATCCATGCTAGGAAATAGCGTTTGCAGATGTCTACGTATCGTAGCAATAGGGTTCTAATGCTTCCTAAAACGAGATGTCGCATTTCATTTCTGTTTCGTGATAAGATATAATATTCATTGTGGAGTGTTATGTATACCTCGTATTCACTTCAAAAGAATGTAAATGCGACACTTCCATGCTAGGAAATAGCGTTTGCAGATGTCTACGTGTCGTAGCAATATAGTTATAGTGTTTCTTAAATCGCGATATCGCATCTCACTTCTATGTTTCATGATAAGATATAATATTCATTGCGAAGTGTTATGTATATCTCGTATTCACTTCAAGAGAATGTAAATGCTACAATTCCTTGCTAGGAAATAGCGTTTGCAGATGTCTACGTATCGAAGCAATAGAGTTCTAGTGCTGCTTAAAACGCGATATCGCAGCTCTTTTCTATGATTGATGGTAAGATATAATATTCATTACGAAGTGTTATGTATACCACGCCACACTTCAAAAATGCCACACTTCCTTGCGACGGAATAGCGTTTCTAGATGTCTACGCATCGAAGCAATGGATTTCTAACTCTTTATAAAACGCGATATCGCATATCAGTTCTATGTCACATGATAAGATAATAATTTCAATGCAACGCGTTATGTATATTTCCTCTATACTTCAAATGAATGTAAATGCATCACTTCCTTACTACGGAATATCGTTTTTATATAAACAGTTCAAAGTAATTTAGAAGGTTGTAAAGCTCTATGCATCGCATTATGCTTATCTGCTTCTCTGCTTTATAATGCTCTGGGATGTGAGAAGGTCCTCAACCATCCCTAGCCCCCTATAGAGAAGTCAAAAGTCCAGCGGCCCTGCAGGTGGGCCATGGGAGCGTGGCCTGCGAGGCGCTACGCAATTTAAATGATCAGGGGGATCCCCACAAGGACACCCAAGGGGGCGAGTAGACGAAATCGCCGAAGTCCACTGATCGATGGGCACGAACAATACCGAAGCCTACAGCCCACTCCTCCAAGGAGCCCCGAGGAGGATCCAGGAGACCCGAGGACCACCAGCGAATTCAAGGAACCTGATGAAGAGAACGTGAGAGCTTATTCGCTAAAGCGTTCCGTTTCTTGTGTCGCATATTGTATATTGTATCTTATATCGTGAAGCGAGCTATGATACCCGGTAATTCGCGGCGTGTTGCGTAGTTTCCCGTAGCCCTTGTTAGTTAAACCCACGACGAGACCATAAATAAACATGCCGTGACTTCAGTATCTCGCGACCTGAGTGTGTGTACTTGGCTAGGCGTAGTCGAGAGGAGGAGCATTTCGAAGTTTCAAGGGTTGTTCCGCCCCAGGGTTCCCTGGGTCGTGTAGTCTATCCCTTTGCTACTTTCTGAGCAGCTGGCGCCCAAGAAAAGTTGTACGTGAGCGGATACCTTGGAACGATAGATCGCTTTAGATTAAAGTACGTTTTACACCTTAAAGCATTTAGATAATTAACCCCTTCGAGCTTCCCTGACTTACTACATATAGGTTTCCTTCACAACTAATAGGAACCATCACTTTACATAGATATATAGGACACACATAGTTTTAAACGTAGAACTGAGAATTTGAGAACTTACTTTGAAACATTAGTAGTGAGGAATTCCATCGGATTTCATAGAAATTCAAAACTTACTTGCTATGAAACATAGGCAGATAAGGGCCATCGCGTTGCTTAGAAGTTTAGAACTTGCTTACTTCAACAAAGATTTCTATTGGCTTCGTCCGTTCTTTTAGAAGAGTTTTTGGTAAACCACATACTTTTCACGCTTCTGATATCTTTGAAAGTTCGCCAGATGTAATCGTTTAAGTTTTAAAATGATTACTTAGTGTGGATTATTATTTAGTAACTCGCTCATAAACGAGTCTGCATAGGATTTAATCCATAAGTTTTTAAGCCTGGAATTTATGCAGTTATTTGTTATTCACTTATTGCTCAAACGACAAAGATTCTGACCACTTCAAAATGGTTGACTTTCATCAATTTTCTTAAAAATTGAAATACTGCCCAACTGCTTGTATTAAAGACTGTAATTAAAGCTTTCAAAACATTTTACCTCTTATAGATGAATTCTGGAATTGAAATTGAATGTTTGACTTTTCTAACCCCTGTTTAGACATTTTTCTATTGGAATGTTCAAGTATTTTTCATATTCGTAATTATTAAAAATGTTTTACTTGATTCTTTAATTTAATATTTAGAATTTTGTGAGAAATATTTTTTATCGTAATGAACTATATAATTGCAATTATAATTCTTTATGAAATAATAATAACAGAAAGATATGTATCCATTCTTGTAGTTTTGTCAAGAGTATTTAATCTTACTATCTAAAACGAAACATTGAGATCTGTTTACAATTTAATGGAATTTAATTACCTTTTAATTCAAATTCACAATGACAATCTTCCATAGTTCAACAATTTTGTGAGCTGTCCTCAGGAATCCGCAGCTCAGTACTTATAAAATGAACGACACAAAGAACAGCCTAACCAAACGTATTCGAACCGATTTTTCAATACTAATCTTATCATGTTTAACTTATGCTGCAAACTATTGAAATGCCCTTCGAAATGTGTTTATTCACAGTGAAGTAAACGGTTAATGTTACGCCTTCCACCACTGTTTATAATACGTATGTTTCACTTCCTATCAAAACCGTGAGTACTATCGCCTTTCTTTACTTTTTGTAACCTTCAATGCCTTCATGTTACAGATCGTTAAACTTGCTTTAAAATGCTCTATCGTATTACGGTGGAATGGACATACCAATTCATTTTAAAAAAGGAAGGTAACCTTCATATGTCCAACATAACTCCACTTACAAAAAAACTATTTTCATCAACGGATAGCCCCTTCGTACTATGCAATTTTATATTAGCAAAACCTTCTATGAAACTTATAGTTTATTGGATATCTGAGGTGCTAATTATTACTGCCCCACCCTGTATACTGTTATGGATGTGTCCAACAAGGCAACGATGAACAAAGTTAAATTTAATATTATGATGTTTATTATTTTACTTATAGTATATTTGTTTTTCTGGAATTTTGCCAAAAAACAATGTTCACGATGTCGACAGATGAATATATTTGCCTTAGAATTACAAGAGCCAACAATTTCGAAAGTATAATATTTCTTTGCTTCGCTAACCGAATCATTGCAAACTTTAAGTAAAGTGCGTGCCTTTCAAAACAGTCAGATGCAAATTACGATACAACGTTTCCAAGAAATGGTACGTGCCACTGTTTTTTAATTTCCGTTTATTTAATCAAAGGAAATTTAATTGAAATATCCGCAAAATTTGAGGATAAAAAGTTATTGTAATTTTACGCAACATATATGATGGTGATAAAGGATAAGTAAACGGAACTGAAAATGGAAAGTAGCGAGCAGAAAAAGAAACTGATGGAGCTACAAAGTAGGTTGATACATCCGTCAAATGATGATTCTGGGCTAATAAAATCTGTTAATCAAAGAACTATTGCAAAAATCAAGTATAATCAATATTACTTCTGCTCAAAGGCTATAATAGAATTGGACCGAAATGAGTACAAAACAGGAAATTATATCTATACGTTCTATTCCATGCAAAGGCAAATATTTCAAAGAGAAAAGATGTGTTACTTACAAATTACTTATGTTCCTAGATATCTCACTAATTCAGGCTTCTTGTCTTGCAGAACTAATCATTCATTTAACATGTAAAGGGGTCGAAGAATAGTAAAAGATTTTTATATTTCATAGTCTCACTCGATACGTCGATTGGGTCACGTAAAATATCGGACATTAATTGCAACTACATCTTCAGACCTTAAATATATAATTGAAACAACATATTTAATAGCGTTTTAATAACATTTTTCTAATTGTTTATATCTATGTCTAAAAAATATATATTAATCGAATAAGTTGCTTTACCAAAGAATAAAAGTATCTGAGGCTTACAAATCGGAGCATTACATAACAAACGTGCATCACATATATAATATTACATGTAATAAAAGATGAAGACCAAAAAGATCGTACATAAGTTGAATCCACAATGCGGTCATAGAGATACAGAAACGGCAAAAATTCCAAACAATAATTTAAAAAATTCAAAAAGGGGGGAGTGAAAATCCATCTCCTTGACGATGATAAGGAACAAGTCTGCCTCATGCACTACAATATCCCAAACAGCCAGCGATTGGCACGCCAATGACAACGGATGGAACGAATTCCGTGACAGAACTGTGCTAAGAAAGTGCTCCTACTCAGCTTTCGAAATGGCATACTGTTAGTACTGGGGCGGTATTCGTATCACGGCACTATTAAAGCACCGAGATATAGCACACGGGCTACACGGCCGTGACAATGACACCATCAGCTCACCATAGCTACACGCGTGGTTGTGGCGTAGGCTGACATTTACTAATGGGGAAGCTGTTTCCATAAAAATTATAAGTAAATATGAAAAATGACTAAACTGCGCAATTTATTTATTTTGATTCCAGAATAGATACACCGGCACAAAACAAAGATATAAGAACTCGATTTTATTATTTTCTATAAACTAGCTCGATAGGGCGATTTTTTCCATAAAGTCGATAATTACTTTGTCATAAAAATATATACACTTATTTTATATATATTTTCTTCAATTTATTGTTACAAATTCATGCAATTGAGTGTTACATTAAATACGATGAGAGCATGTTATTTCAAAAATTACACAAGGCGAAGTTACGGACGCTTCAGCATGATTTTTTATTTTATAAGTAATATTTTTTTATAAATAATATTTTTAGTCTATTATGGGTTGAAAGAAATATATACGACTCGCTCAATAACTATAAATATAGGAAAACGACCATCAAAATGTCTATCAATAGTCATATGCTGAACATCTACTGACATCTAACGGTTCTAATTTGTATGAAAGCACAGGTTCCCCATTGCCAAATGTGATCCTGCGTCATTGCTGAGGAGATTCATGAATGGAGCGATGATACGCGTGTCACCATGGTGCTGGAGCTGCGCGATTCGCTTGTCTAGAACGTGCTGGTAACACGTTCTGGTATTTTAGTTAACGAATCCGGTCACAGATGACTAAGAATCAGTTGACACTCCTCGGAAGTGGCAATATAGTGCCAGCATGGTGTCGCTACCATCTTGCCGTTTGTTATCTGGGATGCTTTTTAGTGCATTATTCGGAATTGAATTTGAACACATAGCTACTTAATCGCGAATTTGTATGTACATAATTATACATGACTGCATAAAAAGGATATCATATACTTTTATAATCAGTGCGATATAAGAATATAAAACGAAGAACTATCCACTCCCATCAGGAGTAAAAACAATGTTTGGTACGCAAAGTTCATTGTAAAATATAATCAAGCAGTTAATATATCAAATCACAGCACACAATAAATTACTGAATGTATAATGATATGAATAGTAAGAAAAACATATTTACCTGTTAGATGTTTATAAATTCAAATTTAAAAATCCAAGTCACATTTAATATATTATTGTTTAACAAGGTGATTTAATGTTGTTTCAAATAGGCGTGCAGAACTAACTCGTACTTCTGTCAATGTAATTTCATTCGAAAAATACAAAGGATAAGAGGAAATATTCTCCAATATATAACATATATAAATCAACAGATGCAAGAGAGAACACTCGATCTCGGTGTAACGAGACCGGGGCGTCATCCTGCAGTAATCGTATAACGCCTGTTCCGAGATGGTGTAGAGAGGGAATGTGAAGGGTGAAAAGCATAAAATAACAACAATGTAACTAAAGAGAAAGAGAAAGAAAATATGTGGAAGCATTGCATTTATTAAGAGGAAATCCTAGAAATATAAAACAACAGATTATATACCATACTGTAAGGGTAAGGTACAACGAAATAGACGATATCGTGAGAGAAACTAAAAAAATCGAGAAACTTAAAGAGAAAAATATAATTTAGATTGAGCGAATCAATATCACTGATCCCGGCAAGCTTAATGGAAAACGCTTAACGATGAATCGGTTAGAGTATAAGATAGATGTTGGTCGCGGTTTGAGTGACCCTGGGAATCCTTTGCCCGCATCAGGGCAGGCAGTAGGATGGTGGAGGGCCTGCACTCCTGTTGCTTGGATCTATAGAATTCTCATTCCTTTGCAGAGTAGAAGCAGATAATTATAATGCTTTTCATAGAAGGTTAAAGCTTACTTAATTCGAAACGTTGAAAGGAGATGAGTCATGGCATGGTATGATGCATTAGTACTCTATTGTCTCGACATGTAGACACTACGACGGGCAATCCTGTTGCATGGAGCTGTAGAATTTACATTCTTATGAAGTTTTAAAGCAGATAAACATAGAGCTATGCATAAGAGATTACAGCATTCTTACTTTGAAACGATGAAATGGGATGCGCCAGCACATTGCATGGAGAATTCTAGCTCGATTGCTTTAACAGACAGACACTACGGAGCGCCATGCCGTTGCATGGAATTATATAGTTCACATTCTATTGAAGACCTCTAACAGTTAAGCATAATGTTATGGATATATGATTACAGATTCTTTGCTTTGAAACGTGTAAATGAGATGCGTCATTGCGCTGCGTGAAGTATTAGAAATGTCTTGCTTGGACACATAGAGATCTGGAAACGATATTCTGTTGCAGGTAAGTATAGGATTCACATCCTTCTAAGGTCTAGATGCAGACAAATGTAACATATTGCATAGAACATTGCAATTTACCATGAATCATTGAAATGACTAGCGACATCGTGTTGAATGAAGCAATAGAACTCTATTTCTTCGAAAAGTAGACATCTAAGAACGCAATTCCCTTGCAAGGAAGTGTAGAAATCACAGTCTTTTGGCGTGTATATGCAGACAAGCATAACGAGATGTGTAGAGTATTTTTATCTACTTACATACTTCGAACTGTTGATATCAAATGCGATATCGCGTTTTATATAGCATTAGAAATCTATTGCTTCAATACGAGCACATCTAGAAATGCTACCTCCTGGCAAGATATTGTAGGATTTTTATACTGTTGACGTGTAGATGCAGATAAACGAAACGAGATTCATTGAATATTAAATCTCAACACGCGGCATTGAAATGAGATCTGAATAAAGTAATAGAACTTTATTGCCTCGACAAGTAGATAACTAAAAACGCTATTCCCCTGCAAGGAAGTGTAGGGTTCATATTCGCTAGAAGTGTTGAAGAGTTAAGCGTAACGCGCTGCATTGAATATTACATCTTACATTACACATTGAAATGTGATGTGAGATCGCGATGAATGATGTATTAGAACTCTATTGCTTCCACACATTTACAAACAGAATCACTATCCTCTTGTCAGGAAGTGTGGAAACCACACTTTTGGGGCGCAGAAGCAGATGAGCATAATGATATATACAGTGCATGAAAATCTAAATACATACTTCGAACTCTTGATGTGAAATGCTATATCGCGTTCCATGAAGCATTAGAACTCCTATGCCTCGATTCGTAGACATCTAGAAACACTGCTCCGTAGCAAGCAAGTGCGGCATTTACATTATTTTCAAGTGCAGACGAGATATACGTAACGCTTGCGTTGACGTTGCATCGTGACATGAGACATAGATATGAGATGCGATATAGCGCTACATGAAGTATTAGAAATCTATTGCATCGATATGTAGACTTCTGGAAACGCTACTCCGAAACAAGGAAGTGTGGCACTTACATTATTTTGAAGTCTAGATGAGACATACATAACTTGTTGCAATGAATAGTACATCTTATTGGGAGACATAGAAATGAGATGTGATATCGCGTTTTATGAAGCATTAGAACACTAATGCTTCGATACGTAGACAACTAGAAACGCGATTCCGTCGTAAGGAAGCGTGAGATTTATATTCCTTCGAAGTGCTGACGAGATATAATTAACACGATGCATTGATTTACATCTCAACATAAAACATAGAAATATGATGCAACATCGCACTTTATGTAGCATTAGAACTCTAATGCTTCGATATCTGGTCATCTAGAAGAGCTATTCCGTAGCAAGGAAGTGTGAGATTTACATTCCTCTGAAGCATTATCAAGATATACATAACGCGTTACATACAAATACATCTTGTCATTTTTCACAGAAATCATCTGCGAAATCGAGTTTAACGAAGCAATACAACTCTATTGCCCCAACACGTAGACATCTTCACACGATACATCCTAGCAAGGAAGAGTCGCATTTACATTCATTTGATGTGTAGAAGAGGTATTCGTGACACTCCACAATGAATATTGTACCTTATCACGAAACATAGAAATGAGATGCGATATCGCGTTTAAAGAAGCATTAGAACCCTATTCCTTCGATACGTAGAAAACTGGAAGCGTTATTTCGTAGCAAGTACGTTTGACAATTGCATTCTATTGAAGTGTAGAAGAGGTGTACGTGACACTTCGCATTGTACATTATATCATATCATGTAACGTAGAACTGCGATGCGATATCGCGTTCTAAGAAGCATTAGAAATCTATTGCTTCGACACGTAGACATCTGGACACGCTATTTCCTAGCAGGGACGAGTGACATTTACATTCACTTGAAGTGTAGACGAGGTATACATATCACTTCGCGATGCATATTATATCTTATCATGAGACAACAATGAGATGCGATATCGCGTTTTATGAAGCATTCCAACTCTATTGTCTCGAAACGTACTCATCTGGAAACGCTATTATTAGCAAGGAAGTGTCGCATTTACATTCTTTTGAAGTGTATGCGAGGAATACATGACACTTCGCAATGAATATTATATCTTATCATGAAACATAGAAATAAGATGCGATATCGCGTTTTGAGAATAATTAGAACTCAATTGCCTCGATACGTAGACATCAGAAAACGCTATTTCCTAGGAAGGAAGTGTCGCATTTACATCCACTTCAAGTGTATGCGAGGTATAAGTGATACTTCGCAATGAATATTTAATCTTATCATGAGACATAGAAATGGGATGCGACACCTCGTTTTATTAAGCATTAGAACCCTATTGTTTCGATACGTGGACATCTGCAAACGATATTTCCTAGCAACAAAGTGTCGCATTTACATTCTTTTGAAGTGAATACTAAGTATACATGACACTTCGCAATGAATATTATATCATGCATGAAACATAGAATTGAGATGCGATACCGCGTTTTAAGGAGCATTAGAACTCTACTGCCTCGATACGTAGACATCTGCAAACGCCCTTTCCTAGCGCGGAAGTGTAGCATTTGCATTCTTGTGAAGTGAATACGAGGAATACGTGACACTTCGCAATGAATATTATGTCTATCATGAAACCTAGAAATGAGATGCGATACCGCGTTATAAGAAGCATTAGAACCCCATTGCCTCGATAGCTACACATCTGCAAACGCTAAATCCTAGCAAGGAAGTGTCGCGTTTACATACATTTGAAGTGAATACAAGCAATACAAGACACGTCGCATTGAATATTATATCTTATCATGAAACATAGAAATGAGATGCGATATCGCGTTTTGAGAAGCATTAGAACTCTATTGTCTCGATACGTAGACATCAGAAAACGCTATTTCCTGGCAACGAAGTGTCGCATTTACATTGTTTTGAAGTGAATACTAGGTATACATGACACTTAGCAATGAATATTATATCTATCATGAAACATAGAAATGAGATGCGATACCGCGTTTTAAGGAGCATTTTGAACTCCATTGCTACGATACGTAGACCTCTGCAAACGCTATTTCCTAGCAAGGAAGTGTCGCATTTACATTCTTCTGAAGTGAATACAAGTTACACATGTCACTTCGCAATGAATATTATATGTTATGATGAAACATAGATATGAAACGCGACATCTCGTTTTAAGAAGCATTTGAACTCTATTGTTTCGATACGTAGACATCTGCAAACGATATTTCCTAGCAAGAAAGTGTCGCATTTTCATTCTTTTGAAGTGAATACGAGGTAAACATGACACTTCGCAATGAATGATATTGCTTATCATGAAACATAGAAATGAGATGCTATATCGCGTTTTATGAAGCGTCAGAACTCTATTGCTTCGATACGTAGACATCTGCAAACACATTTTCCTAGCAAGGAAGTGTCGCATTTACATTCAATTGATGTGAATATGAGGTATACATGACACTTCGCAATGAATATTATATCTTATAATGAAACATAGAAGATAGATGCTATATCGCGTTTTAAGAAGCATTAGAACTCTATGGCCTCGATGCGGACCCATCTGCAAACGCTATTTCCTAGCATGGAAGTGTCGCATTTACATTCTTTTGAACGGAATATGAGGTATACATGACACTTCGTAATGAATAATATATCTTATCACGAAACATAGAAATGATATGCGACATCGCGATTTAAGAAGCATTAGAACTGTATTGCTACGATACGCAGACATCTGCAAACGCTATTTCCTAGCAAGGAAGTGTCGCATTTACATTCTTTTGAATTGAATACGAGGTATACATCAGACACCACAATGAATATTATATCTTATCATGTAACATAGAATTGAGGTGCGATATCGCGATTTAAAAAGTATTGGAACCCTATTGCTGCGGTACGTAGACATCTGCAAACGCTATTCAATAGAAAGGAAGTGTCGCATTTACATTCCTTTGAAGTGTAGACGGGGAATACATAACTCTTCGCAATGCATATTATATCGTATCATGAAACATAGAAATGAGATGCGATATCGCGTTCTAAGAAGCATTAGAACTCTATTGCTTCGAAACGTAGACAACTGCAAACGCTATTTCCTAGAAACGAAATGTCGCATTTACATTCTTTTATAGTGAATACTAGGTATGCATAACACTCCACAATGAATATTATATCTTATCATGAAACATAGAAATGAGATGCGATATCGCGTTTTAAGATGCTTTAGAACTCTATTGCTTCGATACATAGGCATCTGCAATAGTTATTTCCCAGCAAGGAAGAGTTGCATTTACATTCATTTGAAGTGAATACGAGGTATACATGACACTTCGCAACGAATATTATATCTTATCATGAAACATAGAAATGAGATGCGATATCGAGTTTTAAGAAGCATTGGAACTCTATTGCTACGATTCTTAGATATCAGGAGTCGCTATTTCCTAGCACGGAAGTGTCGCATTTACATTCTTTAATGTTAATACGTGGTATACACGACAATTCGCAATGAATATTATATCTTTTCATGAAACATAGACATGAAATGCGATATCGCGTTATAAGAAGCATTAGAACTCTATTGCTACGATACGTAGATATCTGGAGACGCTATTTCCTAGAAAGGAAGTGTCGCATTTAGATTCATTTGAAGTGTAGACGAGGAATACATAACACCTCGCAATGAATATTATATCTTATCATGATACATAGAGATGAGGTGCGATATCGCGTTTTAAGGAGAATTAGAACTCTATAGCTTCGATACAGAGATATCTGGGAACGTAATTTCCTAGAAAGGAAGTGTCGTATTTTGTGACGTCAGGCGTACCGCTTGCCACCCATCAACCTCCTCGCACCCCCCAGCATCAACCCCTGGACACATGCAACCAGCCAAATGCGCCTGCTGAACCAGCAACTGGAAGTGTTCGCGCGCGCATACCTGCACGCGCTCAATCACACCGAGTTCAGCTGCCTCACTCGCACCGCCGAGTATACCTGTCTCGCTCGTACCGGGCACCAGTGTCTTACTCGCACTACCGAGTATACCTGTCTCGCCCGCACCAAGGACGGGCAGCCCTATCTCCCTCGCACCGAGTATTCCGTCCTGCAGGAAGACGTAGCCGCAGCCCATCACCTGAATGGTGTCTTTTCCAATTCCGGGAACAGGATCTGCTAGAACCTATATATTACTTCTAAGCTACGACATACATACCATATCATGACTCATATATAAGAATTCCTATATCTAAGTTACACTAAGTAAGATGCGTCCGGCCAGCGGCATGCGCCGCTAGCTCCACCACGAGCCGCGGGTCCCCACTCGCTGGACCGCGCGCTTTCCGCCTCGAAACGCGAGTCCCCCACTCGCGGGACCGCGATCTCCCTACCACGAGCGTCCGCGACCGTAGCTCCCCGCGAACCGAGGAGGTCAGAGACGCGTCTCCAGAGCAGACACTCTGACTCGAGATCTCCTACCGAGGAGTCGAAACCTCTAGTTCTAGATCGTTAGCCACCTCAATGTGGGGTCAGGCATCGTATTTCTATTTCCATTTTAACTTAGTCTTAGTCTTGGAATAATTCCAGTTCTTGTATACTTTAAACCTAGAATATATTTTATTTTTACTTTTACTATATCCAAGTACAAGTTCTTTTACCAAGTCTACTATTTCCACATCCATTAATTTTATCAAGTGTTTATAATACTAGTTCTGCTTTTAACATTACATTTAACTACGAATTCTTCCACAGGTTCTTCCATACAACTGGGGTTGATCTTCATCAAATTGAAGGAGTATAGAAATCGGCTTTGTGACGTTGAGACCGCCGCTTATCCTTCAGATCTTAGTCGAAAGTACAGAAAAACCTGGTGAATGAATCGTGCTTCCGGTTTGCGAAGAACGCGACGTGCGAGTAGGAAGAATTTCATACGATCACTTGTGCGTGAATATTTGGAGGGCGTTCCGAGAGTCCTCGTATACCAGCGACCTGCCTTCGCACCAGCCCAAACGCCGCTTTCCGAAGCGACCGCCGACGTTTCCGATCTAGACACCACGCCGCATCATGCCGATTCTGCCACATTCAGCATCATCGCTGAATTCCGACCGCCGTACTACTCTTCGCTGGCGACTGATCGAGATTTCCGTAGCAGCCAACGGAACGAATTCCGCTACGATCCCAGCGAACGATCCTCCACGCCGTTTCTACGTACAAATCGAGAGAGAAGTCATCAAAAGGTAGGGTCTTTCCCTTATTATCGCGAGTGTTTTGGCTAGTGCCGCGTCAGCCGAAATTGTCGGACCCGGTCTTAACGCGTTCCCGCGGACCGAATTACCGAAATACAGACTCGTGTCGTAAAGCCTCCGGAGCAACGGAAAATAGTTTCACCGGACGTGATACCTCGTATTCACCTCAAAAGAATGTAAATGCAACACTTCCACGCTAGGAAATGGCCTTTGCAGATGTCTACGTATCGTAGCAATAGAGTTCTAATGCTTCTTAATACGCAACATCTCATCTCACTTCTATGTTTCATGATAAGATATAATATTGATTGCGAAGCGTCATGTATACCTCGTATTCACTTCAAAAGAATGTAAATGCGACCCTTCCATGCTAGGAAATAGCCTTTGCAGATGTCTACGTATCGTAGCAATAGAGTTCTAAAGCTTCTTAGAACGCGATATGGCATCTCACTTCTATGTTTCATGATAAGATATAATATTCATTGCGAAGTGTCATGTATACCTCGTATTCACTTCAAAATAATGTAAATGCGACACTTCCTTGCTAGGAAATAGCGTTTCCAGATGACCACGTATCGAAAGAATAGAGTTCTAATACTTCCTAAAACGAGATGTCGCATCCCATTTCTATGTTTCATGGTAAGATATAATATCCATTGCGAAGTGTCATGGATACCTCGTATTCACTTCAATGGAATGTAAATGCGACATTTCCTTGCTAGGAAGTAGAGTTTGCAGATGTCTACGTATATTAGCAAGAGAGACATAATACTTCTCAAAACGCGATATAGCACCTCATTCCTATGTTTCATGATAAGATATAATATTCACTGTGGAGTGTTATGTATACCTGGTATTCACTTCAAAAGAATGTAAATGCGACACTTCCTTGCTAGGAAATAACATTTGCAGATGTCTGCGCATCGTAGCAATAGAGTTCTAGTGCTACTTAAATCGCGATATCGCATCTCACTTCTATGTTTCGAGATAAGATATAATATTCATTGCGAAGTGTTATGTATACCACGTATTATCTTCACAAGAATGCAAATGCGGCATTTCCATGCTAGGAAACAGCCTTTGCAGATGTCTACGTATCGTAAGAATAGAGTTCTAATACTTCTTAAATCGCGATATCGCATCTCACTTCTATGTTTCGAGATAAGATATAATATTCATTGCGAAGTGTCATGTATACCTCGTATTCACTTCAAAATAATGTAAATGCGACACTTCCTTGCTAGGAAATAGCGTTTCCAGATGACCACGTATCGAAAGAATAGAGTTCTAATACTTCCTAAAACGAGATGTCGCATTCCATTCCTATGTTTCATGGTAAGATATAATATCCATTGCGAAGTGTCATGGATACCTCGTATTCACATCAATGGAATGTAAATGCGACATTCTCTTGCTAGGAAATAGAGTTTGCAGATGTCTACGTATATTAGCAAGAGAGATCTAATACTTCTCAAAACGCGAAATAGCACCTCATTCCTATGTTTCATGATAAGATATAATATTCATTGCGAAGTGTCATGTATATCTCGTATTCACTTCAAAAGACTGTAAACGCGACACTTCCATGCTAGGAAATAGTGTTTCCAGATGTCTACGTATCGTAGCAATAGAGATCTAATGTTACTTAAAACGAGATGTCGCATTTCATTTCTAAGTTTCGTGATAAGATATAATATTCATTGTGGAGTGTTATTTATACCTCGTGTTCACTTCAAAAGAATGTAAATGCGACACTTCCTTGCTAGGAAATAACATTTGCAGATGTCTACGCATCGTAGCAATAGAGTTCTAGTGCTACTTAAATCGCGATACCGCAACTCACTTCTATGATTCGAGATAAGATATAATATTCATTGCGAAGTGTTATGTATACCACGCATTATCTTCACAAGAATGTAAATGCGGCATTTCCATGCTAGGAAATAGCGTTTGCAGATGTCTACGCATCGTAGCAATAGAGTTCTAGTGCTTCTTAAATCGCGATATCGCATCTCACTTCTATGTTTCGAGATAAGATATAATATTCACTGCGATGTGTCATGTATACCTCGTATTAACTTCAAAAGAATGTAAATGCGGCATTTCCCTGCTAGGAAATAGCGTTTCCAGATGTCTCCATATCGAAGCAATAGATCTCTAATGCTTCTTAAATAGCGATATCGCATCTCATTTCAATGTTTCATGATCAGATATAATATTCATTGTGAAGACGTATGTATACCTCGCATTCGCTTCAATAGAATCTGAATGCGACACTTCCTTGCTAGGAAATAGCGTTTCCAGATGTCTACGAATCGAAGCAATAAAGTTCTAATGCTTCTTAGAACGCGATATCGCATGTCATTTCTATGTTCCGTGATAAGATATAATATTCATTGCGGGGTGTTATGTCTACTTCGTATTCACTTCAAAAGAATGTAAATGCGACACTTCCTTGCTAGGAAATAGCGTTTCCAGATATCTACGGATCGAAGCAATAGAGTTCTAATTCTTAAACCGCGATATCGCACCTCATTTCTATGTTTCATGGTAAGAGATAATATTCATTGGGCACTGTTATGTATACCTCGCATCTACATCACATAAGTGTAAATGCGACACTTCCTTCCTAGGAAGTAGCGTTTGCAGATGTCTACTTATCGTAGCATTAGTGTTCTATAGATTCGCCAAACGCGATATCGCATGTCATTTCGATGTTCCGTGATAAGATATAATTTTCATTGTGGAGTGTTATGTCTACTTCCAATTCACTTCAAATGAATGTAAATGCGACACTTCCTTGCTAAGAAATAGCGATTGCAGATGTCAACGTATCATAGCTATAGGTTTCCAATGCTTCTTAAAACGCGATATCGCATCTCATTTCTATGTTTCATGATAAGATATAATATTCATTGTGCAGTGTTATGTATACCTCGCATTCACTTCAATTGAATGTATGTGCAACACTTCCTTGCTAGGAAATAGCGTTTGCAGATACCTACGTATCGAAGCAATAGTGTTCTAATGCACCTTAAAACGCGATATCGCATCTCATTTCTATGTTTCATGATAAGATATAATATACATTGGGGAGACGTAGGTATACCTCGTATTCACTTCAAAAGAATGTAAATGCGACACTTCCATGCTAGGAAATAGCGTTTCCAGATGTCGACGTATCGTAGCAATAGAGTTCTAATGCTTCTTAAAACGCGATATCGCATCCCACTTCTATGTTTCATGATAAGATATAATATTCATTGCGAAATGTCATGTATACCTCGTATTCACTTCAAAAGAATGTAAATGCGACACTTCCTTGCTAGGAATAGCGTTTCCAGAAGACAACGAATAGAAAGAATATAGTTCTAATACTTCTTAAAACGAGATGTAGCATCTCATTTCTATGTTTCATGATAAGATATAATGTCCATTGCGAAGTGTCATGTATACCTCGTATTGACTTCAAAGGAATGTACATACGACACTTCCATGCTAGGAAATAGCGTTTGCAGATGCCTACGTATCGTAGCAATAGAGTTCTAATGCTTCTTAATACGCAATATCTCATCTCACTTCTATGTTTCATGATAAGATATAATATTGATTGCGAAGCGTCATGTGTACCTCGTATTCACTTCAAAAGAATGTAAATGCGACCCTTCCATGCTAGGAAATAGCCTTTGCAGATTTCTACGTATCGTAGCAATAGAGTTCTAAAGCTTCTTAGAACGCGATATCGCATCTCACTTCTATGTTTCATGATAAGATATAATATTCATTGCGAAGTGTCATGTATACCTCGATTTCACTTCAGAAGAATGTAACTGCGACACTTCCATGCTAGGAAATATTGTTTGCAGATGTCTACGTATCACAGCAATAGAGTACTAATGCTTCTTAAAACGAGAAGTCGTATTTCATTTCTATGTTTCGTAATAAGATATACTATTCATTGTGTAATGTTATGTATACCTCGTTTTCACTTCAATGGAATGTAAGTGCGACATTTCCATGCTAGGAAATAGAGTTTGCAGATGTCTACGTATATTAGCAATAGAGTTCTAATGCATCTCAAAACGCGATATAGCACCTCATTCGTATGTTTCATGATAAGATATAATATTCACTCCGAAGTGTCATGTATACCTCGTATTCACTTCAATAGAATGTAAACGCCACACTTCCTTGCTAGGAAATAGCGTTTCCAGATGACCACGTATCGAAAGAATAGAGTTCTAATACTTCCTAAAACGAGATGTCGCATCCCATTCCTATGTTTCATGGTAAGATATAATATCCAATGCGAAGTGTCATGGATACCTCGTATTCAGTTCAATGGAATGTAAATGCGACATTCTCTTGCTAGGAAATAGAGTTTGCAGATGTCTACGTATATTATCAAGAGAGATCTAATACTTCTCAAAACGCGATATAGCACCTCATTCCTATGTTTCATGATATGATTAAATATTCATTGTGGAATGTTATGTATACCTCGTATTCACGTCAAAGGAATGTAAAAGCGACTCTTCCTTGCTAGGAAATAGCTTTTGCAGATGTCTACGTATAGTAGCAATAGAGTTCTGATGCATTTTAAATCGCGATATCGCATCTCATTTCTATGTTTCATGGTAAGAGATAATATTCATTGGGCAGTGTTATGTATACCTCGCATCTACATCACATGAGTGTAAATGCGACACTTCCTTCCTAGGAAGTAGCGTTTGCAGATGTCTACTTATCGTAGCAATAGAGTTATAGTGCTGCTTAAAACGCAATATCGCATGTCATTTCTATGCTTCATGATAAGATATATTATTCATTTCGAACTGTTATGTATACTTCGTCTACACTTCAAAAGAATGCAAATGCCACACTTCCTTGCTAGGAAATGCGTTTCCAGATGTCTACGTATCGTAGCAATAGCGTTCTAATTCTACCTAAATCGCGATATCAGATCTCATTTATATGTTTCGTGATAAGATAGAATATTCATTGCGAAGTGTAATGTATACCTCGTCTAGACTATAAAGGAATGTAAAAAACGATACGTAGACATCTGAATACGCTATTTCCTGGCTAGGATGTGTCGCATTTACGTTCGTTTGGAGTGAATACGAGGTATACGTGACACTGCGCAATGAATATTATATCTTATCATGAAGCACAGAAATGAGATGCGATGTCGCGTTTTGAGAGGCATTAGAGCTCTACTTCTACGATACGTAGACATCAGCAAACGCTATTTCCTATCAAGGAAGATTCGCATTTACATTCTTTTGAAGTGAATGCGAGGAATACATGACACTTCGCAATGAACATTATACCTTATCACGTAACATAGAAGTGAGATGCGATATCGCGTATTAAGAAGCATTAGAACTCCATTGCTACGATACGTAGGCTTCTGCAAACGCTATTTCCTAGCAAGGAATAGTCGCATTTACATTCTTTTAAAGAGAATACGAGGTACACATGACACTTCGCAATGAATATTATATCTTATCATGAAACATAGAAGTGAAATGCGATATCGCGTTTTAAGAAGCATTAGAAATATATTGCCTCGACGCGTAGACATCTGCAGACGCTATTTCCTAGCATGCAGGTGTCGCCTTTACATTCTTTTGAAGTGAATACGAGGTGCACAAGACACTTCGCAATGAATATTATATCTTATCAGGAAACAGAAATGAGATGCGATATCGCGATTTGAGAAGGATTAGACCACTATTGCTACGATACGTAGACATCTGCAAACGCTATTTCCTAGCAAGCAATAGTCGCATTAACATTCTTTTGAAGCGAATTCGAGGTATACATGACACTTCCGGATGAATATTATATCTTATCATGAAGCATAGAAAAGAGATGCGATATCGCGTTTTGAGAAGCATTAGAACTCCATTGCTACGATATGTAGGCATCTGCAAACGCTATTTCCTAGCAAGGAATAGTCGCATTTACATTCTTTTAAAGTGAATACGAGGTACACATGACACTTCGCAATGAATATTATATCTAATCATGAAACATAGAAGTGAAATGCGATATCGCGTTTTAAGAAGCATTAGAACTATATTGCCTCGACGCGTAGACATCTGCAGACGCTATTTCCTAGCATGGAGGTGTCGCATTTACATTCTTTTGAAGTGAATACGAGGTGTACATGACACTTAGCAATGAATATTATATCTAATCAGGAAACAGAAATGAGATGCGATATCGCGTTTGGGAAGGATTAGACCTCTATTGCTACGATACGTAGACATCTGCAAACGCTATTTCCTAGCAAGCAATAGTCGCATTTACATTCTTTTGAAGCGAATTCGAGGTATACATGACACTTCGCAATGAATATTATATCTTATCATGAAGCATAGAAATGAGATGCGATATCGCGTTTTGGAGAGCATTAGAACTCCATTGCTACGATACGTAGACATCTGCAAACGCTATTTCCAAGCAAGCAATAGTTGCATTTACATTCTTTTGGAGTGAATACGAGGTATACATGACACTTCGCAATGAATATTATATCTTATCACGAAACATATAAATGAGATCTGATATCGCGATTTAAGTAGCATTAGAACGCTATTGCTACGATACGTAGACATCTGCAAACGCTATTTCCTAGCAAAGCAATGTTCGCATTTACATTCTTTTGAAGTGAATACGAGTTATACATGATACTTCGCAATGAGTATTATATCTTATCATGAAACATAGAAGTGAGATGCGATATCGCGATTTAAGTAGCATTAGAACCCTTTTGCTACGATACGTAGACATCTGAATACGCTATTTCCTAGCAAGGAAGTGTCGCATTTACATTCGTTTGGAGAGAATACGAGGTATAGATGACACTTCGCAATGAATATTATATCATATCATGAAACATAGAAGAGTGATGCGATATCGCGTTGTAAGAAGCATTAGAACTCTATGGCCTCGATGCGGCGACATATACAAACGCTACTTCCTAGCATGGAAGTGTCGCACTTACATTCTTTTGAAGTGATTACGAGGTATACATGACAATTCGCAATGAATATTATATCTTATCACGAAACATATAAATGAGATGCTATATCGCGAATTAAGTAGCATTAGAACTCTATTGCTACGATACGTACACATCTGCAAACGCTATTTCCTAGCAAACAATAGTCGCATTTACATTCTTTTAAAGTGAATACAAGGTTTACATGACACTTCGCAATGAATATTATATCTTATCATGAAACATAGAAGTGAGATGCTATATCGCGATTTACGTAGCATTAGAACTCTATTGCTACGATACGTAGACATCTGAATACGCTATTTCCTAGCAAGGAAGTGTCGCATTTACATTCGTTTGGAGTGAATACGAGGTATACACGACACTTCGCAATGAATATTACATCTTATCATGAAACATAGAAATGAAATGCGACATCTCGTTATAAGAAGCATTAGGACTCTATTGCTACGATACGTAGACATCAGCGAACGCTATTTCCTAGGATGGAAACGTCGCATTTACATTCTTTTGAAGTGAATACGAGGTATACATGACACTTCGCAATGAACATTATATCTTATCATGTAACATGAAAGTGAGATTCGATATCGCGTTTTAGGAAGCATTAGAACCCTATTGCCTCGATGCGGAGTTATCTGCAAGGGCTATTTCCTAGTATGGAAATGTCGCATTTAGATTCTTTTGAAGTGAATTCGAGGTATACATGACACTTCGGAATGAATATTATAACTTATCACGAAACATGGAAATGAGATGCGATATCGCGATCTAAGAAGCATTAGAACGCTATTGCTACGATACGTAGGCATCTGCAAACGTTATCTCCTAGCAAGGAATAGTCGGATTTAGATCCTTTTGAAGCGAATACGAGGTATACATGACACTTCGCAATGAAAATTATATCTTATCATGAAACGTAGAAGTGAGATGCGATATCGGGTTTTAAGAAGCATTTGAACTCTATGGCCTCGATGCGGAGACATCTGCAAACGCTATATCCTAGCATGGAAGTGTCGCATTTACATTCTTTTGAAGTGAATACTAGGTATACATGGCACTTCGCAATGAATATCATATCTTATCACAAAACATAGAAATGAGATGCGATATCGCGTTTTAAGAAGCATTAGATCCCTATTGTCTCGATGCGCAGATATCTGCAAACGCTATTTCCTAGCATGGAAGTGTCGCATTTAGATTCTTTTGAAGTGAATTCGAGGTATACATGACACTTCGGATTGAATATTATAACTTATCACGAAACATGGAAATGAGATGCGATATCGCGATCTAAGAAGCATTAGAACTCTATTGCTACGATACGTAAACATCTGCAAACGCTATTTCCTAGCAAGGAATAGTCGCATTTACATTACTTTGAAGTGAATACGAGGTATACATGACACTTCGCAATGAATATTATATCTTATCACGGAACATAGAAATGAGATGCGAAATTGCGATTTATGTAGCATTAGAACTCTATTGCTACGATACCTACCCATCTGAATGCGCTATTCCCTAGCAAGGAATAGTCGCATTTACATTCTTTTGAAGTGAATACGAGGTATACGTGACACTTCGCAATGAATATTATATCTTATCACGAAACATAGAAATGAGATGCGATATCGCGATTTAAGTAGCATTAGAACTCTATTGCTTCGATACGTAGACATCTGAATACGCTATTTTCTAGCAAGGAAGTGTCGCATTTACATTCGTTTGGAGTGAATACGAGGTATACATGACACATCGTAATGGATATTATATCTGATCATGAAACATAGAAATGAGATGCGATATCGCGTTTTAAGAGGCATTAGAACACTACTGCTTCGATACGTAGACATCTGCAAACGCCATTTCCTAGCAAGGAAGAGTCACATTTGCATTCATTTGAAGTGTAGACGAGGAATACATAACACCTCGCAATGAATATTATATCTTATCATGAGACATAGGGATGAGGTGCGATATCGCGTTTTAAGGAGAATTAGAAATCTATAGCTTCGATACAGAGATATCTGGGAACGTAATTTCCTAGAAAGGAAGTGTCGCATTTTGTGACGTCAGGCGTACCCCCTGCCACCCATCAACCTCTTCGCACCCCCCAGCATCAACCCCTGGACACATGCAACCAGCCAAATGCGCCTGCTGAACCAGCAACTGGAAGTGTTCGCGCGCGCATACCTGCACGCGCTCACTCACACCGAGTTCCGCTACCTCACTCGCACCGCCGAGTGTACCTGTCTCGCTCGTACCGGGCACCAGTGTCTCACTCGCACCACCGAGTATACCTGTCTCGCCCGCACCAAGGACGGGCAGCCCTATCTCCCTCGCACCGAGTATTCCGTCCTGCAGGAAGACGTAGCCGCAGCCCATCACCTGAATGGTGTCTTTTCCAATTCCGGGAACAGGATCTGCTAGAACCTATATATTACTTCTAAGCTACGACATACATACCATATCATGACTCATATATAAGAATTCCTATATCTAAGTTACACTAAGTAAGATGCGTCCGGCCAGCGGCATGCGCCGCTAGCTCCACCACGAGCCGCGGGTCCCCACTCGCTGGACCGCGCGCTCTCCGCCTCGAAACGCGAGTCCCCCACTCGCGGGACCGCGATCTCCCTACCACGAGCGTCCGCGACCGTAGCGCCCCGCGAACCGAGGAGGTCAGAGACGCGTCTCCAGAGCACACACTCTGACTCGAGATCTCCTACCGAGGAGTCGAAACTTCTAGTTCTAGATCGTTAGCCACCTCAATGTGGGGTTCAGGCATCGTATTTCTATTTCCATTTTAACTTAGTCTAAGTCTTAGGATAATTCCAGTTCTTGTATACTTTAAACCTAGAATATATTTTATTTTTACTTTTACTATATCCAAGTACAAGTTCTTTTACCAAGTCTACTATTTGCACATCCATTAATTTTATCAAGTGTTTATAATAATAGTTCTACTTTTAACATTACATTTAACTACGAATTCTTCCACGGGTTCTTCCATACAACTGGGGTTGATCTTCATCAAATTGAAGGAGTATAGAAATCGGCTTTGTGACGTTGAGACCGCCGCCTATCCCTCAGATCTTAGTCGAAAGTACAGAAAAACCTGGTGAATGAATCATGCTTCCGGTTTGCGAAGAACGCGAAGTGCGAGTAGGAAGAATTTCATACGATCACTTGTGCGTGAATATTTGGAGGGTGTTCCGAGAGTCCTCGTATACCAGCGACCTGCCTTCGCACCAGCCCAGACGCCGCTTTCCGAAGCGACCGTGGACGCATCCGATCCAGACACCACGACGCATCACGCCGATTATGACACATCCAGCATCATCGCTGAATACCGACAGCCGTCCTCCTCTTCGCTGGCGACTGATCGAGATTTCCGTACCAGCCAACAGAACGAAATCCGCTACGATCCGAGCAAACGATCCTCCACGCCGTCTCTACGTACAAATCGAGAGAGAAGTCATCGAAAGGTAGGGTCATTCCCTTATTATCGCGAGTGTTTTCGCTAGTGTCGTGTCAGCCGAAATTGTCGGACCCGGTCTTAACGCGTTCCCGTGGACCGAATTACCGAAAAATAGGCCTGTGTCGTAAAGCCTCCGGAGCAACGGAAAATAGTTTCACCGGACGTGATACCTCGTATTCACCTCAAAAGAATGTAAATGCGACACTTCCTTGCTAGGAAATAAGGTTTGCAGATATCTACGTATCGAAGAAATAGAGCTCTAATGCTTCTTGAATCGCCATATCGCATCTCATTTCTATGTTTCATGATAAGATATAATATTCATTGCGAAGTGTCATGTATACCTCGTACTCACTTCAAAAGAATGTAAATGCGACACTTCCATGCTAGGAAATAGCGTCTGCAGGTGTCTACGCGTCGAGGCAATAGAGTTCTAATGCTTCTTAAAACGCGATATCGCAACTCACTGCTATGTTTCATGATAAGATATAATATTCATTGCGAAGTGTCATGTATACCTCGTATTCACTTCAAAAGAATGTAAATGCGACTTTTGCTTGCTAGGAAATAGCGTTTGCAGATGTCTACGTATCGTAGCAATAGACATCTAATGCTACATAAATCGCGATATCGCATCTCATTTATATGTTTCGTGATAAGATATAATATTCATTGCGAAGTGTAATGTATACCTCGTATTCACTTCAAAAGAATGTAAATGCGACTATTGCTTGCTAGGAAATAGCGTTTGCAGATGTCTACGTATCGTAGCAATAGACTTCTAATGCTACATAAATCGCGATATCGCATCTCATTTATATGTTTCGTGATAAGATATAATATTCATTGCGAAGTGTCATGTATACCTCGTATTCACTTCAAAAGAATGTAAATGCGACTACTGCTTGCTAGGAAATAGCGTTTGCAGATGTCTACGTATCATAGCATTAGATTTCTAATGCTACTTAAATCGCGATATCGCATCTCATTTGTATGCTTCGTGATAAGGTATAATATTCATTCCGAAGTGTTATGTATACCTCGTATTCACTTCAAAAGAATGTAAATGCGAATCTTCCTTGCTAGGAAATAGCGCTTGCAGATGTCTACGTTTCGTAGCAATAGTGTTCTAATGCTTCTTAAAACGCGATATCGCATCTCATTTCTGTGTTTCATTATAAGATATAATATTCATTGCGAAGTGTCATGTATACATCGTATTCCTCTCAAGAGAATGTAAATGCGACACTTCCATGCCAGGAAATAGCAATTGCAGATGTCTACGTATCGTAGCAATAGAGTACTAATGCTTCTTAAAACGCGATATCGCATCTCACTTCTATGTTTCATGATGAGATAAAATATTAATTGCGAATTGTTATGTATACCTCGTATTCACTTCAAAAGAATGTAAATGCGACACTTCCATGCTAGGAAATAGCGTTTGAAGATGTCTACGTATCGAAGCAATAGAGTTCTAATGCTTCTTAAAACGGGATATCGCATCTCAATACTATGTTTCATGATAAGATATAATATCCATTGCGAAGTGTCATGTATACCTCGTATTCACTTCAAAAGAATGTAAATGCGACACTTGCTTGCTAGGAAATAGCGTCTTCAGATATCTACTTATCGAAGCAATAGTGGTCGAATGCTTCATTAAACGCGATATCGCATCTCATTTCTATGTTTCATGATAAGATATAATATTCACTGCGAAGTGTTATGTATACCTCGTCTACACTTCAAAAGATTGTAAATGTCATACCACCTTGCTAGGATGTGCATTTCCAGATGACTGCCTATCGAACCAATGGAGGTCTAATGCTTCTTAGTACGCGATATCGCATCCCGTTCCTATGTTTCATGATAAGATAAAATATTCATTGCGAAGTGTTATGTATACCTCGTCTACACTTCAAAAGATTGTAAATGTCACACCTCCTTGCTAGGAAATAGCGTTTCCAGACGTCTACGTATCGAATCAATAGAATTCCAATGCTTCCTAAAACGCCATATCGCAACTCATTTCTATGTGTCAGGATAAGATATAATATTCATTGCGAAGTGTTATGTATACCCCGTCTACAATACCAATGAATGTAAATGCGACACTTGCTTCTTAGGAAATAGCGTTTCCAGATGTCCACGTAAAGAAGCGTTAGAGTTCTAATGCTTCTTAGACGCGATATCCCATCTCATTTCTATGTTTCATGCTATGATATAATATTCGGTGACAAGTGATGTGTATACCTCGTCTACACTACAAAAGAATAAAAACGCCACACTTCCTTGCTAGGAAAATGCGTTTCCAGATATCTACGTATCGAAGCATTAGAGTTCTAATGCTTCTAAAACGCGATATCGCATATTAATTCTAAGTCACATGATAAGATGTAATTTCAATGCAACGCGTTATGAATATCTCCTCTACACTTCAAATGAATGTAAATGGATCACTTCCTTGCTACGGAATATCGTTTCTATATCTGAAGATTTAGAAGCAATAGAGTTCTAATGCTTCGTAAAACGCGGCTGCGCATCTTACTTCTATATTTCATGATAAGATGTAATATCCATAGCATCGCGTTATGTTTATCTGCTTCTGCATATGAATTGATTGTGAACCCTACACTTTCTTGCCCGGGGATAGCGTTTCTAGATGTCCAGGTGCCGAAGCATTTAATTTGTCATGCTTCATGCACGTCAATATTGCATTTCGTATAAACAGTTCAAAGTAAGTTAGAAGGTTGTAAAGCTCTATGCATCGCATTATGCTTATCTGCTTTTGTGCTTTATAATGCTCTGGGATGTGAGAAGATCCTCAACCATCCTTAACCCCCTAAAGAGAAGTCAAAAGTCCAGTGGCCCTGCAGGTGGGCCATGGGAGCGCGGCGCGCGAGGCGCTACGCAATTTAAATGATCAGGAGGATCCCCTCAGGGACACCCAAGGGGGCGAGAAGAGGAAATCGCCGAAGTCCACTGATCGATGGACCCGAACAATACTGAAGCCTACAGCCCACTCCACCAAGGAGCCCCGAGTAGGATGCAGGAGACCCGAGGACCACCAGCGAATTCAAGGAACCTGAAGAAGAGTACGTGAGAGCTTATTCGCTAAAGCGTTCCATTTCTTGTGTCGCATATTGTAATTGTATCTTATATCGTGAAGCGAGTTATGATACCCGGTAATTCGCGGCGTGTTGCGTAGTTTCCCGTAGCCCTTGTTAGTTAAACCCTCGTCGAGACTATAAATAAACATGCCGTGACGTCAGTATCTCGCGACCTGAGTGTGTGTACTTGGCTAGGCGTAGTCGAGAGGAGGACCATTTAGAAGTTTCAAGGGTTGTTCCGCCCCAGGGTTCCCGGGGTCGTGTAGTCTATCCCTTTGCTACTTTCTGAGCAGCTGGCGCCCAAGAAAAGTTGTACGTGAGCGGATACCTTGGAACGATAGATCGCTTTAGATTAAAGTACGTTTTACACCTTAAGGCATTTAGATAATTAACCCCTTCGAGCTTCCCTGACTTACTATATATAGGTTTCCGTCACAACTAATAGGAACCATCACTTTACATAGATATATAGAACACACATAGTTTTAAACGTAGAACTGAGAATTTGAGAACTCACTTTGAAACGTTAGTAGTGAGAAATTCCATCGGATTTCATAGAAATTCAAAACTTACTTGCTATGAAACATAGGCAGATAAGGGCCATCGCGTTACTTAGAACTTTAGAACTTGCTTACTTCAACAAAGATTTCTATTGGCTTCGTCCGTTCTTTTAGAAGAGTTTTTGATAAACCACATACTTTTCACGCTTTTGATATCTTTGAAAGTTTGCGAGATGTAATCGTTTAAGTTTTAAAATGATTACTTAGTGTGGATTATTATTTAGTAACTCGCTCATAAACGAGTCTGCATAGGATTTAATCCATAAGTTTTTAAGCCTGGAATTTATGCAGTTATTTGTTATTCACTTATTGCTCAAACGACAAAGATTCTGACCACTTCAAAATGGTTGACTTTCATCAATTTTCTTAAAAATTGAAATACTGCCCAACTGCTTGCATTAAAGACTGTAATTAAAGCTTTCGAAACATTTTACCACTTATAGATGAATTCTGGAATTGAAATTGAATGTTTGACTTTTCTAGCTCCTGTTTAGACATCTTTCTATTGGAATGTTCAAGTATTTTTCATATTCGTAATTATTAAAAATGTTTTACTTGATTCTTTTATTTAATATTTAGAATTTTCTGAGAAATATTTTTTATCGTAATGAACTATATAATTGCAATTATAATTCTTTATGAAATAATAATAACAGAAAGGTATGTATCCATTCTTGTAGTTTTGTAAAGAGTATATAATCTTACTATCTAAAATGAAACATTGAGATCTGTTTACAATCTAATGGAATTTAAGTACCTTTTGATTCAAATTCACAATGATAATCTTCCATAGTTCAACAATTTTGTGAGCTGTCCTCAGGAATCCGCAGCTCAGTACTTATAAAATGAACGACACAAAGAACAGCCTAACCAAACGTATTCGAACCGATTTTTCAATACTAATCTTATCATGTTTAACTTATGCTGCAAACTATTGAAATGCCCTTCGAAATGTGTTTATTCACAGTGAAGTAAACGGTAAGTATTACGCCTTCCACCACTGTTTACAATACGTATGTTTCATTTACTATCAAAACCGTGAGTATTATCGCCTTTCTTTACTTTTTGTAACCTTCAATGCCTTCATGTTATAGATCGTTAAACTTGCTTTAAAATGCTCTATCGTATTACGGAAGAATGGACATACCAATTCATTTTAAAAAATGAAGGTAACCTTCATATGTCCAACATAACTCCACTTACAAAAAAACTATTTTCATCAACGGATAGCCCCTTCGTACTATGCAATTTTATATTAGCAAAACCTTCTATGAAACTTATAGTTTCGTGGATATCTGAGGTGCTAATTATTACTGCCCCACCCTGTATACTGTTATGGATGTGTCCAACAAGGCAACGATGAACAGAGTTAAATTTAATATTATGATGTTTATTATTTTACTTATAGTATATTTGTTTTTCTGGAATTTTGCCAAAAAACAATGTTCACGATGTCGACAGATGAATATATTTGCCTTAGAATTACAAGAGCCAACAATTTCGAAAGTAGAATATTACTTTACTTCGCTAACCGAATCATTGCAAACGTTAAGTAAAGTGCTTGCCTTTCAAAACAGTCAGATGCAAATTACGATACAACGTTTCCAAGAAATGGTACGTGCCACTGTTTTTTAATTTCCGTTTATTTAATCAAAGGAAATTTAATTGAAATATCCGCAAAATTTGAGGACAAAAAGTTATTGTAATTTAATGCAACATATATGATGGTGATAAAGGATAAGTATACGGAACAGAAAATGGAAAGTAGCGAGCAGAAAAAGAAACTGATGGAGCTACAAAGTAGATTGATACATCCGTCAAATGATGATTCTAGGTTAATAAAATCTGTTAATTAAAGAACTATTGCAAAAATCAAGTATAATCAATATTACTTCTGCTCAAAGGCTATAATAGAATTGGACCGAAATGGGTACAAAACAGGAAATTATATCTATACGTTCTATTCTATGCAAAGGCAAATATTTCAAAGAGAAAAGATGTGTTACTTACAAATTACTTATGTTCCTAGATATCTCACTAATTCAGGCTTCTTGTCTTGCAGAACTAATCATTCATTTAACATGTAAAGGGGTCGAAGAATAGTAAAAGATTTTTATATTTCATAGTCTCACTCGATACGTCGATTGGGTCACGTAAAATATCGGACATTAATTGTAACTACATCTTCAGACCTTAAATATATAATTGAAACAACATATTTAATAGCGTTTTAATAACATTTTTCTAATTGTTTATATCTATGTCTAATAAATATATATTAATCGAATAAGTTGCTTTACCAAAGAATAAAAGTATCTGAGGCTTACAAATCGGAGCATTACGTAACAAACGTGCATCACATATATAATATTACATGTAATAAAAGATGAAGACCAAAAAGATCGTACATAAGTTGAATCCACAATGCGGTCATAGAGATACAGAAACGGCAAAAATTCCAAACAATAATTTAAAAAATTCAAAAAGGGGAGAGTGAAAATCCATCTCCTTGACGATGATAAGGAACAAGTCTGCCTCATGCACTACAATATCCCAAACAGCCAGCGATTGGCACGCCAATGACAGCGGATGGAACGAATTCCGTGACAGAACTGTGCTAACAAAGTGCTCCTACTCAGCTTTCGAAATGGCATACTGTTAGTACTGGGGCGGCATTCGTATCACGGCACTATTAATGCACCGAGATATAGCACACGGGCTACACGGCCGTGACAATGACACTATCAGCTCACCATAGCTACACGCGTGGTTGTGGCGTAGGCTGACATTTACTAATGGGGAAGCTGTTTCCATAAAAATTATAAGCAAATATGAAAAATGACTAACCTGTGCAATTTATTTATTTTGATTCCAAAATAGATACACCGGCACAAAACAAAGATATAAGAACTCGATTTTATTATTTTCTATAAACTAGCTCGATAGGGCGATTTTTTCCATAATGTCCATAATTACTTTGTCATAAAAATATATACACTTATATTATATATATTTTCTTCAATTTATTGTTACAAATTCATGCAATTGAGGGTTACATTAAATACGATGACAGCATGTTATTTCAAAAATTACACAAGGCGAAGTTAGGGACGCAACAGCATGAATTTTTATTTTATAAGTAACATTTTTTTTATAAATAATATTTTTAGTCTATGATGGATTGAAAGAAATATATACGACTCGCTCAATAACTATAAATATAGGAAAACGACCATCAAAATGTCTATCAATACTCATATGCTGAACATCTACTGACATCTAACGGTTCTAATTTGTATGAAAGCACAGGTTCCCCATTGCCAAATGTGATCCTGCGTCATTGCTGAGGAGATTCATGAATGGAGCGATGATACGCGTATCACCATGGTGCTGGTGCTGCGCGATTCGCTTGTCTAGAAAGTGCTGGTAACACGTTCTGGCATTTTAGTCAACGAATCCGGTCACAGATGACTACGAATCAGTTGACACTCCTCGGAAGTGGCAATATAGTGCCGGCATCGTGTCGATACCACCTTGCCGTTTGTTATCTGGGATGCTTTTTAGTGCATTATTCGGAATTGAATTTGAACACATAGCTACTTAATCGCAAATTTGTATGTACTGTGACGTGGTGAAGTCACAAGGCTCGCTCACACCCCCCCCCCCCTGCTTCGGTTAGTCTAGCTCGCAGATCACCACCCATGCGACAAGCACGACACGGACCATCGCGATAGCTGTATTTGCGAGGAGCGTGAAATACACGATGGTAGAACATCCCCCCCCCCCCCTTCGTTTCTCTCTCACCGTTCTACGGATTAGACTGGCGAGCTGATGGAAGAAGCGACCTATAAGACCCCTCTTCGGGGGATAATAAGACCGCAGGTTCGCGGAAGTGCTGTGCGCCGAGGTAGCGTGACGGGCTCGACGGTGGAGGAGTCGGGAAGTGAGCAAGAAGAGACCCTGAAGCCCGAAGAATAGGATCCAGAGCTCTGCAACGATAAGACCGCTGCCATAGTCCATGGAGACAAACAGGATGGTTCTCGGGTGTGAGAAGGACCTCTACCCCTCCCCATTAGAACTCTATTGCTTCGATACGTAGACATCTGGAAACGCAATTCCCTAGCAAGGAAGTGTTGCATTTACATTCTTTAGTAGTGTAGACGAGGTATGAATAACACTTCGCAATGAACATTACATCTAATCATGCAACATAGAAATGAGATGCAATATCGCGTTTTAAGAAGCATTAGAACTATATTGCTTCGATAGGTAGACATCCGGAAACGCTATTTCTTAGCCAGGATGTGTGGCATTTACATTCTTTTGAAGTGTAGACGAGGTATACATGACACTTCGCAGTGAAGAGTATATCTTATCATGAAACATAGAAATGAGATGCGATATCGCGTTTTAAGAAGTATTAGAACTTCATTGCTTCGATAGGTAGACATCCGGAAACGCTATTTCTTAGCCAGGATGTGTGGCATTTACATTCTTTTGAGGCGAATACGAGGTATACATATCACTCCACAATGCATATTATATCTTATCATGAAACATAGAAATGAGATGCGATATCGCGATATATGAAGCATTATAACTTTATTGCTTCGATACGTAGACATCTGCAAACGCTATTTCCTAGCAAGGAAGTATCACATTTACCTTGGTTTGAAGTGTATGCGAGGTATACATGCTACTTCGCAATGAATATTATATCCTATCATGAAACATAGAAATGAGATGCGATATCGCGTTTTAAGAAGCATTAGAACTCTATTGCTTCGATACGTAGACAACTGCAAACGCTATTTCCTAGCAAGGAAGTGTCACATTTACGTTGGTTTGAAGTGTATGCGAGGTATACATGACAGTTCGCAATGAATATTATATCTTATCATGAAACATCGAAATGAGATGCGATATCGCGTTTTGAGAAGCATTAGAACTCAATTGTTACGATACGTAGACATCTGCAAACGCTATTTCCTAGCATGGAAGTGTGGCATTTGCATTCTTTTGAAGTGAATACGAGGTATACATGATACTTCGCAATGAATATTGTATCTTATCATGAAACACAGAAATGAGATGCGATATCGCGATTTAAGTAGCATTAGAACTCTATTGCTACGATACGTAGACATCTGCAAACGCTATTTCCTAGCAAGCAATAGTCGCATTTACATTCTTTTGAAGTGAATACGAGGTATACATGTCACTTCGCAATGAATATTATATCTTATCGTGAAACATAGAAGAGAGATGCAATATGACGATTTAAGTAGCATTAGAACTCTATTGCTTGGATACGTAGACATCTGCGAACGCTATTTCCTAGCATGGAAGTTTCGCACTTACATTCTTTTGAAGTAAATACGAGGTATACATGACACTTCGCAATGAATATTACATCTTATCACGAAACATATAAATGAGATGCGATATCGCATTTTGAGAAGCATTAGAACACTATTGCTACGATACGTAGACATCTGCAAACGCTATTTCCTAGCATTGAAGTGTCGCACTTACATTCTTTTGAAGTGAATACGAGGTGACACTTCGCACAGAATATTATATCTTATCATGAAACATAGAAGTGAGATGCGATATCGCGTTTCAAGAAGCATTAGAACACTATTGCTACGATACGTAGACATCTGCAAACACTATTTCCTAGCAAGCAGTAGTCGCATTTATATTCTTTTGAAGTGAATTGGAGGTATAAATGACACTTCGCAATGAATATTATATCTTATCACGAAACATAGATATGAGATGCGATATCGCGATTTAAGTAGCATTAGAACACTATTGCTACCATACGTAGACATCTGCAAACGCTATTTCCTAGCAAGCAATAGTCGCATTTACATTCTTTTGAAGTGAATACGAGGTATACATGACACTTCGCAATGAATACTATATCTTATCACGAAACATATAGATGAGGTGCGATATCGCGATTTAAGTAGCATAAGAACTCTATTGCTACGATACGTAGACATCTGCAAACGCTATTTCCTAGCAAGGAAGATTTGCATTTACATTCTTTTGAAGTGAATACGAGGTATACATGACACTTCGCAAAGAACATTATATCTTATCATGTAACATAGGGGTGAGATTCGATAGCGCGTTTTAAGAAGCATTATAACCCTATTGCATCGATGCGGAGACAT
The DNA here is from genome assembly GCF_050948175.1 of Xylocopa sonorina. Taxonomy (NCBI): domain Eukaryota; kingdom Metazoa; phylum Arthropoda; class Insecta; order Hymenoptera; family Apidae; genus Xylocopa; species Xylocopa sonorina. Next base: position 1,142,640 of record NW_027490148.1, read on the forward strand.
CTGCAAACGCTATTTCTTAGCAAGCAATAGTCGCATTTACATTCTTTTGAAGAGAATACGAGGTATACATGACACTTCGCAATGAACATTATATCTTATCATGTAACATAGGAGTGAGATGCGATAGCGCGTTCTAAGGAGCATTATAACCCTATTGCATCGATGCGGAGATATCTGCAAACGCTATTTCCTTGCATGGAAGTGTCGCATTTACATTCTTTTGAAGTGAATACGAGGTATGCATGACACTTCGCAATGAATATTATATCTTATTACGAAACATAGAAATGAGATGCGATATCGCGATTTAAGTAGCATTAGAACGCTATTGCTACGATACGTAGACATCTGCAAACGCTATTTCCTAGCAAGCAATAGTCGCATTTACATTCTTTTGAAGTGAATACGAGGTGATGAGGATATGAAACATTGAATTGAGATGCGATATCGCGATTTAAAAAGCACTAGAACTCTATTGCTTGGATACGTAGACATGTGCAAACGCCATTTCCTAGGAAGGAAGTGTCGCCTTTACATTCATTTGAAGTGAATGCGAGGTATACATGCTACTTCGCAATGAATATTATATCCTATCATGAAACATAGAAATGAGATGCGATATCGCGTTTTAAGAAGCATTAGAACTCTATTGCTTCGATACGTAGACAACTGCAAACGCTATTTCCTAGCAAGGAAGTGTCACATTTACGTTGGTTTGAAGTGTATGCGAGGTATACATGACAGTTCGCAATGAATATTATATCTTATCATGAAACATCGAAATGAGATGCGATATCGCGTTTTGAGAAGCATTAGAACTCAATTGTTACGATACGTAGACATCTGCAAACGCTATTTCCTAGCATGGAAGTGTGGCATTTGCATTCTTTTGAAGTGAATACGAGGTATACATGATACTTCGCAATGAATATTGTATCTTATCATGAAACACAGAAATGAGATGCGATATCGCGATTTAAGTAGCATTAGAACTCTATTGCTACGATACGTAGACATCAGCAAACGCTATTTCCTAGCAAGCAATAGTCGCATTTACATTCTTTTGAAGTGAATACGAGGTATACATGTCACTTCGCAATGAATATTATATCTTATCGTGAAACATAGAAGAGAGATGCAATATGACGATTTAAGTAGCATTAGAACTCTATTGCTTGGATACGTAGACATCTGCGAACGCTATTTCCTAGCATGGAAGTTTCGCACTTACATTCTTTTGAAGTAAATACGAGGTATACATGACACTTCGCAATGAATATTACATCTTATCACGAAACATATAAATGAGATGCGATATCGCATTTTGAGAAGCATTAGAACACTATTGCTACGATACGTAGACATCTGCAAACGCTATTTCCTAGCATTGAAGTGTCGCACTTACATTCTTTTGAAGTGAATACGAGGTGACACTTCGCACAGAATATTATATCTTATCATGAAACATAGAAGTGAGATGCGATATCGCGTTTCAAGAAGCATTAGAACACTATTGCTACGATACGTAGACATCTGCAAACACTATTTCCTAGCATGCAGTAGTCGCATTTATATTCTTTTGAAGTGAATTGGAGGTATAAATGACACTTCGCAATGAATATTATATCTTATCACGAAACATAGATATGAGATGCGATATCGCGATTTAAGTAGCATTAGAACACTATTGCTACCATACGTAGACATCTGCAAACGCTATTTCCTAGCAAGCAATAGTCGCATTTACATTCTTTTGAAGTGAATACGAGGTATACATGACACTTCGCAATGAATACTATATCTTATCACGAAACATATAGATGAGGTGCGATATCGCGATTTAAGTAGCATAAGAACTCTATTGCTACGATACGTAGACATCTGCAAACGCTATTTCCTAGCAAGGAAGATTTGCATTTACATTCTTTTGAAGTGAATACGAGGTATGCATGACACTTCGCAAAGAACATTATATCTTATCATGTAACATAGGGGTGAGATTCGATAGCGCGTTTTAAGAAGCATTATAACCCTATTGCATCGATGCGGAGACATCTGCAAACGCTATTTCTTAGCAAGCAATAGTCGCATTTACATTCTTTTGAAGAGAATACGAGGTATACATGACACTTCGCAATGAACATTATATCTTATCATGTAACATAGGAGTGAGATGCGATAGCGCGTTCTAAGGAGCATTATAACCCTATTGCATCGATGCGGAGATATCTGCAAACGCTATTTCCTTGCATGGAAGTGTCGCATTTACATTCTTTTGAAGTGAATACGAGGTATGCATGACACTTCGCAATGAATATTATATCTTATTACGAAACATAGAAATGAGATGCGATATCGCGATTTAAGTAGCATTAGAACGCTATTGCTACGATACGTAGACATCTGCAAACGCTATTTCCTAGCAAGCAATAGTCGCATTTACATTCTTTTGAAGTGAATACGAGGTGATGAGGATATGAAACATTGAATTGAGATGCGATATCGCGATTTAAAAAGCACTAGAACTCTATTGCTTGGATACGTAGACACGTGCAAACGCCATTTCCTAGGAAGGAAGTGTCGCCTTTACATTCATTTGAAGTGAATGCGATGTATACATGACACCTCGCAATGAATATTATATCTTATCATGAGACATAGAGATGGGGTGCGATATCGCGTTTTAAAGAGAATTAGATATCTATAGCATCGATACAGAGATATCTGGAAACGTAATTTCGTAGAAAGGAAGTGTCGCATTTTGTGACGTCAGGCGTACCGCCTGCCACCCATCAACATCTTCGCACCCCCCAGCATCAACCCCTGGGCGCATGCAACCAGCCGAACTCGCCTGCAGAACCAGCAACTGGAAGTATTCGCGCGCGCATACCTGCACGTGCTCACTCACACCGAGTTCCGCTACCTCACTCGCACCGCCGAGTATACCTGTCTCGCTCTTACCGGGCACCAGTGTCTCACTTGCACCACCGAGTATACCTGTCTCGCCCGCACCAAGGACGGGCAGCCCTATCTCCCTCGCACCGAGGATTCCGTCCTGCAGGAAGACGTGGCCGCAGCCCATCACCTGAATGGGGTCTTTTCCAGTTCCGGGAACAGGATCTGCTAGAACCTATATATTACTTCTAAGCTAGGACATACATACCATATCATGACGCATATATAAGAATTCCTAGATCTAAGTTACACTAAGTAAGATGCGTCCGGCCAGCGGCATGCGCCGCTAGCCCCTCCACGAGCCGCGGGTCCCCACTCGCTGGACCGCGCGCTCTCCGCCTCGAAACGCGAGTCCCCCACTCGCGGGACCGCGATCTCCCTACCACGAGCGTCCGCGACCGTAGCGCCCCGCGAACCGAGGAGGTCAGAGACGCGTCTCCAGAGCACACACTCTGACTCGAGATCTCCTACCGAGGAGTCGAAACTTCTAGTTCTAGATCGTTAGCCACCTCAATGTGGGGTTCAGGCATCGTATTTCTATTTCCATTTTAACTTAGTCTTAGTCTTAGTATAATTCCAGTTCTTGTATACTTTAAACCTAGAATATATTTTATTTTTACTTTTACTATATCCAAGTACAAGTTCTTTTACCAAGTCTACTATTTCCACATCCATTAATTTTATCAAGTGTTTATAATACTAGTTCTACTTTTAACATTACATTTAACTACGAATTCTTCCACGGGTTCTTCCATACAACTGGGGTTGATCTTCATCAAATTGAAGGAGTATAGAAATCGGCTTTGTGACGTTGAGACCGCCGCTCATCCCTCAGATCTTAGTCGAAAGTACAGAAAAACCTGGTGAATGAATCGTGCTTCCGGTTTGCGAAGAACGCGACGTGCGAGTAGGAAGAATTTAATACGATCACTTGTGCGTGAATATTTGGAGGGTGTTCCGAGAGTCCTCGTATACCAGCGACCTGCCTTCGCACCAGCCCAGACTCCGCTTTCCGAAGCGACCGTCGACGCATCCGATCCAGACACCACGACGCATCACGCCGATTATGCCACATCCAGCATCATCGCTGAATTCCGACCGCCGTCCTCCTCTTCGCTTGCGACTGATCGAGATTTCCGTAGCAGCCAACAGAACGAAATCAGCTACGATCCCAGCAAACGATCCTCCACGCCGTTTCTACGTACAAATCGAGAGAGAATTCATCGAAAGGTAGGGTCATTCCCTTATTATCGCGAGTATTTCCGCTAGTGTCGTGTCAGCCGAAATTGTCGGATCCGGTCTTAACGCGTTCCCGCGGACCGAATTACCGAAAAATAGGCCTGCGTCGTAAAGCCTCCGGAGCAACGGAAAATAGTTTCACCGGACGTGATACCTCGTATTCACCTCAAAAGAATATAAACGCGACACTTCCTTGCTAGGAAATAGCGTCTCCAGATATCTACGTATCGAAGAAATAGAGCTGTAATGCTTCTTGAATCGCCATATCGCATCTCATTTCTATGTTTCATCATAAGATATAATATTCATTGCGAAGTGTCATGTATACATCGTATTCCTCTCAAGAGAATGTAAATGCGACACTTCCATGCCAGGAAATAGCAATTGCAGATGTCTACGTATCGTAGCAATAGAGTACTAATGCTTCTTAAAAAGCGATATCGCATCTCACTTCTATGTTTCATGATGAGATAAAATATTAATTGCGAATTGTTATGTATACCTCGTATTCACTTCAAAAGAATGTAAATGCGACACTTCCTTGCTAGGAAATAGCGTTTGCAGATTTCGACGTATATTAGCAGTTGAGTTCTAATGCTACTTAAATCGTGATATAGCTCCTCATTTCTATGTTTCATGATAAGATATAATATTCATTGTGGAGTGTTATGTATACCTCGTATTCAGTTCAAATGAATGTGAATGCGACACTTCCTCGCTAGGAAATGGCGTTTGCAGATGTCTACGTATCGTAGCAATGGAGTTCTTATGATACTTAAAAGGCGATATCGCATCTCATTTCTATGTTTCATGGTAAGATATAACATGATTTGCGAAGTGTTATGTATTCCTCGTCTACACTTCAAATGAATGTGAATGAGATACGTCCTCGCTAGGAAATAGCGTTTGCAGATGTCTACGTATCGTAGCAATATCTTTCTAATGCTTCTTAAAACGCGATATCGCATCTCATTTCTATGTTTCATGGTAAGATATAACATGATTTGCGAAGTTTTATGTATTCCTCGTCTACACTTCAAATGAATGTGAATGCGATACTTCCTCGCTAGGAAATAGCGTTTGCAGATGTCTACGTATCGTAGCAATAGCTTTCTAATGCTTCTTAAAACGCGATATCGCATCTCATTTCTATGTTTCATGGTAAGATATTATATGATTTGCGAAGTGTCATGTATTCCTCGTCTACACTTCAAATGAATGTAAATGCGACACTTCCTTGTTAGGAAATAGCGTCTGCAGATGTCTAGGCATCGTAGCAATAGAGTTCTAATGCTTCTTAAAACGCGATATCGCATCTCATTTCTATGTTTCTTGGTAAGATACAATATGATTTGCGAAGTGTTATGTGTTCCTCGACTACACATCAAATGAATGTGAATGCGACACTTCCTTGCAAGGAAATAGCGTTTGCAGATGTCTACGTATCGAAGCAATAGAGTTCAAATGCTTCTTAAAACGAGATATTGCATCTCATATCTGTGTTTCATGATAAGATATAATATTCATTGCGAAGTGTTATGCATTCCTCGCCTACGATTCAAATGAAAGTAAATGCGACAATTCCTTGCAAGGAAATAACGATTGCAGATGTCTACGTGTCGTAGCAATAGTTTTCTAATGCTTCTTAGAACGCGATATCGCATCTCATTTCTATGTTTCATGGTAAGATATAATATGATTTGCGAAGTGTTATGTATTCCTCGTCTACACTTCAAATGAATGTGAATGCGATACTTCCTTGCTAGGAAATAGCGTCTGCAGATGTCTAGGTATCGTAGCGATAGAGTTCTAATGCTTCTTAAAACGCGATATCGCATCTCATTTCTATGCTTCATGGTAAGATATAATATGATTTGCGAAGAGTTATGTATTCTTCGTCTACACTTCAAATGAATGTGAATGCGACACTTCCTCGCTAGGAAACGGCGTTTGCAGATGTCTACGCATCGTAGCAATGGAGTTCTTATGATACTTAAAACGCGATATCGCATCTCATTTCTATGTTTCATGGTAAGATATATCATGATTTGCGAAGTGTTATGTATTCCTCGTCTACACTTCAAATGAATGTGAATGAGATACGTCCTCGCTAGGAAATAGCGTTTGCAGATGTCTACGTATCGTAGCAATATCTTTCTAATGCTTCTTAAAACGCGATATCGCATCTCATTTCTATGTTTCATGGTAAGATATAACATGATTTGCGAAGTTTTATGTATTCCTCGTCTACACTTCAAATGAGTGTGAATGCGATACTTCCTCGCTAGGAAATAGCGTTTGCAGATGTCTACGTATCGTAGCAATAGCTTTCTAATGCTTCTTAAAACGCGATATCGCATCTCATTTCTATGTTTCATGGTAAGATATTATATGATTTGCGAAGTGTCATGTATTCCTCGTCTACACTTCAAATGAATGTAAATGCGACACTTCCTTGTTAGGAAATAGCGTCTGCAGATGTCTAGGCATCGTAGCAATAGAGTTCTAATGCTTCTTAAAACGCGATATCGCATCTCATTTCTATGTTTCTTGGTAAGATACAATATGATTTGCGAAGTGTTATGTGTTCCTCGACTACACATCAAATGAATGTAAATGCGACACTTCCTTGCAAGGAAATAGCGTTTGCAGATGTCTACCTATCGTAGCAGTAGAGTTCTAATGCTTCTTAAAACGCGATATCGCATCGCATTTCTATGTTTCATGGTAAGATATAATATTCATTGCGAAGTGTTATGCATTCCTCGTCTACACTTCAAATGAATGTAAATGCGACACTTCCTTGTTAGGAAATAGCGTCTGCAGATGTCTAGGTATCGTGGCAATATAGTTCTAATGCTTCTTAAAACGCGATATCGCATCTCATTTCTATGTTTCATGGTAAGATACAATATGATTTGCGAAGTGTTATGTATTCCTCGACTACACATCAAATGAATGTAAATGCGACACTTCCTTGCAAGGAAATGGCGTTTGCAGATGTCTACCTATCGTAGCAGTAGAGTTCTAATGCTTCTTAAAACGAGATATTGCATCTCATATCTGTGTTTCATGATAAGATATAATATTCATTGCGAAGTGTTATGCATTCCTCGCCTACGATTCAAATGAAAGTAAATGCGACAATTCCTTGCAAGGAAATAACGATTGCAGATGTCTACGTGTCGTAGCAATAGTTTTCTAATGCTTCTTAGAACGCGATATCGCATCTCATTTCTATGTTTCATGGTAAGATATAATATGATTTGCGAAGTTTTATGTATTCCTCGTCTACACTTCAAATGAATGTGAATGCGATACTTCCTCGCTAGGAAATAGCGTTTGCAGATGTCTACGTATCGTAGCAATAGCTTTCTAATGCTTCTTAAAACGCGATATCGCATCTCATTTCTATGTTTCATGGTAAGATATTATATGATTTGCGAAGTGTCATGTATTCCTCGTCTACACTTCAAATGAATGTAAATGCGACACTTCCTTGTTAGGAAATAGCGTCTGCAGATGTCTAGGCATCGTAGCAATAGAGTTCTAATGCTTCTTAAAACGCGATATCGCATCTCATTTCTATGTTTCTTGGTAAGATACAATATGATTTGCGAAGTGTTATGTGTTCCTCGACTACACATCAAATGAATGTAAATGCGACACTTCCTTGCAAGGAAATAGCGTTTGCAGATGTCTACCTATCGTAGCAGTAGAGTTCTAATGCTTCTTAAAACGCGATATCGCATCGCATTTCTATGTTTCATGGTAAGATATAATATTCATTGCGAAGTGTTATGCATTCCTCGTCTACACTTCAAATGAATGTAAATGCGACACTTCCTTGTTAGGAAATAGCGTCTGCAGATGTCTAGGTATCGTGGCAATATAGTTCTAATGCTTCTTAAAACGCGATATCGCATCTCATTTCTATGTTTCATGGTAAGATATAACATGATTTGCGAAGTGTTATGTATTCCTCGTCTACACTTCAAATGAATGTAAATGCGACACTTCCTTGCAAGGAAATAGCGGCTGCAGATGTCTACCAATCGTAGCAGTAGAGTTCTGATGCTTCTTAAAACGCGATATCGCATCTCATTTCTATGTTTCATGGTAAGATATAATATGATTTGCGAAGTGTTATGTATTCCTCGTCTACAATTCAAATGAATGTAAATGCGACACTTCCTTGCTAGGAAATGGCGTCTGCAGATGTCTAGGTATCGTAGCAATAGGGTTCTAATGCTTCTTAAAACGCGATATCGCATCTCATTTCTATGTGTCATGGTAAGATATAACATGATTTGCGAAGTGTTATGTATTCCTCGTCTACACTTCAAATGAATGTAAATGCGACACTTCCTTGCTAGGAAATAGCGTCTGCAGATGTCTAGGTATCGTAGCAATAGAGTTCTAATGCTTCTCAAAACGCGATATCGCATCTCATTTCTATGTTTCATGGTAAGATATAACATCATTTGCGAAGTGTTATGTATTCCTCGTCTACACTTCAAATGAATGTAAATGCGACACTTCCTTGCAAGGAAATAGCGTTTGCAGATGTCTACGTATCGTAGCGATAGAGTTCATATGATTCTTAAAACGCGATATCGCATCTCATTTCTATGTTTCATGGTAAGATATAACATGATTTGCGAAGTGTTATGTATTCCTCGTCCACACTTCAAATGAATGTGAATGCGATACTTCCTCGCTAGGAAATAGCGTTTGCAGATGTCTACGTATCGTAGCAATAGCCTTCTAATGCTTCTTAAAACGCGATATCGCATCTCATTTCTATGTTTCATGGTAAGATATGATATGATTTGCGAAGTGTCATGTATTCCTCGTCTACACTTCAAGTGAATGTAAATGCGACACTTCCTTGTTAGGAAATAGCGTCTGCAGATGTCTAGGTATCGTAGCAATAGAGTTCTAATGCTCCTTAAAACGCGATATCGCATCTCAGTTCTACGTTTCATGGTAAGATGTAATATGATTTGCGAAGTGTTATGTGTTCCTCGTCTACACTTCACATGAATGTTAATGCGACACTTGCTTGCAAGGAAATAGCGTTTGCAGATGTCTACCTATCGTAGCAGTAGAGTTCTAATGCTTCTTAAAACGCGATATCGCATCTCATTTCTATGTTTCATGGTAAGATATAATATGATTTGCGAAGTGTTATGTATTCCTCGTCTACACTTCAAATGAATGTAAATGCGACACTTCCTCGCTAGGAAATTGCGTTTGCAGATGTCTACGTATCGTAGCAATAGAGTTCTTATGATTCTTAAAACGCGATATCGCATCTCATTTCTATGTTTCATGGTAAGATACAATATGATTTGCGAAGTGTTATGTATTCCTCGACTACACATCAAATGAATGTAAATGCGACACTTCCTTGCAAGGAAATAGCGTTTGCAGATGTCTACCTATCGTAGCAGTAGAGTTCTAATGCTTCTTAAAACGCGATATCGCATCTCATTTCTATGTTTCATGGTAAAATATAATATTCATTGCGAAGTGTTATGCATTCCTCGTCTATGATTCACATGAAAGTAAATGCGACAATTCCTTGCAAGGAAATAACGATTGCAGATGTCTACGTATCGTAGCAATAGTTTTCTAATGCTTCTTAGAACGCGATATCACATCTCATTTCTATGTTTCATGGTAAGATATAATATGATTTGCGAAGTGTTATGTATTCCTCGTCTACACTTCAAATGAATGTGAATGCGACACTTCCTCGCTAGGAAATAGCTTTTGCAGATGTCTACGTATCGAAGCAATAGAGTTCAAATGCTTCTTAAAACGAGATATTGCATCTCATATCTATGTTTCATGATAAGATATAATATTCATTGCGAAGTGTCATGTATTCCTCGTCAACACTTCAAATGAATGTGAATGCGATACTTCCTCGCTAGGAAATAGCGTTTGCAGATGTCTACGTATCGTAGCAATAGCTTTCTAATGCTTCTTAAAACGCGGTATCGCATTTCATTTCTATGCTTCATGGTAAGATATAATATGACTTGCGAAGTGTTATGTATTCCTCGTCTACACTTCAAATGAATGTGAATGCGACACTTCCTCGCTAGGAAATAGCTTTTGCAGATGTCTACGTATCGAAGCAATAGAGTTCAAATGCTTCTTAAAACGAGATATTGCATCTCATATCTATGTTTCATGATAAGATATAATATTCATTGCGAAGTGTCATGTATTCCTCGTCAACACTTCAAATGAATGTGAATGCGATACTTCCTCGCTAGGAAATAGCGTTTGCAGATGTCTACGTATCGTAGCAATAGCTTTCTAATGCTTCTTAAAACGCGATATCGCATCTCATTTCTATGTTTCATGGTAAGATATAATATGACTTGCGAAGTGTTATGTATTCCTCGTCTACACTTCAAATGAATGTGAATGCGACACTTCCTTCCAAGGAAATAGCGTTTGCAGATGTCTACGTATCGAAGCAATAGAGTTCAAATGCTTCTTAAAACGAGATATTGCATCTCATATCTGTGTTTCATGATAAGATATAATATTCATTGCGAAGTGTTATGCATTCCTCGCCTACGATTCAAATGAAAGTAAATGCGACAATTCCTTGCAAGGAAATAACGATTGCAGATGTCTACGTGTCGTAGCAATAGTTTTCTAATGCTTCTTAGAACGCGATATCGCATCTCATTTCTATGTTTCATGGTAAGATATAATATGATTTGCGAAGTGTTATGTATTCCTCGTCTACACTTCAAATGAATGTGAATGCGATACTTCCTTGCTAGGAAATAGCGTCTGCAGATGTCTAGGTATCGTAGCGATAGAGTTCTAATGCTTCTTAAAACGCGATATCGCATCTCATTTCTATGCTTCATGGTAAGATATAATATGATTTGCGAAGAGTTATGTATTCTTCGTCTACACTTCAAATGAATGTGAATGCGACACTTCCTCGCTAGGAAATGGCGTTTGCAGATGTCTACGCATCGTAGCAATGGAGTTCTTATGATACTTAAAACGCGATATCGCATCTCATTTCTATGTTTCATGGTAAGATATATCATGATTTGCGAAGTGTTATGTATTCCTCGTCTACACTTCAAATGAATGTGAATGAGATACGTCCTCGCTAGGAAATAGCGTTTGCAGATGTCTACGTATCGTAGCAATATCTTTCTAATGCTTCTTAAAACGCGATATCGCATCTCATTTCTATGTTTCATGGTAAGATATAACATGATTTGCGAAGTTTTATGTATTCCTCGTCTACACTTCAAATGAATGTGAATGCGATACTTCCTCGCTAGGAAATAGCGTTTGCAGATGTCTACGTATCGTAGCAATAGCTTTCTAATGCTACTTAAAACGCGATATCGCATCTCATTTCTATGTTTCATGGTAAGATATAACATGATTTGCGAAGTGTTATGTATTCCTCGTCTACACTTCAAATGAATGTAAATGCGACACTTCCTTGCAAGGAAACAGCGGCTGCAGATGTCTACCAATCGTAGCAGTAGAGTTCCGATGCTTCTTAAAACGCGATATCGCATCTCATTTCTATGTTTCATGGTAAGATATAATATGATTTGCGAAGTGTTATGTATTCCTCGTCTACAATTCAAATGAATGTAAATGCGACACTTCCTTGCTAGGAAATGGCGTCTGCAGATGTCTAGGTATCGTAGCAATAGGGTTCTAATGCTTCTTAAAACGCGATATCGCATCTCATTTCTATGTGTCATGGTAAGATATAACATGATTTGCGAAGTGTTATGTATTCCTCGTCTACACTTCAAATGAATGTAAATGCGACACTTCCTTGCTAGGAAATAGCGTCTGCAGATGTCTAGGTATCGTAGCAATAGAGTTCTAATGCTTCTCAAAACGCGATATCGCATCTCATTTCTATGTTTCATGGTAAGATATAACATCATTTGCGAAGTGTTATGTATTCCTCGTCTACACTTCAAATGAATGTAAATGCGACACTTCCTTGCAAGGAAATAGCGTTTGCAGATGTCTACGTATCGTAGCGATAGTGTTCATATGATTCTCAAAACGCGATATCGCATCTCATTTCTATGTTTCATGGTAAGATATAACATGATTTGCGAAGTGTTATGTATTCCTCGTCCACACTTCAAATGAATGTGAATGCGATACTTCCTCGCTAGGAAATAGCGTTTGCAGATGTCTACGTATCGTAGCAATAGCCTTCTAATGCTTCTTAAAACGCGATATCGCATCTCATTTCTATGTTTCATGGTAAGATATAATATGATTTGCGAAGTGTTATGTATTCCTCGTCTACACTTCAAATGAATGTGAATGCGACACTTCCTTCCAAGGAAATAGCGTTTGCAGATGTCTACGTATCGAAGCAATAGAGTTCAAATGCTTCTTAAAACGAGATATTGCATCTCATATCTGTGTTTCATGATAAGATATAATATTCATTGCGAAGTGTTATGCATTCCTCGCCTACGATTCAAATGAAAGTTAATGCGACAATTCCTTGCAAGGAAATAACGATTGCAGATGTCTACGTGTCGTAGCAATAGTTTTCTAATGCTTCTTAGAACGCGATATCGCATCTCATTTCTATGTTTCATGGTAAGATATAATATGATTTGCGAAGTGTTATGTATTCCTCGTCTACACTTCAAATGAATGTGAATGCGATACTTCCTTGCTAGGAAATAGCGTCTGCAGATGTCTAGGTATCGTAGCGATAGAGTTCTAATGCTTCTTAAAACGCGATATCGCATCTCATTTCTATGCTTCATGGTAAGATATAATATGATTTGCGAAGAGTTATGTATTCTTCGTCTACACTTCAAATGAATGTGAATGCGACACTTCCTCGCTAGGAAATGGCGTTTGCAGATGTCTACGCATCGTAGCAATGGAGTTCTTATGATACTTAAAACGCGATATCGCATCTCATTTCTATGTTTCATGGTAAGATATATCATGATTTGCGAAGTGTTATGTATTCCTCGTCTACACTTCAAATGAATGTGAATGAGATACGTCCTCGCTAGGAAATAGCGTTTGCAGATGTCTACGTATCGTAGCAATATCTTTCTAATGCTTCTTAAAACGCGATATCGCATCTCATTTCTATGTTTCATGGTAAGATATAACATGATTTGCGAAGTTTTATGTATTCCTCGTCTACACTTCAAATGAATGTGAATGCGATACTTCCTCGCTAGGAAATAGCGTTTGCAGATGTCTACGTATCGTAGCAATAGCTTTCTAATGCTACTTAAAACGCGATATCGCATCTCATTTCTATGTTTCATGGTAAGATATAACATGATTTGCGAAGTGTTATGTATTCCTCGTCTACACTTCAAATGAATGTAAATGCGACACTTCCTTGCAAGGAAATAGCGGCTGCAGATGTCTACCAATCGTAGCAGTAGAGTTCCGATGCTTCTTAAAACGCGATATCGCATCTCATTTCTATGTTTCATGGTAAGATATAATATGATTTGCGAAGTGTTATGTATTCCTCGTCTACAATTCAAATGAATGTAAATGCGACACTTCCTTGCTAGGAAATGGCGTCTGCAGATGTCTAGGTATCGTAGCAATAGGGTTCTAATGCTTCTTAAAACGCGATATCGCATCTCATTTCTATGTGTCATGGTAAGATATAACATGATTTGCGAAGTGTTATGTATTCCTCGTCTACACTTCAAATGAATGTAAATGCGACACTTCCTTGCTAGGAAATAGCGTCTGCAGATGTCTAGGTATCGTAGCAATAGCCTTCTAATGCTTCTTAAAACGCGATATCGCATCTCATTTCTATGTTTCATGGTAAGATATAATATGATTTGCGAAGTGTTATGTATTCCTCGTCTACACTTCAAATGAATGTGAATGCGACACTTCCTTCCAAGGAAATAGCGTTTGCAGATGTCTACGTATCGAAGCAATAGAGTTCAAATGCTTCTTAAAACGAGATATTGCATCTCATATCTGTGTTTCATGATAAGATATAATATTCATTGCGAAGTGTTATGCATTCCTCGCCTACGATTCAAATGAAAGTAAATGCGACAATTCCTTGCAAGGAAATAACGATTGCAGATGTCTACGTGTCGTAGCAATAGTTTTCTAATGCTTCTTAGAACGCGATATCGCATCTCATTTCTATGTTTCATGGTAAGATATAATATGATTTGCGAAGTGTTATGTATTCCTCGTCTACACTTCAAATGAATGTGAATGCGATACTTCCTTGCTAGGAAATAGCGTCTGCAGATGTCTAGGTATCGTAGCGATAGAGTTCTAATGCTTCTTAAAACGCGATATCGCATCTCATTTCTATGCTTCATGGTAAGATATAATATGATTTGCGAAGAGTTATGTATTCTTCGTCTACACTTCAAATGAATGTGAATGCGACACTTCCTCGCTAGGAAATGGCGTTTGCAGATGTCTACGCATCGTAGCAATGGAGTTCTTATGATACTTAAAACGCGATATCGCATCTCATTTCTATGTTTCATGGTAAGATATATCATGATTTGCGAAGTGTTATGTATTCCTCGTCTACACTTCAAATGAATGTGAATGAGATACGTCCTCGCTAGGAAATAGCGTTTGCAGATGTCTACGTATCGTAGCAATATCTTTCTAATGCTTCTTAAAACGCGATATCGCATCTCATTTCTATGTTTCATGGTAAGATATAACATGATTTGCGAAGTTTTATGTATTCCTCGTCTACACTTCAAATGAATGTGAATGCGATACTTCCTCGCTAGGAAATAGCGTTTGCAGATGTCTACGTATCGTAGCAATAGCTTTCTAATGCTACTTAAAACGCGATATCGCATCTCATTTCTATGTTTCATGGTAAGATATAACATGATTTGCGAAGTGTTATGTATTCCTCGTCTACACTTCAAATGAATGTAAATGCGACACTTCCTTGCAAGGAAATAGCGGCTGCAGATGTCTACCAATCGTAGCAGTAGAGTTCCGATGCTTCTTAAAACGCGATATCGCATCTCATTTCTATGTTTCATGGTAAGATATAATATGATTTGCGAAGTGTTATGTATTCCTCGTCTACAATTCAAATGAATGTAAATGCGACACTTCCTTGCTAGGAAATGGCGTCTGCAGATGTCTAGGTATCGTAGCAATAGGGTTCTAATGCTTCTTAAAACGCGATATCGCATCTCATTTCTATGTGTCATGGTAAGATATAACATGATTTGCGAAGTGTTATGTATTCCTCGTCTACACTTCAAATGAATGTAAATGCGACACTTCCTTGCAAGGAAATAGCGTCTGCAGATGTCTAGGTATCGTAGCAATAGAGTTCTAATGCTTCTCAAAACGCGATATCGCATCTCATTTCTATGTTTCATGGTAAGATATAACATCATTTGCGAAGTGTTATGTATTCCTCGTCTACACTTCAAATGAATGTAAATGCGACACTTCCTTGCAAGGAAATAGCGTTTGCAGATGTCTACGTATCGTAGCGATAGTGTTCATATGATTCTTAAAACGCGATATCGCATCTTATTTCTATGTTTCATGGTAAGATATAACATGATTTGCGAAGTGTTATGTATTCCTCGTCCACACTTCAAATGAATGTGAATGCGATACTTCCTCGCTAGGAAATAGCGTTTGCAGATGTCTACGTATCGTAGCAATAGCCTTCTAATGCTTCTTAAAACGCGATATCGCATCTCATTTCTATGTTTCATGGTAAGATATGATATGATTTGCGAAGTGTAAAGTATTCCTCGTCTACAATTCAAATGAATGTGAATGCGACTCCTTCCTTGCTAGGAAATAGCGTCTGCAGTTGTCTAGGTATCGTAGCAATAGAGTTCTAATGCTTCTTAAAACGCGATATCGCAACTCATTTTTATGTTTCATGGTAAGATGTAATATGATTTGCGAAGTGTTATGTATTCCTCCTCTACACTTCAAATGAATGTAAATGCGACACTTCCTTGCTAGGAAATAGCGTCTGCAGATGTCTAGGTATCGTAGCAATAGAGTTCTAATTCTATTTCTATGTTTCTCATTTCTATGTTTCATGGTAAGATATAACATGATTTGCGAAGTGTTATGTATTCCTCGTCTACACTTCAAATGAATGTGAATGCGATACTTCCTCGCTAGGTAATAGCGTTTGCAGATGTCTACGTATCGTTGCAATAGCTTTCTAATGCTCCTTAAAACGCGATATCGCATCTCATTTCTACGTTTCATGGTAAGATGTAATATGATTTGCGAAGTGTTATGTGTTCCTCGTCTACACATCACATGAATGTTAATGCGGCACTTCCTTGCAAGGAAATAGCGTTTGCAGATGTCTACCTATCGTAGCAGTAGTGTTCTAATGCTTCTTAAAACGCGATATCGCATCTCATTTCTACGTTTCATGGTAAGATGTAATATGATTTGCGAAGTGTTATGTGTTCCTCGTCTACACATCACATGAATGTAAATGCGACACTTCCTTGCTAGGAAATTGCGTTTGCAGATGTCTACGTATCGTAGCAATAGAGTTCTTATAATTCTTAAAACGCGATATCGCATCTCATTTCTATGTTTCATGGTAAGATACAATATGATTTGCGAAGTGTTATGTATTCCTCGACTACACATCAAATGAATGTAAATGCGACACTTCCTTGCAAGGAAATAGCGTTTGCAGATGTCTACCTACCGTAGCAGTAGAGTTCTAATGCTTCTTAAAACGCGATATCGCATCTCATTTCTATGTTTCATGGTAAGATATTATATGATTTGCGAAGTGTTATGTATTCCTCGTCTACACTTCAAATGAATGTAAATGCGACACTTCCTTGCAAGGAAATAGCGTTTGCAGATGTCTACGTATCGTAGCAATAGAGTTCAAATGCTTCTTAAAACCAGATATTGGATCTCATATCTATGTTTCATGATAAGATATAATATTCATTGCGAAGTGTTATGCATTCCTCGTCTACGATTCAAATGAAAGTAAATGCGACACTTCCTTGCAAGGAAATAGCGTTTGCAGATGTCTACGTATCGTAGCAATAGAGTTCATATGATTCTTAAAACGCGATATCGCATCTCATTTCTATGTTTCATGGTAAGATATAACATGATTTGCGAAGTGTTATGTATTCCTCGTCCACACTTCAAATGCATGTGAATGCGATACTTCCTCGCTAGGAAGTAGCGTTTGCAGATGTCTACGTATCGTAGCAATAGCCTTCTAATGCTTCTTAAAACGCGATATCGCAACTCATTTCTATGTTTCATGGTAAGATATGATATGATTTGCGAAGTGTCATGTATTCCTCGTCTACACTTCAAATGAATGTAAATGCGACACTTCCTTGCAAGGAAATAGCGTTTGCAGATGTCTACGTATCGTAGCAATAGAGTTCATATGATTCTTAAAACGCGATATCGCATCTCATTTCTATGTTTCATGGTAAGATATAACATGATTTGCGAAGTGTTATGTATTCCTCGTCCACACTTCAAATGAATGTGAATGCGATACTTCCTCGCTAGGAAATGGCGTTGCAGATGACTACGTATCGTAGCAATAGCCTTCTAATGCTTCTTAAAACGCGATATCGCATCTCATTTCTATGTTTCATGGTAAGATATGATATGATTTGCGAAGTGTCATGTATTCCTCGTCTACACTTCAAATGAATGTAAATGCGACACTTCCTTGTTAGGAAATAGCGTCTGCAGATGTCTAGGTATCGTAGCAATAGAGTTCTAATGCTTCTTAAAACGCGATATCGCGTCTCATTTCTACGTTTCATGGTAAGATGTAATATGATTTGCGAAGTGTTATGTGTTCCTCGTCTACACTTCACATGAATGTTAATGCGACACTTCCTTGCAAGGAAATAGCGTTTGCAGATGTCTACCTATCGTAGCAGTAGAGTTCTAATGCTTCTTAAAACGCGATATCGCATCTCATTTCTATGTTTCATGGTAAGATATAATATGATTTACGAAGTGTTATGTATTCCTCGTCTACACTTCAAATGAATGTAAATGCGACACTTCCTCGCTAGGAAATAGCGTTTGCAGATGTCTACGTATCGTAGCAATAGAGTTCTTATGATTCTTAAAACGCGATATCGCAACACATTTCTATGGTTCATGGTAAGATATAATATGATTTGCGAAGTGTTATTTATTCCTCGTCTACACTTCAAATGAATGTAAATGCGACACTTCCTTGCTAGGAAATAGCGTCTGCAGATGTCTAGGTATCGTAGCGATAGAGTTCTAATGCTTCTTAAAACGCGATATCGCATCTCATTTCTATGTTTCATGGTAAGATATAATATGATTTGCGAAGTGCTATGTATTCCTCGTCTACACTTCAAATGAATGTAAATGCGACACTTCCTTGCTAGGAAATTGCGTTTGCAGATGTCTACGTATCGTAGCAATAGATTTCATATGATACTTAAAACGCGATATCGCATCTCATTTCTATGTTTCATGGTAAGATATAACATGATTTGCGAAGTGTTATGTATTCCTCGTCCACACTTCAAATGAATGTGAATGCGATACTTCCTCGCTAGGAAATAGCGTTTGCAGATGTCTACGTATCGTAGCAATAGCCTTCTAATGCTTCTTAAAACGCGATATCGCATCTCATTTCTATGTTTCATGGTAAGATATGATATGATTTGCGAAGTGTCATGTATTCCTCGTCTACACTTCAAGTGAATGTAAATGCGACACTTCCTTGTTAGGAAATAGCGTCTGCAGATGTCTACGTATCGTAGCAATAGAGTTCTTATGATTCTTAAAACGTGATATCGCATCTCATTTCTATGTTTCATGGTAAGATACAATATGATTTGCGAAGTGTTATGTATTCCTCGACTACACATCAAATGAATGTAAATGCAACACTTCCTTGCAAGGAAATAGCGTTTGCAGATGTCTACCTATCGTAGCAGTAGAGTTCTAATGCTTCTTAAAACGCGATATCGCATCTCATTTCTATGTTTCATGGTAAGATATAATATTCATTGCGAAGTGTTATGCATTCCTAGTCTATGATTCACATGAATGTAAATGCGACACTTCCTTGCAAGGAAATGGCGTTTGCAGATGTCTAGGTATCGTAGCAATAGAGTTCTAATGCTTCTTAAAACGCGATATCGCATCTCATTTCTATGTTTCATGGTAAGATATAACATGATTTGCGAAGTGTTATGTATTCCTCGTCTACACTTCAAATGAATGTAAATGCGACACTTCCTTGCAAGGAAATAGCGTTTGCAGATGTCTACCTATCGTAGCAGTAGAGTTCTAATGCTTCTTAAAACGCGATATCGCATCTCATTTCTATGTTTCATGGTAAGATATAATATGATTTGCGAAGTGTTATGTATTCCTCGTCTACAATTCAAATGATTGTAAATGCGACACTTCCTTGCTAGGAAATAGCGTCTGCAGATGTCTAGGTATCGTAGCAATAGGGTTCTAATGCTTCTTAAAACGTGATATCGCATCTCATTTCTATGTGTCATGGTAAGATATAACATGATTTGCGAAGTGTTATGTATTCCTCGTCTACACTTCAAATGAATGTAAATGCGACACTTCCTTGCAAGGAAATAGCGTTTGCAGATGTCTGCCTATCGTAGCAATAGAGTTCTAATGCTTCTTAAAACGCGATATCGCATTTCATTTCTATGTTTCATGGTAAGATATTATATGATTTGCGAAGTGTTATGTATTCCTCGTCTACACTTCAAATGAATGTAAATGCGACACTTCCTTGCTAGGAAATAGCGTTTGCAGATGTCTACGTATCGTAGCAATAGAGTTCAAATGCTTCTTAAAACGAGATATTGCATCTCATATCTATGTTTCATGATAAGATATAATATTCATTGCGAAGTGTTATGCATTCCTCGTCTACGATTCAAATGAAAGTAAATGCGACACTTCCCTGCAAGGAAATAGCGTTTGCAGATGTCTACGTATCGTAGCAATAGAGTACATATGATTCTTAAAACGCGATATCGCATCTCATTTCTATGTTTCATGGTAAGATATAACATGATTTGCGAAGTGTTATGTATTCCTCGTCCACACTTCAAATGAATGTGAATGCGATACTTCCTCGCTAGGAAATGGCGTTGCAGATGTCTACGTATCGTAGCAATAGCCTTCTAATGCTTCTTAAAACGCGATATCGCATCTCATTTCTATGTTTCATGGTAAGATATGATATGATTTGCGAAGTGTCATGTATTCCTCGTCTACACTTCAAATGAATGTAAATGCGACACTTCCTTGTTAGGAAATAGCGTCTGCAGATGTCTAGGTATCGTAGCAATAGAGTTCTAATGCTTCTTAAAACGCGATATCGCGTCTCATTTCTACGTTTCATGGTAAGATGTAATATGATTTGCGAAGTGTTATGTGTTCCTCGTCTACACTTCACATGAATGTTAATGCGACACTTCCTTGCAAGGAAATAGCGTTTGCAGATGTCTACCTATCGTAGCAGTAGAGTTCTAATGCTTCTTAAAACGCGATATCGCATCTCATTTCTATGTTTCATGGTAAGATAAAATATGATTTGCGAAGTGTTATGTATTCCTCGTCTACACTTCAAATGAATGTAAATGCGACACTTCCTCGCTAGGAAATTGCGTTTGCAGATGTCTACGTATCGTAGCAATAGAGTTCTAATGCTTCTTAAAACGCGATATCGCATCTCATTTCTATGTTTCATGGTAAGATATTATATGATTTGCGAAGTGTTATGTATTCGTCGTCTACACTTCAAATGAATGTAAATGCGACACTTCCTTGCAAGGAAATAGCGTTTGCAGATGTCTACCTATCGTAGCAGTAGAGTTCTAATGCTTCTTAAAACGCGATATCGCATCTCATTTCTATGTTTCATGGTAAGATATAATATGATTTGCGAAGTGTTATGTATTCCTCGTCTACAATTCAAATGAATGTAAATGCGACACTTCCTTGCTAGGAAATAGCGTCTGCAGATGTCTAGGTATCGTAGCAATAGGGTTCTAATGCTTCTTAAAACGTGATATCGCATCTCATTTCTATGTGTCATGGTAAGATATAACATGATTTGCGAAGTGTTATGTATTCCTCGTCTACACTTCAAATGAATGTAAATGCGACACTTCCTTGCAAGGAAATAGCGTTTGCAGATGTCTGCCTATCGTAGCAATAGAGTTCTAATGCTTCTTAAAACGCGACATCGCATCTCATTTCTATGTTTCATGGTAAGATATTATATGATTTGCGAAGTGTTATGTATTCCTCGTCTACACTTCAAATGAATGTAAATGCGACACTTCCTTGCTAGGAAATAGCGTTTGCAGATGTCTACGTATCGTAGCAATAGAGTTCAAATGCTTCTTAAAACGAGATATTGCATCTCATATCTATGTTTCATGATAAGATATAATATTCATTGCGAAGTGTTATGCATTCCCCGTCTACGATTCAAATGAAAGTAAATCCGACACTTCCCTGCAAGGAAATAGCGTTTTCAGATGTCTACGTATCGTAGCAATAGAGTACATATGATTCTTAAAACGCGATATCGCATCTCATTTCTATGTTTCATGGTAAGATATAACATGATTTGCGAAGTGTTATGTATTCCTCGTCTACACTTCAAATGAATGTGAATGCGATACTTCCTTGCTAGGAAATAGCGTCTGCAGATGTCTAGGTATCGTAGCGATAGAGTTCTAATGCTTCTCAAAACGCGATATCGCATCTCACTTCTATGTTTCATGGTAAGATATAACATCATTTGCGAAGAGTTATGTATTCCTCGTCTACACTTCAAATGAATGTAAATGCGACACTTCCTTGCAAGGAAATAGCGTTTGCAGATGTCTACGTATCGTAGCGATAGAGTTCATATGATTCTTAAAACGCGATATCGCATCTCATTTCTATGTTTCATGGTAAGATATAACATGATTTGCGAAGTGTTATGTATTCCTCGTCCACACTTCAAATGAATGTGAATGCGATACTTCCTCGCTAGGAAATAGCGTTTGCAGATGTCTACGTATCGTAGCAATAGCCTTCTAATGCTTCTTAAAACGCGATATCGCATCTCATTTCTATGTTTCATGGTAAGATATGATATGATTTGCGAAGTGTCATGTATTCCTCGTCTACAATTCAAGTGAATGTAAATGCGACATTTCCTTGTTAGGAAATAGCGTCTGCAGATGTCTAGGTATCGTAGCAATAGAGTTCTAATGCTCCTTAAAACGCGATATCGCATCTCATTTCTACGTTTCATGGTAAGATGTAATATGATTTGCGAAGTGTTATGTGTTCCTCGTCTACACTTCACATGAATGTTAATGCGACACTTGCTTGCAAGGAAATAGCGTTTGCAGATGTCTACCTATCGTAGCAGTAGAGTTCTAATGCTTCTTAAAACGCGATATCGCATCTCATTTCTATGTTTCATGGTAAGATATAATATGATTTGCGAAGTGTTATGTATTCCTCGTCTACACTTCAAATGAATGTAAATGCGACACTTCCTCGCTAGGAAATTGCGTTTGCAGATGTCTACGTATCGTAGCAATAGAGTTCTTATGATTCTTAAAACGCGATATCGCATCTCATTTCTATGTTTCATGGTAAGATACAATATGATTTGCGAAGTGTTATGTATTCCTCGACTACACATCAAATGAATGTAAATGCGACACTTCCTTGCAAGGAAATAGCGTTTGCAGATGTCTACCTATCGTAGCAGTAGAGTTCTAATGCTACTTAAAACGCGATATCGCATCTCATTTCTATGTTTCATGGTAAGATATAATATTCATTGCGAAGTGTTATGCATTCCTCGTCTATGATTCACATGAAAGTAAATGCGACAATTCCTTGCAAGGAAATAACGATTGCAGATGTCTACGTATCGTAGCAATAGTTTTCTAATGCTTCTTAGAACGCGATATCACATCTCATTTCTATGTTTCATGGTAAGATATAATATGATTTGCGAAGTGTTATGTATTCCTCGTCTACACTTCAAATGAATGTAAATGCGACACTTCCTTGCTAGGAAATAGCGTCTGCAGATGTCTAGGTATCGTCGCGATAGAGTTCTAATGCTTCTTAAAACGCGATATCGCATCTCATTTCTATGCTTCATGGTAAGATATAATATGATTTGCGAAGAGTTATGTATTCTTCGTCTACACTTCAAATGAATGTGAATGCGACACTTCCTCGCTAGGAAATGGCGTTTGCAGATGTCTACGTATCGTAGCAATGGAGTTCTTATGATACTTAAAACGCGATATCGCATCTCATTTCTATGTTTCATGGTAAGATATAACATGATTTGCGAAGTTTTATGTATTCCTCGTCTACACTTCAAATGAATGTGAATGCGATACTTCCTCGCTAGGAAATAGCGTTTGCAGATGTCTACGTATCGTAGCAATAGCTTTCTAATGCTTCTTAAAACGCGATATCGCATCTCATTTCTATGTTTCAGGGTAAGATATAATATGATTTGCGAAGTGTAAAGTATTCCTCGTCTACAATTCAAATGAATGTGAATGCGACTCCTTCCTTGCTAGGAAATAGCGTCTGCAGTTGTCTAGGTATCGTAGCAATAGAGTTCTAATGCTTCTTAAAACGCGATATCGCAACTCATTTTTATGTTTCATGGTAAGATGTAATATGATTTGCGAAGTGTTATGTATTCCTCCTCTACACTTCAAATGAATGTAAATGCGACACTTCCTTGCTAGGAAATAGCGTCTGCAGATGTCTAGGTATCGTAGCAATAGAGTTCTAATTCTATTTCTATGTTTCTCATTTCTATGTTTCATGGTAAGATATAACATGATTTGCGAAGTGTTATGTATTCCTCGTCTACACTTCAAATGAATGTGAATGCGATACTTCCTCGCTAGGTAATAGCGTTTGCAGATGTCTACGTATCGTAGCAATAGCTTTCTAATGCTCCTTAAAACGCGATATCGCATCTCATTTCTACGTTTCATGGTAAGATGTAATATGATTTGCGAAGTGTTATGTGTTCCTCGTCTACACATCACATGAATGTTAATGCGGCACTTCCTTGCAAGGAAATAGCGTTTGCAGATGTCTACCTATCGTAGCAGTAGTGTTCTAATGCTTCTTAAAACGCGATATCGCATCTCATTTCTACGTTTCATGGTAAGATGTAATATGATTTGCGAAGTGTTATGTGTTCCTCGTCTACACATCACATGAATGTAAATGCGACACTTCCTTGCTAGGAAATTGCGTTTGCAGATGTCTACGTATCGTAGCAATAGAGTTCTTATAATTCTTAAAACGCGATATCGCATCTCATTTCTATGTTTCATGGTAAGATACAATATGATTTGCGAAGTGTTATGTATTCCTCGACTACACATCAAATGAATGTAAATGCGACACTTCCTTGCAAGGAAATAGCGTTTGCAGATGTCTACCTACCGTAGCAGTAGAGTTCTAATGCTTCTTAAAACGCGATATCGCATCTCATTTCTATGCTTCATGGTAAGATATAATATGACTTGCGAAGTGTTATGTATTCCTCGTCTACACTTCAAATGAATGTGAATGCGACACTTCCTCGCTAGGAAATAGCTTTTGCAGATGTCTACGTATCGAAGCAATAGAGTTCAAATGCTTCTTAAAACGAGATATTGCATCTCATATCTATGTTTCATGATAAGATATAATATTCATTGCGAAGTGTCATGTATTCCTCGTCAACACTTCAAATGAATGTGAATGCGATACTTCCTCGCTAGGAAATAGCGTTTGCAGATGTCTACGTATCGTAGCAATAGCTTTCTAATGCTTCTTAAAACGCGATATCGCATCTCATTTCTATGCTTCATGGTAAGATATAATATGACTTGCGAAGTGTTATGTATTCCTCGTCTACACTTCAAATGAATGTGAATGCGACACTTGCTCGCTAGGAAATAGCTTTTGCAGATGTCTACGTATCGAAGCAATAGAGTTCAAATGCTTCTTAAAACGAGATATTGCATCTCATATCTATGTTTCATGATAAGATATAATATTCATTGCGAAGTGTTATGCATTCCTCGGCTACGATTCAAATGAAAGTAAATGCGACAATTCCTTGCAAGGAAATAACGATTGCAGATGTCTACGTGTCGTAGCAATAGTTTTCTAATGCTTCTTAGAACGCGATATCGCATCTCATTTCTATGTTTCATGGTAAGATATAATATGATTTGCGAAGTGTTATGTATTCCTCGTCTACACTTCAAATGAATGTGAATGCGATACTTCCTTGCTAGGAAATAGCGTCTGCAGATGTCTAGGTATCGTAGCGATAGAGTTCTAATGCTTCTTAAAACGCGATATCGCATCTCATTTCTATGCTTCATGGTAAGATATAATATGATTTGCGAAGAGTTATGTATTCTTCGTCTACACTTCAAATGAATGTGAATGCGACACTTCCTCGCTAGGAAATGGCGTTTGCAGATGTCTACGCATCGTAGCAATGGAGTTCTTATGATACTTAAAACGCGATATCGCATCTCATTTCTATGTTTCATGGTAAGATATATCATGATTTGCGAAGTGTTATGTATTCCTCGTCTACACTTCAAATGAATGTGAATGAGATACGTCCTCGCTAGGAAATAGCGTTTGCAGATGTCTACGTATCGTAGCAATATCTTTCTAATGCTTCTTAAAACGCGATATCGCATCTCATTTCTATGTTTCATGGTAAGATATAACATGATTTGCGAAGTTTTATGTATTCCTCGTCTACACTTCAAATGAATGTGAATGCGATACTTCCTCGCTAGGAAATAGCGTTTGCAGATGTCTACGTATCGTAGCAATAGCTTTCTAATGCTTCTTAAAACGCGATATCGCATCTCATTTCTATGTTTCATGGTAAGATATTATATGATTTGCGAAGTGTCATGTATTCCTCGTCTACACTTCAAATGAATGTAAATGCGACACTTCCTTGTTAGGAAATAGCGTCTGCAGATGTCTAGGCATCGTAGCAATAGAGTTCTAATGCTTCTTAAAACGCGATATCGCATCTCATTTCTATGTTTCTTGGTAAGATACAATATGATTTGCGAAGTGTTATGTGTTCCTCGACTACACATCAAATGAATGTAAATGCGACACTTCCTTGCAAGGAAATAGCGTTTGCAGATGTCTACCTATCGTAGCAGTAGAGTTCTAATGCTTCTTAAAACGCGATATCGCATCGCATTTCTATGTTTCATGGTAAGATATAATATTCATTGCGAAGTGTTATGCATTCCTCGTCTACACTTCAAATGAATGTAAATGCGACACTTCCTTGTTAGGAAATAGCGTCTGCAGATGTCTAGGTATCGTGGCAATATAGTTCTAATGCTTCTTAAAACGCGATATCGCATCTCATTTCTATGTTTCATGGTAAGATATAACATGATTTGCGAAGTGTTATGTATTCCTCGTCTACACTTCAAATGAATGTAAATGCGACACTTCCTTGCAAGGAAATAGCGGCTGCAGATGTCTACCAATCGTAGCAGTAGAGTTCTGATGCTTCTTAAAACGCGATATCGCATCTCATTTCTATGTTTCATGGTAAGATATAATATGATTTGCGAAGTGTTATGTATTCCTCGTCTACAATTCAAATGAATGTAAATGCGACACTTCCTTGCTAGGAAATGGCGTCTGCAGATGTCTAGGTATCGTAGCAATAGGGTTCTAATGCTTCTTAAAACGCGATATCGCATCTCATTTCTATGTGTCATGGTAAGATATAACATGATTTGCGAAGTGTTATGTATTCCTCGTCTACACTTCAAATGAATGTAAATGCGACACTTCCTTGCTAGGAAATAGCTTCTGCAGATGTCTAGGTATCGTAGCAATAGAGTTCTAATGCTTCTCAAAACGCGATATCGCATCTCATTTCTATGTTTCATGGTAAGATATAACATCATTTGCGAAGTGTTATGTATTCCTCGTCTACACTTCAAATGAATGTAAATGCGACACTTCCTTGCAAGGAAATAGCGTTTGCAGATATCTACGTATCGTAGCGATAGAGTTCATATGATTCTTAAAACGCGATATCGCATCTCATTTCTATGTTTCATGGTAAGATATAACATGATTTGCGAAGTGTTATGTATTCCTCGTCCACACTTCAAATGAATGTGAATGCGATACTTCCTCGCTAGGAAATAGCGTTTGCAGATGTCTACGTATCGTAACAATAGCCTTCTAATGCTTCTTAAAACGCGACATCGCATCTCATTTCTATGTTTCATGGTAAGATATGATATGATTTGCGAAGTGTCATGTATTCCTCGTCTACACTTCAAGTGAATGTAAATGCGACACTTCCTTGTTAGGAAATAGCGTCTGCAGATGTCTAGGTATCGTAGCAATAGAGTTCTAATACTCCTTAAAACGCGATATCGCATCTCATTTCTACGTTTCATGGTAAGATGTAATATGATTTGCGAAGTGTTATGTGTTCCTCGTCTACACTTCACATGAATGTTAATGCGACACTTGCTTGCAAGGAAATAGCGTTTGCAGATGTCTACCTATCGTAGCAGTAGAGTTCTAATGCTTCTTAAAACGCGATATCGCATCTCATTTCTATGTTTCAGGGTAAGATATAATATGATTTGCGAAGTGTAAAGTATTCCTCGTCTACAATTCAAATGAATGTGAATGCGACTCCTTCCTTGCTAGGAAATAGCGTCTGCAGTTGTCTAGGTATCGTAGCAATAGAGTTCTAATGCTTCTTAAAACGCGATATCGCATCTCATTTCTACGTTTCATGGTAAGATGTAATATGATTTGCGAAGTGTTATGTGTTCCTCGTCTACACTTCACATGAATGTTAATGCGACACTTGCTTGCAAGGAAATAGCGTTTGCAGATGTCTACCTATCGTAGCAGTAGAGTTCTAATGCTTCTTAAAACGCGATATCGCATCTCATTTCTATGTTTCATGGTAAGATATAATATGATTTGCGAAGTGTTATGTATTCCTCGTCTACACTTCAAATGAATGTAAATGCGACACTTCCTCGCTAGGAAATTGCGTTTGCAGATGTCTACGTATCGTAGCAATAGAGTTCTTATGATTCTTAAAACGCGATATCGCATCTCATTTCTATGTTTCATGGTAAGATACAATATGATTTGCGAAGTGTTATGTATTCCTCGACTACACATCAAATGAATGTAAATGCGACACTTCCTTGCAAGGAAATAGCGTTTGCAGATGTCTACCTATCGTAGCAGTAGAGTTCTAATGCTTCTTAAAACGCGATATCGCATCTCATTTCTATGTTTCATGGTAAGATATAATATTCATTGCGAAGTGTTATGCATTCCTCGTCTATGATTCACATGAAAGTAAATGCGACAATTCCTTGCAAGGAAATAACGATTGCAGATGTCTACGTATCGTAGCAATAGTTTTCTAATGCTTCTTAGAACGCGATATCACATCTCATTTCTATGTTTCATGGTAAGATATAATATGATTTGCGAAGTGTTATGTATTCCTCGTCTACACTTCAAATGAATGTAAATGCGACACTTCCTTGCTAGGAAATAGCGTCTGCAGATGTCTAGGTATCGTAGCGATAGAGTTCTAATGCTTCTTAAAACGCGATATCGCATCTCATTTCTATGCTTCATGGTAAGATATAATATGATTTGCGAAGAGTTATGTATTCTTCGTCTACACTTCAAATGAATGTGAATGCGACACTTCCTCGCTAGGAAATGGCGTTTGCAGATGTCTACGTATCGTAGCAATGGAGTTCTTATGATACTTAAAACGCGATATCGCATCTCATTTCTATGTTTCATGGTAAGATATAACATGATTTGCGAAGTTTTATGTATTCCTCGTCTACACTTCAAATGAATGTGAATGCGATACTTCCTCGCTAGGAAATAGCGTTTGCAGATGTCTACGTATCGTAGCAATAGCTTTCTAATGCTTCTTAAAACGCGATATCGCATCTCATTTCTATGTTTCAGGGTAAGATATAATATGATTTGCGAAGTGTAAAGTATTCCTCGTCTACAATTCAAATGAATGTGAATGCGACTCCTTCCTTGCTAGGAAATAGCGTCTGCAGTTGTCTAGGTATCGTAGCAATAGAGTTCTAATGCTTCTTAAAACGCGATATCGCAACTCATTTTTATGTTTCATGGTAAGATGTAATATGATTTGCGAAGTGTTATGTATTCCTCCTCTACACTTCAAATGAATGTAAATGCGACACTTCCTTGCTAGGAAATAGCGTCTGCAGATGTCTAGGTATCGTAGCAATAGAGTTCTAATTCTATTTCTATGTTTCTCATTTCTATGTTTCATGGTAAGATATAACATGATTTGCGAAGTGTTATGTATTCCTCGTCTACACTTCAAATGAATGTGAATGCGATACTTCCTCGCTAGGTAATAGCGTTTGCAGATGTCTACGTATCGTAGCAATAGCTTTCTAATGCTCCTTAAAACGCGATATCGCATCTCATTTCTACGTTTCATGGTAAGATGTAATATGATTTGCGAAGTGTTATGTGTTCCTCGTCTACACATCACATGAATGTTAATGCGGCACTTCCTTGCAAGGAAATAGCGTTTGCAGATGTCTACCTATCGTAGCAGTAGTGTTCTAATGCTTCTTAAAACGCGATATCGCATCTCATTTCTACGTTTCATGGTAAGATGTAATATGATTTGCGAAGTGTTATGTGTTCCTCGTCTACACATCACATGAATGTAAATGCGACACTTCCTTGCTAGGAAATTGCGTTTGCAGATGTCTACGTATCGTAGCAATAGAGTTCTTATAATTCTTAAAACGCGATATCGCATCTCATTTCTATGTTTCATGGTAAGATACAATATGATTTGCGAAGTGTTATGTATTCCTCGACTACACATCAAATGAATGTAAATGCGACACTTCCTTGCAAGGAAATAGCGTTTGCAGATGTCTACCTACCGTAGCAGTAGAGTTCTAATGCTTCTTAAAACGCGATATCGCATCTCATTTCTATGCTTCATGGTAAGATATAATATGACTTGCGAAGTGTTATGTATTCCTCGTCTACACTTCAAATGAATGTGAATGCGACACTTCCTCGCTAGGAAATAGCTTTTGCAGATGTCTACGTATCGAAGCAATAGAGTTCAAATGCTTCTTAAAACGAGATATTGCATCTCATATCTATGTTTCATGATAAGATATAATATTCATTGCGAAGTGTCATGTATTCCTCGTCAACACTTCAAATGAATGTGAATGCGATACTTCCTCGCTAGGAAATAGCGTTTGCAGATGTCTACGTATCGTAGCAATAGCTTTCTAATGCTTCTTAAAACGCGATATCGCATCTCATTTCTATGCTTCATGGTAAGATATAATATGACTTGCGAAGTGTTATGTATTCCTCGTCTACACTTCAAATGAATGTGAATGCGACACTTGCTCGCTAGGAAATAGCTTTTGCAGATGTCTACGTATCGAAGCAATAGAGTTCAAATGCTTCTTAAAACGAGATATTGCATCTCATATCTATGTTTCATGATAAGATATAATATTCATTGCGAAGTGTTATGCATTCCTCGGCTACGATTCAAATGAAAGTAAATGCGACAATTCCTTGCAAGGAAATAACGATTGCAGATGTCTACGTGTCGTAGCAATAGTTTTCTAATGCTTCTTAGAACGCGATATCGCATCTCATTTCTATGTTTCATGGTAAGATATAATATGATTTGCGAAGTGTTATGTATTCCTCGTCTACACTTCAAATGAATGTGAATGCGATACTTCCTTGCTAGGAAATAGCGTCTGCAGATGTCTAGGTATCGTAGCGATAGAGTTCTAATGCTTCTTAAAACGCGATATCGCATCTCATTTCTATGCTTCATGGTAAGATATAATATGATTTGCGAAGAGTTATGTATTCTTCGTCTACACTTCAAATGAATGTGAATGCGACACTTCCTCGCTAGGAAATGGCGTTTGCAGATGTCTACGCATCGTAGCAATGGAGTTCTTATGATACTTAAAACGCGATATCGCATCTCATTTCTATGTTTCATGGTAAGATATATCATGATTTGCGAAGTGTTATGTATTCCTCGTCTACACTTCAAATGAATGTGAATGAGATACGTCCTCGCTAGGAAATAGCGTTTGCAGATGTCTACGTATCGTAGCAATATCTTTCTAATGCTTCTTAAAACGCGATATCGCATCTCATTTCTATGTTTCATGGTAAGATATAACATGATTTGCGAAGTTTTATGTATTCCTCGTCTACACTTCAAATGAATGTGAATGCGATACTTCCTCGCTAGGAAATAGCGTTTGCAGATGTCTACGTATCGTAGCAATAGCTTTCTAATGCTTCTTAAAACGCGATATCGCATCTCATTTCTATGTTTCATGGTAAGATATTATATGATTTGCGAAGTGTCATGTATTCCTCGTCTACACTTCAAATGAATGTAAATGCGACACTTCCTTGTTAGGAAATAGCGTCTGCAGATGTCTAGGCATCGTAGCAATAGAGTTCTAATGCTTCTTAAAACGCGATATCGCATCTCATTTCTATGTTTCTTGGTAAGATACAATATGATTTGCGAAGTGTTATGTGTTCCTCGACTACACATCAAATGAATGTAAATGCGACACTTCCTTGCAAGGAAATAGCGTTTGCAGATGTCTACCTATCGTAGCAGTAGAGTTCTAATGCTTCTTAAAACGCGATATCGCATCGCATTTCTATGTTTCATGGTAAGATATAATATTCATTGCGAAGTGTTATGCATTCCTCGTCTACACTTCAAATGAATGTAAATGCGACACTTCCTTGTTAGGAAATAGCGTCTGCAGATGTCTAGGTATCGTGGCAATATAGTTCTAATGCTTCTTAAAACGCGATATCGCATCTCATTTCTATGTTTCATGGTAAGATATAACATGATTTGCGAAGTGTTATGTATTCCTCGTCTACACTTCAAATGAATGTAAATGCGACACTTCCTTGCAAGGAAATAGCGGCTGCAGATGTCTACCAATCGTAGCAGTAGAGTTCTGATGCTTCTTAAAACGCGATATCGCATCTCATTTCTATGTTTCATGGTAAGATATAATATGATTTGCGAAGTGTTATGTATTCCTCGTCTACAATTCAAATGAATGTAAATGCGACACTTCCTTGCTAGGAAATGGCGTCTGCAGATGTCTAGGTATCGTAGCAATAGGGTTCTAATGCTTCTTAAAACGCGATATCGCATCTCATTTCTATGTGTCATGGTAAGATATAACATGATTTGCGAAGTGTTATGTATTCCTCGTCTACACTTCAAATGAATGTAAATGCGACACTTCCTTGCTAGGAAATAGCGTCTGCAGATGTCTAGGTATCGTAGCAATAGAGTTCTAATGCTTCTCAAAACGCGATATCGCATCTCATTTCTATGTTTCATGGTAAGATATAACATCATTTGCGAAGTGTTATGTATTCCTCGTCTACACTTCAAATGAATGTAAATGCGACACTTCCTTGCAAGGAAATAGCGTTTGCAGATATCTACGTATCGTAGCGATAGAGTTCATATGATTCTTAAAACGCGATATCGCATCTCATTTCTATGTTTCATGGTAAGATATAACATGATTTGCGAAGTGTTATGTATTCCTCGTCCACACTTCAAATGAATGTGAATGCGATACTTCCTCGCTAGGAAATAGCGTTTGCAGATGTCTACGTATCGTAACAATAGCCTTCTAATGCTTCTTAAAACGCGACATCGCATCTCATTTCTATGTTTCATGGTAAGATATGATATGATTTGCGAAGTGTCATGTATTCCTCGTCTACACTTCAAGTGAATGTAAATGCGACACTTCCTTGTTAGGAAATAGCGTCTGCAGATGTCTAGGTATCGTAGCAATAGAGTTCTAATACTCCTTAAAACGCGATATCGCATCTCATTTCTACGTTTCATGGTAAGATGTAATATGATTTGCGAAGTGTTATGTGTTCCTCGTCTACACTTCACATGAATGTTAATGCGACACTTGCTTGCAAGGAAATAGCGTTTGCAGATGTCTACCTATCGTAGCAGTAGAGTTCTAATGCTTCTTAAAACGCGATATCGCATCTCATTTCTATGTTTCAGGGTAAGATATAATATGATTTGCGAAGTGTAAAGTATTCCTCGTCTACAATTCAAATGAATGTGAATGCGACTCCTTCCTTGCTAGGAAATAGCGTCTGCAGTTGTCTAGGTATCGTAGCAATAGAGTTCTAATGCTTCTTAAAACGCGATATCGCAACTCATTTTTATGTTTCATGGTAAGATGTAATATGATTTGCGAAGTGTTATGTATTCCTCCTCTACACTTCAAATGGATGTAAATGCGACACTTCCTTGCTAGGAAATAGCGTCTGCAGATGTCTAGGTATCGTAGCAATAGAGTTCTAATTCTATTTCTATGTTTCTCATTTCTATGTTTTCATGGTAAGATATAACATGATTTGCGAAGTGTTATGTATTCCTCGTCTACACTTCAAATGAATGTGAATGCGATACTTCCTCGCTAGGTAATAGCGTTTGCAGATGTCTACGTATCGTAGCAATAGCTTTCTAATGCTCCTTAAAACGCGATATCGCATCTCATTTCTACGTTTCATGGTAAGATGTAATATGATTTGCGAAGTGTTATGTGTTCCTCGTCTACACATCACATGAATGTAAATGCGGCACTTCCTTGCAAGGAAATAGCGTTTGCAGATGTCTACCTATCGTAGCAGTAGTGTTCTAATGCTTCTTAAAACGCGATATCGCATCTCATTTCTACGTTTCATGGTAAGATGTAATATGATTTGCGAAGTGTTATGTGTTCCTCGTCTACACATCACATGAATGTAAATGCGACACTTCCTTGCTAGGAAATTGCGTTTGCAGATGTCTACGTATCGTAGCAATAGAGTTCTTATAATTCTTAAAACGCGATATCGCATCTCATTTCTATGTTTCATGGTAAGATACAATATGATTTGCGAAGTGTTATGTATTCCTCGACTACACATCAAATGAATGTAAATGCGACACTTCCTTGCAAGGAAATAGCGTTTGCAGATGTCTACCTACCGTAGCAGTAGAGTTCTAATGCTTCTTAAAACGCGATATCGCATCTCATTTCTATGTTTCATGGTAAGATATTATATGATTTGCGAAGTGTTATGTATTCCTCGTCTACACTTCAAATGAATGTAAATGCGACACTTCCTTGCAAGGAAATAGCGTTTGCAGATGTCTACGTATCGTAGCAATAGAGTTCAAATGCTTCTTAAAACCAGATATTGGATCTCATATCTATGTTTCATGATAAGATATAATATTCATTGCGAAGTGTTATGCATTCCTCGTCTACGATTCAAATGAAAGTAAATACGACACTTCCTTGCAAGGAAATAGCGTTTGCAGATGTCTACGTATCGTAGCAATAGAGTTCATATGATTCTTAAAACGCGATATCGCATCTCATTTCTATGTTTCATGGTAAGATATAACATGATTTGCGAAGTGTTATGTATTCCTCGTCCACATTTCAAATGCATGTGAATGCGATACTTCCTCGCTAGGAAGTAGCGTTTGCAGATGTCTACGTATCGTAGCAATAGCCTTCTAATGCTTCTTAAAACGCGATATCGCAACTCATTTCTATGTTTCATGGTAAGATATGATATGATTTGCGAAGTGTCATGTATTCCTCGTCTACACTTCAAATGAATGTAAATGCGACACTTCCTTGCAAGGAAATAGCGTTTGCAGATGTCTACGTATCGTAGCAATAGAGTTCATATGATTCTTAAAACGCGATATCGCATCTCATTTCTATGTTTCATGGTAAGATATAACATGATTTGCGAAGTGTTATGTATTCCTCGTCCACACTTCAAATGAATGTGAATGCGATACTTCCTCGCTAGGAAATGGCGTTGCAGATGACTACGTATCGTAGCAATAGCCTTCTAATGCTTCTTAAAACGCGATATCGCATCTCATTTCTATGTTTCATGGTAAGATATGATATGATTTGCGAAGTGTCATGTATTCCTCGTCTACACTTCAAATGAATGTAAATGCGACACTTCCTTGTTAGTAAATAGCGTCTGCAGATGTCTAGGTATCGTAGCAATAGAGTTCTAATGCTTCTTAAAACGCGATATCGCGTCTCATTTCTACGTTTCATGGTAAGATGTAATATGATTTGCGAAGTGTTATGTGTTCCTCGTCTACACTTCACATGAATGTTAATGCGACACTTCCTTGCAAGGAAATAGCGTTTGCAGATGTCTACCTATCGTAGCAGTAGAGTTCTAATGCTTCTTAAAACGCGATATCGCATCTCATTTCTATGTTTCATGGTAAGATATAATATGATTTACGAAGTGTTATGTATTCCTCGTCTACACTTCAAATGAATGTAAATGCGACACTTCCTCGCTAGGAAATAGCGTTTGCAGATGTCTACGTATCGTAGCAATAGAGTTCTTATGATTCTTAAAACGCGATATCGCAACACATTTCTATGGTTCATGGTAAGATATAATATGATTTGCGAAGTGTTATGTATTCCTCGTCTACACTTCAAATGAATGTAAATGCGACACTTCCTTGCTAGGAAATAGCGTCTGCAGATGTCTAGGTATCGTAGCGATAGAGTTCTAATGCTTCTTAAAACGCGATATCGCATCTCATTTCTATGTTTCATGGTAAGATATAATATGATTTGCGAAGTGCTATGTATTCCTCGTCTACACTTCAAATGAATGTAAATGCGACACTTCCTTGCTAGGAAATAGCGTCTGCAGATGTCTAGGTATCGTAGCAATAGAATTCTAATGCTTCTTAAAAAGCGATATCGCATCTCATTTCTATGTTTCATGGTAAGATATAATATGATTTGGGAAGTGTCATGTATTCCTCGT
This sequence comes from Xylocopa sonorina, assembly GCF_050948175.1. Classification (NCBI taxonomy): domain Eukaryota; kingdom Metazoa; phylum Arthropoda; class Insecta; order Hymenoptera; family Apidae; genus Xylocopa; species Xylocopa sonorina. Next base: position 1,178,976 of record NW_027490148.1, read on the forward strand.
CTACACGTCAAATGAATGTAAATGCGACACTTCCTTGCTAGGAAATAGCGTTTGCAGGTGTCTGCCTATCGTAGCAATGGAATTCTAATGCTTCTTAAAACGCGATATCGCATCTCATTTCTATGTTTCATGGTAAGATATAATATGATTTGCGAAGTGTCATGTATTCTTCGTCTACACTTCAAATGAATGTAAATGCGACACTTCCTTGCTAGGAAATAGCGTCTGCAGATGTCTAGGTATCGTAGCAATAGTGTTCTAATGCTTCTTAAAACGCGATATCGCATCTCATTTCTATGTTTCATGGTAAGATATAATATGATTTGCGAAGTGTTATGTATTCCTCGTCTACACTTCAAATGAATGTAAATGCGACACTTCCTTGCAAGGAAATAGCGTTTGCAGATGTCTAGGTATCGTAGCAATAGAGTTCTTATAATTCTTAAAACGCGATATCGCATCTCATTTCTATGTTTCATGGTAGGATACAATATGATTTGCGAAGTGTTATGTATTCCTCGACTACACTTCAAATGAATGTAAATGCGACACTTCCTTGCTAGGAAATTGCGTTTGCAGATGTCTACGTATCGTAGCAATAGAGTTCATATGATACTTAAAACGCGATATCGCATCTCATTTCTATGTTTCATGGTAAGATATAACATGATTTGCGAAGTGTTATGTATTCCTCGACCACACTTCAAATGAATGTGAATGCGATACTTCCTCGCTAGGAAATAGCGTTTGCAGATGTCTACGTATCGTAGCAATAGCCTTCTAATGCTTCTTAAAACGCGATATCGCATCTCATTTCTATGTTTCATGGTAAGATATGATATGATTTGCGAAGTGTCATGTATTCCTCGTCTACACTTCAAGTGAATGTAAATGCGACACTTCCTTGTTAGGAAATAGCGTCTGCAGATGTCTACGTATCGTAGCAATAGAGTTCTTATGATTCTTAAAACGTGATATCGCATCTCATTTCTATGTTTCATGGTAAGATACAATATGATTTGCGAAGTGTTATGTATTCCTCGACTACACATCAAATGAATGTAAATGCAACACTTCCTTGCAAGGAAATAGCGTTTGCAGATGTCTACCTATCGTAGCAGTAGAGTTCTAATGCTTCTTAAAACGCGATATCGCATCTCATTTCTATGTTTCATGGTAAGATATAATGTTCATTGCGAAGTGTTATGCATTCCTAGTCTATGATTCACATGAATGTAAATGCGACACTTCCTTGCAAGGAAATAGCGTTTGCAGATGTCTAGGTATCGTAGCAATAGAGTTCTAATGCTTCTTAAAACGCGATATCGCATCTCATTTCTATGTTTCATGGTAGGATATAACATGATTTGCGAAGTGTTATGTATTCCTCGTCTACACTTCAAATGAATGTAAATGCGACACTTCCTTGCAAGGAAATAGCGTTTGCAGATGTCTACCTATCGTAGCAGTAGAGTTCTAATGCTTCTTAAAACGCGATATCGCATCTCATTTCTATGTTTCATGGTAAGATATAATATGATTTGCGAAGTGTTATGTATTCCTCGTCTACAATTCAAATGAATGTAAATGCGACACTTCCTTGCTAGGAAATAGCGTCTGCAGATGTCTAGGTATCGTAGCAATAGGGTTCTAATGCTTCTTAAAACGTGATATCGCATCTCATTTCTATGTTTCATGGTAAGATATAACATGATTCGCGAAGTGTTATGTATTCCTCGTCTACACTTCAAATGAATGTAAATGCGACACTTCCTTGCAAGGAAATAGCGTTTGCAGATGTCTGCCTATCGTAGCAATAGAGTTCTAATGCTTCTTAAAACGCGATATCGCATCTCATTTCTATGTTTCATGGTAAGATATTATATGATTTGCGAAGTGTTATGTATTCCTCGTCTACACTTCAAATGAATGTAAATGCGACACTTCCTTGCTAGGAAATAGCGTTTGCAGATGTCTACGTATCGTAGCAATAGAGTTCAAATGCTTCTTAATACGAGATATTGCATCTCATATCTATGTTTCATGATAAGATATAATATTCATTGCGAAGTGTTATGCATTCCTCGTCTACGATTCAAATGAAAGTAAATGCGACACTTCCCTGCAAGGAAATAGCGTTTGCAGATGTCTACGTATCGTAGCAATAGAGTTCTAATGCTTCTTAAAACGCGATATCGCATCTCATTTCTATGTTTCATGGTAAGATATGATATGATTTGCGAAGTGTCATGTATTCCTCGTCTACACTTCAAATGAATGTAAATGCGACACTTCCTTGTTAGGAAATAGCGTCTGCAGATGTCTAGGTATCGTAGCAATAGAGTTCTAATGCTTCTTAAAACGCGATATCGCGTCTCATTTCTACGTTTCATGGTAAGATGTAATATGATTTGCGAAGTGTTATGTGTTCCTCGTCTACACTTCACATGAATGTTAATGCGACACTTCCTTGCAAGGAAATAGCGTTTGCAGATGTCTACCTATCGTAGCAGTAGAGTTCTAATGCTTCTTAAAACGCGATATCGCATCTCATTTCTATGTTTCATGGTAAGATAAAATATGATTTGCGAAGTGTTATGTATTCCTCGTCTACACTTCAAATGAATGTAAATGCGACACTTCCTCGCTAGGAAATTGCGTTTGCAGATGTCTACGTATCGTAGCAATAGAGTTCTAATGCTTCTTAAAACGCGATATCGCATCTCATTTCTATGTTTCATGGTAAGATATTATATGATTTGCGAAGTGTTATGTATTCGTCGTCTACACTTCAAATGAATGTAAATGCGACACTTCCCTGCTGGGAAATAGCGTTTGCAGATGTCTACGTATCGTAGCAATAGAGATCAAATGCTTCTTAAAACGAGATATTGCATCTCATATCTATGTTTCATGATAAGATGTAATATTCATTGCGAAGTGTTATGCATTCCTCGTCTACGGTTCAAATGAAAGTAAATGCGACACTTCCTTGCAAGGAAATAGCGTTTGCAGATGTCTGCGTATCGTAGCAATAGAGTTCAAATGCTTCTTAAAACGAGATATTGGATCTCATATCTATGTTTCATGATAAGATATAATATTCATTGCGAAGTGTTATGCATTCCTCGTCTACGATTCAAATGAAAGTAAATGCGACACTTCCTTGCAAGGAAATAGCGTTTGCAGATGTCTACGTATCGTAGCAATAGAGTTCATATGATTCTTAAAACGCGATATCGCATCTCATTTCTATGTTTCATGGTAAGATATAACATGATTTGCGAAGTGTTATGTGTTCCTCGTCTACACTTCACATGAATGTTAATGCGACATTTCCTTGCAAGGAAATAGCGTTTGCAGATGTCTACCTATCGTAGCAGTAGAGTTCTAATGCTTCTTAAAACGCTATATCGCATCTCATTTCTATGTTTCATGGTAAGATATAATATGATTTTGCGAAGTGTTATGTATTCCTCGTCTACACTTCAAATGAATGTAAATGCGACACTTCCTTGCAAGGAAATAGCGTTTGCAGATGTCTACGTATCGTAGCAATAGAGTTCAAATGCTTCTTAAAACGAGATATTGCATCTCATATCTATGTTTCATGATAAGATATAATATTCATTGCGAAGTGTTATGCATTCCTCGTCTACGATTCAAATGAAAGTAAATGCGACACTTCCTTGCAAGGAAATAGCGTTTGCAGATGTCCACGTATCGTAGCAATAGAGTTCATATGATTCTTAAAACGCGATATCGCATCTCATTTCTATGTTTCATGGTAAGATATAATATGATTTGCGAAGTGTTATGTATTCCTCGTCTACACTTCATATGAATGTAAATGTGACACTTCCTTGCAAGGAAATAGCGTTTGCAGATGTCTACGTATCGTAGCAATAGATTTCAAACGCTTCTTAAAACGCGATATCGCATCTCATTTCTGTTTCATGGTAAGATATAATATGATTTGCGAAGTGTTATGTATTCCTCGTCTACACTTCATATGAATGTAAATGTGACACTTCCTTGCAAGGAAAGAGCGTTTGCAGATGTCTAAGCATCGTAGCAATAGAGTTCTTATGATTCTTAAAACGCGACATCGCAACTCATTTCTATGTTTCATGGTAAGATATAATATGATTTGCGAAGTGTCATGTATTCCTCGTCTACACTTCAAGTGAATGTAAATGCGACACTTCCTTGCAAGGAAATAGCGATTGCAGATGTATACCTATCGTAGCAATAGAAATCCAATGCTTCTTAAAACGCGATATCGCATCTCATTTATATGTTTCATGGTAAGATATAATATGATTTGCGAGGTGTCATGTATTCCTCGTCTACACTTCAAATGAATGTAAATGCGACACTTCCTTGCTAGGAAATAGCGACTGCAGATGTCTAGGTATCGTAGCGATAGAGTTCTAATGCTTCTTAAAAAGCGATATCGCACCTCATTTCTATGTTTCATGGTAAGATATAATATGATTTGCGAAGTGTTATGTATTCCTCGTCTACACTTCAAATGAATGTAAATGCGACACTTCCTTGCAAGGAAATAGCGTTTGCAGATTTCTACGTATCGTAGCAATATTGTTCTTATGTTTCTCAAAACGCGATATCGCATCTCACTTCTATGTTTCATGGTAAGAAATAATATGATTTGCGAAGTGTGATGTATTCCTCGACTACACTTCAAATGAATGTAAATGCGACACTTCCTTGCAAGGAAATAGCGTTTGCAGATGTCCACCTATCGTAGCAGTAGAGTTCTAATGCTTTTTAAAACGCGATATCGCGTCTCATTTCTATGTTTCATGGTAAGATATAATATGATTTGCGAAGTGTTATGTATTCCTCGTCTACACTTCAAATGAATGTGAATGCGACACTTCTTCGGTAGGAAATAGCGTTTGCAGATGTCTAGGTATCGTAGCAATAGAGTTCAAATGCTTCTTAAAGCGAGATATTGCATCTCATATCTATGTTTCATGATAAGATATAATATTCATTGCGAAGTGTTATGCATTCCTCGTCTACGATTCAAATGAATGTAAATGCGTCACTTCCTTGCAAGGAAATAGCGTTTGCAGATTTCTACGTATCGTAGCAATAGAGTTCTTATGATTCTCAAAACGCGATATCGCATCTCACTTCTATGTTTCATGGTAAGATATAATATGATTTGCGAAGTGTTATGTATTCCTCGTCTACACTTCAAATGAATGTAAATGCGACACTTCCTTGCAAGGAAATAGCGTTTGCAGATGTCTACGTATCGTAGCAACAGTGTTCTAATGCTTCTTAAAACGCCATATCGCATCTCATTTCCATGTTTCATGGTAAGATATAATATGATTTGCGAAGTGTTATGTTTTCCTCGTCTGCACTTCATATGAATGTTAATGCGACCCTTCCTTGCAAGGAAAGAGCGTTTGCAGATGTCTAAGTATCGTAGCAATAGAGTTCTTATGATTATTAAAACGCGATATCGCATTTCATTTCTATGTTTCATGGTAAGATATAATATGATTTGCGAAGTGTGTGTATTCCACGTCTACACTTCAAAGGAATGTAAATGCGACACTTCCTTGCAAAGAAATAGCGTTTGCAGATGTCTACGTATCGTAGCAATAGATTTCAAATGCTTCTTAAAACGCGATATCGCATCTCATTTCTATGTTTGATGGTAAGATATAATATGATTTGCGAAGTGTTATGTATTCCTCGTCTACACTTCATATGAATGTAAATGTGACACTTCCTTGCAAGGAAATAGCGTTTGCATATGTCTACCTGTCGTAGCAATAGAGTTCTAGTGCTTCTTAATACGCGATATGGCATCTCATTTCTATGTTTCATGGTAAGATATAATATGATTTGCGAAGTGTTATGTATTCCTCGTCTACACTTCAAATGAATGTAATTGCGACACTTCCTTGCAAATAAATAGCGTTTGCCGATGTCTACGTATCGTAGCAATAGATTTCTAATGCTTCTTAAAACGCGATATCGCATCTCATTTCTATGTTTCATGGTAAGATATAATATGATTTGCGAAGTGTCATGTATTCCTCGTCTACATTTCAAATGAATGTAAATGCGGCACTTCCTTGCTAGGAAATAGCGTCTGCAGATGTTTAGGTATCGTAGCAATAGAGTTCAAATGCTTCTTAAAACGAGATATTGCATCTCATATCTATGTTTCATGATAAGATATAATATTCATTGCGAAGTGTTATGCATTCCTCGTCTACACTTCAAATGAATGTAAATGCGATACTTCCTTGCTAGGAAATAGCGTCTGCAGATGTCTAGGTATCGTAGCGATAGAGTTCTAATGCTTCTTAAAACGCGATATCGCAACTCATTTCTATGTTTCATGGTAAGATATAATATGATTTGCGAAGTGTTATGTATTCCTCGTCTACACTTCAAATGAATGTAAATGCGACACTTCCTTGCAAGGAAATAGCGTTTGCATATGTCTACCTGTCGTTGCAATAGAGTTCTAGTGCTTCTTAAAACGCGATATGGCATCTCATTTCTATGTTTCATGGTAAGATATAATATGGTTTGCGAAGTGTTATGTATTCCTCGTCTACACTTCAAATGAATGTAAATGCGATACTTCCTTGCTAGGAAATAGCGTCTGCAGATGTTTAGGTATCGTAGCAATAGAGTTCAAATGCTTCTTAAAACGAGATATTGCATCTCATATCTATGTTTCATGATAAGATATAATATTCATTGCGAAGTGTTATGCATTCCTCGTCTACACTTCAAATGAATGTAAATGCGACACTTCCTTGCATGGAAATAGCGTTTGCAGATGTCTACCTGTCGTAGCAATAGAGTTCTAGTGCTTCTTAAAACGCGATATGGCATCTCATTTCTATGTTTCATGGTAAGATATAATATGATTTGCGAAGTGTTATGTATTCCTCGTCTACACTTCAAATGAATGTAATTGCGACACTTCCTTGCAAGGAAATAGCGTTTGCAGACGTCTACGTATCGTAGCAATAGGTTTATAATGCTTCTTAAAACGCGATATCGCATCTCATTTCTATGTTTCATGTTAAGATATAACATGATTTGCGAAGTGTCATGTATTCCTCGTCTACATTTCAAATGAATGTAAATGCGGCACTTCCTTGCTAGGAAATAGCGTCTGCAGATGTCTAGGTATCGTAGCAATAGAGTTCAAATGCTTCTTAAAACGAGATATTGCATCTCATATCTATGTTTCATGATAAGCTATAATATTCATTGCGAAGTGTTATGCATTCCTCGTCTACACTTCAAATGAATGTAAATGCGATACTTCCTTGCTAGGAAATAGCGTCTGCAGATGTCTAGGTATCGTAGCGATAGAGTTCTAATGCTTCTTAAAACGCGATATCGCAACTCATTTCTATGTTTCATGGTAAGATATAATATGATTTGCGAAGTGTTATGTATTCCTCGTCTACACTTCAAATGAATGTAAATGCGACACTTCCTTGCAAGGAAATAGCGTTTGCATATGTCTACCTGTCGTTGCAATAGAGTTCTAGTGCTTCTTAAAACGCGATATGGCATCTCATTTCTATGTTTCATGGTAAGATATAATATGGTTTGCGAAGTGTTATGTATTCCTCGTCTACACTTCAAATGAATGTAAATGCGATACTTCCTTGCTAGGAAATAGCGTCTGCAGATGTCTAGGTATCGTAGCGATAGAGTTCTAATGCTCCTTAAAACGCGATATCGCACCTCATTTCTATGTTTCATGGTAAGATATAATATGATTTGCGAAGTGTTATGTATTCCTCGTCTACACTTCAAATGAATGTAAATGCGACACTTCCTTGCTAGGAAATAGCGTCTGCAGATGTCTAGGTATCGTAGCGATAGAGTTCTAATGCTTCTTAAAGCGCGATATCGCACCTCATTTCTATGTTTCATGGCAAGATATAATATGATTTGCGAAGTGTTATGTATTCCTCGTCTACACTTCAAATGAATGTAATTGCGACACTTCCTTGCAAAGAAATAGCGTTTGCCGATGTCTACGTATCGTGGCAATAGATTTCTAATGCTTCTTAAAACGCGATATCGCATCTCATTTCTATGTTTCATGGTAGGATATAATATGATTTGCGAAGTGTTATGTATTCCTCGTCTACACTTCAAATGAATGTAAATGCGACATTTCCTTGCTAGGAAATAACGTTTGCAGATGTCTACCTATCGTAGCAATAGGGTTCTAATGCTTCGTAAAACGCGATATCGCACCTCATTTCTATGTTTCATGGTAAGATATAATATGATTTGCGAAGTGTTATGTATTCCTCGTCTACACTTCAAATGAATGTAAATGCGACATTTCCTTGCTAGCAAATAACGTTTGCAGATGTCTACCTATCGTAGCAATAGGGTTCTAATGCTTCGTAAAACGCGATATCGCACCTCATTTCTATGTTTCATGGTAAGATATAATATGATTTGCGAAGTGTTATGTATTCCTCGTCTACACTTCAAATGAATGTAAATGCGACACTTCCTTGCTAGGAAATAGCGTCTGCAGATGTCTAGGTATCGTAGCGATAGAGTTCTAATGCTTCTTAAAGCGCGATATCGCACCTCATTTCTATGTTTCATGGCAAGATATAATATGATTTGCGAAGTGTTATGTATTCCTCGTCTACACTACAAATGAATGTAATTGCGACACTTCCTTGCAAATAAATAGCGTTTGCCGATGTCTACGTATCGTAGCAATAGATTTCTAATGCTTCTTAAAACGCGATATCGCATCTCATTTCTATGTTTCATGGTAAGATATAATATGATTTGCGAGGTGTTATGTATTCCTCGTCTACACTTCAAATGAATGTAAATGCGACATTTCCTTGCTAGGAAATAACGTTTGCAGATGTCTACCTATCGTAGCAATAGGGTTCTAATGCTTCGTAAAACGCGATATCGCACCTCATTTCTATGTTTCATGCTAAGATATAATATGATTTGCGAAGTGTTATGTATTCCTCGTCTACACTTCAAATGAATGTAAATGCGATACTTCCTTGCAAGGAAATAGCGTTTGCAGATGTCTACCTATCGTAGCAGTAGAGTTCTAATGCTTCTTAAAACGCGATATCGCATCTCATTTCTATGTTTCATGGTAAGATATAATATGATTTGCGAAGTGTTATGTATTCCTCGTCTACACTTCATATGAATGTAAATGCGACACTTCCTTGCAAGGAAATAGCCTTTGCAGACGTCTACGTATCGTAACAATAGATTTATAATGTTTCTTAAAACGCGATATCGCATCTCATTTCTATGTTTCATGTTAAGATATAACATGATTTGCGAAGTGTCATGTATTCCTCGTCTATATTTCAAATGAATGTAAATGCGGCACTTCCTTGCTAGGAAATAGCGTCTGCAGATGTTTAGGTATCGTAGCAATAGAGTTCAAATGCTTCTTAAAACGAGATATTGCATCTCATATCTATGTTTCATGATAAGATATAATATTCATTGCGAAGTGTTATGCATTCCTCGTCTACACTTCAAATGAATGTAAATGCGATACTTCCTTGCTAGGAAATAGCGTCTGCAGATGTCTTGGTATCGTAGCGATAGAGTTCTAATGCTTCTTAAAACGCGATATCGCAACTCATTTCTATGTTTCATGGTAAGATATAATATGATTTGCGAAGTGTTATGTATTCCTCGTCTACACTTCAAATGAATGTAAATGCGACACTTCCTTGCAAGGAAATAGCGTTTGCATATGTCTACCTGTCGTTGCAATAGAGTTCTAGTGCTTCTTAAAACGCGATATGGCATCTCATTTCTATGTTTCATGGTAAGATATAATATGGTTTGCGAAGTGTTATGTATTCCTCGTCTACACTTCAAATGAATGTAAATGCGATACTTCCTTGCTAGGAAATAGCGTCTGCAGATGTCTAGGTATCGTAGCGATAGAGTTCTAATGCTCCTTAAAACGCGATATCGCACCTCATTTCTATGTTTCATGGTAAGATATAATATGATTTGCGAAGTGTTATGAATTCCTCGTCTACACTTCAAATGAAAGTAAATGCGACATTTCCTTGCTAGGAAATAACGTTTGCTGATGTCTACCTATCGTAGCAATAGGGTTCTAATGCTTCGTAAAACGCGATATCGCACCTCATTTCTATGTTTCATGGTAAGATATAATATGATTTGCGAAGTGTTATGTATTCCTCGTCTACACTTCAAATGAATGTAAATGCGACACTTCCTTGCTAGGAAATAGCGTCTGCAGATGTCTAGGTATCGTAGCGATAGAGTTCTAATGCTTCTTAAAGCGCGATATCGCACCCCATTTCTATGTTTCATGGTAAGATATAATATGATTTGCGAAGTGTTATGTATTCCTCGTCTACACTTCATATGAATGTAAATGCGACACTTCCTTGCAAGGAAATAGCGTTTGCAGACGTCTACGTATCGTAGCAATAGATTTATAATGCTTCTTAAAATGCGATATTGCATCTCATTTCTATGTTTCATGGTAAGATATAATATGATTTGCGAAGTGTTATGTATTGCTCGTCTACACTTCAAATGAATGTAATTGCGACACTTCCTTGCAAAGAAGTAGCGTTTGCAGACGTCTACGTGTCGTAGCAATAGATTTATAATGCTTCTTAAAACGCGATATCGCATCTCATTTCTATGTTTCATGTTAAGATATAACATGATTTGCGAAGTGTCATGTATTCCTCGTCTAAATTTCAAATGAATGTAAATGCGGCACTTCCTTGCTAGGAAATAGCGTCTGCAGATGTCTAGGTATCGTAGCAATAAAGTTCAAATGCTTCTTAAAACGAGATATTGCATCTCATATCTATGTTTCATGATAAGATATAATATTCATTGCGAAGTGTTATGCATTCCTCGTCTACGATTCAAATGAATGTAAATACGACACTTCCTTGCAAGGAAATAGCGTTTGCAGATGTCTACGTATCGTAGTAATAGAGTTCTTATGATTCTTAAAACGCGATATAGCATCTCATTCCTATGTTTCATGGTAAGATATAATATGATTTGCGAAGTGTTATGTATTCCTCGTCTACACTTCAAATGAATGTATTTGCGTCACTTCCTTGCAAGGAAATAGCGTTTGCAGACGTCTACGTATCGTAGCAATGGATTTATAATGCTTCTTAAAACGCGATATCGCATCTCATTTCTATGTTTCATGTTAAGATATAATATGATTTGCGAAGTGTTATGTATTCCTCGTCTACATTTCAAATGAATGTAAATGCGGCACTTCCTTGCAAGGAAATAGCGTTTGCATATGTCTACCTGTCGTAGCAATAGATTTCTAGCGCTTCTTAAAACGCGGTACGGCATCTCATTTCTATGTTTCATGGTAAGATATAATATGATTTGCGAAGTGTTATGTATTCCTCGTCTACACTTCAAATGAATGTAATTGCGACACTTCCTTGCAAAGAAATAGCGTTTGCCGATGTCTACGTATCGTGGCAATAGATTTCTAATGCTTCTTAAAACGCGATATCGCATCTCATTTCTATGTTTCATGGTAAGACATAATATGATTTGCGAAGTGTTATGTATTCCTCGTCTACACTTCAAATGAATGTAAATGCGACATTTCCTTGCTAGGAAATAACGTTTGCAGATGTCTACCTATCGTAGCAATAGGGTTCTAATGCTTCGTAAAACGCGATATCGCACCTCATTTCTATGTTTCATGGTAAGATATAATATGATTTGCGAAGTGTTATGTATTCCTCGTCTACACTTCAAATGAATGTAAATGCGACATTTCCTTGCTAGGAAATAACGTTTGCAGATGTCTACCTATCGTAGCAATAGGGTTCTAATGCTTCGTAAAACGCGATATCGCACCTCATTTCTATGTTTCATGGTAAGATATAATATGATTTGCGAAGTGTTATGTATTCCACGTCTACACTTCAAATGAATGTAAATGCGACACTTCCTTGCTAGGAAATAGCGTCTGCAGATGTCTAGGTATCGTAGCGATAGAGTTCTAATGCTTCTTAAAACGCGATATCGCACCTCATTTCTATGTTTCATGGTAAGATATAATATGATTTGCGAAGTGTTATGTATTCCTCGTCTACACTTCAAATGAATGTAAATGCGACACTTCCTTGCTAGGAAATAGCGTCTGCAGATGTCTAGGTATCGTAGCAATAGAGTTCAAATGCTTCTTAAAACGAGATATCGCATCTCATATCTATGTTTCATGATAAGATATAATATTCATTGCGAAGTGTTATGCATTCCTCATCTACGATTCAAATGAATGTAAATGCGACACTTCCTTGCAAGGAAATAGCGTTTGCAGATGTCTACCTGTCGTAGCAATAGAGTTCTAGTGCTTCTTAAAACGCGATATGGCATCTCATTTCTATGTTTCATGGTAAGATATAATATGATTTGCGAAGTGTTATGTATTCCTCGTCTACACTTCAAATGAATGTAATTGCCACACTTCCTTGCAAGGAAATAGCGTTTGCAGACGTCTACGTATCGTAGCAATAGATTTATAGTGCTTCTTAAAACGCGATATCGCATCTCATTTCTATGTTTCATGTTAAGATATAACATGATTTGCGAAGTGTCATGTATTCCTCGTCTACATTTCAAATGAATGTAAATGCGACATTTCCAGGCTAGGAAATAACGTTTGCAGATGTCTACCTATCGTAGCAATAGGGTTCTAATGCTTCGTAAAACGCGATATCGCACCTCATTTCTATGTTTCATGGTAAGATATAATATGATTTGCGAAGTGTTATGTATTCCTCGTCTACACTTCAAATGAATGAAAATGCGACACTTCCTTGCTAGGAAATAGCGTCTGCAGATGTCTAGGTATCGTAGCGATAGAGTTCTAATGCTTCTTAAAGCGCGATATCGCACCCCATTTCTATGTTTCATGGTAAGATATAATATGATTTGCGAAGTGTTATGTATTCCTCGTCTACACTTCAAATGAATGTAAATGCGACACTTCCTTGCAAGGAAATAGCGTTTGCATATGTCTACCTGTCGTAGCAATAGAGTTCTAGCGCTTCTTAAAACGCGGTACGGCATCTCATTTCTATGTTTCATGGTAAGATATAATATGATTTGCGAAGTGTTATGTATTCCTCGTCTACACTTCAAATGAATGTAATTGCGACACTTCCTTGCAAAGAAATAGCGTTTGCCGATGTCTACGTATCGTGGCAATAGATTTCTAATGCTTCTTAAAACGCGATATCGCATCTCATTTCTATGTTTCATTTTAAGATATAATATGATTTGCGAAGTGTTATGTATTCCTCGTCTACACTTCAAATGAATGTAAATGCGACATTTCGTTGCTAGGAAATAACGTTTGCAGATGTCTACCTATCGTAGCAATAGGGTTCTAATGCTTCGTAAAACGCGATATCGCACCTCATTTCTATGTTTCATGTTAAGATATAACATGATTTGCGAAGTGTCATGTATTCCTCTTCTACATTTCAAATGAATGTAAATGCGGCACTTCCTTGCTAGGAAATAGCGTCTGCAGATGTCTAGGTATCGTAGCAATAGAGTTCAAATGCTTCTTAAAACGAGATATTGCATCTCATATCTATGTTTCATGATAAGATATAATATTCAATGCGAAGTGTTATGCATTCCTCGTCTACGATTCAAATGAATGTAAATACGACACTTCCTTGCAAGGAAATAGCGTTTGCAGATGTCTACGTATCGTAGTAATAGAGTTCTTATGATTCTTAAAACGCGATATAGCACCTCATTTCTATGTTTCATGGTAAGATATAATATGATTTGCGAAGTGTTATGTATTCCTCGTCTACACTTCAAATGAATGTAAATGCGATACTTCCTTGCTAGGAAATAGCGTCTGCAGATGTCTAGGTATCGTAGCGATAGAGTTCTAATGCTACTTAAAACGCGATATCGCACCTCATTTCTATGTTTCATGGTAAGATATAATATGATTTGCGAAGTGTTATGTATTCCTCGTCTACACTTCAAATGAATGTAAATGCGACACTTCCTTGCAAAGAAATAGCGTTTGCCGATGTCTACGTATCGAAGCAATAGATTTCTAATGCTTCGTAAAACGCGATATCGCACGTCATTTCTATGTTTCATGGTAAGATATAATATGATTTGCGAAGTGTTATGTATTCCTCGTCTACACTTCAAATGAATGTAAATGCGACACTTCCTTGCTAGGAAATAGCGTCTGCAGATGTCTAGGTATCGTAGCGATAGAGTTCTAATGCTTCTTAAAGCGCGATATCGCACCCCATTTCTATGTTTCATGGTAAGATATAATATGATTTGCGAAGTGTTATGTATTCCTCGTCTACACTTCATATGAATGTAAATGCGACACTTCCTTGCAAGGAAATAGCGTTTGCAGACGTCTACGTATCGTAGCAATAAATTTATAATGCTTCTTAAAATGCGATATTGCATCTCATTTCTATGTTTCATGGTAAGATATAATATGATTTGCGAAGTGTTATGTATTCCACGTCTACACTTCAAATGAATGTAAATGCGACATTTCCTTGCTAGGAAATAACGTTTGCAGATGTCTACCTATCGTAGCAATAGGGTTCTAATGCTTCGTAAAACGCGATATCGCACCTCATTTCTATGTTTCATGGTAAGATATAATATGATTTGCGAAGTGTTATGTATTCCTCGTCTACACTTCAAATGAATGTAAATGCGACACTTCCTTGCTAGGAAATAGCGTCTGCAGATGTCTAGGTATCGTAGCGATAGAGTTCTAATGCTTCTTAAAGCGCGATATCGCACCCCATTTCTATGTTTCATGGTAAGATATAATATGATTTGCGAAGTGTTATGTATTCCTCGTCTACACTTCAAATGAATGTAAATGCGACACTTCCTTGCAAGGAAATAGCGTTTGCATATGTCTACCTGTCGTAGCAATAGAGTTCTAGCGCTTCTTAAAACGCGGTGCGGCATCTCATTTCTATGTTTCATGGTAAGATATAATATGATTTGCGAAGTGTTATGTATTCCTCGTCTACACTTCAAATGAATGTAAAATGCGACACTTCCTTGCAAGGAAATAGCGTTTGCATATGTCTACCTGTCGTAGCAATAGAGTTCTAGCGCTTCTTAAAACGCGGTGCGGCATCTCATTTCTATGTTTCATGGTAAGATATAATATGATTTGCGAAGTGTTATGTATTCCTCGTCTACACTTCAAATGAATGTAATTGCGACACTTCCTTGCAAAGAAATAGCGTTTGCCGATGTCTACGTATCGTGGCAATAGATTTCTAATGCTTCTTAAAACGCGATATCGCATCTCATTTCTATGTTTCATGGTAAGATATAATATGATTTGCGAAGTGTTATGTATTCCTCGTCTACACTTCAAATGAATGTAAATGCGACATTTCCTTGCTAGGAAATAACGTTTGCAGATGTCTACCTATCGTAGCAATAGGGTTCTAATGCTTCGTAAAACGCGATATCGCACCTCATTTCTATGTTTCATGGTAAGATATAACATGATTTGCGAAGTGTCATGTATTCCTCGTCTACATTTCAAATGAATGTAAATGCGACATTTCCAGGCTAGGAAATAACGTTTGCAGATGTCTACCTATCGTAGCAATAGGGTTCTAATGCTTCGTAAAACGCGATATCGCACCTCATTTCTATGTTTCATGGTAAGATATAATATGATTTGCGAAGTGTTATGTATTCCTCGTCTACACTTCAAATGAATGAAAATGCGACACTTCCTTGCTAGGAAATAGCGTCTGCAGATGTCTAGGTATCGTAGCGATAGAGTTCTAATGCTTCTTAAAGCGCGATATCGCACCCCATTTCTATGTTTCATGGTAAGATATAATATGATTTGCGAAGTGTTATGTATTCCTCGTCTACACTTCAAATGAATGTAAATGCGACACTTCCTTGCAAGGAAATAGCGTTTGCATATGTCTACCTGTCGTAGCAATAGAGTTCTAGCGCTTCTTAAAACGCGGTACGGCATCTCATTTCTATGTTTCATGGTAAGATATAATATGATTTGCGAAGTGTTATGTATTCCTCGTCTACACTTCAAATGAATGTAATTGCGACACTTCCTTGCAAAGAAATAGCGTTTGCCGATGTCTACGTATCGTGGCAATAGATTTCTAATGCTTCTTAAAACGCGATATCGCATCTCATTTCTATGTTTCATGGTAAGATATAATATGATTTGCGAAGTGTTATGTATTCCTCGTCTACACTTCAAATGAATGTAAATGCGACATTTCGTTGCTAGGAAATAACGTTTGCAGATGTCTACCTATCGTAGCAATAGGGTTCTAATGCTTCGTAAAACGCGATATCGCACCTCATTTCTATGTTTCATGTTAAGATATAACATGATTTCCGAAGTGTCATGTATTCCTCTTCTACATTTCAATGAATGTAAATGCGGCACTTCCTTGCTAGGAAATAGCGTCTGCAGATGTCTAGGTATCGTAGCAATAGAGTTCAAATGCTTCTTAAAACGAGATATTGCATCTCATATCTATGTTTCATGATAAGATATAATATTCAATGCGAAGTGTTATGCATTCCTCGTCTACGATTCAAATGAATGTAAATACGACACTTCCTTGCAAGGAAATAGCGTTTGCAGATGTCTACGTATCGTAGTAATAGAGTTCTTATGATTCTTAAAACGCGATATAGCACCTCATTTCTATGTTTCATGGTAAGATATAATATGATTTGCGAAGTGTTATGTATTCCTCGTCTACACTTCAAATGAATGTAAATGCGATACTTCCTTGCTAGGAAATAGCGTCTGCAGATGTCTAGGTATCGTAGCGATAGAGTTCTAATGCTCCTTAAAACGCGATATCGCACCTCATTTCTATGTTTCATGGTAAGATATAATATGATTTGCGAAGTGTTATGTATTCCTCGTCTACACTTCAAATGAATGTAAATGCGACACTTCCTTGCAAAGAAATAGCGTTTGCCGATGTCTACGTATCGAAGCAATAGATTTCTAATGCTTCGTAAAACGCGATATCGCACGTCATTTCTATGTTTCATGGTAAGATATAATATGATTTGCGAAGTGTTATGTATTCCTCGTCTACACTTCAAATGAATGTAAATGCGACACTTCCTTGCTAGGAAATAGCGTCTGCAGATGTCTAGGTATCGTAGCGATAGAGTTCTAATGCTTCTTAAAGCGCGATATCGCACCCCATTTCTATGTTTCATGGTAAGATATAATATGATTTGCGAAGTGTTATGTATTCCTCGTCTACACTTCATATGAATGTAAATGCGACACTTCCTTGCAAGAAATAGCGTTTGCAGACGTCTACGTATCGTAGCAATAAATTTATAATGCTTCTTAAAATGCGATATTGCATCTCATTTCTATGTTTCATGGTAAGATATAATATGATTTGCGAAGTGTTATGTATTCCACGTCTACACTTCAAATGAATGTAAATGCGACATTTCCTTGCTAGGAAATAACGTTTGCAGATGTCTACCTATCGTAGCAATAGGGTTCTAATGCTTCGTAAAACGCGATATCGCACCTCATTTCTATGTTTCATGGTAAGATATAATATGATTTGCGAAGTGTTATGTATTCCCTCGTCTACACTTCAAATGAATGTAAATGCGACACTTCCTTGCTAGGAAATAGCGTCTGCAGATGTCTAGGTATCGTAGCGATAGAGTTCTAATGCTTCTTAAAGCGCGATATCGCACCCCATTTCTATGTTTCATGGTAAGATATAATATGATTTGCGAAGTGTTATGTATTCCTCGTCTACACTTCAAATGAATGTAAATGCGACACTTCCTTGCAAGGAAATAGCGTTTGCATATGTCTACCTGTCGTAGCAATAGAGTTCTAGCGCTTCTTAAAACGCGGTGCGGCATCTCATTTCTATGTTTCATGGTAAGATATAATATGATTTGCGAAGTGTTATGTATTCCTCGTCTACACTTCAAATGAATGTAAATGCGACACTTCCTTGCAAGGAAATAGCGTTTGCATATGTCTACCTGTCGTAGCAATAGAGTTCTAGCGCTTCTTAAAACGCGGTGCGGCATCTCATTTCTATGTTTCATGGTAAGATATAATATGATTTGCGAAGTGTTATGTATTCCTCGTCTACACTTCAAATGAATGTAATTGCGACACTTCCTTGCAAAGAAATAGCGTTTGCCGATGTCTACGTATCGTGGCAATAGATTTCTAATGCTTCTTAAAACGCGATATCGCATCTCATTTCTATGTTTCATGGTAAGATATAATATGATTTGCGAAGTGTTATGTATTCCTCGTCTACACTTCAAATGAATGTAAATGCGACATTTCCTTGCTAGGAAATAACGTTTGCAGATGTCTACCTATCGTAGCAATAGGGTTCTAATGCTTCGTAAAACGCGATATCGCACCTCATTTCTATGTTTCATGGTAAGATATAATATGATTTGCGAAGTGTTATGTATTCCTCGTCTACACTTCAAATGAATGTAAATGCGACATTTCCTTGCTAGGAAATAACGTTTGCAGATGTCTACCTATCGTAGCAATAGGGTTCTAATGCTTCGTAAAACGCGATATCGCACCTCATTTCTATGTTTCATGGTAAGATATAATATGATTTGCGAAGTGTTATGTATTCCTCGTCTACACTTCAAATGAATGTAAATGCGACACTTCCTTGCTAGGAAATAGCGTCTGCAGATGTCTAGGTATCGTAGCGATAGAGTTCTAATGCTTCTTAAAGCGCGATATCGCACCTCATTTCTATGTTTCATGGCAAGATATAATATGATTTGCGAAGTGTTATGTATTCCTCGTCTACACTTCATATGAATGTAAATGCGACACTTCCTTGCAAGGAAATAGCGTTTGCAGACGTCTACGTATCGTAGCAATAGATTTATAATGCTTCTTAAAACGCGATATCGCATCTCATTTCTATGTTTCATGTTAAGATATAACATGATTTGCGAAGTGTCATGTATTCCTCGTCTACATTTCAAATGAATGTAAATGCGGCACTTCTCTGCTAGGAAATAGCGTCTGCAGATGTCTAGGTATCGTAGCAATAGAGTTCAAATGCTTCTTAAAACGAGATATTGCACCTCATATCTATGTTTCATGATAAGATATAATATTCACTGCGAAGTGTTATGCATTCCTCATCTACGATTCAAATGAATGTAAATGCGACACTTCCTTGCAAGGAAATAGCGTTTGCAGATGTCTACGTATCGTAGTAATTGAGTTCTTATGATTCTTAAAACGCGATATAGCATCTCATTTCTATGTTTCATGGTAAGATATAATATGATTTGCGAAGTGTTATGTATTCCTCGTCTACACTTCAAATGAATGTAATTGCGACACTTCCTTGCAAGGAAATAGCGTTGCAGGACGTCTACGTATCGTAGCAATAGATTTATAATGCTTCTTAAAACGCGATATCGCATCACATTCTATGTTTCATGTTAAGACTATAACATGATTTGCGAAGTGTCATGTATTCTCGTCTACATTTCAAATGAATGTAAATGCGGCACTTCCTTGCTAGGGAATAGCATCTGCAGATGTCTAGGTATAGTAGCAATGGAGTTCAAATGCTTCTTAAAACGAGATATTGCATCTCATATCTATGTTTCATGATAAGATATAATATTCATTGCGAAGTGTTATGTATTCCTCGTCTACACTTCAAATGAATGTAATTGCGACACTTCCTTGCAAGGAAATAGCGTTTGCAGACTTCTACGTATCGTAGCAATTGATTTATAATGCTTCTTAAAACGCGATATCGCATCTCATTTCTATGTTTCTTGTTAAGATATAACATGATTTGCGAAGTGTCATGTATTCCTCGTCTACACTTCAATGAATGTAAATGCGATACTTCCTTGCTAGGAAATAGCGTCTGCAGATGTCTAGGTATCGTAGCGATAGAGTTCTAATGCTTCTTAAAACGCGATATCGCACCTCATTTCTATGTTTCATGGTAAGATATAATATGATTTGCGAAGTGTTATGTATTCCTCGTCTACACTTCAAATGAATGTAATTGCGACACTTCTTGCAAAGAAATAGCGTTTCCGATGTCTACGTATCGTAGCAATAGATTTATAATGCTTCTTAAAACGCGATATCGCATCTCATTTCTATGTTTCATGGTAAGATATAATATGATTTGCGAAGTGTTATGTATTTCTCGTCTACACTTCAAATGAATGTAAATGCGACATTTCCTTGCTAGGAAAATAACGTTTGCAGATCTCTACCTATCGTAGCAATAGGGTTCTAATTCGTCGTAAAACGCGATATCGCACCTCATTTCTATTTTTCATGGTAAGATATAATATGATATGCGATGTGTTATGTATTCCTCGTCTACACTTCAAATGATGTAAATGCGACACTTCCTTGCTAGGAAATAGCGTCTGCAGATGTCTAGGTATCGTAGCGATAGAGTTCCAATGCTCTTAAAGCGCGATATCGCTACCTCATTTCTATGTTTCATGGTAAGATATAATATGATTTGCGAAGTGTTATGTATTCCTCGTCTACACTTCAAATGAATGTAAATGCGACATTTCCTTGCTAGAAATAACGTTTGCAGATGTCTACCTATCGTAGCAATAGGTTCTAATTCTTCGTAAAACGCGATATCGCACCTCATTTCTATGTTTCATGGTAAGATATAATATGATTTGCGAAGTGTTATGTATCCTCGTCTACACTTCAAATGAAGTAAATGCGACACTTCCTTGCTAGGAATAGCGTCTGCAGATGTCTAGGTATCGTAGCGATAGAGTTCCAATGCTCCTTAAGCGCGATATCGCACCTCATTTCTATGTTTCATGGTAAGATATAATATGATTTGCGAGTGTTATGTATTCCACGTCTACACTTTAAATGAATGTAATTGCGACACTTCCATTGCAAAGAAATAGCGTTTGCCGATGTCTACGTATCGTAGCAATAGATTTCTAATGCTTCTTAAAACGCGATATCGCATCTCATTTCTATGTTTCATGGTAAGATATAATATGATTTGCGAAGTGTTATGTATTCCTCGTCTACACTTCAAATGAATGTAATTGCGACACTTCCTTGCAAGGAAATAGCGTTGCAGACGTCTACGTATCGTAGCAATAGATTTATAATGCTTCTTAAAACGCGATATCGCATCTCATTTCTACGTTTCATGTTAAGATATAACATGATTTGCGAAGTGTCATGTATTCCTCGTCTACATTTCAAATGAATGTAAATGCGGCACTTCCTTGCTAGGAAATAGCGTCTGCAGATGTCTAGGTATCGTAGCAATAGAGTTCAAAAGCTTCTAAAACGAGATATTGCATCTCATATCTATGTTTCATGATAAGATATAATATTCATTGCGAAGTGTTATGCATTCCTCATCTACGATTCAAATGAATGTAAATGCGACACTTCTTGCAAGGAAATAGCGTCTGCAGATGTCTAGGTATCGTAGCGATAGAGATCTAATGCTTCTTAAAACGCGATATCGCACCTCATTTCTATGTTTCATGGTAAGATATAATATGATTTGCGAAGTATTATGTATTCCTCGTCTACACTTCAAATGATTGTAAATGCGACACTTCCTTGCAAAGAAATAGCGTTTGCCGATGTCTACGTATCGAAGCAATAGATTTCTATTGCTTCTTAAAACGCGATATCGCATCTCATTTCTATGTTTCATGGTAAGATATAATATGTTTGCGAAGTGTTATGTATTCCACGTCTACACTTTAAATGAATGTAATTGCGACACTTCCTTGCAAAGAAATAGCGTTTGCCGATGTCTACGTATCGTAGCAATAGATTTCTAATGCTTCTTAAAACGCGATATCGCATCTCATTTCTATGTTTCATGGTAAGATATAATATGATTTGCGAAGTGTTATGTATTCCTCGTCTACACTTCAAATGAATGTAAATGCGACATTTCCTTGCTAGGAAATAACGTTTGCAGATGTCTACCTATCGTAGCAATAGGGTTCTAATTCTTCGTAAAACGCGATATCGCACCTCATTTCTATGTTTCATGGTAAGATATAATATGATTTGCGAAGTGTTATGTATTCCTCGTCTACACTTCAAATGAATGTAAATGCGACACTTCCTTGCTAGGAAATAGCGTCTGCAGATGTCTAGGTATCGTAGCGATAGAGTTTTAATGCTTCTTAAAGCGCGATGTCGCACCTCATTTCTATGTTTCATGGTAAGATATAATATGATTTGCGAAGTGTTATGTATTCCTCGTCTACACTTCAAATGAATGTAATTGCGACACTTCCTTGCAAGGAAATAGCGTTTGCAGACTTCTACGTATCGTAGCAATAGATTTATAATGCTTCTTAAAACGCGATATCGCATCTCATTTCTATGTTTCTTGTTAAGATATAACATGATTTGCGAAGTGTCATGTATTCCTCGTCTACACTTCAAATGAATGTAAATGCGATACTTCCTTGCTAGGAAATAGCGTCTGCAGATGTCTAGGTATCGTAGCGATAGAGTTCTAATGCTTCTTAAAACGCGATATCGCACCTCATTTCTATGTTTCATGGTAAGATATAATATGATTTGCGAAGTGTTATGTATTCCTCGTCTACACTTCAAATGAACGTAAATGCGACACTTCCTTGCAAGGAAATAGCGTTTGCATATGTCTACCTGTCGTAGCAATGGAGTTCTAGTGCTTCTTAAAACGCGATACGGCATCTCATTTCTATGTTTCATGGTAAGATATAATATGATTTGCGAAGTGTTATGTATTCCTCGTCTACACTTCAAATGAATGTAATTGCGACACTTCCTTGCAAAGAAATAGCGTTTCCGATGTCTACGTATCGTAGCAATAGATTTCTAATGCTTCTTAAAACGCGATATCGCATCTCATTTCTATGTTTCATGTTAAGATATAATATGATTTGCGAAGTGTTATGTATTCCTCGTCTACACTTCAAATGAATGTAAATGCGACATTTCCTTGCTAGGAAATAACGTTTGCAGATGTCTACCTATCGTAGAAATAGGGTTCTAATTCGTCGTAAAACGCGATATCGCACCTCATTTCTATTTTTCATGGTAAGATATAATATGATTTGCGAAGTGTTATGTATTCCCCGTCTACACTTCAAATGAATGTAAATGCGACACTTCCTTGCTAGGAAATAGCGTCTGCAGATGTGTAGGTATCGTAGCGATAGAGTTCTAATGCTTCTTGAAACGCGATATCGCACCTCATTTCTATGTTTCATGGTAAGATATAATATGATTTGCGAAGTGTTATGTATTCCTCGTTTACACTTCAAATGAATGTAAATGCGACACTTCCTTGCTAGGAAATAGTGTCTGCAGATGTCTAGGTATCGTAGCGATAGATTTATAATGCTTCTTAAAACGCGATATCGCATCTCATTTCTATGTTTCATGTTAAGATATAACATGATTTGCGAAGTGTCATGTATTCCTCGTCTACATTTCAAATGAATGTAAATGCGGCACTTCCTTGCTAGGAAATAGCGTCTGCAGATGTCTAGGTATCGTAGCAATAGAGTTCAAATGCTTCTTAAAACGAGATATTGCATCTCATATCTATGTTTCATGGTAAGATATAATATGATTTGCGAAGTGTTATGTATTCCTCGTGTACACTTCAAATGAATGTAAATGCGACACTTCCTTGCAAAGAAATAGCGTTTGCCAATTACTACGTATCGAAGCAATAGATTTCTAATGCTTCTTTAAACGCGATATCGCATCTCATTTCTATGTTTCATGGTAAGATATAATATGATTTGCGAAGTGTTATGTATTCCTCGTCTACACTTCAAACGAATGTAAATGCGATACTTCCTTGCTAGGAAACAGCGTCTGCAGATGTCTAGGTATCGTAGCGATAGAGTTCTAATGCTCCTTAAAACGCGATATCGCACCTCATTTCTATGTTTCATGGTAAGATATAACATGATTTGCGAAGTGTCATGTATTCCTCGTCTACATTTCAAATGAATGTAAATGCGGCACTTTCTTGCTAGGAAATAGAGTCTGCAGATGTCTAGGTATCGTAGCAATAGAGTTCAAATGCTTCTTAAAACGCGATATCGCACCTCATTTCTATGTTTCATCGTAAGATATAATATGATTTGCGAAGTGTTATGTATTCCTCGTCTACACTTCAAATGAATGTAAATGCGACACTTCCTTGCAAGGAAATAGCGTTTGCATATGTCTACCTGTCGTAGCAATAGAGTTCTAGTGCTTCTTAAAACGCGATATGGCATCTCATTTCTATGTTTCATGGTAAGATATAATATGATTTGCGAAGTGTTATGTATTCCTCGTCTACACTTCAAATGAATGTAATTGCGACACTTCCTTGCAAGGAAATAGCGTTTGCAGACGTCTACGTATCGTAGCAATAGATTTATAATGCTTCTTAAAACGCGATATCGCATCACATTTCTATGTTTCATGTTAAGATATAATATGATTTGCGAAGTGTTATGTATTCCTCGTCTACACTTCAAATGAATGTAAATGCGACACTTCCTTGCAAGGAAATAGCGTTTGCATATGTCTACCTGTCGTAGCAATAGAGTTCTAGTGCTTCTTAAAACGCGATACGGCATCTCATTTCTATGTTTCATGGTAAGATATAATATGATTTGCGAAGTGTTATGTATTCCTCGTCTACACTTCAAATGAATGTAAATGCGACACTTCCTTGCAAAGAAATAGCGTTTGCCGATGTCTATTTATCGAAGCAATAGATTTCTAATGCTTCTTAAAACGCGATATCGCATCTCATTTCTATGTTTCATGGTAAGATATAATATGATTTGCGAAGTGTTATGTATTCCTCGTCTACACTTCAAATGAATGTAAATGCGATACTTCCTTGCTAGGAATCAGCGTCTGCAGATGTCTAGGTATCGTAGCGATAGAGTTCTAATGCTCCTTAAAACGCGATATCGCACCTCATTTCTATGTTTCATGATAAGATATAATAATGATTTGCGAAGTGTTATGTATTCCTCGTCTACACTTCAAATGAATGTAAATGCGACATTTCCTTGCTAGGAAATAACGTTTGCAGATGTCTACCTATCGTTGCAATAGGGTTCTAATGCTTCGTAAAACGCGATATCGCACCTCATTTCTATGTTTCATGGTAAGATATAATATGATTTGCGAAGTGTTATGTATTCCTCGTCTACACTTCAAATGAATGTAAATGCGACACTTCCTTGCTAGGAAATAGTGTCTGCAGATGTCTAGGTATCGTAGCGATAGATTTATAATGCTTTTTAAAACGCGATATCGCATCTCATTTCTATGTTTCATGTTAAGATATAACATGATTTGCGAAGTGTCATGTATTCCTCGTCTACATTTCAAATGAATGTAAATGCGGCACTTCCTTGCTAGGAAATAGCGTCTGCAGATGTCTAGGTATCGTAGCAATAGAGTTCAAATGCTTCTTAAAACGAGATATTGCATCTCATATCTATGTTTCATGATAAGATATAATATTCATTGCGAAGTGTTATGCATTCCTCGTCTACGATTCAAATGAATGTAAATACGACACTTCCTTGCAAGGAAATAGCGTTTGCAGATGTCAACGTATGGTAGTAATAGAGTTCTTATGATTCTTGAAACGCGATATAGCATCTCATTTCTATGTTTCATGGTAAGATATAATATGATTTGCGAAGTGTTATGTATTCCTCGTCTACACTTCAAATGAATGTAAATGCGACACTTCCTTGCTAGGAAATAGCGTCTGCAGATGTCTAGGTATCGTAGCGATAGAGTTCTAATGCTTCTTAAAACGCGATATCGCACCTCATTTCTATGTTTCATGGTAAGATATAATATGATTTGCGAAGTGTTATGTATTCCTAGTCTACACTTCAACTGAATGTAAATGCGACACTTCCTTGCAAAGAAATAGCGTTTGCCGATGTCTACGTATCGAAGCAATAGATTTCTAATGCTTCTTAAAACGCGATATCGCATCTCATTTCTATGTTTCATGGTAAGATATAATATGATTTGCGAAGTGTTATGTATTCCTCGTCTACACTTCAAATGAATGTAAATGCGATACTTCCTTGCTAGGAAATAGCGTCTGCAGATGTCTAGGTATCGTAGAGATAGAGTTCTAATGCTTCTTAAAACGCGATATCGCACCTCATTTCTATGTTTCATGGTAAGATATAATATGATTTGCGAAGTGTTATGTATTCCTCGTCTACACTTCAAATGAATGTAAATGCGACACTTCCTTGCAAGGAAATAGCGTTTGCATATGTCTACCTGTCGTAGCAATAGAGTTCTAGTGCTTCTTAAAACGCGATACGGCATCTCATTTCGATGTTTCATGGTAAGATATAATATGATTTGCGAAGTGTTATGTATTCCTCGTCTACACTTCAAATGAATGTAATTGCGACACTTCCTTGCAAAGAAATAGCGTTTGCCGATGTCTACGTATCGTAGCAATAGATTTCTATAGCTTCTTAAAACGCGATATCGCATCTCATTTCTATGTTTCATGGTAAGATATAATATGATTTGCGAAGTGTTATGTATTCCTCGTCTACACTTCAAATGAATGTAAATGCGACATTTCCTTGCTAGGAAATAACGTTTGCAGATGTCTACCTATCGTAGCAATAGGGTACTAATGCTTCGTAAAACGCGATATCGCACCTCATTTCTATGTTTCATGGTAAGATATAATATGATTTACGAAGTGTTATGTATTCCACGTCTACACTTCAAATGAATGTAAATGCGACACTTCCTTGCTAGGAAACAGCGTCTGCAGATGTCTAGGTATCGTAGCGATAGAGTTCTAATGCTTCTTAAAGCGCGATATCGCACCTCATTTCTATGTTTCATGGTAAGATATAATATGATTTGCGAAGTGTTATGTATTCCTCGTCTACACTTCAAATGAATGTAAATGCGACACTTGCTTGCTAGGAAATAGCGTCTGCAGATGTCTAGGTATCGTAGCGATAGAGTTCTAATGCTTCTTAAAACGCGATATCGCACCTCATTTCTATGGTTCATGGTAAGATATAATATGATTTGCGAAGTGTTATGTATTCCTCGTCTACACTTCAAATGATTGTAAATGCGACACTTCCTTGCAAAGAAATAGCGTTTGCCGATGTCTACGTATCGAAGCAATAGATTTCTAATGCTTCTTAAAACGCGATATCGCATCTCATTTCTATGTTTCATGGTAAGATATAATATGATTTGCGAAGTGTTATGTATTCCTCGTCTACACTTCAAATGAATGTAAATGCGACACTTGCTTGCTAGGAAATAGCGTCTGCAGATGTCTAGGTATCGTAGCGATAGTGTTCTAATGCTTCTTAAAACGCGATATCGCACCTCATTTCTATGTTTCATGGTAAGATATAATATGATTTGCGAAGTGTTATGTATTCCTCGTCTACACTTCAAATGAATGTAAATGCGACACTTCCTTGCAAGGAAATAGCGTTTGCAGATGTCTACGTATCGTAGCAACAGTGTTCTAATGCTTCTTAAAACGCGATATCGCATCTCATTTCCATGTATCAAGGTAAGATATAATATGATTTGCGAAGTGTTATGTATTCCTCGTCTACACTTCAAATGAATGTAAATGCGATACTTCCTTGCTAGGAAATAGCGTCTGCAGATGTCTAGGTATCGTAGCGATAGAGTTCTAATGCTTCTTAAAACGCGATATCGCACCTCATTTCTATGTTTCATGGTAAGATATAATATGATTTGCGAAGTGTTATGTATTCCTCGTCTACACTTCAAATGAATGTAAATGCGACACTTCCTTGCTAGGAAATAGCGTCTGCAGATGTCTAGGTATCGTAGCGATAGAGTTCTAATGCTTCTTAAAACGCGATATCGCACCTCATTTCTATGTTTCATGGTAAGATATAATATGATTTGCGAAGTGTTATGTATTCCTCGTCTACACTTCAAATGAATGTAAATGCGACATTTCCTTGCTAGGAAATAACGTTTGCAGACGTCTACGGATCGTAGCAATAGATTTATAATGCTTCTTAAAACGCGATATCGCAACTCATTTCTATGTTTCATGTTAAGATATAACATGATTTGCGAAGTGTCATGTATTCCTCGTCTACATTTCAAATGAATGTAAATGCGGCACTTCCTTGCTAGGGAATAGCGTCTGCAGATGTCTAGGTATCGTAGCAATAGAGTTCAAATGCTTCTTAAAACGAGATATTGCATCTCATATCTCAGTTTCATGATAAGATATAATATTCATTGCGAAGTGTTATGCATTCCTCGTCTACGATTCAAATGAATGTAAATGCGACACTTCCTTGCAAGGAAATAGCGTTTGCAGATGTCTACGTATCGTAGCAACAGTGCTCTAATGCTTCTTAAAACGCGATATCGCATCTCATTTCCATGTTTCATGGTAAGATATAATATGATTTGCGAAGTGTTATGTATTCCTCGTCTACACTTCAAATGAATGTAAATGCGATACTTCCTTGCTAGGAAATAGCGTCTGCAGATGTCTAGGAATCGTAGCGATAGAGTTCTAATGCTTCTTAAAACGCGATATCGCACCTCATTTCTATGTTTCATGGTAAGATATAATATGATTTGCGAAGTGTTATGTATTCCTCGTCTACACTTCAAATGAATGTAAATGCGACATTTCCTTGCTAGGAAATAACGTTTGCAGATGTCTACCTATCGTAGCAATAGGGTTCTAATGCTTCGTAAAACGCGATATCGCACCTCATTTCTTTGTTTCATGGTAAGATATAATATGATTTACGAAGTGTTATGTATTCCACGTCTACACTTCAAATGAATGTAAATGCGACACTTCCTTGCTAGGAAACAGCGTCTGCAGATGTCTAGGTATCGTAGCGATAGAGTTCTAATGCTTCTTAAAGCGCGATATCGCACCTCATTTCTATGTTTCATGGTAAGATATAATATGATTTGCGAAGTGTTATGTATTCCTCGTCTACACTTCAAATGAATGTAAATGCGACATTTCCTTGCTAGGAAATAACGTCTGCAGATGTCTAGGTATCGTAGCAATAGAGTTCAAATGCTTCTTAAAACGAGATATTGCATCTCATATCTATGTTTCATGATAAGATATAATATTCATTGCGAAGTGTTATGCATTCCTCGTCTACGATTCAAATGAATGTAAATACGACACTTCCTTGCAAGGAAATAGCGTTTGCAGATGTCTACGTATCGTAGAAATAGAGTTCTAATGCTTCTTAAAACGCGATATCGCACCTCATATTTATGTTTCATGATAAGATATAATATTCATTGCGAAGTGTTATGCATTCCTCGTCTACGATTCAAATGAATGTAAATACGACACTTCCTTGCAAGGAAATAGCGTTTGCAGATGTCTACGTATCGCAGTAATAGAGTTCTTATGATTCTTAAAACGCGATATAGCATCTCATATCTATGTTTCATGGTAAGATATAATATGATTTGCGAAGTGTTATGTATTCCTCGTCTACACTTCAAATGAATGTAAATGCGACACTTGCTTGCTAGGAAATAGCGTCTGCAGATGTCTAGGTATCGTAGCGATAGAGTTCTAATGCTTCTTAAAACGCGATATCGCACCTCATTTCTATGTTTCATGGTAGGATATAATATGATTTGCGAAGTGTTATGTATTCCTCGTCTACACTTCAAATGATTGTAAATGCGACACTTCCTTGCAAAGAAATAGCGTTTGCCGATGTCTACGTATCGAAGCAATAGATTTCTAATGCTTCTTAAAACGCGATATCGCATCTCATTTCTATGTTTCATGGTAAGATATAATATGATTTGCGAAGTGTTATGTATTCCTCGTCTACACTTCAAATGAATGTAAATGCGATACTTCCTTGCTAGGAAATAGCGTCTGCAGATGTCTAGGTATCGTAGCGATAGAGTTCTAATGCTTCTTAAAACGCGATATCGCATCTCATTCCTATGTTTCATGTTAAGATATAACATGATTTGCGAAGTGTCATGTATTCCTCGTCTACATTTCAAATGAATGTAAATGCGGCACTTCCTTGCTAGGAAATAGCGTCTGCAGATGTCTAGGTATCGTAGCGATAGAGTTCAAATGCTTCTTAAAACGAGATATTGCATCTCATATCTATGTTTCATGATAAGATATAATATTCATTGCGAAGTGTTATGCATTCCTCGTCTACACTTCAAATGAATGTAAATGCGATACTTCCTTGCTAGGAAATAGCGTCTGCAGATGTCAAGGTATCGTAGCAATAGAGTTCAAATGCTTCTTAAAACGCGATATCGCACCTCATATCTATGTTTCATGATAAGATAAAATATTCATTGCGAAGTGTTATGCATTCCTCGTCTACGATTCAAATGAATGTAAATGCGACACTTGCTTGCTAGGAAATAGCGTCTGCAGATGTCTAGGTATCGTAGCGATAGAGTTCTAATGCTTCTTAAAACGCGATATCGCACCTCATTTCTATGTTTCATGGTAAGATATAATATGATTTGCGAAGTGTTATGTATTCCTCGTCTACACTTCAAATGAATGTAAATGCGACACTTCCTTGCAAAGAAATAGCGTTTGTCGATGTCTACGTATCGAAGCAATAGATTTCTAATGCTTCTTAAAACGCGATATCGCATCTCATTTCTATGTTTCATGGTAAGATATAATATGATTTGCGAAGTGTTATGTATTCCTCGTCTACACTTCAAATGAATGTAAATGCGATACCTCCTTGCTAGGAAATAGCGTCTGCAGATGTCTAGGTATCGTAGCGATAGAGTTCTAATGCTTCTTAAAACGCGATATCGCACCTCATTTCTATGTTTCATGGTAAGATATAATATGATTTGCGAAGTGTTATGTATTCCTCGTCTACACTTCAAATGAATGTAAATGCGACACTTCCTTGCAAGGAAATAGCGTTTGCAGATGTCTACGTATCGTAGCAACAGTGTTCTAATGCTTCTTAAAACGCGATATCGCATCTCATTTCCATGTATCAAGGTAAGATATAATATGATTTGCGAAGTGTTATGTATTCCTCGTCTACACTTCAAATGAATGTAAATGCGATACTTCCTTGCTAGGAAATAGCGTCTGCAGATGTCTAGGTATCGTAGCGATAGAGTTCTAATGCTTCTTAAAACGCGATATCGCACCTCATTTCTATGTTTCATGGTAAGATATAATATGATTTGCGAAGTGTTATGTATTCCTCGTCTACACTTCAAATGAATGTAAATGCGACACTTCCTTGCTAGGAAATAGCGTCTGCAGATGTCTAGGTATCGTAGCGATAGAGTTCTAATGCTTCTTAAAACGCGATATCGCACCTCATTTCTATGTTTCATGGTAAGATATAATATGATTTGCGAAGTGTTATGTATTCCTCGTCTACACTTCAAATGAATGTAAATGCGACATTTCCTTGCTAGGAAATAACGTTTGCAGACGTCTACGGATCGTAGCAATAGATTTATAATGCTTCTTAAAACGCGATATCGCATCTCATTTCTATGTTTCATGTTAAGATATAACATGATTTGCGAAGTGTCATGTATTCCTCGTCTACATTTCAAATGAATGTAAATGCGGCACTTCCTTGCTAGGAAATAGCGTCTGCAGATGTCTAGGTATCGTAGCGATAGAGTTCTAATGCTTCTTAAAACGCGATATCGCATCTCATTTCTATGTTTCATGTTAAGATATAACATGATTTGCGAAGTGTCATGTATTCCTCGTCTACATTTCAAATGAATGTAAATGCGGCACTTCCTTGCTAGGGAATAGCGTCTGCAGATGTCTAGGTATCGTAGCAATAGAGTTCAAATGCTTCTTAAAACGAGATATTGCATCTCATATCTCAGTTTCATGATAAGATATAATATTCATTGCGAAGTGTTATGCATTCCTCGTCTACGATTCAAATGAATGTAAATGCGACACTTCCTTGCAAGGAAATAGCGTTTGCAGATGTCTACGTATCGTAGTAATAGAGTTCTTATGATTCTTAAAACGCGATATAGCATCTCATTTCTATGTTTCATGGTAAGATATAATATGATCTGCGAAGTGTTATGTATTCCTCGTCTACACTTCAAACGAATGTAAATGCGACACTTCCTTGCTAGGAAATAGCGTCTGCAGATGTCTAGGTATCGTAGCGATAGAGTTCAAATTCTTCTTTAAACGAGATATTGCATCTCATATCTGTGTTTCATGATAAGATATAATATTCATTGCGAAGTGTTATGCATTCCTCGTCTACGATTCAAATGAATGTAAATGCGACACTTCCTTGCAAGGAAATAGCGTTTGCAGATGTCTACGTATCGTAGCAACAGTGCTCTAATGCTTCTTAAAACGCGATATCGCATCTCATTTCCATGTTTCATGGTAAGATATAATATGATTTGCGAAGTGTTATGTATTCCTCGTCTACACTTCAAATGAATGTAAATGCGATACTTCCTTGCTAGGAAATAGCGTCTGCAGATGTCTAGGAATCGTAGCGATAGAGTTCTAATGCTTCTTAAAACGCGATATCGCACCTCATTTCTATGTTTCATGGTAAGATATAATATGATTTGCGAAGTGTTATGTATTCCTCGTCTACACTTCAAATGAATGTAAATGCGACATTTCCTTGCTAGGAAATAGCGTCTGCAGATGTCTAGGTATCGTAGCGATAGAGTTCTAATGCTTCTTAAAACGCGATATCGCACCTCATTTCTATGTTTCATGGTAAGATATAATATGATTTGCGAAGTGTTATGTATTCCTCGTCTACACTTCAAATGAATGTAAATGCGACATTTCCTTGCTAGGAAATAACGTTTGCAGACGTCTACGGATCGTAGCAATAGATTTATAATGCTTCTTAAAACGCGATATCGCATCTCATTTCTATGTTTCATGTTAAGATATAACATGATTTGCGAAGTGTCATGTATTCCTCGTCTACATTTCAAATGAATGTAAATGCGGCACTTCCTTGCTAGGAAATAGCGTCTGCAGATGTCTAGGTATCGTAGCGATAGAGTTCTAATGCTTCTTAAAACGCGATATCGCATCTCATTTCTATGTTTCATGTTAAGATATAACATGATTTGCGAAGTGTCATGTATTCCTCGTCTACATTTCAAATGAATGTAAATGCGGCACTTCCTTGCTAGGGAATAGCGTCTGCAGATGTCTAGGTATCGTAGCAATAGAGTTCAAATGCTTCTTAAAACGAGATATTGCATCTCATATCTCAGTTTCATGATAAGATATAATATTCATTGCGAAGTGTTATGCATTCCTCGTCTACGATTCAAATGAATGTAAATGCGACACTTCCTTGCAAGGAAATAGCGTTTGCAGATGTCTACGTATCGTAGTAATAGAGTTCTTATGATTCTTAAAACGCGATATAGCATCTCATTTCTATGTTTCATGGTAAGATATAATATGATCTGCGAAGTGTTATGTATTCCTCGTCTACACTTCAAACGAATGTAAATGCGACACTTCCTTGCTAGGAAATAGCGTCTGCAGATGTCTAGGTATCGTAGCGATAGAGTTCAAATTCTTCTTTAAACGAGATATTGCATCTCATATCTGTGTTTCATGATAAGATATAATATTCATTGCGAAGTGTTATGCATTCCTCGTCTACGATTCAAATGAATGTAAATGCGACACTTCCTTGCAAGGAAATAGCGTTTGCAGATGTCTACGTATCGTAGCAACAGTGCTCTAATGCTTCTTAAAACGCGATATCGCATCTCATTTCCATGTTTCATGGTAAGATATAATATGATTTGCGAAGTGTTATGTATTCCTCGTCTACACTTCAAATGAATGTAAATGCGATACTTCCTTGCTAGGAAATAGCGTCTGCAGATGTCTAGGAATCGTAGCGATAGAGTTCTAATGCTTCTTAAAACGCGATATCGCACCTCATTTCTATGTTTCATGGTAAGATATAATATGATTTGCGAAGTGTTATGTATTCCTCGTCTACACTTCAAATGAATGTAAATGCGACATTTCCTTGCTAGGAAATAACGTTTGCAGACGTCTACGTATCGTAGCAATAGATTTATAATGCTTCTTAAAACGCGATATCGCATCTCATTTCTATGTTTCATGTTAAGATATAACATGATTTGCGAAGTGTCATGTATTCCTCGTCTACATTTCAAATGAATGTAAATGCGGCACATCCTTGCTAGGAAATAGCGTCTGCAGATGTCTAGGTATCGTAGCAATAGAGTTCAAATTCTTCTTAAAACGAGATATTCGTTGCGAAGTGTTATGCATTCCTCGTCTACGATTCAAATGAATGTAAATGCGACACTTCCTTGCAAGGAAATAGCGTTTGCAGATGTCTACGTATCGTAGTAATAGAGTTCTTATGATTCTTAAAACGCGATACAGCATCTCATTTCTATGTTTCATGGTAAGATATAATATGATTTGCGAAGTGTTATGGTATCGTAGCGATAGAGTTCTAATGCTTCTCAAAACACAATATCGCATCTCATTTCTATGTTTCATGGTAAGATATAATATGATTTGCGAAGTGTTATGTATTCCTCGTCTACACTTCAAGTGAATGTAAATGCGATACTTCCTTGCTAGGAAATAGCGTCTGCAGATGTCTAGGTATCGTAGCGATAGAGTTCTAATGCTTTTTAAAACGCGATATCGCACCTCATTTCTATGTTTCATGGTAAGATATAATATGATTTGCGAAGTGTTATGTATTCCTCGTCTACACTTCATATGAATGTAAATGCGACACTTCCTTGCTAGGAAATAGCGTCTGCAGATGTCTAGGTATCGTAGCGATAGAGTTCTAATGCTTCTTAAAACGCGATATCGCACCTCATTTCTATGTTTCATGGTAAGATATAATATGATCTGCGAAGTGTTATGTATTCCTCGTCTACACTTCAAACGAATGTAAATGCGACACTTCCTTGCTAGGAAATAGCGTCTGCAGATGTCTAGGTATCGTAGCGATAGAGTTCAAATGCTTCTTAAAACGAGATATTGCATCTCATATCTATGTTTCATGATAAGATATAATATGATTTGCGAAGTGTTATGCATTCCTCGTCTACGATTCAAATGAATGTAAATGCGACACTTCCTTGCAAGGTAATAGCGTTTGCAGATGTCTAAGTATCGTAGTAATAGAGTTCTTATGATTCTTAAAACGCGATATAGCATCTCATTTCTATGTTTCATGGTAAGATATAATATGATTTGCGAAGTGTTATGTATTCCTCGTCTACACTTCAAATGAATGTAAATGCGATACTTCCTTGCTAGGAAATAGCGTCTGCAGATGTCTAGGTATCGTAGCGATAGAGTTCAAATGCTTCTTAAAACGAGATATTGCATCTCATATCTATGTTTCATGATAAGATATAATATTCATTGCGAAGTGTTATGCATTCCTCGTCTACGATTCAAATGAATGTAAATGCGACACTTCCTTGCAAGGTAATAGCGTTTGCAGATGTCTACGTATCATAGTAATAGAGTTCTTATGATTCTTAAAACGCGATATAGCATCTCATTTCTATGTTTCATGGTAAGATATAATATGATTTGCGAAGTGTTATGTATTCCTCGTCTACACTTCAAATGAATGTAAATGCGATACTTCCTTGCTAGGAAATAGCGTCTGCAGATGTCTAGGTATCGTAGCGATAGAGTTCTAATGCTTCTTAAAACGCGATATCGCACCTCATTTCTATGTTTCATGGTAAGATATAATATGATTTGCGAAGTGTTATGTATTCCTCGTCTACACTTCAAATGAATGTAAATGCGACACTTCCTTGCAAGGAAATAGCGTTTGCAGATGTCTACGTATCGTAGCAACAGTGCTCTAATGCTTCTTAAAACGCGATATCGCATCTCATTTCCATGTTTCATGGTAAGATATAATATGATTTGCGAAGTGTTATGTATTCCTCGTCTACACTTCAAATGAATGTAAATGCGATACTTCCTTGCTAGGAAATAGCGTCTGCAGATGTCTAGGTATCGTAGCGATAGAGTTCTAATGCTTCTTAAAACGCGATATCGCACCTCATTTCTATGTTTCATGGTAAGATATAATATGATTTGCGAAGTGTTATGTATTCCTCGTCTACACTTCAAATGATTGTAAATGCGACATTTCCTTGCTAGGAAATAACGTTTGCAGACGTCTACGTATCGTAGCAATAGATTTATAATGCTTCTTAAAACGCGATATCGCATCTCATTTCTATGTTTCATGTTAAGATATAACATGATTTGCGAAGTGTCATGTATTCCTCGTCTACATTTCAAATGAATGTAAATGCGGCACTTCCTTGCTAGGAAATAGCGTCTGCAGATGTCTAGGTATCGTAGCAATAGAGTTCAAATTCTTCTTAAAACGAGATATTCGTTGCGAAGTGTTATGCATTCCTCGTCTACGATTCAAATGAATGTAAATGCGACACTTCCTTGCAAGGAAATAGCGTTTGAAGATGTCTACGTATCGTAGTAATAGAGTTCTTATGATTCTTAAAACGCGATACAGCATCTCATTTCTATGTTTCATGGTAAGATATAATATGATTTGCGAAGTGTTATGGTATCGTAGCGATAGAGTTCTAATGCTTCTCAAAACACAATATCGCATCTCATTTCTATGTTTCATGGTAAGATATAATATGATTTGCGAAGAGTTATGTATTCCTCGTCTACACTTCAAATGAATGTAAATGCGATACTTCCTTGCTAGGAAATAGCGTCTGCAGATGTCTAGGTATCGTAGCGATAGAGTTCTAATGCTTCTTAAAACGCGATATCGCACCTCATTTCTATGTTTCATGGTAAGATATAATATGATTTGCGAAGTGTTATGTATTCCTCGTCTACACTTTAAATGAATGTAAATGCGACACTTCCTTGCTAGGAAATAGCGTCTGCGGATGTCTAGGTATCGTAGCGATAGAGTTCTAATGCTTCTTAAAACGCGATATCGCACCTCATTTCTATGTTTCATGGTAAGATATAATATGATTTGCGAAGTGTTATGTATTCCTCGTCTACACTTCATATGAATGTAAATGCGACACTTCCTTGCAAGGAAATAGCGTTTGCAGACGTCTACGTACCGTAGCAATACATTTATAATGCTTCTTAAAACGCGATATCGCATCTCATTTCTATGTTTCATGTTAAGATATAACATGATTTGCGAAGTGTCATGTATTCCTCGTCTACATTTCAAGTGAATGTAAATGCGGCACTTCCTTGCTAGGAAATAGCGTCTGCAGATGTCTAGGTATCGTAGCGATAGAGTTCTAATGCTTCTTAAAACGCGATATCGCACCTCATTTCTATGTTTCATGGTAAGATATAATATGATCTGCGAAGTGTTATGTATTCCTCGTCTACACTTCAAACGAATGTAAATGCGACACTTCCTTGCTAGGAAATAGCGTCTGCAGATGTCTAGGTATCGTAGCGATAGAGTTCAAATGCTTCTTAAAACGAGATATTGCATCTCATATCTATGTTTCATGATAAGATATAATATTCATTGCGAAGTGTTATGCATTCCTCGTCTACGATTCAAATGAATGTAAATGCGACACTTCCTTGCAAGGAAATAGCGTTTGCAGATGTCTACGTATCGTAGTAATAGAGTTCTTATGATTCTTAAAACGCGATATAGCATCTCATTTCTATGTTTCATGGTAAGATATAATATGATTTGCGAAGTGTTATGTATTCCTCGTCTACACTTCATATGAATGTAAATGCGACACTTCCTTGCAAGGAAATAGCGTTTGCAGACGTCTACGTACCGTAGCAATAGATTTATAATGCCTCTTAAAACGCGACATCGCATCTCATTTATATGTTTCATGTTAAGATATAACATGATTTGCGAAGTGTTATGCATTCCTCGTCTACGATTCAAATGAATGTAAATGCGACACTTCCTTGCAAGGAAATAGCGTTTGCAGATGTCTACGTATCATAGTAATAGAGTTCTTATGATTCTTAAAACGCGATATAGCATCTCATTTCTATGTTTCATGGTAAGATATAATATGATTTGCGAAGTGTTATGTATTCCTCGTCTACACTTCAAATGAATGTAAATGCGACACTTCCTTGCTAGGAAATAGCGTCTGCAGATGTCTAGGTATCGTAGCGATAGAGTTCTAATGCTTCTTAAAACGCGATATCGCACCTCATTTCTATGTTTCATGGTAAGATATAATGTGATTTGCGAAGTGTTATGTATTCCTCGTCTACACTTCAAATGAATGTAAATGCGACACTTCCTTGCAAAGAAATAGCGTTTGCCGATGTCTACGTATCGAAGCAATAGATTTCTAATGCTTCTTAAAACGCGATATCGCATCTCATTCCTATGTTTCATGGTAAGATATAATATGAATTGCGAAGTGTTATGTATTCCTCGTCTACACTTCAAATGAATGTAAATGCGATACTTCCTTGCTAGGAAATAGCGTCTGCAGATGTCTAGGTATCGTAGCAATAGAGTTCAAATGCTTCTTAAAACGCGATATCGCACCTCATATCTATGTTTCATGATAAGATATAATATGATTTGCGAAGTGTTATGTATTCCTCGTCTACACTTCATATGAATGTAAATGCGACACTTCCTCGCAAGGAAATAGCGTTTGCAGATGTCTACGTATCGTAGTAATAGAGTTCTTATCATTCTTAAAACGCGATATAGCATCTCATTTCTATGTTTCATGGTAAGATATAATATTCATTGCGAAGTGTTATGCATTCCTCGTCTACGATTCAAATGAATGTAAATACGACTCTTCCTTGCAAGGATATAGCGTTTGCAGATGTCTACGTATCGTAGTAATAGAGTTCTTATGATTCTTAAAACTCGATATAGCATCTCATTTCTATGTTTCATGGTAAGATATAACATGATTTGCGAAGTGTCATGTATTCCTCGTCTACATTTCAAATGAATGTAAATGCGGCACTTCCTTGCTAGGAAATAGCGTCTGCAGATGTCTAGGTATCGTAGCAATAGAGTTCAAATGCTTCTTAAAACGAGATATTGCATCTCATATCTATGTTTCATGATAAGATATAATATTCATTGCGAAGTGTTATGCATTCCTCGTCTACGATTCAAATGAATGTAAATGCGATACTTCCTTGCAAGGAAATAGCGTTTGCAGATGTCTACGTATCGTAGTAATAGAGTTCTTATCATTCTTAAAACGCGATATAGCATCTCATTTCTATGTTTCATGGTAAGATGAAATATTCATTGCGAAGTGTTATGCATTCCTCGTCTACGATTCAAATGAATGTAAATACGACTCTTCCTTGCAAGGATATAGCGTTTGCAGATGTCTACGTATCGTAGTAATAGAGTTCTAATGCTTCTTAAAACGCGATATCGCACCTCATTTCTATGTTTCATGGTAAGATATAATATGATTAGCGAAGTGTTATGTATTCCTCGTCTACACTTCAAATGAATGTAAATGCGACACTTCCTTGCAAAGAAATAGCGTTTGCCGATGTCTACGTATCGAAGCAATAGATTTCTAATGCTTCTTAAAACGCGATATCGCATCTCATTTCTATGTTTCATGGTAAGATATAATATGATTTGCGAAGTGTTATGTATTCCTCGTCTACACTTCAAATGAATGTAAATGCGACACTTCCTTGCAAGGAAATAGCGTTTGCAGATGTCTACGTATCGTAGCAACAGTGTTCTAATGCTTCTTAAAACGCGATATCGCATCTCATTTCCATATTTCATGGTAAGATATATTATGATTTGCGAAGTGTTATGTATTCCTCGTCTACACATCATATGAATGTAAATGCGATACTTCCTTGCTAGGAAATAGCGTTTGCAGACGTCTACGTACTGTAGCAATAGATTTATAATGCTTCTTAAAACGCGATATCGCATCTCATTTCTATGTTTCATGTTAAGATATAACATGATTTGCGAAGTGTCCTGTATTCCTCGTCTACACTTCAAATGAATGTAAATGCGGCACTTCCTTGCTAGGAAATAGCGTCTGCAGATGTCTAGGTATCGTAGCGATAGAGTTCTAATGCTTCTTAAGACGCGATATCGCACCTCATTTCTATGTTTCATGGAAAGATATAATATGATTTGCGAAGTGTTATGTATTCCTCGTCTACACTTCAAATGAATGTAAATGCGACATTTCCTTGCTAGGAAATAACGTTTGCAGATGTCTACCTATCGTAGCAATTGGGTTCTAATGCTTTGTAAAACGCGATATCGCACCTCATTTCTATGTTTCATGGTAAGATATAATATGATTTGCGAAGTGTTATGTATTCCTCGTCTACACTTCAAATGAATGTAAATGCGACACTTCCTTGCTAGGAAATAGCGTCTGCAGATGTCTAGGTATCGTAGCGATAGAGTTCTAATGCTTCTTAAAACGCGATATCGCACCTCATTTCTATGTTTCATGATAAGATATAATGTGATTTGCGAAGTGTTATCTATTCCTCGTCTACACTTCAAATGAATGTAAATGCGACACTTCCTTGCAAAGAAATAGCGTTTGCCGATGTCTACGTATCGAAGCAATAGATTTCTAATGCTTCTTAAAACGCGATATCGCATCTCATTCCTATGTTTCATGGTAAGATATAATATGAATTGCGAAGTGTTATGTATTCCTCGTCTACACTTCAAATGAATGTAAATGCGATACTTCCTTGCTAGGAAATAGCGTCTGCAGATGTCTAGGTATCGTAGCAATAGAGTTCAAATGCTTCTTAAAACGCGATATCGCACCTCATATCTATGTTTCATGATAAGATATAATATGATTTGCGAAGTGTTATGTATTCCTCGTCTACACTTCATATGAATGTAAATGCGACACTTCCTCGCAAGGAAATAGCGTTTGCAGACGTCTACGTGTCGTAGCAATAGATTTATAATGCTTCTTAAAACGCGATATCGCATCTCATTTCTATGTTTCATGTTAAGATATAACATGATTTGCGAAGTGTCCTGTATTCCTCGTCTACACTTCAAATGAATGTAAATGCGGCACTTCCTTGCTAGGAAATAGCGTCTGCAGATGTCTAGGTATCGTAGCGATAGAGTTCTAATGCTTCTTAAAGCGCGATATCGCAACTCATTTCTATGTTTCATGGTAAGATATAATATGATTTGCGAAGTGTTATGTATTCCTCGTCTACACTTCATATGAATGTAAATGCGACACTTCCTCGCAAGGAGATAGCGTTTGCTGACGTCTACGTGTCGTAGCAATAGATTTATAATGCTTCTTAAAACGCGATATCGCATCTCATTTCTATGTTTCATGGTAAGATATAACATGATTTGCGAAGTGTCATGTATTCCTCGTCTACATTTCAAATGAATGTAAATGCGGCACTTCCTTGCTAGGAAATAGCGTCTGCAGATGTCTAGGTATCGTAGCAATAGAGTTCAAATGCTTCTTAAAACGAGATATTGCATCTCATATCTATGTTTCATGATAAGATATAATATTCATTGCGAAGTGTTATGCATTCCTCGTCTACGATTCAAATGAATGTAAATGCGATACTTCCTTGCAAGGAAATAGCGTTTGCAGATGTCTACGTATCATAGTAATAGAGTTCTTATGATTCTTAAAACGCTATATAGCATCTCATTTCTATGTTTCATGGTAAGATATAACATGATTTGCGAAGTGTCATGTATTCCTCGTCTACATTTCAAATGAATGTAAATGCGGCACTTCCTTGCTAGGAAATAGCGTCTGCAGATGTCTAGGTATCGTAGCAATAGAGTTCAAATGCTTCTTAAAACGCGATATCGCACCTCATATCTATGTTTCATGATAAGATATAATATGATTTGCGAAGTGTTATGTATTCCTCGTC
Organism: Xylocopa sonorina; assembly: GCF_050948175.1. NCBI lineage: Eukaryota > Metazoa > Arthropoda > Insecta > Hymenoptera > Apidae > Xylocopa > Xylocopa sonorina. The sequence continues at coordinate 1,221,191 of NW_027490148.1, forward strand.
TACACTTCATATGAATGAAAATGCGACACTTCCTCGCAAGGAAATAGCGTTTGCAGATGTCTACGTATCGTAGTAATAGAGTTCTTATCATTCTTAAAACGCGATATAGCATCTCATTTCTATGTTTCATGGTAAGATATAATATTCATTGCGAAGTGTTATGCATTCCTCGTCTACGATTCAAATGAATGTAAATACGACTCTTCCTCGCAAGGAAATAGCGTTTGCAGATGTCTACGTATCGTAGTAATAGAGTTCTTATCATTCTTAAAACGCGATATAGCATCTCATTTCTATGTTTCATGGTAAGATATAATATTCATTGCGAAGTGTTATGCATTCCTCGTCTACGATTCAAATGAATGTAAATACGACTCTTCCTTGCAAGGATATAGCGTTTGCAGATGTCTACGTATCGTAGTAATAGAGTTCTTATGATTCTTAAAACTCGATATAGCATCTCATTTCTATGTTTCATGGTAAGATATAACATGATTTGCGAAGTGTCATGTATTCCTCGTCTACATTTCAAATGAATGTAAATGCGGCACTTCCTTGCTAGGAAATAGCGTCTGCAGATGTCTAGGTATCGTAGCAATAGAGTTCAAATGCTTCTTAAAACGAGATATTGCATCTCATATCTATGTTTCATGATAAGATATAATATTCATTGCGAAGTGTTATGCATTCCTCGTCTACGATTCAAATGAATGTAAATGCGATACTTCCTTGCAAGGAAATAGCGTTTGCAGATGTCTACGTATCGTAGTAATAGAGTTCTTATCATTCTTAAAACGCGATATAGCATCTCATTTCTATGTTTCATGGTAAGATGAAATATTCATTGCGAAGTGTTATGCATTCCTCGTCTACGATTCAAATGAATGTAAATACGACTCTTCCTTGCAAGGATATAGCGTTTGCAGATGTCTACGTATCGTAGTAATAGAGTTCTAATGCTTCTTAAAACGCGATATCGCACCTCATTTCTATGTTTCATGGTAAGATATAATATGATTAGCGAAGTGTTATGTATTCCTCGTCTACACTTCAAATGAATGTAAATGCGACACTTCCTTGCAAAGAAATAGCGTTTGCCGATGTCTACGTATCGAAGCAATAGATTTCTAATGCTTCTTAAAACGCGATATCGCATCTCATTTCTATGTTTCATGGTAAGATATAATATGATTTGCGAAGTGTTATGTATTCCTCGTCTACACTTCAAATGAATGTAAATGCGACACTTCCTTGCAAGGAAATAGCGTTTGCAGATGTCTACGTATCGTAGCAACAGTGTTCTAATGCTTCTTAAAACGCGATATCGCATCTCATTTCCATATTTCATGGTAAGATATATTATGATTTGCGAAGTGTTATGTATTCCTCGTCTACACATCATATGAATGTAAATGCGATACTTCCTTGCTAGGAAATAGCGTTTGCAGACGTCTACGTACTGTAGCAATAGATTTATAATGCTTCTTAAAACGCGATATCGCATCTCATTTCTATGTTTCATGTTAAGATATAACATGATTTGCGAAGTGTCCTGTATTCCTCGTCTACACTTCAAATGAATGTAAATGCGGCACTTCCTTGCTAGGAAATAGCGTCTGCAGATGTCTAGGTATCGTAGCGATAGAGTTCTAATGCTTCTTAAGACGCGATATCGCACCTCATTTCTATGTTTCATGGAAAGATATAATATGATTTGCGAAGTGTTATGTATTCCTCGTCTACACTTCAAATGAATGTAAATGCGACATTTCCTTGCTAGGAAATAACGTTTGCAGATGTCTACCTATCGTAGCAATTGGGTTCTAATGCTTTGTAAAACGCGATATCGCACCTCATTTCTATGTTTCATGGTAAGATATAATATGATTTGCGAAGTGTTATGTATTCCTCGTCTACACTTCAAATGAATGTAAATGCGACACTTCCTTGCTAGGAAATAGCGTCTGCAGATGTCTAGGTATCGTAGCGATAGAGTTCTAATGCTTCTTAAAACGCGATATCGCACCTCATTTCTATGTTTCATGGTAAGATATAATGTGATTTGCGAAGTGTTATCTATTCCTCGTCTACACTTCAAATGAATGTAAATGCGACACTTCCTTGCAAAGAAATAGCGTTTGCCGATGTCTACGTATCGAAGCAATAGATTTCTAATGCTTCTTAAAACGCGATATCGCATCTCATTCCTATGTTTCATGGTAAGATATAATATGAATTGCGAAGTGTTATGTATTCCTCGTCTACACTTCAAATGAATGTAAATGCGATACTTCCTTGCTAGGAAATAGCGTCTGCAGATGTCTAGGTATCGTAGCAATAGAGTTCAAATGCTTCTTAAAACGCGATATCGCACCTCATATCTATGTTTCATGATAAGATATAATATGATTTGCGAAGTGTTATGTATTCCTCGTCTACACTTCATATGAATGTAAATGCGACACTTCCTCGCAAGGAAATAGCGTTTGCAGACGTCTACGTGTCGTAGCAATAGATTTATAATGCTTCTTAAAACGCGATATCGCATCTCATTTCTATGTTTCATGTTAAGATATAACATGATTTGCGAAGTGTCCTGTATTCCTCGTCTACACTTCAAATGAATGTAAATGCGGCACTTCCTTGCTAGGAAATAGCGTCTGCAGATGTCTAGGTATCGTAGCGATAGAGTTCTAATGCTTCTTAAAGCGCGATATCGCAACTCATTTCTATGTTTCATGGTAAGATATAATATGATTTGCGAAGTGTTATGTATTCCTCGTCTACACTTCATATGAATGTAAATGCGACACTTCCTCGCAAGGAGATAGCGTTTGCTGACGTCTACGTGTCGTAGCAATAGATTTATAATGCTTCTTAAAACGCGATATCGCATCTCATTTCTATGTTTCATGGTAAGATATAACATGATTTGCGAAGTGTCATGTATTCCTCGTCTACATTTCAAATGAATGTAAATGCGGCACTTCCTTGCTAGGAAATAGCGTCTGCAGATGTCTAGGTATCGTAGCAATAGAGTTCAAATGCTTCTTAAAACGAGATATTGCATCTCATATCTATGTTTCATGATAAGATATAATATTCATTGCGAAGTGTTATGCATTCCTCGTCTACGATTCAAATGAATGTAAATGCGATACTTCCTTGCAAGGAAATAGCGTTTGCAGATGTCTACGTATCATAGTAATAGAGTTCTTATGATTCTTAAAACGCTATATAGCATCTCATTTCTATGTTTCATGGTAAGATATAACATGATTTGCGAAGTGTCATGTATTCCTCGTCTACATTTCAAATGAATGTAAATGCGGCACTTCCTTGCTAGGAAATAGCGTCTGCAGATGTCTAGGTATCGTAGCAATAGAGTTCAAATGCTTCTTAAAACGCGATATCGCACCTCATATCTATGTTTCATGATAAGATATAATATGATTTGCGAAGTGTTATGTATTCCTCGTCTACACTTCATATGAATGAAAATGCGACACTTCCTCGCAAGGAAATAGCGTTTGCAGATGTCTACGTATCGTAGTAATAGAGTTCTTATCATTCTTAAAACGCGATATAGCATCTCATTTCTATGTTTCATGGTAAGATATAATATTCATTGCGAAGTGTTATGCATTCCTCGTCTACGATTCAAATGAATGTAAATACGACTCTTCCTTGCAAGGATATAGCGTTTGCAGATGTCTACGTATCGTAGTAATAGAGTTCTTATGATTCTTAAAACTCGATATAGCATCTCATTTCTATGTTTCATGGTAAGATATAACATGATTTGCGAAGTGTCATGTATTCCTCGTCTACATTTCAAATGAATGTAAATGCGGCACTTCCTTGCTAGGAAATAGCGTCTGCAGATGTCTAGGTATCGTAGCAATAGAGTTCAAATGCTTCTTAAAACGAGATATTGCATCTCATATCTATGTTTCATGATAAGATATAATATTCATTGCGAAGTGTTATGCATTCCTCGTCTACGATTCAAATGAATGTAAATGCGATACTTCCTTGCAAGGAAATAGCGTTTGCAGATGTCTACGTATCGTAGTAATAGAGTTCTTATCATTCTTAAAACGCGATATAGCATCTCATTTCTATGTTTCATGGTAAGATGTAATATTCATTGCGAAGTGTTATGCATTCCTCGTCTACGATTCAAATGAATGTAAATACGACTCTTCCTTGCAAGGATATAGCGTTTGCAGATGTCTACGTATCGTAGTAATAGAGTTCTTATGATTCTTAAAACTCGATATAGCATCTCATTTCTATGTTTCATGGTAAGATATAATATGATTTGCGAAGTGTTATGTATTCCTCGTCTACACTTCAAATGAATGTAAATGCGACACTTCCTTGCTAGGAAATAGCGTCTGCAGATGTCTAGGTATCGTAGCGATAGAGTTCTAATGCTTCTTAAAACGCGATATCGCACCTCATTTCTATGTTTCATGGTAAGATATAATATGATTAGCGAAGTGTTATGTATTCCTCGTCTACACTTCAAATGAATGTAAATGCGACACTTCCTTGCAAAGAAATAGCGTTTGCCGATGTCTACGTATCGAAGCAATAGATTTCTAATGCTTCTTAAAACGCGATATCGCATCTCATTTCTATGTTTCATGGTAAGATATATTATGATTTGCGAAGTGTTATGTATTCCTCGTCTACACTTCAAATGAATGTAAATGCGACACTTCCTTGCAAGGAAATAGCGTTTGCAGATGTCTACGTATCGTAGCAACAGTGTTCTAATGCTTCTTAAAACGCGATATCGCATCTCATTTCCATGTTTCATGGTAAGATATATTATGATTTGCGAAGTGTTATGTATTCCTCGTCTACACATCATATGAATGTAAATGCGATACTTCCTTGCTAGGAAATAGCGTTTGCAGACCTCTACGTACCGTAGCAATAGATTTATAATGCTTCTCAAAACGCGATATCGCATCTCATTTCTATGTTTCATGTTAAGATATAACATGATTTGCGAAGTGTCCTGTATTCCTCGTCTACACTTCAAATGAATGTAAATGCGGCACTTCCTTGCTAGGAAATAGCGTCTGCAGATGTCTAGGTATCGTAGCGATAGAGTTCTAATGCTTCTTAAGACGCGATATCGCACCTCATTTCTATGTTTCATGGAAAGATATAATATGATTTGCGAAGTGTTATGTATTCCTCGTCTACACTTCAAATGAATGTAAATGCGACATTTCCTTGCTAGGAAATAACGTTTGCAGATGTCTACCTATCGTAGCAATTGGGTTCTAATGCTTTGTAAAACGCGATATCGCACCTCATTTCTATGTTTCATGGTAAGATATAATATGATTTGCGAAGTGTTATGTATTCCTCGTCTACACTTCAAATGAATGTAAATGCGACACTTCCTTGCTAGGAAATAGCGTCTGCAGATGTCTAGGTATCGTAGCGATAGAGTTCTAATGCTTCTTAAAACGCGATATCGCACCTCATTTCTATGTTTCATGGTAAGATATAATGTGATTTGCGAAGTGTTATGTATTCCTCGTCTACACTTCAAATGAATGTAAATGCGACACTTCCTTGCAAAGAAATAGCGTTTGCCGATGTCTACGTATCGAAGCAATAGATTTCTAATGCTTCTTAAAACGCGATATCGCATCTCATTCCTATGTTTCATGGTAAGATATAATATGAATTGCGAAGTGTTATGTATTCCTCGTCTACACTTCAAATGAATGTAAATGCGATACTTCCTTGCTAGGAAATAGCGTCTGCAGATGTCTAGGTATCGTAGCAATAGAGTTCAAATGCTTCTTAAAACGCGATATCGCACCTCATATCTATGTTTCATGATAAGATATAATATGATTTGCGAAGTGTTATGTATTCCTCGTCTACACTTCATGTGAATGTAAATGCGACACTTCCTCGCAAGGAAATAGCGTTTGCAGACGTCTACGTGTCGTAGCAATAGATTTATAATGCTTCTTAAAACGCGATATCGCATCTCATTTCTATGTTTCATGGTAAGATATAACATGATTTGCGAAGTGTCATGTATTCCTCGTCTACATTTCAAATGAATGTAAATGCGGCACTTCCTTGCTAGGAAATAGCGTCTGCAGATGTCTAGGTATCGTAGCAATAGAGTTCAAATGCTTCTTAAAACGAGATATTGCATCTCATATCTATGTTTCATGATAAGATATAATATTCATTGCGAAGTGTTATGCATTCCTCGTCTACGATTCAAATGAATGTAAATACGACTCTTCCTTGCAAGGATATAGCGTTTGCAGATGTCTACGTATCGTAGTAATAGAGTTCTTATGATTCTTAAAACTCGATATAGCATCTCATTTCTATGTTTCATGGTAAGATATAACATGATTTGCGAAGTGTCATGTATTCCTCGTCTACATTTCAAATGAATGTAAATGCGGCACTTCCTTGCTAGGAAATAGCGTCTGCAGATGTCTAGGTATCGTAGCAATAGAGTTCAAATGCTTCTTAGAACGAGATATTGCATCTCATATCTATGTTTCATGATAAGATATAATATTCATTGCGAAGTGTTATGCATTCCTCGTCTACGATTCAAATGAATGTAAATGCGATACTTCCTTGCAAGGAAATAGCGTTTGCAGATGTCTACGTATCGTAGTAATAGAGTTCTTATCATTCTTAAAACGCGATATAGCATCTCATTTCTATGTTTCATGGTAAGATGTAATATTCATTGCGAAGTGTTATGCATTCCTCGTCTACGATTCAAATGAATGTAAATACGACTCTTCCTTGCAAGGATATGGCGTTTGCAGATGTCTACGTATCGTAGTAATAGAGTTCTTATGATTCTTAAAACTCGATATAGCATCTCAATTCTATGTTTCATGGTAAGATATAATATGATTTGCGAAGTGTTATGTATTCCTCGTCTACACTTCAAATGAATGTAAATGCGACACTTCCTTGCTAGGAAATAGCGTCTGCAGAATGTCTAGGTATCGTAGCGATAGAGTTCTAATGCTTCTTAAAACGCGATATCGCACCTCATTTCTATGTTTCATGGTAAGATATAATATGATTAGCGAAGTGTTATGTATTCCTCGTCTACACTTCAAATGAATGTAAATGCGACACTTCCTTACTAGGAAATAGCGTCTGCAGATGTCTAGGTATCGTAGCGATAGAGTTCTAATGCTTCTTAAAGCGCGATATCGCAACTCATTTCTATGTTTCATGGTAAGATATAATATGATTTGCGAAGTGTTATGTATTCCTCGTCTACACTTCATATGAATGTAAATGCGACACTTCCTCGCAAGGAGATAGCGTTTGCTGACGTCTACGTGTCGTAGCAATAGATTTATAATGCTTCTTAAAACGCGATATCGCATCTCATTTCTATGTTTCATGTTAAGATATAACATGATTTGCGAAGTGTCATGTATTCCTCGTCTACATTTCAAATGAATGTAAATGCGGCACTTCCTTGCTAGGAAATAGCGTCTGCAGATGTCTAGGTATCGTAGCAATAGAGTTCAAATGCTTCTTAAAACGAGATATTGCATCTCATATCTATGTTTCATGATAAGATATAATATTCATTGCGAAGCGTTATGCATTCCTCGTCTACGATTCAAATGAATGTAAATGCGATACTTCCTTGCAAGGAAATAGCGTTTGCAGATGTCTACGTATCGTAGCAACAGTGTTCTAATGCTCCTTAAAACGCGATATCGCATCTCATTTCCATGTTTCATGGTAAGATATAATATGATTTGCGAAGAGTTATGTATTCCTCGTCTACACTTCAAATGAATGTAAATGCGATACTTCCTTGCTAGGAAATAGCGTCTGCAGATGTCTAGTTATCGTAGCGATAGAGTTCTAATGCTTCTTAAAACGCGATATCGCACCTCATTTCTATGTTTCATGGTAAGATATAATATGATTTGCGAAGTGTTATGTATTCCTCGTCTACACTTCAAATGAATGTAAATGCGACATTTCCTTGCTAGGAAATAACGTTTGCAGATGTCTACCTACCGTAGCAATAGGGTTCTAATGCTTCTTAAAACGCGATATCGCATCTCATTTCTATGTTTCATGGTAAGATATAATATGATTTGCGACGTGTTATGTACTCCTCGTCTACATTTCAAATGAATGTAAATGCGACACTTCCTTGAAAGGAAATAGCGTCTGCAGATGTCTTGGTATCGTAGCGATAGAGTTCTAATGCTTCTTAGAGCGCGATGTTGCACCTCATTTCTATGTTTCATGGTAAGATATAATATGATTTGCGAAGTGTCATGTATTCCTCGTCTACATTTCAAATGAATGTAAATGCGGCACTTCCTTGCTAGGAAATAGCGTCTGCAGATGTCTAGGTATCGTAGCAATAGAGTTCAAATTCTCCTTAAAACGAGATATTCATTGCGAAGTGTTATGCATTCCTCGTCTACGATTCAAATGAATGTAAATGCGACACTTCCTTGCAAGGAAATAGCGATTGCAGATGTCTACGTATCGTAGCAATAGAGTTCTAATGCTTCTTAAAACGCGATATCGCATCTCATTTCCATGTTTCATGGTAAGATATAATATGATTTGCGTAGTGTTATGTATTCCTCGTCTACACTTCAAATGAATGTAAATGCGATACCTCCTTGCTAGGAAATAGCGTCTGCAGATGTCTAGTTATCGTAGCGATAGAGTTCTAATGCTTCTTAAAACGCGATATCGCACCTCATTTCTATGTTTCATGGTAAGATATAATATGATTTGCGAAGTGTTATGTATTCCTCGTCTACACTTCAAATGAATGTAAATGCGACATTTCCTTGCTAGGAAATAACGTTTGCAGATGTCTACCTATCGTAGCAATAGGGTTCTAGTGCTTCTCAAAACGCGATATCGCATCACATTTCTATGTTTCATGGTAAGATATAATATGATTTGCGAAGTGTTATGTACTCCTCGTCTACACTTCAAATGAATGTAAATGCGACACTTCCTTGAAAGGAAATAGCGTCTGCAGATGTCTAGGTATCGTAGCGATAGAGTTCTAATGCTTCTTAGAGCGCGATGTCGCACCTCATTTCTATGTTTCATGGTAAGATATAATATGATTTGCGAAGTGTTATGTATTCCTCGTCTACACTTCATATGAATGTAAATGCGACACTTCCTTGCAAGGAAATAGCGTTTGCAGACGTCTACGTATCGTAGCAATAGATTTATAATGCTTCTTAAAACGCGATATCGCACCTCATTTCTATGTTTCATGGTAAGATATAATATGATTTGCGAAGTGTTATGTATTCCTCGTCTACACTTCAAATGAATGTAAATGCGACACTTCCTTGCTAGGAAATAGCGTCTGCAGATGTCTAGGTATCGTAGCGATAGAGTTCTAATGCTTCTTAAAACGCGATATCGCACCTCATTTCTATGTTTCATGGTAAGATATAATATGATTAGCGAAGTGTTATGTATTCCTCGTCTACACTTCAAATGAATGTAAATGCGACACTTCCTTACTAGGAAATAGCGTCTGCAGATGTCTAGGTATCGTAGCGATAGAGTTCTAATGCTTCTTAAAGCGCGATATCGCAACTCATTTCTATGTTTCATGGTAAGATATAATATGATTTGCGAAGTGTTATGTATTCCTCGTCTACACTTCATATGAATGTAAATGCGACACTTCCTCGCAAGGAGATAGCGTTTGCTGACGTCTACGTGTCGTAGCAATAGATTTATAATGCTTCTTAAAACGCGATATCGCATCTCATTTCTATGTTTCATGTTAAGATATAACATGATTTGCGAAGTGTCATGTATTCCTCGTCTACATTTCAAATGAATGTAAATGCGGCACTTCCTTGCTAGGAAATAGCGTCTGCAGATGTCTAGGTATCGTAGCAATAGAGTTCAAATGCTTCTTAAAACGAGATATTGCATCTCATATCTATGTTTCATGATAAGATATAATATTCATTGCGAAGCGTTATGCATTCCTCGTCTACGATTCAAATGAATGTAAATGCGATACTTCCTTGCAAGGAAATAGCGTTTGCAGATGTCTACGTATCGTAGCAACAGTGTTCTAATGCTCCTTAAAACGCGATATCGCATCTCATTTCCATGTTTCATGGTAAGATATAATATGATTTGCGAAGAGTTATGTATTCCTCGTCTACACTTCAAATGAATGTAAATGCGATACTTCCTTGCTAGGAAATAGCGTCTGCAGATGTCTAGTTATCGTAGCGATAGAGATCTAATGCTTCTTAAAACGCGATATCGCACCTCATTTCTATGTTTCATGGTAAGATATAATATGATTTGCGAAGTGTTATGTATTCCTCGTCTACACTTCAAATGAATGTAAATGCGACATTTCCTTGCTAGGAAATAACGTTTGCAGATGTCTACCTACCGTAGCAATAGGGTTCTAATGCTTCTTAAAACGCGATATCGCATCTCATTTCTATGTTTCATGGTAAGATATAATATGATTTGCGACGTGTTATGTACTCCTCGTCTACATTTCAAATGAATGTAAATGCGACACTTCCTTGAAAGGAAATAGCGTCTGCAGATGTCTTGGTATCGTAGCGATAGAGTTCTAATGCTTCTTAGAGCGCGATGTTGCACCTCATTTCTATGTTTCATGGTAAGATATAATATGATTTGCGAAGTGTCATGTATTCCTCGTCTACATTTCAAATGAATGTAAATGCGGCACTTCCTTGCTAGGAAATAGCGTCTGCAGATGTCTAGGTATCGTAGCAATAGAGTTCAAATTCTCCTTAAAACGAGATATTCATTGCGAAGTGTTATGCATTCCTCGTCTACGATTCAAATGAATGTAAATGCGACACTTCCTTGCAAGGAAATAGCGATTGCAGATGTCTACGTATCGTAGCAATAGAGTTCTAATGCTTCTTAAAACGCGATATCGCATCTCATTTCCATGTTTCATGGTAAGATATAATATGATTTGCGTAGTGTTATGTATTCCTCGTCTACACTTCAAATGAATGTAAATGCGACACCTCCTTGCTAGGAAATAGCGTCTGCAGATGTCTAGTTATCGTAGCGATAGAGTTCTAATGCTTCTTAAAACGCGATATCGCACCTCATTTCTATGTTTCATGGTAAGATATAATATGATTTGCGAAGTGTTATGTATTCCTCGTCTACACTTCAAATGAATGTAAATGCGACATTTCCTTGCTAGGAAATAACGTTTGCAGATGTCTACCTATCGTAGCAATAGGGTTCTAGTGCTTCTCAAAACGCGATATCGCATCACATTTCTATGTTTCATGGTAAGATATAATATGATTTGCGAAGTGTTATGTACTCCTCGTCTACACTTCAAATGAATGTAAATGCGACACTTCCTTGAAAGGAAATAGCGTCTGCAGATGTCTAGGTATCGTAGCGATAGAGTTCTAATGCTTCTTAGAGCGCGATGTCGCACCTCATTTCTATGTTTCATGGTAAGATATAATATGATTTGCGAAGTGTTATGTATTCCTCGTCTACACTTCATATGAATGTAAATGCGACACTTCCTTGCAAGGAAATAGCGTTTGCAGACGTCTACGTATCGTAGCAATAGATTTATAATGCTTCTTAAAACGCGATATCGCACCTCATTTCTATGTTTCATGGTAAGATATAATATGATTTGCGAAGTGTTATGTATTCCTCGTCTACACTTCAAATGAATGTAAATGCGACACTTCCTTGGTAGGAAATAGCGTTCGCAGATGTCTACGTATCGTAGCAATAGTGTTCTTATGATTCTTACAACGCGATATCGTATCTCATTTCTATGTTTCATGGTAAGATATAATATGATTTGCGAGGTGTTATGTATTCCTCGTCTACACTTCAAATGAATGTAAATGCGACACTTCCTTGCAAGGAAATAGCGTTTGCAGATGTCTACGTATCGTAGCAACAGTGTTCTAATGCTTCTTAAAACGCGATATCGCATCTCATTTCCATGTTTCATGGTAAGATATATTATGATTTGCGAAGTGTTATGTATTCCTCGTCTACACATCATATGAATGTAAATGCGATACTTCCTTGCTAGGAAATAGCGTTTGCAGACGTCTACGTACCGTAGCAATAGATTTATAATGCTTCTTAAAACGCGATATCGCATCTCATTTCTATGTTTCATGTTAAGATATAACATGATTTGCGAAGTGTCCTGTATTCCTCGTCTACACTTCAAATGAATGTAAATGCGGCACTTCCTTGCTAGGAAGTAGCGTCTGCAGATGTCTAGGTATCGTAGCGGTAGAGTTCTAATGCTTCTTAAAACGCGATATCGCACCTCATTTCTATGTTTCATGGAAAGATATAATATGATTTGCGAAGTGCTATGTATTCCTCGTCTACACTTCAAATGAATGTAAATGCGACACTTCCTTGCTAGGAAATAGCGTCTGCAGATGTCTAGGTATCGTAGCGATAGAGTTCTAATGCTTCTTAAAACGCGATATCGCACCTCATTTCTATGTTTCATGGTAAGATATAATATGATTAGCGAAGTGTTATGTATTCCTCGTCTACACTTCAAATGAATGTAAATGCGACACTTCCTTACTAGGAAATAGCGTCTGCAGATGTCTAGGTATCGTAGCGATAGAGTTCTAATGCTTCTTAAAGCGCGATATCGCAACTCATTTCTATGTTTCATGGTAAGATATAATATGATTTGCGAAGTGTTATGTATTCCTCGTCTACACTTCATATGAATGTAAATGCGACACTTCCTCGCAAGGAGATAGCGTTTGCTGACGTCTACGTGTCGTAGCAATAGATTTATAATGCTTCTTAAAACGCGATATCGCATCTCATTTCTATGTTTCATGTTAAGATATAACATGATTTGCGAAGTGTCATGTATTCCTCGTCTACATTTCAAATGAATGTAAATGCGGCACTTCCTTGCTAGGAAATAGCGTCTGCAGATGTCTAGGTATCGTAGCAATAGAGTTCAAATGCTTCTTAAAACGAGATATTGCATCTCATATCTATGTTTCATGATAAGATATAATATTCATTGCGAAGTGTTATGCGTTCCTCGTCTACGATTCAAATGAATGTAAATGCGATACTTCCTTGCAAGGAAATAGCGTTTGCAGATGTCTACGTATCGTAGCAACAGTGTTCTAATGCTCCTTAAAACGCGATATCGCATCTCATTTCCATGTTTCATGGTAAGATATAATATGATTTGCGAAGAGTTATGTATTCCTCGTCTACACTTCAAATGAATGTAAATGCGATACTTCCTTGCTAGGAAATAGCGTCTGCAGATGTCTAGTTATCGTAGCGATAGAGTTCTAATGCTTCTTAAAACGCGATATCGCACCTCATTTCTATGTTTCATGGTAAGATATAATATGATTTGCGAAGTGTTATGTATTCCTCGTCTACACTTCAAATGAATGTAAATGCGACATTTCCTTGCTAGGAAATAACGTTTGCAGATGTCTACCTACCGTAGCAATAGGGTTCTAATGCTTCTTAAAACGCGATATCGCATCTCATTTCTATGTTTCATGGTAAGATATAATATGATTTGCGACGTGTTATGTACTCCTCGTCTACATTTCAAATGAATGTAAATGCGACACTTCCTTGAAAGGAAATAGCGTCTGCAGATGTCTTGGTATCGTAGCGATAGAGTTCTAATGCTTCTTAGAGCGCGATGTTGCACCTCATTTCTATGTTTCATGGTAAGATATAATATGATTTGCGAAGTGTCATGTATTCCTCGTCTACATTTCAAATGAATGTAAATGCGGCACTTCCTTGCTAGGAAATAGCGTCTGCAGATGTCTAGGTATCGTAGCAATAGAGTTCAAATTCTCCTTAAAACGAGATATTCATTGCGAAGTGTTATGCATTCCTCGTCTACGATTCAAATGAATGTAAATGCGACACTTCCTTGCAAGGAAATAGCGATTGCAGATGTCTACGTATCGTAGCAATAGAGTTCTAATGCTTCTTAAAACGCGATATCGCATCTCATTTCCATGTTTCATGGTAAGATATAATATGATTTGCGTAGTGTTATGTATTCCTCGTCTACACTTCAAATGAATGTAAATGCGATACCTCCTTGCTAGGAAATAGCGTCTGCAGATGTCTAGTTATCGTAGCGATAGAGTTCTAATGCTTCTTAAAACGCGATATCGCACCTCATTTCTATGTTTCATGGTAAGATATAATATGATTTGCGAAGTGTTATGTATTCCTCGTCTACACTTCAAATGAATGTAAATGCGACATTTCCTTGCTAGGAAATAACGTTTGCAGATGTCTACCTATCGTAGCAATAGGGTTCTAGTGCTTCTCAAAACGCGATATCGCATCACATTTCTATGTTTCATGGTAAGATATAATATGATTTGCGAAGTGTTATGTACTCCTCGTCTACACTTCAAATGAATGTAAATGCGACACTTCCTTGAAAGGAAATAGCGTCTGCAGATGTCTAGGTATCGTAGCGATAGAGTTCTAATGCTTCTTAGAGCGCGATGTCGCACCTCATTTCTATGTTTCATGGTAAGATATAATATGATTTGCGAAGTGCTATGTATTCCTCGTCTACACTTCATATGAATGTAAATGCGACACTTCCTTGCAAGGAAATAGCGTTTGCAGACGTCTACGTATCGTAGCAATAGATTTATAATGCTTCTTAAAACGCGATATCGCACCTCATTTCTATGTTTCATGGTAAGATATAATATGATTTGCGAAGTGTTATGTATTCCTCGTCTACACTTCAAATGAATGTAAATGCGACACTTCCTTGGTAGGAAATAGCGTTTGCAGATGTCTGCGTATCGTAGCAATAGTGTTCTTATGATTCTTACAACGCGATATCGTATCTCATTTCTATGTTTCATGGTAAGATATAATATGATTTGCGAGGTGTTATGTATTCCTCGTCTACACTTCAAATGAATGTAAATGCGACACTTCCTTGGTAGGAAAAAGCATTTGCAGATGTCTACGTATCGTAGCAATAGTGTTCTTATGATTCTTACAACGCGATATCGTATCTCATTTCTATGTTTCATGGTAAGATATAATATGGTTTGCGAAGTGTTATGTATTCCTCGTCTACACTTCAAATGAATGTAAATGCGACACTTCCTTGCTAGGAAATAGCGTCTGCAGATGTCTAGGTATCGTAGCGATAGATTTCTAATGCTTCTTAAAACGCGATATCGCACCTCATTTCTATGTTTCATGGTAAGATATAATATGATTTGCGAAGTGTTATGTATTCCTCGTCTACACTTCAAATGAATGTAAATGCGACACTTCCTTACTAGGAAATAGCGTCTGCAGATGTCTAGGTATCGTAGCAATAGAGTTCAAATGCTTCTTAAAACGAGATATTGCATCTCATATCTATGTTTCATGATAAGATATAATATGAATTGCGAAGAGTTATGTATTCCTCGTCTACACTTCAAATGAATGTAAAGGCGACACTTCCTTGCAATGAAATAGCGTTTGCCGATGTCTACGTATCGTAGCAATAGATTTCTAATGCTTCTTAAAACGCGATATCGCATCTCATTTCTATGTCTCATGGTAAGATATAATATGATTTGCGAAGTGTTATGTATTCCTCGTCTACACTTCATATGAATGTAAATGCGACACTTCCTTGCAAGGAAATAGCGTTTGCAGATGTCTACCTATCGTAGCAATAGAATTCTAATGCTTCTTAAAACGCGATATCGCATCTCATTTCTATGCTTCATGGTAAGATATAATATGATTTGCGAAGTGTTATGTATTCCTCGTCTACACTTCAAATGAATGTAAATGCGACACTTCCTTGAAAGGAAATAGCGTTTGCAGACGTCTACGGATCGTAGCAATAGATTTATAATGCTTCTTAAAACGCGATATCGCATCTCATTTCTATGTTTCATGTTAAGATATAACATGATTTGCGAAGTGTGATGTATTCCTCGTCTACACTACAAATGAATGTAAATGCCACACTTCCTTGCAAGGAAATAACGTTTGCAGATGTCCACATATCGTAGCAGTAGGGTTCTAATGCTTATTAAAACGCGATATCGCATCTCATTTCTATGTTTCATGGTAAGATATAATATGATTTGCGAAGTGTGTGTATTCCACGTCTACACTTCAAATGAATGTAAATGCGACACTTCCTTGAAAGGAAATAGCGTCTGCAGATGCCTAGGTATCGTAGCGATAGAGTTCTAATGCTACTTAAAGCGCGATGTCGCACCTCATTTCTATGTTTCATGGTAAGATATGATATGATTTGCGAAGTGTTATGTATTCCTCGTCTACACTTCATATGAATGTAAATGCGACACTTCCTTGCAAGGAAATAGCGTTTGCAGACGTCTACGTATCGTAGCAATAGATTTATAATGCTTCTTAAAACGCGATATCGCATCTCATTTCTATGTTTCATGTTAAGATATAACATGATTTGCGAAGTGTCATGTATTCCTCGTCTACATTTCAAATGAATGTAAATGCGGCACTTCCTTGCAAGGAAATAGCGTCTGCAGATGTCTAGGTATCGTAGCAATAGAGTTCAAATTCTTCTTAAAACGAGATATTCATTGCGAAGTGTTATGCATTCCTCGTCTACGATTCAAATGAATGTAAATGCGACACTTCCTTGCAAGGAAATAGCGTTTGCAGATGTCTACGTATCGTAGCAATAGAGTTCTTATGATTCTTAAAACGCGATATAGCATCTCATTTCTATGTTTCATGGTAAGATATAATATGATTTGCGAAGTGTTATGTATTCCTCGTCTACACTTCAAATGAATGTAAATGCGACACTTCCTTGCTAGGAAATAGCGTCTGCAGATGTCTAGGTATCGTAGCGATAGAGTTCTAATGCTTCTTAAAACGCGATATCGCACCTCATTTCTATGTTTCATGGTAAGATATAATATGATTTGCGAAGTGTTATGTATTCCTCGTCTACACTTCGAATGAATGTAAATGCGACACTTCCTTGCTAGGAAATAGCGTCTGCAGATGTCTAGGTATCGTAACGATAGAGTTCTAATGCTTCTTAAAACGCGATATCGCACCTCATTTCTATGTTTCATGGTAAGATATAATATGATTTGCGAAGTGTTATGTATTCCTTGTCTACACTTCCAATGAATGTAAATGCGACACTTCCTTGCAAAGAAATAGCGTTTGCAGATGACTACGTATCGTAGCAATAGAGTTCTTATGATTCTTAAAACGCGATATCGCATCTCATTTCTATGTTTCATGGTAAGATATAATATGATTTGCGAAGTGTTATGTACTCCTCGTCGACACTTCAAATGAATGTAAATGCGACACTTCCTTGAAAGGAAATAGCGTCTGCAGATGTCTAGGTATCGTAGCGATAGAGTTCTAATGCTTCTCAAAACACAATATCGCATCTCATTTCTATGTTTCATGGTAAGATATAATATGATTTGCGAAGTGTGATGTATTCGTCGTCTACACTTCAAATGAATGTAAATGCCACACCTCCTTGCTAGGAAATAGCGCCTGCAGATGTCTAGGTATCGTAGCAATAGAGTTCTAACGCTTCTTCAAACGCGATATCGCAACTCATTTCTATGGTTCACGGTAAGATATAATATGATTTGCGAAGTGTTATGTATTCCTCGTCGACACTTCATATGAATGTAAATGTGACACTTCCTTGCAAGGAAATAGCGTTTGCATATGTCTACCTGTCGTAGCAATAGAGTTCTAATGCTTCTTAAAACGCGATATCGCATCTCATTTCCATGTTTCATGGTAAGATATAATATGATTTGCGAAGTGTTATGTATTCCTCGTCCACACTTCAAATGAATGTAAATGCGATACTTCCTTGCTAGGAAATAGCGTTGCAGATGTCTAGTTATCGTAGCGATAGAGTTCTACTGCTTCTTAAAACGCGATATCGCACCTCATTTCTATGTTTCATGGTAAGATATAATATGATCTGCGAAGTGTTATGTATTCCTCGTCTACACTTCAAATGAATGTAAATGCGACATTTCCTTGCTAGGAAATAACGTTTGCAGATGTCTACCTATCGTAGCAATAGGGTTCTAATGCTTCTTAAAACGCGATATCGCACCTCATTTCTATGTTTCATGGTAAGATATAATATGATTTGCGAAGTGTTATGTACTCCTCGTCTACACTTCAAATGAATGTAAATGCGACACTTCCTTGAAAGGAAATAGCGTCTGCAGATGTCTAGGTATCGTAGCGATAGAGTTCTAATGCTTCTTAGAGCGCGATGTCGCACCTCATTTCTATGTTTCATGGTAAGATATAATATGATTTGCGAAGTGTTATGTATTCCTCGTCTACACTTCAAATGAATGTAAATGCCACACTTCCTTGGTAGGAAATAGCGTTTGCAGATGTCTACGTATCGTAGCAATGGTGTTCTTATGATTCTTACAACGCGATATCGTATCTCATTTCTATGTTTCATGGTAAGATATAATATGATTTGCGAAGTGTTATGTATTCCTCGTCTACACTTCAAATGAATGTAAATGCGACACTACCTTGCTAGGAAATAGCGTCTGCAGATGTCTAGGTATCGTAGTGATAGGGTTCTAATGCTTCTTAAAACGCGATATCGCATTTCATTTCTATGTTTCATGGTAAGATATAATATGATTTGCGAAGTGTTATGTACTCCTCGTCTACACTTCAAATGAATGTAAATGCGGCACTTCCTTGAATGGAAATTGCGACTGCAGATGTTTAGGTATCGTAGCGATAGAGTTCTAATGCTTCTTAAAGCGCGATGTCGCACCTCATTTCTATGTTTCATGGTAAGATATAATATGATTTGCGAAGTGTTATGTATTCCTCGTCTACACTTCATATGAATGTAAATGCGGCACTTCCTTGCTAGGAAATAGCGTCTGCAGATGTCTAGGTATCGTAGCAATAGAGTTCAAATGCTTCTGAAAACGAGATATTGCATCTCATATCTATGTTTCATGATATGATATAATATTCATTGCGAAGTGTTATGCATTCCTCGTCTACGATTCAAATGAATGTAAATGCGACACTTCCTTGCAAGGAAATAGCGTTTGCAGATGTCTACGTATCGTAGCAATAGAGTTCTTATGATTCTTAAAACGCGATATAGCATCTCATTTCTATGTTTCATGGTAAGATATAATATGATTTGCGAAGTGTTAAGTATTCCTCGACTACACTTCAAATGAATGTAAATGCGACACTTCCTTGCTTGGAAATAGCGTCTGCAGATGTCTAGGTATCGTAGCGATAGAGTTCTAATGCTTCTTAAAACGCGATATCGCACTTCATTTCTATGTTTCATGGTAAGATATAATATGATTTGCGAAGTGTTATGTATTCCTCGTCTACACTTCAAATGAATGTAAATGCGACACTTCCTTGCAAAGAAATAGCGTTTGCCAATGTCTACGTATCGTAGCAATAGAGTTCTTATGATTCTTAAAACGCGATATAGCATCTCATTTCTATGTTTCATGGTAAGATATAATATGATTTGCGAAGTGTTAAGTATTCCTCGTCTACACTTCAAATGAATGTAAATGCGACACTTCCTTGCTTGGAAATAGCGTCCGCAGATGTCTAGGTATCGTAGCGATAGAGTTCTAATGCTTCTTAAAACGCGATATCGCACCTCATTTCTATGTTTCATGGTAAGATATAATATGATTTGCGAAGTGTTATGTATTCCTCGTCTACACTTCAAATGAATGTAAATGCGACACTTCCTTGCAAAGAAATAGCGTTTGCCAATGTCTACGTATCGTAGCAATAGATTTCTAATGCTACTTAAAACGCGATATCGCATCTCATTTCTATGTTTCATGGTAAGATATAATATGATTTGCGAAGTGTTATGTATTTCTCGTCTACACTTCAAATGAATGTAAATGCGACATTTGCTTGCTAGGAAATAACGTTTGCAGATATCTACCTATCGTAGCAATAGGGTTCTAATGCTTCTTAAAACGCGATATCGCATCTCATTTCTATGTTTCATGGTAAGATATAATATGATTTGCGAAGTGTTATGTATTCCTCGTCTACACATCAAATGAATGTAAATGCGACACTTCCTTGCAAGGAAATAGCGTTTGCAGATGTCTACGTATCGTAGCAATAGAGTTCTAATGCTCCTTAAAACGCGATATCGCATCTCATTTCTATGTTTCATGGTAAGATATAATATGATTTGCGAAGTGTTATGTACTCCTCGTCTACACTTCAAATGAATGTAAATGCGACACTTCCTTGAAAGGAAATAGCGTCTGCAGATGTCTAGGTATCGTAGCGATAAAGTTCTAATGCTTCTTAAAGCGCGATGTCGCACCTCATTTCTATGTTTCATGGTAAGATATAATATGATTTGCGAAGTGTTATGTATTCCTCGTCTACACTTCAAATGAATGTAAATGCGACACTTCCTTGCAAAGAAATAGCGTTTGCAGATGTCTACGTATCGTAGCAATGGTGTTCTTATGATTCTTACAACGCGATATCGTATCTCATTTCTATGTTTCATGGTAAGATATAATATGATTTGCGAAGTGTTATGTATTCCTCGTCTACACTTCAAATGACTGTAAATGCGACACTACCTTGCTAGGAAATAGCGTCTGCAGATGTCTAGGTATCGTAGCGATAGGGTTCTAATGCTTCTTAAAACGCGATATCGCATTTCATTTCTATGTTTCATGGTAAGATATAATATGATTTGCGAAGTGTTATGTACTCCTCGTCTACACTTCAAATGAATGTAAATGCGGCACTTCCTTGAATGGAAATTGCGACTGCAGATGTTTAGGTATCGTAGCGATAGAGTTCTAATGCTTCTTAAAGCGCGATGTCGCACCTCATTTCTATGTTTCATGGTAAGATATAATATGATTTGCGAAGTGTTATGTATTCCTCGTCTACACTTCATATGAATGTAAATGCGACACTTCCTTGCAAGGAAATAGCGTTTGCAGACGTCTACGTATCGTAGCAATAGATTTATAATGCTTCTTAAAACGCGATATCGCATCTCATTTCTATGTTTCATGTTAAGATATAACATGATTTGCGAAGTGTCATGTATTCATCGTCTACATTTCAAATGAATGTAAATGCGGCACTTCCTTGCTTGGAAATAGCGTCTGCAGATGTCTAGGTATCGTAGCAATAGAGTTCAAATTCTTCTTAGAACGAGATATTCATTGCGAAGTGTTATGCATTCCACGTCTACGATTCAAATGAATGTAAATGCGACACTTCCTTGTAAGGAAATAGCGTTTGCAGATGTCTACGTATCGTAGTAATAGAGTTCTTATGATTCTCAAAACGCGATATAGCATCTCATTTCTATGTTTCATGGTAAGATATAATATGATTTGCGAAGTGTGTGTATTCCACGTCTACACTTCAAAGGAATGTAAATGCGACACTTCCTTCCAAGGAAATAGCGTTTGCAGATGTCCACCTACCGTAGCAGTAGAATTCTAATGCTTCTTAAAACGCGATATCGCATCTCATTTCTATGCTTCATGGTAAGATATAATATGATTAGCGAATTGTTATGTATTCCTCGTCTACACTTCAAATGAATGTAAATGCGACACTTCCTTTCAAGGAAATAGCGTTTGCAGACGTCTACGTATCGTAGCAATAGAATTATAATGCTTCTTAAAACGCGAGATCGCATCTCATTTCTATGTTTCATGTTAAGATATAACATGATTTGCGAAGTGTCATGTATTCCTCGTCTACATTTCAAATGAATGTAAATGCGGCACTTCCTTGCTAGGAAATAGCGTCTGCAGATGTCTAGGTATCGTAGCAATAGAGTTCAAATGCTTCTGAAAACGAGATATTGCATCTCATATCTATGTTTCATGATATGATATAATATTCATTGCGAAGTGTTATGCATTCCTCGTCTACGATTCAAATGAATGTAAATGCGACACTTCCTTGCAGGGAAATAGCGTTTGCAGATGTCTACGTATCGTAGCAATAGAGTTCTTATGATTCTTAAAACGCGATATAGCATCTCATTTCTATGTTTCATGGTAAGATATAATATGATTTGCGAAGTGTTAAGTATTCCTCGTCTACACTTCAAATGAATGTAAATGCGACACTTCCTTGCTTGGAAATAGCGTCTGCAGATGTCTAGGTATCGTAGCGATAGAGTTCTAATGCTTCTTAAAACGCGATATCGCACTTCATTTCTATGTTTCATGGTAAGATATAATATGATTTGCGAAGTGTTATGTATTCCTCGTCTACACTTCAAATGAATGTAAATGCGACACTTCCTTGCAAAGAAATAGCGTTTGCCAATGTCTACGTATCGTAGCAATAGAGTTCTTATGATTCTTAAAACGCGATATAGCATCTCATTTCTATGTTTCATGGTAAGATATAATATGATTTGCGAAGTGTTAAGTATTCCTCGTCTACACTTCAAATGAATGTAAATGCGACACTTCCTTGCTTGGAAATAGCGTCCGCAGATGTCTAGGTATCGTAGCGATAGAGTTCTAATGCTTCTTAAAACGCGATATCGCACCTCATTTCTATGTTTCATGGTAAGATATAATATGATTTGCGAAGTGTTATGTATTCCTCGTCTACACTTCAAATGAATGTAAATGCGACATTTGCTTGCTAGGAAATAACGTTTGCAGATGTCTACCTATCGTAGCAATAGGGTTCTAATGCTTCTTAAAACGCGATATCGCATCTCATTTCTATGTTTCATGGTAAGATATAATATGATTTGCGAAGTGTTATGTATTCCTCGTCTACACTTCAAATGAATGTAAATGCGACACTTCCTTGCAAGGAAATAGCGTTTGCAGGTGTCTACGTATCGTAGCAATAGAGTTCTTATGATTCTTAAAACGCGATATAGCATCTCATTTCTATGTTTCATGGTAAGATATAATATGATTTGCGAAGTGTTAAGTATTCCTCGTCTACACTTCAAATGAATGTAAATGCGACACTTCCTTGCTAGGAAATAGCGTCCGCAGATGTCTAGGTATCGTAGCGATAGAGTTCTAATGCTTCTTAAAACGCGATATCGCACCTCATTTCTATGTTTCATGGTAAGATATAA
The DNA here is from genome assembly GCF_050948175.1 of Xylocopa sonorina. Lineage (NCBI taxonomy): Eukaryota > Metazoa > Arthropoda > Insecta > Hymenoptera > Apidae > Xylocopa > Xylocopa sonorina. Next base: position 1,244,457 of record NW_027490148.1, read on the forward strand.
TATGATTTGCGAAGTGTTATGTATTCCTCGTCTACACTTCAAATGAATGTAAATGCGACACTTCCTTGCAAAGAAATAGCGTTTGCCAATGTCTACGTATCATAGCAATAGATTTCTAATGCTACTTAAAACGCGATATCGCATCTCATTTCTATGTTTCATGGTAAGATATAATATGATTTGCGAAGTGTTATGTATTTCTCGTCTACACTTCAAATGAATGTAAATGCGACATTTGCTTGCTAGGAAATAACGTTTGCAGATGTCTACCTATCGTAGCAATAGGGTTCTAATGCTTCTTAAAACGCGATATCGCATCTCATTTCTATGTTTCATGGTAAGATATAATATGATTTGCGAAGTGTTATGTATTCCTCGTCTACACTTCAAATGAATGTAAATGCGACACTTCCTTGCAAGGAAATAGCGTTTGCAGGTGTCTACGTATCGTAGCAATAGAGTTCTTATGATTCTTAAAACGCGATATAGCATCTCATTTCTATGTTTCATGGTAAGATATAATATGATTTGCGAAGTGTTAAGTATTCCTCGTCTACACTTCAAATGAATGTAAATGCGACACTTCCTTGCTAGGAAATAGCGTCTGCAGATGTCTAGGTATCGTAGCGATAGGGTTCTAATGCTCCTTAAAACGCGATATCGCATCTCATTTCTATGTTTCATGGTAAGATATAATATGATTTGCGAAGTGTTATGTACTCCTCGTCTACACTTCAAATGAATGTAAATGCGACACTTCCTTGCAAAGAAATAGCGTTTGCCAATGTCTACGTATCGTAGCAATAGATTTCTAATGCTACTTAAAACGCGATATCGCATCTCATTTCTATGTTTCATGGTAAGATATAATATGATTTGCGAAGTGTTATGTATTTCTCGTCTACACTTCAAATGAATGTAAATGCGACATTTGCTTGCTAGGAAATAACGTTTGCAGATGTCTACCTATCGTAGCAATAGGGTTCTAATGCTTCTTAAAACGCGATATCGCATCTCATTTCTATGTTTCATGGTAAGATATAATATGATTTGCGAAGTGTTATGTATTCCTCGTCTACACTTCAAATGAATGTAAATGCGACACTTCCTTGCAAGGAAATAGCGTTTGCAGGTGTCTACGTATCGTAGCAATAGAGTTCTTATGATTCTTTAAACGCGATATAGCATCTCATTTCTATGTTTCATGGTAAGATATAATATGATTTGCGAAGTGTTAAGTATTCCTCGTCTACACTTCAAATGAATGTAAATGCGACACTTCCTTGCTAGGAAATAGCGTCTGCAGATGTCTAGGTATCGTAGCGATAGGGTTCTAATGCTCCTTAAAACGCGATATCGCATCTCATTTCTATGTTTCATGGTAAGATATAATATGATTTGCGAAGTGTTATGTATTCCTCGTCTACAGTTCAAATGAATGTAAATGCGACACTTCCTTGGTAGGAAAAAGCGTTTGCAGATGTCTACGTATCGTAGCAATAGTGTTCTTATGATTCTTACAACGCGATATCGTATCTCATTTCTATGTTTCATGGTAAGATATAATATGATTTGCGAAGTGTTATGTATTCCTCGTCTACACTTCAAATGAATGTAAATGCGACACTTCCTTGCTAGGAAATAGCGTCTGCAGATGTCTAGGTATCGTAGCGATAGATTTCTAATGCTTCTTAAAACGCGATATCGCACCTCATTTCTATGTTTCATGGTAAGATATAATATGATTTGCGAAGTGTTATGTATTCCTCGTCTACACTTCGAATGAATGTAAATGCGACACTTCCTTGCTAGGAAATAGCGTCTGCAGATGTCTAGGTATCGTAACGATAGAGTTCTAATGCTTCTTAAAACGCGATATCGCACCTCATTTCTATGTTTCATGGTAAGATATAATATGATTTGCGAAGTGTTATGTATTCCTCGTCTACACTTCCAATGAATGTAAATGCGACACTTCCTTGCAAAGAAATAGCGTTTGCCGATGTCTACGTATCGTAGCAATAGATTTCTAATGCTTCTTAAAACGCGATATCGCATCTCATTTCTATGTCTCATGGTAAGATATAATATGATTTGCGAAGTGTTATGTATTCCTCGTCTACACTTCATATGAATGTAAATGCGACACTTCCTTGCAAGGAAATAGCGTTTGCAGATGTCTACCTATCGTAGCAATAGAATTCTAATGCTTCTTAAAACGCGATATCGCATCTCATTTCTATGCTTCATGGTAAGATATAATATGATTTGCGAAGTGTTATGTATTCCTCGTCTACACTTCAAATGAATGTAAATGCGACACTTCCTTGAAAGGAAATAGCGTTTGCAGACGTCTACGGATCGTAGCAATAGATTTATAATGCTTCTTAAAACGCGATATCGCATCTCATTTCTATGTTTCATGTTAAGATATAACATGATTTGCGAAGTGTGATGTATTCCTCGTCTACACTTCAAATGAATGTAAATGCCACACTTCCTTGCAAGGAAATAACGTTTGCAGATGTCCACCTATCGTAGCAGTAGGGTTCTAATGCTTATTAAAACGCGATATCGCATCTCATTTCTATGTTTCATGGTAAGATATAATATGATTTGCGAAGTGTGTGTATTCCACGTCTACACTTCAAATGAATGTAAATGCGACACTTCCTTGAAAGGAAATAGCGTCTGCAGATGCCTAGGTATCGTAGCGATAGAGTTCTAATGCTACTTAAAGCGCGATGTCGCACCTCATTTCTATGTTTCATGGTAAGATATGATATGATTTGCGAAGTGTTATGTATTCCTCGTCTACACTTCATATGAATGTAAATGCGACACTTCCTTGCAAGGAAATAGCGTTTGCAGACGTCTACGTATCGTAGCAATAGATTTATAATGCTTCTTAAAACGCGATATCGCATCTCATTTCTATGTTTCATGTTAAGATATAACATGATTTGCGAAGTGTCATGTATTCCTCGTCTACATTTCAAATGAATGTAAATGCGGCACTTCCTTGCAAGGAAATAGCGTCTGCAGATGTCTAGGTATCGTAGCAATAGAGTTCAAATTCTTCTTAAAACGAGATATTCATTGCGAAGTGTTATGCATTCCTCGTCTACGATTCAAATGAATGTAAATGCGACACTTCCTTGCAAGGAAATAGCGTTTGCAGATGTCTACGTATCGTAGCAATAGAGTTCTTATGATTCTTAAAACGCGATATAGCATCTCATTTCTATGTTTCATGGTAAGATATAATATGATTTGCGAAGTGTTATGTATTCCTCGTCTACACTTCAAATGAATGTAAATGCGACACTTCCTTGCTAGGAAATAGCGTCTGCAGATGTCTAGGTATCGTAGCGATAGAGTTCTAATGCTTCTTAAAACGCGATATCGCACCTCATTTCTATGTTTCATGGTAAGATATAATATGATTTGCGAAGTGTTATGTATTCCTCGTCTACACTTCGAATGAATGTAAATGCGACACTTCCTTGCTAGGAAATAGCGTCTGCAGATGTCTAGGTATCGTAACGATAGAGTTCTAATGCTTCTTAAAACGCGATATCGCACCTCATTTCTATGTTTCATGGTAAGATATAATATGATTTGCGAAGTGTTATGTATTCCTTGTCTACACTTCCAATGAATGTAAATGCGACACTTCCTTGCAAAGAAATAGCGTTTGCAGATGACTACGTATCGTAGCAATAGAGTTCTTATGATTCTTAAAACGCGATATCGCATCTCATTTCTATGTTTCATGGTAAGATATAATATGATTTGCGAAGTGTTATGTACTCCTCGTCGACACTTCAAATGAATGTAAATGCGACACTTCCTTGAAAGGAAATAGCGTCTGCAGATGTCTAGGTATCGTAGCGATAGAGTTCTAATGCTTCTCAAAACACAATATCGCATCTCATTTCTATGTTTCATGGTAAGATATAATATGATTTGCGAAGTGTGATGTATTCGTCGTCTACACTTCAAATGAATGTAAATGCCACACCTCCTTGCTAGGAAATAGCGCCTGCAGATGTCTAGGTATCGTAGCAATAGAGTTCTAACGCTTCTTCAAACGCGATATCGCAACTCATTTCTATGGTTCACGGTAAGATATAATATGATTTGCGAAGTGTTATGTATTCCTCGTCGACACTTCATATGAATGTAAATGTGACACTTCCTTGCAAGGAAATAGCGTTTGCATATGTCTACCTGTCGTAGCAATAGAGTTCTAATGCTTCTTAAAACGCGATATCGCATCTCATTTCCATGTTTCATGGTAAGATATAATATGATTTGCGAAGTGTTATGTATTCCTCGTCCACACTTCAAATGAATGTAAATGCGATACTTCCTTGCTAGGAAATAGCGTTGCAGATGTCTAGTTATCGTAGCGATAGAGTTCTACTGCTTCTTAAAACGCGATATCGCACCTCATTTCTATGTTTCATGGTAAGATATAATATGATCTGCGAAGTGTTATGTATTCCTCGTCTACACTTCAAATGAATGTAAATGCGACATTTCCTTGCTAGGAAATAACGTTTGCAGATGTCTACCTATCGTAGCAATAGGGTTCTAATGCTTCTTAAAACGCGATATCGCACCTCATTTCTATGTTTCATGGTAAGATATAATATGATTTGCGAAGTGTTATGTACTCCTCGTCTACACTTCAAATGAATGTAAATGCGACACTTCCTTGAAAGGAAATAGCGTCTGCAGATGTCTAGGTATCGTAGCGATAGAGTTCTAATGCTTCTTAGAGCGCGATGTCGCACCTCATTTCTATGTTTCATGGTAAGATATAATATGATTTGCGAAGTGTTATGTATTCCTCGTCTACACTTCAAATGAATGTAAATGCCACACTTCCTTGGTAGGAAATAGCGTTTGCAGATGTCTACGTATCGTAGCAATGGTGTTCTTATGATTCTTACAACGCGATATCGTATCTCATTTCTATGTTTCATGGTAAGATATAATATGATTTGCGAAGTGTTATGTATTCCTCGCCTACACTTCAAATGAATGTAAATGCGACACTACCTTGCTAGGAAATAGCGTCTGCAGATGTCTAGGTATCGTAGTGATAGGGTTCTAATGCTTCTTAAAACGCGATATCGCATTTCATTTCTATGTTTCATGGTAAGATATAATATGATTTGCGAAGTGTTATGTACTCCTCGTCTACACTTCAAATGAATGTAAATGCGGCACTTCCTTGAATGGAAATTGCGACTGCAGATGTTTAGGTATCGTAGCGATAGAGTTCTAATGCTTCTTAAAGCGCGATGTCGCACCTCATTTCTATGTTTCATGGTAAGATATAATATGATTTGCGAAGTGTTATGTATTCCTCGTCTACACTTCATATGAATGTAAATGCGGCACTTCCTTGCTAGGAAATAGCGTCTGCAGATGTCTAGGTATCGTAGCAATAGAGTTCAAATGCTTCTGAAAACGAGATATTGCATCTCATATCTATGTTTCATGATATGATATAATATTCATTGCGAAGTGTTATGCATTCCTCGTCTACGATTCAAATGAATGTAAATGCGACACTTCCTTGCAAGGAAATAGCGTTTGCAGATGTCTACGTATCGTAGCAATAGAGTTCTTATGATTCTTAAAACGCGATATAGCATCTCATTTCTATGTTTCATGGTAAGATATAATATGATTTGCGAAGTGTTAAGTATTCCTCGACTACACTTCAAATGAATGTAAATGCGACACTTCCTTGCTTGGAAATAGCGTCTGCAGATGTCTAGGTATCGTAGCGATAGAGTTCTAATGCTTCTTAAAACGCGATATCGCACTTCATTTCTATGTTTCATGGTAAGATATAATATGATTTGCGAAGTGTTATGTATTCCTCGTCTACACTTCAAATGAATGTAAATGCGACACTTCCTTGCAAAGAAATAGCGTTTGCCAATGTCTACGTATCGTAGCAATAGAGTTCTTATGATTCTTAAAACGCGATATAGCATCTCATTTCTATGTTTCATGGTAAGATATAATATGATTTGCGAAGTGTTAAGTATTCCTCGTCTACACTTCAAATGAATGTAAATGCGACACTTCCTTGCTTGGAAATAGCGTCCGCAGATGTCTAGGTATCGTAGCGATAGAGTTCTAATGCTTCTTAAAACGCGATATCGCACCTCATTTCTATGTTTCATGGTAAGATATAATATGATTTGCGAAGTGTTATGTATTCCTCGTCTACACTTCAAATGAATGTAAATGCGACACTTCCTTGCAAAGAAATAGCGTTTGCCAATGTCTACGTATCGTAGCAATAGATTTCTAATGCTACTTAAAACGCGATATCGCATCTCATTTCTATGTTTCATGGTAAGATATAATATGATTTGCGAAGTGTTATGTATTTCTCGTCTACACTTCAAATGAATGTAAATGCGACATTTGCTTGCTAGGAAATAACGTTTGCAGATATCTACCTATCGTAGCAATAGGGTTCTAATGCTTCTTAAAACGCGATATCGCATCTCATTTCTATGTTTCATGGTAAGATATAATATGATTTGCGAAGTGTTATGTATTCCTCGTCTACACATCAAATGAATGTAAATGCGACACTTCCTTGCAAGGAAATAGCGTTTGCAGATGTCTACGTATCGTAGCAATAGAGTTCTAATGCTCCTTAAAACGCGATATCGCATCTCATTTCTATGTTTCATGGTAAGATATAATATGATTTGCGAAGTGTTATGTACTCCTCGTCTACACTTCAAATGAATGTAAATGCGACACTTCCTTGAAAGGAAATAGCGTCTGCAGATGTCTAGGTATCGTAGCGATAAAGTTCTAATGCTTCTTAAAGCGCGATGTCGCACCTCATTTCTATGTTTCATGGTAAGATATAATATGATTTGCGAAGTGTTATGTATTCCTCGTCTACACTTCAAATGAATGTAAATGCGACACTTCCTTGCAAAGAAATAGCGTTTGCAGATGTCTACGTATCGTAGCAATGGTGTTCTTATGATTCTTACAACGCGATATCGTATCTCATTTCTATGTTTCATGGTAAGATATAATATGATTTGCGAAGTGTTATGTATTCCTCGTCTACACTTCAAATGAATGTAAATGCGACACTACCTTGCTAGGAAATAGCGTCTGCAGATGTCTAGGTATCGTAGCGATAGGGTTCTAATGCTTCTTAAAACGCGATATCGCATTTCATTTCTATGTTTCATGGTAAGATATAATATGATTTGCGAAGTGTTATGTACTCCTCGTCTACACTTCAAATGAATGTAAATGCGGCACTTCCTTGAATGGAAATTGCGACTGCAGATGTTTAGGTATCGTAGCGATAGAGTTCTAATGCTTCTTAAAGCGCGATGTCGCACCTCATTTCTATGTTTCATGGTAAGATATAATATGATTTGCGAAGTGTTATGTATTCCTCGTCTACACTTCATATGAATGTAAATGCGACACTTCCTTGCAAGGAAATAGCGTTTGCAGACGTCTACGTATCGTAGCAATAGATTTATAATGCTTCTTAAAACGCGATATCGCATCTCATTTCTATGTTTCATGTTAAGATATAACATGATTTGCGAAGTGTCATGTATTCATCGTCTACATTTCAAATGAATGTAAATGCGGCACTTCCTTGCTTGGAAATAGCGTCTGCAGATGTCTAGGTATCGTAGCAATAGAGTTCAAATTCTTCTTAGAACGAGATATTCATTGCGAAGTGTTATGCATTCCACGTCTACGATTCAAATGAATGTAAATGCGACACTTCCTTGTAAGGAAATAGCGTTTGCAGATGTCTACGTATCGTAGTAATAGAGTTCTTATGATTCTCAAAACGCGATATAGCATCTCATTTCTATGTTTCATGGTAAGATATAATATGATTTGCGAAGTGTGTGTATTCCACGTCTACACTTCAAAGGAATGTAAATGCGACACTTCCTTCCAAGGAAATAGCGTTTGCAGATGTCCACCTACCGTAGCAGTAGAATTCTAATGCTTCTTAAAACGCGATATCGCATCTCATTTCTATGCTTCATGGTAAGATATAATATGATTAGCGAATTGTTATGTATTCCTCGTCTACACTTCAAATGAATGTAAATGCGACACTTCCTTTCAAGGAAATAGCGTTTGCAGACGTCTACGTATCGTAGCAATAGAATTATAATGCTTCTTAAAACGCGAGATCGCATCTCATTTCTATGTTTCATGTTAAGATATAACATGATTTGCGAAGTGTCATGTATTCCTCGTCTACATTTCAAATGAATGTAAATGCGGCACTTCCTTGCTAGGAAATAGCGTCTGCAGATGTCTAGGTATCGTAGCAATAGAGTTCAAATGCTTCTGAAAACGAGATATTGCATCTCATATCTATGTTTCATGATATGATATAATATTCATTGCGAAGTGTTATGCATTCCTCGTCTACGATTCAAATGAATGTAAATGCGACACTTCCTTGCAGGGAAATAGCGTTTGCAGATGTCTACGTATCGTAGCAATAGAGTTCTTATGATTCTTAAAACGCGATATAGCATCTCATTTCTATGTTTCATGGTAAGATATAATATGATTTGCGAAGTGTTAAGTATTCCTCGTCTACACTTCAAATGAATGTAAATGCGACACTTCCTTGCTTGGAAATAGCGTCTGCAGATGTCTAGGTATCGTAGCGATAGAGTTCTAATGCTTCTTAAAACGCGATATCGCACTTCATTTCTATGTTTCATGGTAAGATATAATATGATTTGCGAAGTGTTATGTATTCCTCGTCTACACTTCAAATGAATGTAAATGCGACACTTCCTTGCAAAGAAATAGCGTTTGCCAATGTCTACGTATCGTAGCAATAGAGTTCTTATGATTCTTAAAACGCGATATAGCATCTCATTTCTATGTTTCATGGTAAGATATAATATGATTTGCGAAGTGTTAAGTATTCCTCGTCTACACTTCAAATGAATGTAAATGCGACACTTCCTTGCTTGGAAATAGCGTCCGCAGATGTCTAGGTATCGTAGCGATAGAGTTCTAATGCTTCTTAAAACGCGATATCGCACCTCATTTCTATGTTTCATGGTAAGATATAATATGATTTGCGAAGTGTTATGTATTCCTCGTCTACACTTCAAATGAATGTAAATGCGACATTTGCTTGCTAGGAAATAACGTTTGCAGATGTCTACCTATCGTAGCAATAGGGTTCTAATGCTTCTTAAAACGCGATATCGCATCTCATTTCTATGTTTCATGGTAAGATATAATATGATTTGCGAAGTGTTATGTATTCCTCGTCTACACTTCAAATGAATGTAAATGCGACACTTCCTTGCAAGGAAATAGCGTTTGCAGGTGTCTACGTATCGTAGCAATAGAGTTCTTATGATTCTTAAAACGCGATATAGCATCTCATTTCTATGTTTCATGGTAAGATATAATATGATTTGCGAAGTGTTAAGTATTCCTCGTCTACACTTCAAATGAATGTAAATGCGACACTTCCTTGCTAGGAAATAGCGTCCGCAGATGTCTAGGTATCGTAGCGATAGAGTTCTAATGCTTCTTAAAACGCGATATCGCACCTCATTTCTATGTTTCATGGTAAGATATAATATGATTTGCGAAGTGTTATGTATTCCTCGTCTACACTTCAAATGAATGTAAATGCGACACTTCCTTGCAAAGAAATAGCGTTTGCCAATGTCTACGTATCATAGCAATAGATTTCTAATGCTACTTAAAACGCGATATCGCATCTCATTTCTATGTTTCATGGTAAGATATAATATGATTTGCGAAGTGTTATGTATTTCTCGTCTACACTTCAAATGAATGTAAATGCGACATTTGCTTGCTAGGAAATAACGTTTGCAGATGTCTACCTATCGTAGCAATAGGGTTCTAATGCTTCTTAAAACGCGATATCGCATCTCATTTCTATGTTTCATGGTAAGATATAATATGATTTGCGAAGTGTTATGTATTCCTCGTCTACACTTCAAATGAATGTAAATGCGACACTTCCTTGCAAGGAAATAGCGTTTGCAGGTGTCTACGTATCGTAGCAATAGAGTTCTTATGATTCTTAAAACGCGATATAGCATCTCATTTCTATGTTTCATGGTAAGATATAATATGATTTGCGAAGTGTTAAGTATTCCTCGTCTACACTTCAAATGAATGTAAATGCGACACTTCCTTGCTAGGAAATAGCGTCTGCAGATGTCTAGGTATCGTAGCGATAGGGTTCTAATGCTCCTTAAAACGCGATATCGCATCTCATTTCTATGTTTCATGGTAAGATATAATATGATTTGCGAAGTGTTATGTACTCCTCGTCTACACTTCAAATGAATGTAAATGCGACACTTCCTTGCAAAGAAATAGCGTTTGCCAATGTCTACGTATCGTAGCAATAGATTTCTAATGCTACTTAAAACGCGATATCGCATCTCATTTCTATGTTTCATGGTAAGATATAATATGATTTGCGAAGTGTTATGTATTTCTCGTCTACACTTCAAATGAATGTAAATGCGACATTTGCTTGCTAGGAAATAACGTTTGCAGATGTCTACCTATCGTAGCAATAGGGTTCTAATGCTTCTTAAAACGCGATATCGCATCTCATTTCTATGTTTCATGGTAAGATATAATATGATTTGCGAAGTGTTATGTATTCCTCGTCTACACTTCAAATGAATGTAAATGCGACACTTCCTTGCAAGGAAATAGCGTTTGCAGGTGTCTACGTATCGTAGCAATAGAGTTCTTATGATTCTTAAAACGCGATATAGCATCTCATTTCTATGTTTCATGGTAAGATATAATATGATTTGCGAAGTGTTAAGTATTCCTCGTCTACACTTCAAATGAATGTAAATGCGACACTTCCTTGCTAGGAAATAGCGTCTGCAGATGTCTAGGTATCGTAGCGATAGGGTTCTAATGCTCCTTAAAACGCGATATCGCATCTCATTTCTATGTTTCATGGTAAGATATAATATGATTTGCGAAGTGTTATGTATTCCTCGTCTACAGTTCAAATGAATGTAAATGCGACACTTCCTTGGTAGGAAAAAGCGTTTGCAGATGTCTACGTATCGTAGCAATAGTGTTCTTATGATTCTTACAACGCGATATCGTATCTCATTTCTATGTTTCATGGTAAGATATAATATGATTTGCGAAGTGTTATGTATTCCTCGTCTACACTTCAAATGAATGTAAATGCGACACTTCCTTGCTAGGAAATAGCGTCTGCAGATGTCTAGGTATCGTAGCGATAGATTTCTAATGCTTCTTAAAACGCGATATCGCACCTCATTTCTATGTTTCATGGTAAGATATAATATGATTTGCGAAGTGTTATGTATTCCTCGTCTACACTTCGAATGAATGTAAATGCGACACTTCCTTGCTAGGAAATAGCGTCTGCAGATGTCTAGGTATCGTAACGATAGAGTTCTAATGCTTCTTAAAACGCGATATCGCACCTCATTTCTATGTTTCATGGTAAGATATAATATGATTTGCGAAGTGTTATGTATTCCTCGTCTACACTTCCAATGAATGTAAATGCGACACTTCCTTGCAAAGAAATAGCGTTTGCAGATGACTACGTATCGTAGCAATAGAGTTCTTATGATTCTTAAAACGCGATATCGCATCTCATTTCTATGTTTCATGGTAAGATATAATATGATTTGCGAAGTGTTATGTACTCCTCGTCGACACTTCAAATGAATGTAAATGCGACACTTCCTTGAAAGGAAATAGCGTCTGCAGATGTCTAGGTATCGTAGCGATAGAGTTCTAATGCTTCTCAAAACACAATGTCGCATCTCATTTCTATGTTTCATGGTAAGATATAATATGATTTGCGAAGTGTGATGTATTCGTCGTCTACACTTCAAATGAATGTAAATGCCACACCTCCTTGCTAGGAAATAGCGCCTGCAGATGTCCAGGTATCGTAGCAATAGAGTTCTAACTCTTCTTCAAACGCGATATCGCAACTCATTTCTATGGTTCACGGTAAGATATAATATGATTTGCGAAGTGTTATGTATTCCTCGTCTACACTTCATATGAATGTAAATGTGACACTTCCTTGCAAGGACATAGCGTTTGCATATGTCTACCTGTCGTAGCAATAGAGTTCTAATGCTTCTTAAAACGCGATATCGCATCTCATTTCCATGTTTCATGGTAAGATATAATATGATTTGCGACGTGTTATGTATTCCTCGTCTACACTTCAAATGAATGTAAATGCGACACTTCCTTGGTAGGAAATAGCGTTTGCAGATGTCTACGTATCGTAGCAATAGTGTTCTTATGATTCTTACAATGCGATATCGTATCTCATTTCTATGTTTCATGGTAAGATATAATATGATTTGCGAAGTGTTATGTATTCCTCGTCTACAGTTCAAATGAATGTAAATGCGACACTTCCTTGGTAGGAAAAAGCGTTTGCAGATGTCTACCTATCGTAGCAATAGGGTTCTAATGCTTCTTAAAACGCGATATAGCATCTCATTTCTATGTTTCATGGTAAGATATAATGTGATTTGCGAAGTGTTAAGTATTCCTCGTCTACACTTCAAATGAATGTAAATGCGACACTTCCTTGCTAGGAAATAGCGTCTGCAGATGTCTAGGTATCGTAGCGATAGGGTTCTAATGCTCCTTAAAACGCGATATCGCATCTCATTTCTATGTTTCATGGTAAGATATAATATGATTTGCGAAGTGCTATGTACTCCTCGTCTACACTTCAAATGAATGTAAATGCGACACTTCCTTGAAAGGAAATAGCGTCTGCAGATGTCTAGGTATCGTAGCGATAGAGTTCTAATGCTTCTTAAAGCGCGATGTCGCACCTCATTTCTATGTTTCATGGTAAGATATAATATGATTTGCGAAGTGTTATGTATTCCTCGTCTACACTTCAAATGAATGTAAATGCGACACTTCCTTGCAAAGAAATAGCGTTTGCAGATGTCTACGTATCGTAGCAATAGATTTCAAATGCTTCTTAAAACGCGATATCGCATCTCATTTCTATGTTTCATGGTAAGATATAACATGATTTGCGAAGTGTCATGTATTCCTCGTCTACATTTCAAATGAATGTAAATGCGGCACTTCCTTGCAAGGAAATAGCGTCTGCAGATGTCTAGGTATCGTAGCAATAGAGTTCAAATTCTTCTTAAAACGAGATATTCATTGCGAAGTGTTATGCATTCCTCGTCTACGATTCAAATGAATGTAAATGCGACACTTCCTTGCAAGGAAATAGCGTTTGCAGATGTCTACGTATCGTAGCAATAGAGTTCTTATGATTCTTAAAACGCGATATAGCATCTCATTTCTATGTTTCATGGTAAGATATAATATGATTTGCGAAGTGTTATGTATTCCTCGTCTACACTTCAAATGAATGTAAATGCGACACTTCCTTGCTAGGAAATAGCGTCTGCAGATGTCTAGGTATCGTAGCGATAGAGTTCTAATGCTTCTTAAAACGCGATATCGCACCTCATTTCTATGTTTCATGGTAAGATGTAATATGATTTGCGAAGTGTTATGTATTCCTCGTCTACACTTCGAATGAATGTAAATGCGACACTTCCTTGCTAGGAAATAGCGTCTGCAGATGTCTAGGTATCGTAACGATAGAGTTCTAATGCTTCTTAAAACGCGATATCGCACCTCATTTCTATGTTTCATGGTAAGATATAATATGATTTGCGAAGTGTTATGTATTCCTTGTCTACACTTCCAATGAATGTAAATGCGACACTTCCTTGCAAAGAAATAGCGTTTGCAGATGACTACGTATCGTAGCAATAGAGTTCTTATGATTCTTAAAACGCGATATCGCATCTCATTTCTATGTTTCATGGTAAGATATAATATGGTTTGCGAAGTGTTATGTACTCCTCGTCGACACTTCAAATGAATGTAAATGCGACACTTCCTTGAAAGGAAATAGCGTCTGCAGATGTCTAGGTATCGTAGCGATAGAGTTCTAATGCTTCTCAAAACACAATATCGCATCTCATTTCTATGTTTCATGGTAAGATATAATATGATTTGCGAAGTGTGATGTATTCGTCGTCTACACTTCAAATGAATGTAAATGCCACACCTCCTTGCTAGGAAATAGCGCCTGCAGATGTCTAGGTATCGTAGCAATAGAGTTCTAACGCTTCTTCAAACGCGATATCGCAACTCATTTCTATGGTTCACGGTAAGATATAATATGATTTGCGAAGTGTTATGTATTCCTCGTCTACACTTCATATGAATGTAAATGTGACACTTCCTTGCAAGGAAATAGCGTTTGCATATGTCTACCTGTCGTAGCAATAGAGTTCTAATGCTTCTTAAAACGCGATATCGCATCTCATTTCCATGTTTCATGGTAAGATATAATATGATTTGCGAAGTGTTATGTATTCCTCGTCCACACTTCAAATGAATGTAAATGCGATACTTCCTTGCTAGGAAATAGCGTCTGCAGATGTCTAGTTATCGTAGCGATAGAGTTCTACTGCTTCTTAAAACGCGATATCGCACCTCATTTCTATGTTTCATGGTAAGATATAATATGATCTGCGAAGTGTTATGTATTCCTCGTCTACACTTCAAATGAATGTAAATGCGACATTTCCTTGCTAGGAAATAACGTTTGCAGATGTCTACCTATCGTAGCAATAGGGTTCTAATGCTTCTTAAAACGCGATATCGCACCTCATTTCTATGTTTCATGGTAAGATATAATATGATTTGCGAAGTGTTATGTACTCCTCGTCTACACTTCAAATGAATGTAAATGCGACACTTCCTTGAAAGGAAATAGCGTCTGCAGATGTCTAGGTATCGTAGCGATAGAGTTCTAATGCTTCTTAGAGCGCGATGTCGCACCTCATTTCTATGTTTCATGGTAAGATATAATATGATTTGCGAAGTGTTATGTATTCCTCGTCTACACTTCAAATGAATGTAAATGCCACACTTCCTTGGTAGGAAATAGCGTTTGCAGATGTCTACGTATCGTAGCAATGGTGTTCTTATGATTCTTACAACGCGATATCGTATCTCATTTCTATGTTTCATGGTAAGATATAATATGATTTGCGAAGTGTTATGTATTCCTCGTCTACACTTCAAATGAATGTAAATGCGACACTTCCTTGCTAGGAAATAGCGTCTGCAGATGTCTAGGTATCGTAGCGATAGAGTTCTAATGCTTCTTAAAACGCGATATCGCACCTCATTTCTATGTTTCATGGTAAGATATAATATGATTTGCGAAGTGTTATGTATTCCTCGTCTACACTTCGAATGAATGTAAATGCGACACTTCCTTGCTAGGAAATAGCGTCTGCAGATGTCTAGGTATCGTAACGATAGAGTTCTAATGCTTCTTAAAACACGATATCGCACCTCATTTCTATGTTTCATGGTAAGATATAATATGATTTGCGAAGTGTTATGTATTCCTTGTCTACACTTCCAATGAATGTAAATGCGACACTTCCTTGCAAAGAAATAGCGTTTGCAGATGACTACGTATCGTAGCAATAGAGTTCTTATGATTCTTAAAACGCGATATGGCATCTCATTTCTATGTTTCATGGTAAGATATAATATGATTTGCGAAGTGTTATGTACTCCTCGTCGACACTTCAAATGAATGTAAATGCGACACTTCCTTGAAAGGAAATAGCGTCTGCAGATGTCTAGGTATCGTAGCGATAGAGTTCTAATGCTTCTCAAAACACAATATCGCATCTCATTTCTATGTTTCATGGTAAGATATAATATGATTTGCGAAGTGTGATGTATTCGTCGTCTACACTTCAAATGAATGTAAATGCCACACCTCCTTGCTAGGAAATAGCGCCTGCAGATGTCTAGGTATCGTAGCAATAGAGTTCTAACGCTTCTTCAAACGCGATATCGCAACTCATTTCTATGGTTCACGGTAAGATATAATATGATTTGCGAAGTGTTATGTATTCCTCGTCTACACTTCATATGAATGTAAATGTGACACTTCCTTGCAAGGAAATAGCGTTTGCATATGTCTACCTGTCGTAGCAATAGAGTTCTAATGCTTCTTAAAACGCGATATCGCATCTCATTTCCATGTTTCATGGTAAGATATAATATGATTTGCGAAGTGTTATGTATTCCTCGTCCACACTTCAAATGAATGTAAATGCGATACTTCCTTGCTAGGAAATAGCGTCTGCAGATGTCTAGTTATCGTAGCGATAGAGTTCTACTGCTTCTTAAAACGCGATATCGCACCTCATTTCTATGTTTCATGGTAAGATATAATATGATCTGCGAAGTGTTATGTATTCCTCGTCTACACTTCTAATGAATGTAAATGCGACATTTCCTTGCTAGGAAATAACGTTTGCAGATGTCTACCTATCGTAGCAATAGGGTTCTAATGCTTCTTAAAACGCGATATCGCACCTCATTTCTATGTTTCATGGTAAGATATAATATGATTTGCGAAGTGTTATGTACTCCTCGTCTACACTTCAAATGAATGTAAATGCGACACTTCCTTGAAAGGAAATAGCGTCTGCAGATGTCTAGGTATCGTAGCGACAGAGTTCTAATGCTTCTTAGAGCGCGATGTCGCACCTCATTTCTATGTTTCATGGTAAGATATAATATGATTTGCGAAGTGTTATGTATTCCTCGTCTACACTTCAAATGAATGTAAATGCCACACTTCCTTGGTAGGAAATAGCGTTTGCAGATGTCTACGTATCGTAGCAATGGTGTTCTTATGATTCTTACAACGCGATATCGTATCTCATTTCTATGTTTCATGGTAAGATATAATATGATTTGCGAAGTGTTATGTATTCCTCGTCTACACTTCAAATGAATGTAAATGCGACACTACCTTGCTAGGAAATAGCGTCTGCAGATGTCTAGGTATCGTAGTGATAGGGTTCTAATGCTTCTTAAAACGCGATATCGCATTTCATTTCTATGTTTCATGGTAAGATATAATATGATTTGCGAAGTGTTATGTACTCCTCGTCTACACTTCAAATGAATGTAAATGCGGCACTTCCTTGAATGGAAATTGCGACTGCAGATGTTTAGGTATCGTAGCGATAGAGTTCTAATGCTTCTTAAAGCGCGATGTCGCACCTCATTTCTATGTTTCATGGTAAGATATAATATGATTTGCGAAGTGTTATGTATTCCTCGTCTACACTTCATATGAATGTAAATGCGGCACTTCCTTGCTAGGAAATAGCGTCTGCAGATGTCTAGGTATCGTAGCAATAGAGTTCAAATGCTTCTGAAAACGAGATATTGCATCTCATATCTATGTTTCATGATATGATATAATATTCATTGCGAAGTGTTATGCATTCCTCGTCTACGATTCAAATGAATGTAAATGCGACACTTCCTTGCAAGGAAATAGCGTTTGCAGATGTCTACGTATCGTAGCAATAGAGTTCTTATGATTCTTAAAACGCGATATAGCATCTCATTTCTATGTTTCATGGTAAGATATAATATGATTTGCGAAGTGTTAAGTATTCCTCGACTACACTTCAAATGAATGTAAATGCGACACTTCCTTGCTTGGAAATAGCGTCTGCAGATGTCTAGGTATCGTAGCGATAGAGTTCTAATGCTTCTTAAAACGCGATATCGCACTTCATTTCTATGTTTCATGGTAAGATATAATATGATTTGCGAAGTGTTATGTATTCCTCGTCTACACTTCAAATGAATGTAAATGCGACACTTCCTTGCAAAGAAATAGCGTTTGCCAATGTCTACGTATCGTAGCAATAGAGTTCTTATGATTCTTAAAACGCGATATAGCATCTCATTTCTATGTTTCATGGTAAGATATAATATGATTTGCGAAGTGTTAAGTATTCCTCGTCTACACTTCAAATGAATGTAAATGCGACACTTCCTTGCTTGGAAATAGCGTCCGCTGATGTCTAGGTATCGTAGCGATAGAGTTCTAATGCTTCTTAAAACGCGATATCGCACCTCATTTCTATGTTTCATGGTAAGATATAATATGATTTGCGAAGTGTTATGTATTCCTCGTCTACACTTCAAATGAATGTAAATGCGACACTTCCTTGCAAAGAAATAGCGTTTGCCAATGTCTACGTATCGTAGCAATAGATTTCTAATGCTACTTAAAACGCGATATCGCATCTCATTTCTATGTTTCATGGTAAGATATAATATGATTTGCGAAGTGTTATGTACTCCTCGTCTACACTTCAAATGAATGTAAATGCGACACTTCCTTGAAAGGAAATAGCGTCTGCAGATGTCTAGGTATCGTAGCGATAAAGTTCTAATGCTTCTTAAAGCGCGATGTCGCACCTCATTTCTATGTTTCATGGTAAGATATAATATGATTTGCGAAGTGTTATGTATTCCTCGTCTACACTTCAAATGAATGTAAATGCGACACTTCCTTGCAAAGAAATAGCGTTTGCAGATGTCTACGTATCGTAGCAATGGTGTTCTTATGATTCTTACAACGCGATATCGTATCTCATTTCTATGTTTCATGGTAAGATATAATATGATTTGCGAAGTGTTATGTATTCCTCGTCTACACTTCAAATGAATGTAAATGCGACACTACCTTGCCAGGAAATAGCGTCTGCAGATGTCTAGGTATCGTAGCGATAGGGTTCTAATGCTTCTTAAAACGCGATATCGCATTTCATTTCTATGTTTCATGGTAAGATATAATATGATTTGCGAAGTGTTATGTACTCCTCGTCTACACTTCAAATGAATGTAAATGCGGCACTTCCTTGAATGGAAATTGCGACTGCAGATGTTTAGGTATCGTAGCGATAGAGTTCTAATGCTTCTTAAAGCGCGATGTCGCACCTCATTTCTATGTTTCATGGTAAGATATAATATGATTTGCGAAGTGTTATGTATTCCTCGTCTACACTTCATATGAATGTAAATGCGACACTTCCTTGCAAGGAAATAGCGTTTGCAGACGTCTACGTATCGTAGCAATAGATTTATAATGCTTCTTAAAACGCGATATCGCATCTCATTTCTATGTTTCATGTTAAGATATAACATGATTTGCGAAGTGTCATGTATTCATCGTCTACATTTCAAATGAATGTAAATGCGGCACTTCCTTGCTTGGAAATAGCGTCTGCAGATGTCTAGGTATCGTAGCAATAGAGTTCAAATTCTTCTTAGAACGAGATATTCATTGCGAAGTGTTATGCATTCCACGTCTACGATTCAAATGAATGTAAATGCGACACTTCCTTGTAAGGAAATAGCGTTTGCAGATGTCTACGTATCGTAGTAATAGAGTTCTTATGATTCTCAAAACGCGATATAGCATCTCATTTCTATGTTTCATGGTAAGATATAATATGATTTGCGAAGTGTGTGTATTCCACGTCTACACTTCAAAGGAATGTAAATGCGACACTTCCTTCCAAGGAAATAGCGTTTGCAGATGTCCACCTACCGTAGCAGTAGAATTCTAATGCTTCTTAAAACGCGATATCGCATCTCATTTCTATGCTTCATGATAAGATATAATATGATTTGCGAAGTGTTATGTATTCCTCGTCTACACTTCAAATGAATGTAAATGCGACACTTCCTTTCAAGGAAATAGCGTTTGCAGACGTCTACGTATCGTAGCAATAGAATTATAATGCTTCTTAAAACGCGAGATCGCATCTCATTTCTATGTTTCATGTTAAGATATAACATGATTTGCGAAGTGTCATGTATTCCTCGTCTACATTTCAAATGAATGTAAATGCGGCACTTCCTTGCTAGGAAATAGCGTCTGCAGATGTCTAGGTATCGTAGCAATAGAGTTCAAATGCTTCTGAAAACGAGATATTGCATCTCATATCTATGTTTCATGATATGATATAATATTCATTGCGAAGTGTTATGCATTCCTCGTCTACGATTCAAATGAATGTAAATGCGACACTTCCTTGCTTGGAAATAGCGTCTGCAGATGTCTAGGTATCGTAGCGATAGAGTTCTAATGCTTCTTAAAACGCGATATCGCACTTCATTTCTATGTTTCATGGTAAGATATAATATGATTTGCGAAGTGTTATGTATTCCTCGTCTACACTTCAAATGAATGTAAATGCGACACTTCCTTGCAAAGAAATAGCGTTTGCCAATGTCTACGTATCGTAGCAATAGAGTTCTTATGATTCTTAAAACGCGATATCGCAACTCATTTCTATGGTTCACGGTAAGATATAATATGATTTGCGAAGTGTTATGTATTCCTCGTCTACACTTCATATGAATGTAAATGTGACACTTCCTTGCAAGGAAATAGCGTTTGCATATGTCTACCTGTCGTAGCAATAGAGTTCTAATGCTTCTTAAAACGCGATATCGCATCTCATTTCCATGTTTCATGGTAAGATATAATATGATTTGCGAAGTGTTATGTATTCCTCGTCCACACTTCAAATGAATGTAAATGCGATACTTCCTTGCTAGGAAATAGCGTCTGCAGATGTCTAGTTATCGTAGCGATAGAGTTCTACTGCTTCTTAAAACGCGATATCGCACCTCATTTCTATGTTTCATGGTAAGATATAATATGATCTGCGAAGTGTTATGTATTCCTCGTCTACACTTCAAATGAATGTAAATGCGACATTTCCTTGCTAGGAAATAACGTTTGCAGATGTCCACCTATCGTAGCAATAGGGTTCTAATGCTTCTTAAAACGCGATATCGCACCTCATTTCTATGTTTCATGGTAAGATATAATATGATTTGCGAAGTGTTATGTACTCCTCGTCTACACTTCAAATGAATGTAAATGCGACACTTCCTTGAAAGGAAATAGCGTCTGCAGATGTCTAGGTATCGTAGCGATAGAGTTCTAATGCTTCTTAGAGCGCGATGTCGCACCTCATTTCTATGTTTCATGGTAAGATATAATATGATTTGCGAAGTGTTATGTATTCCTCGTCTACACTTCAAATGAATGTAAATGCGACACTTCCTTGCAAGGAAATAGCGTTTGCAGATGTCTACGTATCGTAGCAATAGAGTTCTTATGATTCTTAAAACGCGATATAGCATCTCATTTCTATGTTTCATGGTAAGATATAATATGATTTGCGAAGTGTTAAGTATTCCTCGTCTACACTTCAAATGAATGTAAATGCGACACTTCCTTGCTTGGAAATAGCGTCTGCAGATGTCTAGGTATCGTAGCGATAGAGTTCTAATGCTTCTTAAAACGCGATATCGCACTTCATTTCTATGTTTCATGGTAAGATATAATATGATTTGCGAAGTGTTATGTATTCCTCGTCTACACTTCAAATGAATGTAAATGCGACACTTCCTTGCAAAGAAATAGCGTTTGTCAATGTCTACGTATCGTAGCAATAGAGTTCTTATGATTCTTAAAACGCGATATAGCATCTCATTTCTATGTTTCATGGTAAGATATAATATGATTTGCGAAGTGTTAAGTATTCCTCGTCTACACTTCAAATGAATGTAAATGCGACACTTCCTTGCTTGGAAATAGCGTCCGCAGATGTCTAGGTATCGTAGCGATAGAGTTCTAATGCTTCTTAAAACGCGATATCGCACCTCATTTCTATGTTTCATGGTAAGATATAATATGATTTGCGAAGTGTTATGTATTCCTCGTCTACACTTCAAATGAATGTAAATGCGACACTTCCTTGCAAAGAAATAGCGTTTGCCAATGTCTACGTATCGTAGCAATAGATTTCTAATGCTACTTAAAACGCGATATCGCATCTCATTTCTATGTTTCATGGTAAGATATAATATGATTTGCGAAGTGTTATGTATTTCTCGTCTACACTTCAAATGAATGTAAATGCGACATTTGCTTGCTAGGAAATAACGTTTGCAGATGTCTACCTATCGTAGCAATAGGGTTCTAATGCTTCTTAAAACGCGATATCGCATCTCATTTCTATGTTTCATGGTAAGATATAATATGATTTGCGAAGTGTTATGTATTCCTCGTCTACACTTCAAATGAATGTAAATGCGACACTTCCTTGCAAGGAAATAGCGTTTGCAGGTGTCTACGTATCGTAGCAATAGAGTTCTTATGATTCTTAAAACGCGATATAGCATCTCATTTCTATGTTTCATGGTAAGATATAATATGATTTGCGAAGTGTTAAGTATTCCTCGTCTACACTTCAAATGAATGTAAATGCGACACTTCCTTGCTAGGAAATAGCGTCCGCAGATGTCTAGGTATCGTAGCGATAGAGTTCTAATGCTTCTTAAAACGCGATATCGCACCTCATTTCTATGTTTCATGGTAAGATATAATATGATTTGCGAAGTGTTATGTATTCCTCGTCTACACTTCAAATGAATGTAAATGCGACACTTCCTTGCAAAGAAATAGCGTTTGCCAATGTCTACGTATCGTAGCAATAGATTTCTAATGCTACTTAAAACGCGATATCGCATCTCATTTCTATGTTTCGTGGTAAGATATAATATGATTTGCGAAGTGTTATGTATTTCTCGTCTACACTTCAAATGAATGTAAATGCGACATTTGCTTGCTAGGAAATAACGTTTGCAGATGTCTACCTATCGTAGCAATAGGGTTCTAATGCTTCTTAAAACGCGATATCGCATCTCATTTCTATGTTTCATGGTAAGATATAATATGATTTGCGAAGTGTTATGTATTCCTCGTCTACACTTCAAATGAATGTAAATGCGACACTTCCTTGCAAGGAAATAGCGTTTGCAGGTGTCTACGTATCGTAGCAATAGGGTTCTTATGATTCTTAAAACGCGATATAGCATCTCATTTCTATGTTTCATGGTAAGATATAATATGATTTGCGAAGTGTTAAGTATTCCTCGTCTACACTTCAAATGAATGTAAATGCGACACTTCCTTGCTAGGAAATAGCGTCTGCAGATGTCTAGGTATCGTAGCGATAGGGTTCTAATGCTCCTTAAAACGCGATATCGCATCTCATTTCTATGTTTCATGGTAAGATATAATATGATTTGCGAAGTGTTATGTACTCCTCGTCTACACTTCAAATGAATGTAAATGCGACACTTCCTTGAAAGGAAATAGCGTCTGCAGATGTCTAGGTATCGTAGCGATAAAGTTCTAATGCTTCTTAAAGCGCGATGTCGCACCTCATTTCTATGTTTCATGGTAAGATATAATATGATTTGCGAAGTGTTATGTATTCCTCGTCTACACTTCAAATGAATGTAAATGCGACATTTGCTTGCTAGGAAATAACGTTTGCAGATGTCTACCTATCGTAGCAATAGGGTTCTAATGCTTCTTAAAACGCGATATCGCATCTCATTTCTATGTATCATGGTAAGATATAATATGATTTGCGACGTGTTATGTATTCCTCGTCTACACTTCAAATGAATGTAAATGCGACACTTCCTTGGTAGGAAATAGCGTTTGCAGATGTCTACGTATCGTAGCAATAGTTTTCTTATGATTCTTACAATGCGATATCGTATCTCATTTCTATGTTTCATGGTAAGATATAATATGATTTGCGAAGTGTTATGTATTCCTCGTCTACAGTTCAAATGAATGTAAATGCGACACTTCCTTGGTAGGAAAAAGCGTTTGCAGATGTCTACGTATCGTAGCAATAGTGTTCTTATGATTCTTACAACGCGATATCGTATCTCATTTCTATGTTTCATGGTAAGATATAATATGATTTGCGAAGTGTTATGTATTCCTCGTCTACACTTCAAATGAATGTAAATGCGACACTTCCTTGCTAGGAAATAGCGTCTGCAGATGTCTAGGTATCGTAGCGATAGATTTCTAATGCTTCTTAAAACGCGATATCGCACCTCATTTCTATGTTTCATGGTAAGATATAATATGATTTGCGAAGTGTTATGTATTCCTCGTCTACACTTCGAATGAATGTAAATGCGACACTTCCTTGCTAGGAAATAGCGTCTGCAGATGTCTAGGTATCGTAACGATAGAGTTCTAATGCTTCTCAAAACACAATGTCGCATCTCATTTCTATGTTTCATGGTAAGATATAATATGATTTGCGAAGTGTGATGTATTCGTCGTCTACACTTCAAATGAATGTAAATGCCACACCTCCTTGCTAGGAAATAGCGCCTGCAGATGTCTAGGTATCGTAGCAATAGAGTTCTAACTCTTCTTCAAACGCGATATCGCAACTCATTTCTATGGTTCACGGTAAGATATAATATGATTTGCGAAGTGTTATGTATTCCTCGTCTACACTTCATATGAATGTAAATGTGACACTTCCTTGCAAGGACATAGCGTTTGCATATGTCTACCTGTCGTAGCAATAGAGTTCTAATGCTTCTTAAAACGCGATATCGCATCTCATTTCCATGTTTCATGGTAAGATATAATATGATTTGCGAAGTGTTATGTATTCCTCGTCTACACTTCAAATGAATGTAAATGCGATACTTCCTTGCTAGGAAATAGCGTCTGCAGATGTCTAGTTATCGTAGCGATAGAGTTCTACTGCTTCTTAAAACGCGATATCGCACCTCATTTCTATGTTTCATGGTAAGATATAATATGATCTGCGAAGTGTTATGTATTCCTCGTCTACACTTCAAATGAATGTAAATGCGACACTTCCTTGCAAAGAAATAGCGTTTGCAGATGACTACGTATCGTAGCAATAGAGTTCTTATGATTCTTAAAACGCGATATCGCATCTCATTTCTATGTTTCATGGTAAGATATAATATGATTTGCGAAGTGTTATGTACTCCTCGTCGACACTTCAAATGAATGTAAATGCGACACTTCCTTGAAAGGAAATAGCGTCTGCAGATGTCTAGGTATCGTAGCGATAGAGTTCTAATGCTTCTTAAAGCGCGATGTCGCACCTCATTTCTATGTTTCATGGTAAGATATAATATGATTTGCGAAGTGTTATGTATTCCTCGTCTACACTTCAAATGAATGTAAATGCGACACTTCCTTGAAAGGAAATAGCGTCTGCAGATGTCTAGGTATCGTAGCGATAGAGTTCGAATGCTTCTTAAAGCGCGATGTCGCACCTCATTTCTATGTTTCATGGTAAGATATAATATGATTTGCGAAGTGTTATGTATTCCTCGTCTACACTTCAAATGAATGTAAATGCGACACTTCCTTGCAAAGAAATAGCGTTTGCAGATGTCTACGTATCGTAGCAATAGATTTCAAATGCTTCTTAAAACGCGATATCGCATCTCATTTCTATGTTTCATGGTAAGATATAATATGATTTGCGAAGTGTTATGTATTCCTCGTCTACACTTCATATGAATGTAAATGTGACACTTCCTTGCAAGGTAATAGCGTTTGCAGATGTCTACGTATCGTAGCAATAGATTTCTAATGCTTCTTAAAACGCGATATCGCATCTCATTTCTATCTTTCATTGTAAGATATAATATGATTTGCGAAGTGTTATGTATTCCTCGTCTACACTTCAAATGAATGTAAATGCGACATTTGCTTGCTAGGAAATAACGTTTGCAGATGTCTACCTATCGTAGCAATAGGGTTCTAATTCTTCTTAAAACGAGATATTCATTGCGAAGTGTTATGCATTCCTCGTCTACGATTCAAATGAATGTAAATGCGACACTTCCTTGCAAGGAAATAGCGTTTGCAGATGTCTACGTATCGTAGCAATAGATTTCAAATGCTTCTTAAAACGCGATATCGCATCTCATTTCTATGTTTCATGGTAAGATATAATATGATTTGCGAAGTGTTATGTATTCCTCGTCTACACTTCAAATGAATGTAAATGCGACACTTCCTTGCAAAGAAATAGCGTTTGCAGATGTCTAGGTATCGTAACGATAGAGTTCTAATGCTTCTTAAAACGCGATATCGCACCTCATTTCTATGTTTCATGGTAAGATATAATATGATTTGCGAAGTGTTATGTATTCCTCGTCTACACTTCCAATGAATGTAAATGCGACACTTCCTTGCAAAGAAATAGCGTTTGCAGATGACTACGTATCGTAGCAATAGAGTTCTTATGATTCTTAAAACGCGATATCGCATCTCATTTCTATGTTTCATGGTAAGATATAATATGATTTGCGAAGTGTTATGTACTCCTCGTCGACACTTCAAATGAATGTAAATGCGACACTTCCTTGAAAGGAAATAGCGTCTGCAGATGTCTAGGTATCGTAGCGATAGAGTTCTAATGCTTCTCAAAACACAATATCGCATCTCATTTCTATGTTTCATGGTAAGATATAATATGATTTGCGAAGTGTGATGTATTCGTCGTCTACACTTCAAATGAATGTAAATGCCACACCTCCTTGCTAGGAAATAGCGCCTGCAGATGTCTAGGTATCGTAGCAATAGAGTTCTAACGCTTCTTCAAACGCGATATCGCAACTCATTTCTATGGTTCACGGTAAGATATAATATGATTTGCGAAGTGTTATGTATTCCTCGTCTACACTTCATATGAATGTAAATGTGACACTTCCTTGCAAGGAAATAGCGTTTGCATATGTCTACCTGTCGTAGCAATAGAGTTCTAATGCTTCTTAAAACGCGATATCGCATCTCATTTCCATGTTTCATGGTAAGATATAATATGATTTGCGAAGTGTTATGTATTCCTCGTCTACATATCAAATGAATGTAAATGCGACACTTCCTTGCAAGGAAATAGCGTTTGCAGATGTCTACGTATCGTAGTAATAGAGTTCTTATGATTCTTAAAACGCGATATAGCATCTCATTTCTATGTTTCATGGTAAGATATAATATGATTTGCGAAGTGTTATGGTATCGTAGCGATAGAGTTCTAATGCTTCTCAAAACACAATATCGCATCTCATTTCTATATTTCATGGTAAGATATAATATGATTTGCGAAGTGTTATGTATTCCTCGTCTACATATCAAATGAATGTAAATGCGACACTTCCTTGCAAGGAAATAGCGTTTGCAGATGTCTACCTATCGTAGCAATAGAATTCTAATGCTTCTTAAAACGCGATATCGCATCTCATTTCTATGTTTCATGGTAAGATATAATATGATTTGCGAAGTGTTATGTATTCCTCGTCTACACTTCAAATGAATGTAAATGCGATACTTCCTTGCTAGGAAATAGCATCTGCAGCTGTCTAGTTATCGTAGCAATAGATTTCTAATGCTACTTAAAACGCGATATCGCACCTCATTTCTATGTTTCATGGTAAGATATAATATGATTTGCGAAGTGTTATGTATTTCTCGTCTACACTTCAAATGAATGTAAATGCGACATTTGCTTGCTAGGAAATAACGTTTGCAGATGTCTACCTATCGTAGCAATAGATTTCAAATGCTTCTTAAAACGCGATATCGCATCTCATTTCTATCTTTCATGGTAAGATATAATATGATTTGCGAAGTGTTATGTATTCCTCGTCTACATATCAAATGAATGTAAATGCGACACTTCCTTGCAAGGATATAGCGTTTGCAGATGTCTACCTTTCGTAGCAATAGAATTCTAATGCTCCTTAAAACGCGATATCGCATCTCATTCCTATGTTTCATGGTAAGATATAATATGATTTGCGAAGTGTTATGTATTCCTCGTCTACACTTCAAATGAATGTAAATGCGACATTTGCTTGCTAGGAAATAACGTTTGCAGATGTCTACCTATCGTAGCAATAGATTTCAAATGCTTCTTAAAACGCGATATCGCATCTCATTTCTATGTTTCATGGTAAGATATAATATGATTTGCGAAGTGTTATGTATTCCTCGTCTACACTTCAAATGTATGTAAATGCGACATTTCCTTGCTAGGAAATAACGTTTGCAGATGTCTACCTATCGTAGCAATAGGGTTCTAATTCTTCGTAAAACGCGATATCGCACCTCATTTCTATGTTTCATGGTAAGATATAATATGATTTGCGAAGTGTTATGTACTCCTCGTCGACACTTCAAATGAATGTAAATGCGACACTTCCTTGAAAGGAAATAGCGTCTGCAGATGTCTAGGTATCGTAGCGATAGAGTTCTAATGCTTCTCAAAACACAATATCGCATCTCATTTCTATGTTTCATGGTAAGATATAATATGATTTGCGAAGTGTTATGTACTCCTCGTCTACACTTCAAATGAATGTAAATGTGACACTTCCTTGCAAGGTAATAGCGTTTGCAGATGTCTACGTATCGTAGCAATAGATTTCTAATGCTTCTTAAAACGCGATATCGCATCTCATTTCTATCTTTCATGGTAAGATATAATATGATTTGCGAAGTGTTATATATTCCTCGTCTACGTATCAAATGAATGTAAATGCAACACTTCCTTGCAAGGAAATAGCGTTTGCAGATGTCTACCTACCGTAGCAATAGAATTCTAATGCTTCTTAAAACGCGATATCGCATCTCATTTCTATGTTTCATTGTAAGATATAATATGATTTGCGAAGTGTTATGTATTCCTCGTCTACACTTCAAATGAATGTAAATGCGACATTTGCTTGCTAGGAAATAACGTTTGCAGATGTCTACCTATCGTAGCAATAGGGTTCTAATTCTTCTTAAAACGAGATATTCATTGCGAAGTGTTATGCATTCCTCGTCTACGATTCAAATGAATGTAAATGCGACACTTCCTTGCAAGGAAATAGCGTTTGCAGATGTCTACGTATCGTAGTAATAGAGTTCTTATGATTCTTAAAACGCGATATAGCATCTCATTTCTATGTTTCATGGTAAGATATAATATGATTTGCGAAGTGTTATGGTATCGTAGCGATAGAGTTCTAATGCTTCTCAAAAAACAATATCGCATCTCATTTCTATGTTTCATGGTAAGATATAATATGATTTGCGAAGTGTGTGTATTCCACGTCTACACTTCAAAGGAATGTAAATGCGACACTTCCTTGCAAAGAAATAGCGTTTGCAGATGTCTACGTATCGTAGCAATAGATTTCAAATGCTTCTTAAAACGCGATATCGCATCTCATTTCTATGTTTCATGGTAAGATATAATATGATTTGCGAAGTGTTATGTATTCCTCGTCTACACTTCAAATGAATGTAAATGCGACACTTCCTTGCAAAGAAATAGCGTTTGCAGATGTCTAGGTATCGTAACGATAGAGTTCTAATGCTTCTTAAAACGCGATATCGCACCTCATTTCTATGTTTCATGGTAAGATATAATATGATTTGCGAAGTGTTATGTATTCCTCGTCTACACTTCCAATGAATGTAAATGCGACACTTCCTTGCAAAGAAATAGCGTTTGCAGATGACTACGTATCGTAGCAATAGAGTTCTTATGATTCTTAAAACGCGATATCGCATCTCATTTCTATGTTTCATGGTAAGATATAATATGATTTGCGAAGTGTTATGTACTCCTCGTCGACACTTCAAATGAATGTAAATGCGACACTTCCTTGAAAGGAAATAGCGTCTGCAGATGTCTAGGTATCGTAGCGATAGAGTTCTAATGCTTCTCAAAACACAATATCGCATCTCATTTCTATGTTTCATGGTAAGATATAATATGATTTGCGAAGTGTGATGTATTCGTCGTCTACACTTCAAATGAATGTAAATGCCACACCTCCTTGCTAGGAAATAGCGCCTGCAGATGTCTAGGTATCGTAGCAATAGAGTTCTAACGCTTCTTCAAACGCGATATCGCAACTCATTTCTATGGTTCACGGTAAGATATAATATGATTTGCGAAGTGTTATGTATTCCTCGTCTACACTTCATATGAATGTAAATGTGACACTTCCTTGCAAGGAAATAGCGTTTGCATATGTCTACCTGTCGTAGCAATAGAGTTCTAATGCTTCTTAGAACGCGATATCGCATCTCATTTCCATGTTTCATGGTACGATATAATATGATTTGCGAAGTGTTATGTATTCCTCGTCTACACTTCAAATGAATGTAAATGCGATACTTCCTTGCTAGGAAATAGCGTCTGCAGATGTCTAGTTATCGTAGCGATAGAGTTCTACTGCTTCTTAAAACGCGATATCGCACCTCATTTCTATGTTTCATGGTAAGATATAATATGATCTGCGAAGTGTTATGTATTCCTCGTCTACACTTCAAATGAATGTAAATGCGACATTTCCTTGCTAGGAAATAACGTTTGCAGATGTCTACCTATCGTAGCAATAGGGTTCTAATGCTTCTTAAAACGCGATATCGCATCTCATTTCTATGTTTCATGGTAAGATATAATATGATTTGCGAAGTGTGTGTATTCCACGTCTACACTTCAAAGGAATGTAAATGCGACACTTCCTTGCAAAGAAATAGCGTTTGCAGATGTCTACGTATCGTAGCAATAGATTTCAAATGCTTCTTAAAACGCGATATCGCATCTCATTTCTATGTTTCATGGTAAGATATAATATGATTTGCGAAGTGTTATGTATTCCTCGTCTACACTTCATATGAGTGTAAATGTGACACTTCCTTGCAAGGTAATAGCGTTTGCAGATGTCTGCGTATCGTAGCAATAGATTTCTAATGCTTCTTAAAAAGGCGATATCGCATCTCATTTCTATGTTTCATGGTAAGATATAATATGATTTGCGAAGTGTTATGTACTCCTCGTCTACACTTCAAATGAATGTAAATGCGACACTTTCTTGGTAGGAAATAGCGTTTGCAGATGTCTACGTATCGTAGCAATAGTGTTCTTATGATTCTTACAACGCGATATCGCATCTCATTTCTATGTTTCATGGTAAGATATAATATGATTTGCGAAGTGTGATGTATTCCTTGACTACACTTCAAATGAATGTAAATGCGACACTTCCTTGCAAGGAAATAGCGTTTGCAGATGTCCACCTATCGTAGCAGTAGAGTTCTAATGCTTATTAAAACGCGATATCGCATCTCATTTCTATGTTTCATGGTAAGATATAATATGATTTGCGAAGTGTGTGTATTCCACGTCTACACTTCAAAGGAATGTAAATGCGACACTTCCTTGCAAAGAAATAGCGTTTGCAGATGTCTACGTATCGTAGCAATAGTGTTCTTATGATACTTACAACGCGATATCGTATCTCATTTCTATGTTTCATGGTAAGATATAATATGATTTCCGAAGTGTTATGTATTCCTCGTCTACACTTCAAATGAATGTAAATGCAACACTTCCTTGCTAGGAAATAGCGTCTGCAGATGTCTAGGTATCGTAGCGATAGATTTCTAATGCTTCTCAAAACACAATATCGCATCTCATTTCTATGTTTCATGGTAAGACATAATATGATTTGCGAAGTGTTATGTATTCCTCGTCTACACTTCAAATGAATGTAAATGCCACACTTCCTTGCTAGGAAATAGCGCCTGCAGATGTCTAGGTATCGTAGCTATAGAGTTCTAACGCTTCTTCAAACGCGATATCGCAACTCATTTCTATGGTTCACGGTAAGATATAATATGATTTGCGAAGTGTTATGTATTCCTCGTCTACACTTCATATGAATGTAAATGCCACACTTCCTTGCTAGGAAATAGAGCCTGCAGATGTCTAGGTATCGTAGCAATAGAGTTCTAACGCTTCTTCAAACGCGATATCGCAACTCATTCCTATGGTTCACGGTAAGATATAATATGATTTGCGAAGTGTTATGTATTCCTCGTCTACACTTCATATGAATGTAAATGTGACACTTCCTTGCAAGGAAATAGCGTTTGCATATGTCTACCTGTCGTAGCAAAAGAGTTCTAATGCTTCTTAAAACGCGATATGGCATCTCATTTCTATGTTTCATGGTAAGATATAATATGATTTGCGAAGTGTTATGTACTCCTCGTCGACACTTCAAATGAATGTAAATGCGACACTTCCTTGCTAGGAAATAGCCTCTGCAGATGTCTAGTTATCGTATCGATAGGGTTCTAATGCGTCTTAAAACGCGATATCGCATCTCATTTCTATGTTTCATGGTAAGATATAATATGATCTGCGAAGTGTTATGTACTCCTCGTCTACACTTCAAATGAATGTAAATGCGACACTTCCTTGAAAGGAAATAGCGTCTGCAGATGTCTAGGTATCGTAGCGATAGTGTTCTAATGCTACTTAAAGCGCGATGTCGCACCTCATTTCTATGTTTCATGGTAAGATATAATATGATTTGCGAAGTGTTATGTATTCCTCGTCTACGATTCAAATGAATGTAAATGCGACACTTCCTTGCTAGGAAATAGCGTCTGCAGATGTCTAGGTATCGTAGCGATAGAGTTCTAATGCTTCTTAAAACGCGATATCGCACCTCATTTCTATGTTTCATGGTAAGATATAATATGATTTGCGAAGTGTTATGTACTCCTCGTCTACACTTCAAATGAATGTAAATGCGACACTTCCTTTCAAGGAAATAGCGTTTGCAGATGTCTACCTATCGTAGCAATAGAGTTCTAATGCTTCTTAAAACGCGGTATCGCATCTCATTTCTATGCTTCATGGTAGGATATAATATGATTTGCGAAGTGTTATGTATTCCTCGTCTACACTTCAAATGAATGTAAATGCGACACTTCCTTGCAAGGAAATAGCGTTTGCAGACGTCTACGTATCGTAGCAATAGATTTATAATGCTTCTTAAAACGCGATATCGCATCTCATTTCTATGTTTCATTGTAAGATATAGTATGATTTGCGAAGTATTATGTATTCCTCGTCTACACTTCATATGAATGTAAATGTGACACTTCCTTGCAAGGTAATAGCGTTTGCAGATGTCTACGTATCGTAGCAATAGATTTCTAATGATTCTTAAAACGCGATATCGCACCTCATTTCTATGTTTCATGGTAAGATATAATATGATTTGCGAAGTGTTATGTATTCCTCGTCTACACATCAAATGAATGTAAATGCGACACTTCCTTGCAAGGAAATAGCGTTTGCAGATGTCTACCTATCGTAGCAATAGGATTCTAATGCTTCTTAAAACGCGATATCGCATCTCATTTCTATGTTTCATGGTAAGATATAATATGATTTGCGAAGTGTTATGTATTCCTCGTCTACGATTCAAATGAATGTAAATGCGATACTTCCTTGCTAGGAAATAGCGTCTGCAGATGTCTAGGTATCGTAGCGATAGAGTTCTAATGCTTCTTAAAACGCGATATCGCACCTCATTTCTATGTTTCATGGTAAGATATAATATGATTTGCGAAGTGTTATGTATTCCTCGTCTACACTTCAAATGAATGTAAATGCGACACTTCCTTTCAAGGAAATAGCGTTTGCAGATGTCTACCTATCGTAGCAATAGAGTTCTAATGCTTCTTAAAACGCGGTATCGCATCTCATTTCTATGCTTCATGGTAAGATATAATATGATTTGCGAAGTGTTATGTATTCCTCGTCTACACTTCAAATGAATGTAAATGCGACACTTCCTTGCAAGGAAATAGCGTTTGCAGATGTCTACGTATCGTCGCAAAGGAGTTCTTATGATTCGTAAAACACGATATCGATCTCAATTCTATGTTTCATGGTAAGATATAATATGATTTGCGAAGTGTTATGTATTCCTCGTCTACACTTCAAATGAATGTAAATGCGACACTTCCTTGCAAGGAAATAGCGTTTGCAGATGTCTACGTATCGTAGCAATAGATTTCTAATGCTTCTTAAAACGCGATATCGCATCTCATTTCTATCTTTCATGGTAAGATATAGTATGATTTGTGAAGTGTTATGTATTCCTCGTCTACACATCAAATCAATGTAAATGCGACACTTGCTTGCAAGGAAATAGCGTTTGCAGATATCTACCTATCGTAGCAATAGAATTCTAATGCTTCTTAAAACGCGATATCGCATCTCATTTCTATGCTTCATGGTAAGATATAATATGATTTGCGAAGTGTTATGTATTCCTCGTCTACACTTCAAATGAATGTAAATGCGACACTTCCTTGCAAGGAAATAGCGTTTGCAGACGTCTACGTATCGTAGCAATAGATTTATAATGCTTCTTAAAACGCGATATCGCATCTCATTTCTATCTTTCATTGTAAGATATAATATGATTTGCGAAGTGTTATGTATTCCTCGTCTACACTTTATATGAATGTATATGTGACACTTCCTTGCAAGGTAATAGCGTTTGCAGATGTCTACGTATCGTAGCAATAGATTTCTAATGCTTCTTAAAACGCGATATCGCATCTCATTTCTATATTTCATGGTAAGATATAATATGATTTGCGAAGTGTTATGTATTCCTCGTCTACATATCAAATGAATGTAAATGCGACACTTCCTTGCAAGGAAATAGCGTTTGCAGATGTCTACGTATCGTAGCAATAGAGTTCTTATGATTCTTAAAACGCGATATAGCATGTCATTTCTATGTTTCATGGTAAGATATAATATGATTTGCGAAGTGTTATGTATTCCTCGTCTACACTTCAAATGAATGTAAATGCGACACTTCCTTGCTTGGAAATAGCGTCTGCAGATGTCTAGGTATCGTAGCGATAGAGTTCTAATGCTTCTTAAAACGCGATATCGCACCTCATTTCTATGTTTCATGGTAAGATATAATATGATTTGCGAAGTGTTATGTATTCCTCGTCTACACTTCAAATGAATGTAAATGCGACACTTCCTTGCAAGGAAATAGCGTTTGCAGACGTCTACGTATCGTAGCAATAGATTTATAATGCTTCTTAAAACGCGATATCGCATCTCATTTCTATATTTCATGGTAAGATATAATATGATTTGCGAAGTGTTATGTATTCCTCGTCTACATATCAAATGAATGTAAATGCGACACTTCCTTGGTAGGAAATAGCGCTTGCAGATGTCTACGTATCGTAGCAATAGTGTTCTTATGATTCTTACAACGCGATATCGTATCTCATTTCTATGTTTCATGGTAAGATATAATATGATTTGCGAAGTGTTATATATTCCTCGTCTACATTTCAAATGAATGTAAATGCGGCACTTCCTTGCTAGGAAATAGCGTCTGCAGATGTCTAGGTATCGTAGCAATAGAGTTCAAATGCTTCTTAAAACGAGATATTGCATCTCATATCCATGTTTCATGATAAGATATAATATTCATTGCGAAGTGTTATGCATTCCTCGTCTACGATTCAAATGAATGTAAATGCGACACTTCCTTGCAAGGAAATACCGTTTGCAGATGTCTACGTATCGTAGAAATAGAGTTCTTATGATTCTTCAAACGCGATATAGCATCTCATTTCTATGTTTCATGGTAAGATATAATATGATTTGCGAAGTGTTATGTATTCCTCGTCTACACTTCAAATGAATGTAAATGCGACACTTCCTTGCTAGGAAATAGCGTCTGCAGATGTCTAGGTATCGTAGCGATAGGGTTCTGATGCTTCTTAAAACGCGATATCGCATTTCATTTCTATGTTTCATGGTAAGATATAATATGATTTGCGAAGTGTTATGTACTCCTCGTCTACACTTCAAATGAACGTAAATGCGACACTTCCTTGGTAGGAAATAGCGTTTGCAGATGTCTACGTATCGTAGCAATAGTGTTCTTATGATTCTGACAACGCGATATCGTATCCCATTTCTATGTTTCATGGTAAGATATAATATGATTTGCGAAGTGTTATGTATTCCACGTCTACACTTCAAATGAATGTAAATGCGACACTTCCTTGCAAGGAAATAGCGATTGCAGATGTCTACGTATCGTAGCAATAGAGTTCTTATGATTCTTAAAACGCGATATCGCAACTCACTCCTATGTTTCATGGTAAGATATAATATGATTTGCGAAGTGTTATGTATTCCTCGTCTACACTTCAAATGAATGTAAATGCGTCATCTGCTTGCTAGGAAATAACGTTTGCAGATGTCTACCTATCGTAGCAATAGGGTTCTAATGCTTCTTAAAACGCGATATCGCATCTCATTTCTATGCTTCATGGTAAGATATAATATGATTTGCGAAGTGTTATGTATTCCTCGTCTACACTTCAAATGAATGTAAATGCGACACTTCCTTGCTTGGAAATAGCGTCTGCAGATGTCTAGGTATCGTAGCGATAGAGTTCTAATGCTTCTTAAAACGCGATATCGCACCTCATTTCTATGTTTCACGGTAAGATATAATATGATTTGCGAAGTGTTATGTATTCCTCGTCTACACTTCAAATGAATGTAAATGCGACACTTCCTTGCTAGGAAATAGCGTCTGCAGATGTCTAGGTATCGTAGCGATAGGGTTCTGATGCTTCTTAAAACGCGATATCGCATTTCATTTCTATGTTTCATGGTAAGATATAATATGATTTGCGAAGTGTTATGTATTCCTCGTCTAAACTTCAAATGAATGTAAATGCGACACTTCCTTGGTAGGAAATAGCGTTTGCAGATGTCTACGTATCGTAGCAATTGTGTTCTTATGATTCTTACAACGCGATATCGTATCTCATTTCTATGTTTCATGGTAAGATATAATATGATTTGCGAAGTGTTATGTATTCCTCGTCTACATTTCAAATGAATGTAAATGCGGCACTTCCTTGCTAGGAAATAGCGTCTGCAGATGTCTAGGTATCGTAGCAATAGAGTTCAAATGCTTCTTAAAACGAGATATTGCATCTCATATCCATGTTTCATGATAAGATATAATATTCATTGCGAAGTGTTATGCATTCCTCGTCTACGATTCAAATGAATGTAAATGCGACACTTCCTTGCAAGGAAATACCGTTTGCAGATGTCTACGTATCGTAGAAATAGAGTTCTTATGATTCTTCAAACGCGATATAGCATCTCATTTCTATGTTTCATGGTAAGATATAATATGATTTGCGAAGTGTTATGTATTTCTCGTCTACACTTCAAATGAATGTAAATGCGACACTTCCTTGCTAGGAAATAGCGTCTGCAGATGTCTAGGTATCGTAGCGATAGGGTTCTGATGCTTCTTAAAACGCGATATCGCATTTCATTTCTATGTTTCATGGTAAGATATAATATGATTTGCGAAGTGTTATGTACTCCTCGTCTACACTTCAAATGAACGTAAATGCGACACTTCCTTGGTAGGAAATAGCGTTTGCAGATGTCTACGTATCGTAGCAATAGTGTTCTTATGATTCTGACAACGCGATATCGTATCTCATTTCTATGTTTCATGGTAAGATATAATATGATTTGCGAAGTGTTATGTATTCCACGTCTACACTTCAAATGAATGTAAATGCGACACTTCCTTGCAAGGAAATAGCGATTGCAGATGTCTACGTATCGTAGCAATAGAGTTCTTATGATTCTTAAAACGCGATATCGCAACTCACTCCTATGTTTCATGGTAAGATATAATATGATTTGCGAAGTGTTATGTATTCCTCGTCTACACTTCAAATGAATGTAAATGCGTCATTTGCTTGCTAGGAAATAACGTTTGCAGATGTCTACCTATCCTAGCAATAGGGTTCTAATGCTTCTTAAAACGCGATATCGCATCTCATTTCTATGCTTCATGGTAAGATATAATATGATTTGCGAAGTGTTATGTATTCCTCGTCTACACTTCAAATGAATGTAAATGCGACACTTCCTTGCAAGGAAATAGCGTTTGCAGATGTCTACGTGTCGTAGCAATAGAGTTCTTATGATTCTTAAAACGCGATATCGCATCTCATTTCTATGATTCATTGTAAGATATAATATGATTTGCGAAGTGTTATGTACTCCTCGTCGACACTTCAAATGAATGTAAATGCGACACTTCCTTGAAAGGAAATAGCGTCTGCAGATGTCTAGGTATCGTAGCGATAGATTTCTAATGCTACTTAAAACGCGATATCGCATCTCATTTCTATGTTTCAAGGTAAGATATAATATGATTTGCGAAGTGTGATGTATTCCTCGTCTACACTTCAAATGAATGTAAATGCCACACTTCCTTGCTAGGAAATAGCGCCTGCAGATGTCTAGGTATCGTAGCAATAGAGTTCTAACGCTTCTTCAAACGCGATATCGCAACTCATTTCTATGGTTCACGGTAAGATATAATATGATTTGCGAAGTGTTATGTATTCCTCGTCTACACTTCATATGAATGTAAATGTGACACTTCCTTGCAAGGAAATAGCGTTTGCAGATGTCTACCTATCGTAGCAATAGAGTTCTAATGCTTCTTAAAACGCGGTATCGCATCTCATTTCTATGCTTCATGGTAAGGTATAATATGATTTGCGAAGTGTTATGTATTCCGCGTCTACACTTCAAATGAATGTAAATGCGACACTTCCTTGCAAGGAAATAGCGTTTGCAGATGTCTATGTATCGTAGCGATAGATTTCTAATGCTACTTAAAACGCGATATCGCATCTCATTTCTATGTTTCATGGTAAGATATAATATGATTTGCGAAGTGTTATGTATTCCTCGTCTACACTTCATATGAATGTAAATGTGACACTTCCTTGCAAGGAAATAGCGTTTGCATATGTCTACCTGTCGTAGCAATAGAGTTCTAATGCTTCTTAAAACGTGATATGGCATCTCATTTCTATGTTTCATGGTAAGATATAATATGACTTGCGAAGTGTTATGTATTCCTCGTCTACACTTCATATGAATGTATATGTGACACTTCCTTTCAAGGAAATAGCGTTTGCATATGTCTACCTGTCGTAGCAATAGAGTTCTAATGCTTCTTAAAACGCGATATGGCATCTCATTTCTATGTTTCATGGTAAGATATAATATCATTTGCGAAGTGTTATGTATTCCTCGTCTACACTTCAAGTGAATGTAAATGCGACATTTCCTTGCTAGGAAATAACGTTTGCAGATGTGTACGTATCGAAGCAATAGTGTTCTAATGCTTCTTAAAACGCGATATCGCATCTCATTTTTATGTTTCATGGTAAGATATAATATGATTTGCGAAGTGTTATGAATTCCTCGTCTACACTTCAAATGAATGTAAGTGCGACACTTCCTTGCTAGGAAATAGCGTCTGCAGATGACTAGGTATCGTAGCGATATTGTTCTAGTGCTTCTTAAAACGCGATATCGCACCTCATTTCTATGTTTCATGGTAAGATATAATATGATTTGCGAAGTGTTATGTATTTCTCGTCTACACCTCAAATGAATGTAAATGTGACATTTCCTTGCTAGGAAATAACGTTTGCAGATGTCTACGTATCGTAGCAATAGTGTTCTTATGATTCTTACAACGCGATATCGTATCTCATTTCTATGTTTCATGGTAAGATATAATATGATTTGCGAAGTGTTATGAATTCCTTGTCTACACTTCAAATGAATGTAAATGCGACACTTCCTTGCTAGGAAATAGCGTCTGCAGATGTCTAGGTATCGTAGCGATATTGTTCTAATGCTTCTTAAAACGCGATATCGCACCTCATTTCTATGTTTCATGGTAAGATATAATATGATTTGCGAAGTGTTATGTATTCCGCGTCTACACTTCAAATGAATGTAAATGCGACACTTCCTTGCAAGGAAATAGCGTTTGCAGATGTCTACGTATCGTAGCAATAGATTTCTAATGCTTCTTAAAACGCGATATCGCATCTTATTTCTATCTTTCATGGTAAGATATAGTATGATTTGCTAAGTGTTATGTATTCCTCGTCTACACATCAAATGAATGTAAATGCGACACTTCCTTGCAAGGAAATAGCGTTTGCAGATATCTACCTATCGTAGCAATAGAATTCTAATGCTTCTTAAAACGCGATATCGCATCTCATTTCTATGCTTCATGGTAAGATATAATATGATTTGCGAAGTGTTATGTATTCCTCGTCTACACTTCAAATGAATGTAAATGCGACACTTCCTTGCAAGGAAATAGCGTTTGCAGACGTCTACGTATCGTAGCAATAGATTTATAATGCTTCTTAAAACGCGATATCGCATCTCATTTCTATGTTTCATGTTAAGATATAACATGATTTGCGAAGTGTCATGTATTCCTCGTCTACATTTCAAATGAATGTAAATGCGGCACTTCCTTGCTAGGAAATAGCGTCTGCAGATGTCTAGGTATCGTAGCAATAGAGTTCAAATGCTTCTTAAAACAAGATATTGCATCTCATATCTATGTTTCATGCTAAGATATAATATTCATTGCGAAGTGTTATGCATTCCTCGTCTACGATTCAAATGAATGTAAATGCGACACTTCCTTGCAAGGAAATAGCGTTTGCAGATGTCTACGTATCGTAGCAATAGAGTTCTTATGATTCTTAAAACGCGATATAGCATCTCATTTCTATGTTTCATGGTAAGATATAATATGATTTGCGAAGTGTTATGCATTCCTCGTCTACACATCAAATGAATGTAATTGCGACACTTCCTTGCTAGGAAATAGCGTCTGCAGATGTCTAGGTATCGTAGCGATAGATTTCTAATGCTTCTTAAAACGCGATATCGCACCTCATTTCTATGTTTCATGGTAAGATATAATATGATTTGCGAAGTGTTATGTATTCCTCGTCTACACTTCATATGAATGTAAATGTGACACTTCCTTGCAAGGAAATAGCGTTTGCATATGTCTACCTGTCGTAGCAATAGAGTTCTAATGCTTCTTAAAACGCGATATGGCATCTCATTCCTATGTTTCATGGTAAGATATAATATGATTTGCGAAGTGTTATGTATTCCTCGTCTACACTTCATATGAATGTATATGTGACACTTCCTTTCAAGGAAATAGCGTTTGCATATGTCTACCTGTCGTAGCAATAGAGTTCTAATGCTTCTTAAAACGCGATATGGCATCTCATTTCTATGTTTCATGGTAAGATATAATATGAATTGCGAAGAGTTATGTATTCCTCGTCTACAATTCAAATGAATGTAAAGGCGACACTTCCTTGCAATGAAATAGCGTTTGCCGATGACTACGTATCGTAGCAATAGATTTCTAATGCTTCTTAAAACGCGATATCGCATCTCATTTCTATGTTTCATGGTAAGATATAATATGATTTGAGAAGTGTTATGTATTCCTCGTCTACACTTCAAATGAATGTAAATGCGACATTTCCTTGCTAGGAAATAACGTTTGCAGATGTGTACGTATCAAAGCAATAGTGTTCTAATGCTTCTTAAAACGCGATATCGCATCTCATTTCTATGTTTCATGGTAAGATATAATATGATCTGCGAAGTGTTATGAATTCCTCGTCTACACTTCAAATGAATGTAAATGCGACACTTTCTTGCTAGGAAATAGCGTCTGCAGATGTCTAGGTATCGTAACGATAGTGTTCTAATGCTTCTTAAAACGCGATATCGCACCTCATTTCTATGTTTCATGGTAAGATATAATATGATTTGCGAAGTGTTATGTATTCCTCGTCTACACTTCAAATGAATGTAAATGCGACACTTCCTTGCAAAGAAATAGCGTTTGCAGATGTCTACGTATCGTAGCAATAGAGTTCTTATGATTCTTAAAACGCTATATCGCATCTCATTTCTATGTTTCATGGTAAGATATAATATGATTTGCGAAGTGTTATGTACTCCTCGTCTACACTTCAAATGAATGCAAATGCGACACTTCCTTGGTAGGAAATAGCGTTTGCAGATGTCTACGTATCGTAGCAATAGTGTTCTTATGATTCTTACAACGCGATATCGTATCTCATTTCTATGTTTCATGGTAAGATATAATATGATTTGCGAAGTGTTATGTATTCCTCGTCTACACTTCAAATGTATGTAAATGCGACACTTCCTTGCTAGGAAATAGCGTCTGCAGATGTCTAGGTATCGTAGCGATAGATTTCTAATGCTTCTTAAAACGCGATATCGCACCTCATTTCTATGTTTCATGGTAAGATATAATATGATTTGCGAAGTGTTATGTGTCACGTCCCGAGGTGCGGTTGCGCTCGCAACGGTGGCACAAAGTCGTAACCGTTCCCGAAAATAACGCGAATTGCGTCCGGACCGGGTTCGTTGGCGTTTCGGACTCGATAAAACGGTAATTAACACTAAACTTACCTTGCGAAGGCTTGATTCCGCTGTCTGATTTCTCTTTCCAGGTACCTGGAGCGCCTTGGATCCGCAACCGGGATGGCGGCGGCGTACGTCTGGAACGGAGGTACGTCTACGGGAATAAGCGTCCAGGAGGGTTGACTCCGGCTGGCAGGTATCGGCGTTTGGCCCTGACGATTGGCGACTCGTACGGGTCGTGCGGCGAAGGAAACCTCCTTCACAGGAACCAGGACTCGAACGCAGGAAATTGAATATTCTGGTGCATCACCCACGTATTCCCGAGCGGGACGACGAATAAACTCTCTCCTCCCCGCGCGTCGTGTACGCTTTGTCGGAGGTGCAAGGCTCGTCGAGAATACTTGAACTTCGGTCGAGTACGGCGCGGCTAAGCGTTGGTTCGCTCTAGCTTACCGGGATCAACCTGGGCGCAAGATATTCAGTATACGGTAG
Organism: Xylocopa sonorina; assembly: GCF_050948175.1. NCBI lineage: Eukaryota > Metazoa > Arthropoda > Insecta > Hymenoptera > Apidae > Xylocopa > Xylocopa sonorina. The sequence goes on from NW_027490148.1 coordinate 1,287,131, forward strand.
AAGTGAGGATGGAGCAACTAAGCGCTGGTTCGCTCTAGTCGTCGAGCCTCAAGACTATCGTAGATGAGATATAGAATTAGAATAATCGCGAGCGTACCCGTGGATTAGAATTAAGGAATTGTATTTGAACTCGAATAAAGATACTTTGAATCTGGTAAAAATAAACTATATTCTATGATTTCACTATACTAGATACACTTGACTAAATTCTAAGTTACTGACTAGCGATTACAATGAGAATTAGAAATAGTATAAAGTATCGAATGGACTCCGCTATGGGAGTATGGATAGAGACGAATGCATTAGAGCTAATTGCTCGTTGCGAATGAGCCTATTGCTCGGATCGGAAGTGCATCGTTCGGATGCTGGATTAGAACTCCTCGGTTCGGAGATGAGATACGAACTCTCCAGTTCGGAGATGAGATACCAACTCTCCGGTTCGGAGGTGAGATTGGAACTCTCCGGTTCGGAGGTGAGATACGAACTCTCCGGTTCGGAGGTGAGATACGAACTGACTCTCGGATCTCGTGTCCGCGACCTCCTCGGGTCGCGCGGCGCGCGAGTCGCTGGGCCCTCGCGGTGGGGCGGACGGTCGGAGTAGGGCGGCCGCTCGGCCCTCGTGGTGGGGCGGCCATTCGGAGTGGGGCGCGGCCCGCGTTAAGCGTGAGCCGCGAGCGTCGAGTGTGCGCGCGAGTGCACGGAACATAGCCGTGCATGAATAAAATATATACATATATTTACTTAAATCTAGGTGTGTGTTGGTGTGTATGTACATATATGAGTAGTGTGCTTATTCTAATCCCACATGTACGAGAAGTACGTATAGGGCTTCGTGATCGCTGGGGATTCGACCCAGTATGTGTCGGAGAGCTCCTCGCCCTCGTAATACGGGGTGAAGTCCTCCCCCTCGTGCGTGGAGATCGCGCGTGGGCGCGGCATGCTGCATCCCTCTTCCCTCTCGTACCTTTGTCTCCTTCTGTAGGGACGGCGAGTCGGCGGGTGGCCCGTGTGCAGGGGCTCCGGATACGGATGCTGGGGATGATGAGGTGGACGCCGGAGGGTGGCAGGCGGTACGCCTGACGTTACACCACCCCCCTTGGAAAAAGAATCTCGGCCATGCCGAGATCTCTTGTCTGTTGGGTAGATTTCGGGATGCTGGATCCTTCTTTTGGTCCTGTCGGCTGGATGCTGCGGAATCTGTGGTTTTTCGCCTGGTTGATCCTGGCGATAACGTTTGGAGTTTGGACCGTGGCTGCGGGCTTCCTTCGGATTGCAGGCACTTTCGTCGCTTTCACTTTCAGCGTTCGTTTGAATGTCACTGCTCTCACTGGCTTCATTTTCAGTTTTTCGCACTTTTCTTTCACTAGCATCCACACTCTGCATACTATGCATTCGTTTACAAATTTTGATTTTGTTCGTATGAACAATTTTATGGCGCCCTTTTACATTCAGCTTAACATTACAATTGCCCAAAATTTCGAGGATACGGTACGGTCCAGAATACTGTGCCTGGAACTTATGTTTGTTCGGCTCTTTTAAAAGATAGACCCATTGGCCTACCTCGAAGTTTTGGACATTGAGATTTCGGTCATAATAATATTTAGAACGGCGTTTCGCATTGTCTAGATTGGCTTTAGCCAAATCCTGAGATTTCGAGATTTTCTCCTGAAGTTGTATAAGATAGTCGCTATAGGTTTCGTTATCAGAGCTGTCCTGAAAAGGAGTGGCTGACGGCGTCCTAGCTATCCTGCCGAACACTAGTTCGTGTGGGGTGTATAATGTACCCTCGTGCACACTGGTGTTGTATGAAAACATTGCATACGGTAACCAATTCACCCAATCGTTACTCGACTCTATGTAATGCTTCAGATATTCGGCCAGGACGTGGTGAGATCGTTCAACGGACCCGTTTGTCTGTGGATGGAACGCAGTGGACTTGTATTGCTTAATACGGAATTTGATTGCTATGGCTTTAATCAAGCTATTTATAAAGTTCGAACCTTGGTCCGTGAGTATGCCTTTCGGGCATCCGAATTTACAAATGAATTCTTTTATTAAAGCATCGGCAATGTCTACTGCGGTGGTGGTTTTGAGAGGAACTGCGACTGAGTATTTAGTGAGGAGATCTTGGATCGTGAGGATACTTGTATAACCGTCGGAAGTTTCGGGAAGAGGACCCATTACGTCCATTGAAATCTTATCGAATGCCCTGCCAGGGGTGTCGGTTAAAGTGAGAGGCTGTCTGGTCTTCACCCGGACCAGTTTCTCTGTCTGACAACTTTTACATTTGCCAATATATTCTTGTATTTGTGTTTTCATGTTTGGCCAAAAGTATTGTTGTCTGATGCGAGAATAAGTTTTATTAACCCCTTTGTGACCTCCCACAGGGGAGTCGTGGTTTTCTCTTATTATTTTCAGTCGCTCTTCGACCGAAGGGGTTTTAATGAGGCCCTGGCAGACCGTAATCTGGACAGTTGTTTCGTAAAACAGGTCCTGAAGGATTTTCTGGATTCGGGACCAGGATACGGAGTCTAGATAGGTTTGTGCGATACTAAATGTTTGTAATTGTAATTCGTTTACAACGTCGCACAAGGATCTAAATGTTTCTATTACGGTCTGGAAATTGATTGATCTGGTGGAATGTTCGACGATTGGAAGCTGGATTTGGAATTCGTTTCCGATTTGTATGACTTTGGCTTTGGTAAGAACGTGATTTTTGTTTGGAAGGAATTTTTCAGCGTTCGCTAGATCTTTGGCGCCCGTGTCATAGGGGTGCCCAGATTGCGTGACGAAGACAACTACATTGTCTCGTCGCGTTGATAATGCGTCACGGCTGAAATTAAACAGAGGTTCGCGTCGGAAAAATTCATTTGGAGCAGGAGTATAAAAGTCGGTGCTGTCGCTGGCGACTTGCGGAGGTGGTGCTGTGTTGGTACGGAAGGACGTGCCTGGAGTCGGTAATTCAGGTTCTGATGTTACCGGAGTAGGAGGAGGCGCTAGTGTGGTATACTTTTTACGGGTTTCCGGAGGCACATCGAAGATGTCGTCCTCCGAGTTTTCTGAATACGAGAGCGGAAAAATTTGAGCGGGATTCCGCGACAATGCGTCCGCATTAAGGTTCGTTTTTCCACTTTTATAGACCATCTCGTAGTCAAATTCCGCTAACTTAAGCCTCCACCGTACGAGTCTACTTGACGGGTCCTTGACCGAATTCATCCACACTAACGGTCGATGGTCGGTAACGAGTTTGAATTGATTACCGTATATGTATGGACGAAAGTAATGGACGGCGTAGACAATCGCCAGACACTCCTTCTCGATCGTGGAGTAGTTTTTCTCCGCAGCGTTTAACAGTCGCGACGTGTACGCGATTGGCAAGTCGCGGCCTATTGGTCCTTGACTCAAGATAGCACCAATAGCTTCGGCGGACGCGTCGGTCGTTATCACGAATGGTTGTTTAAAGTTGGGGTACTGCAAGATAGGCGCTTCGCATAGGCAATCTCGGAGTTTGACGAATGAATTCTCTTGCTCGTTACGCCATACAAAGGGCGCGTCTTTTTTTAACAAATTTGTAAGTGGCTTAGCAATATTGGAAAAATTTGCGATGAACCGCCTGTAGTATCCCGCGAGCCCGAGGAATTGTTTGATCTGTTTCGCGTTGCGCGGGCGCGGAAAATTTTTGACGGCGCTAATTTTCGCAGGGTCAGGTTTTACACCGTGCTCACTGATAATATGACCCAAATAGCTTACTTCTCTCCTCAAGAATTCGCACTTATCCGGCTGCAATACTAAATTAGCTTCTTTGTGCCGTTGAGTTAATTTCTCGAATTTAAGTCGATGTTCTTGAAGAGAGCTAGCGTAGATAACAATGTCGTCCAAATAGACGAAAATTTCGTTCCCCTGGAGACCGGACAGGACATTGTCCATAAGTCGTTGGAACGTCGCTGGCGCATTTTTTAATCCGAATGGCATTCTTTTAAATTCATAATGCCCGTGAGGCGTCGAAAAAGCGGTTTTGGGAGCATCGGCGGGCTCCATTGGGATCTGGTGAAATCCGCTCGCGAGATCGAATGTACTAAAATACTTCGCGCTCCCGAGCTGATCAAGTATCTCGGTAATGCAAGGGAGGGGATAGGCATCGGCGACAGATTTCTCATTGAGTGCGCGGTAGTCGATGACGACGCGCCATTGCTTGTTGCCCAAGGAGTCCGGTTTCTTTGGGACAACCCACAATGGCGAATTATATGGTGATTTTGACGGAGAGATGACACCATTTTGTAAAAATTTGTCGACTTGTCGTCGAATCTCCTCCTTATGAGCTGGTGGGAACCGGTATTGTTTCACATTGACGGGGCGGTCGTCGACGGTTGGAATCTTGTGCGTGGTTGCTGACGTATGCCCTAATTTATCCCCCTCAATGTGAAAAAGCTCCTGCTTGCTTTGAACGAGACGGACGACGTGCTCTCTTTCCTCTGCGTTGAGGTGGTCGAGACGGAGGAGACTAAGAATTCGGTCTAGGCGAGATTTCGAAGGATTGGCGGATTTCGATGTTTGTTTCAACGGCGCCTGTTGTATATTATTTTTAACCGCCTGAGCATAGGAGATCTGTTGAACATTCGCGATTTTGCAACGCGAAGGAGGAGTTTCGAGTGTCGAATATGGTGTCTGACTCGAGAAAGAAATAGAAGTTTTTCCCTTTTGGGATGAGCCGATCGGTACGGCGGATACGTTGGATTTAGAAAAAACCGGATAGAGCGATGGACTTTCCTCCTTATGAAGGGGAGTCATGATTTGCGCGGGCTCAAGTACGATTTCTGGTAACGCGATTTCGACGGCGCGGTCGGATGAATTAATTATTCGAGTTACCGCTTTGCCCCGAATTACTCTGACGAGAGCGTTTCCGAAAAATATACCCGGCGCAAGATCGATACGAGGAATTATACCTTCCGCGAGGTTCGAATTAACTACGCGGACCTTGATACCGATATTTGATCTCGGCGGAATGGAGATACGGTCTCCTGACTTCGGAGAAGCTGCTTTGTCTTGCGTTCGAAGCTTCGATTTCGTTGCTGCATCGCGTTTCAGCGGAGGCGATGATTTACGCGGCGGGCGCGGCGGCGGAGGGGGAATAGATTCCGTGCGCGGCGCTTGTTTACGTTTCGGCGATAGGAGAGGCTTTATTTTCGAGTCCGGTGACGGTTCCTCGAGTGCTTCGATATCGTCTTCGAAAGGAATTCTCTTACCATTCCATTTGATTATTTTATTTGGAAAAGAGATTTCTGCGTCCATACAGAACCCGGAGCCGAGGATCCCGCTTGGTTTAAGGGGAAAATCATCCTCGACCACATTGAAAGGAACGACGCGACCGAAAATGACAAGATTCACCGTCCCTAAGGTTGCGGTTTTGCCATCGGTTACCCCTGTTATTATGACGATCTCGGACTTATCGATTCGCGCGGATGCTTTTAGAGCCGAACGTTTTATAATATTTATTTCCGCCCCAGTGTCCACCATGAAGCGAGTTGGTGAAATTAGAAGATCGGATTTTAAAATTACGTTTGGCGTGCTAGTTTTTCCGGTTATGTTTATCGCGGCGTTTCGTCGATTTCCGCGTTGGAGTTGTTCGCGGCGAGAGGACGGACTTGGTGCGCGGCCTCGCCACCTGTCTCGCGGCGGGTGCGGAGGCCATTGTCGTTTCCCGAATTTTTATTTACCGCGTTGTTGTACTGTCTTTTGCGGCACTCGCCTATTTCGTGCCCCGGGGTCTTGCAATAGCGACAAAATTTGGGCGCGTCCCTGGCTACGATTTGTCTCGGTTGTTCGTACGCGGGGCCTCGAGTAGGAGGCGGTACGTCCCTGGATCGCAAGTATTCCTGCGGTCGGTACGGCGATGGCGGTCTGAGCCGACACTCGGTCGCGTAATGTCCGATATTATTGCATTTTCGGCAAATAATTTCGGCTGGTTTTTCGCGCGATTCTGGTCGCGCGGCACGCGATCTACCTAGTCGGTTGCAATCACGTTCGTGCATTTGATAGAGCTCCCGCGCTCGAGCGAACGTTTCTCGCAATGTACCGAATGAATTTACAGTCATTTGCATTCGAATTTCCGGAATGAGACCGTCTTTAAAACATTGTAGGGTGAGCGCGTCTACGTCATCGAGCGATTCCGGTGTGTCTCGTCGAGCAAGCCTTTCGCAATCAATTATGGCGGTTCTAAGATCTTTTACTCGACCGATATAATCTAGAATGTGCTCGTTCGCGCGCATGAATATATTTGCAAGTTCACCCCGATAATGATGAGCTGATTTTACGGAGCAAAAAGTGCTGCGAAGAACGTCCGTTAATTCGAGTATTGTGTAACACGGCTCGTCTTCTAGCGCGGCGTAGGCACGACCCTTGAGTTTTCCCTTAAGCAGGCGTGTGAAAGTTCGCTCGCACCCATTAGGGATAAGCTCATAAGCGCGTTTACACGCTCGGGTAAACTGAAGAATAGGAATGTTCTGACCATCGAATGTCGGCACGGCTTCGAGGGCATGCTTAAGCGATAGCTCGTCGTGTTGCGAACTATTTGTATTGAAATCGGAGCTCGAATTATGTCCGGAAAGTGGATTTCCCCGAGGAATATCTAGAGAAACAGTATCGTCGCGCGTTAAATCAGGCGTTCTGCGAATAGATTCTAATTCACGGCGTAAAATTTCTATTTGCTGGAGCAACGCGGCATTACTCGGATCGGTCGCTTTCGTATTTTTCGCGGAAGTATTTTGTTGCGCGGTACTAGGAAGAGGCTCGGCGATAGCGTCTTGGAAATCAAGCGTTCTGCTAGTGCGTTTTTCGCGTTCGGAATCGGCCATCGCGGCGGCTCGCTGTGTCTGCTGGCGCGTTTTTGTCGGAGTCCGGGTTGCCATATCTAGTTTCGCGGTTCCTTTCGGCAGAATTTCCGGAGGAAACGCGGGGCTATCCCACCGCTGTCACCAAAAATAACTTTCGTGTCACGTCCCGAGGTGCGGTTGCGCTCGCAACGGTGGCACAAAGTCGTAACCGTTCCCGAAAATAACGCGAATTGCGTCCGGACCGGGTTCGTTGGCGTTTCGGACTCGATAAAACGGTAATCAACACTAAACTTACCTTGCGAAGGCTTGATTCCGCTGTCTGATTTCTCTTTCCAGGTACCTGGAGCGCCTTGGATCCGCAACCGGGATGGCGGCGGCGTACGGCTGGAACGGAGGTACGTCTACGGGAATAAGCGTCCAGGCGGGTTGACTCCGGCTGGCAGGTATCGGCGTTTGGCCCTGACGATTGGCGACTCGTACGGGTCGTGCGGCGAAAGAAACCTCCTTCACAGGAACCAGGACTCGAACGTAGGAAATTGAATATTCTGGTGCATCACCCACGTATTCCCGAGCGAGACGACGAATAAACTCTCTCCTCCCCGCGCGTCGTGTACGCTTTGTCGGAGGTGCAAGGCTCATCGAGAATACTTGAACTTCGGTTGAATACGGCACGGCTAAGCGTTGGTTCGCTCTAGCTTACCGGGATCGACCTGGGCGCAAGATATTCTGTACACGGTAGAAGTGAGGATGGAGCAACTAAGCGCTGGTTCGCTCTAGTCGTCGAGCCTCAAGACTATCGTAGATGAGATATAGAATTAGAATAATCGCGAGCGTACCCGTGGATTAGAATTAAGGAATTGTATTTGAACTCGAATAAAGATACTTTGAATCTGGTAAAAATAAACTATATTCTATGATTTCACTATACTAGATACACTTGACTAAATTCTAAGTTACTGACTAGCGCTTACAATGAGAATTAGAAATAGTATAAAGTATCGAATGGACTCCGCTATGGGAGTATGGATAGAGACGAATGCATTAGAGCTAATTGCTCGTTGCGAATGAGCCTATTGCTCGGATCGGAAGTGCATCGTTCGGATGCTGGATTAGAACTCCTCGGTTCGGAGATGAGATACGAACTGACTCTCGGATCTCGCGTCCGCGACCTCCTCGGGTCGCGCGGCGCGCGAGTCACTGGGCCCTCGCGGTGGGGCGGACGGTCGGAGTAGGGCGGCCGCTCGGCCCCCGTGGTGGGGCGGCCGTTCGGAGTGGGGCGCGGCCCGCGTTAAGCGTGAGCCGCGACCGTCGAGTGTGCGCGCGAGTGCACGGAACATAGCCGTGCATGAATGAAATATATACATATATTCACTTAAATCTAGGTGTGTGTTGGTGTGTATGTACATAGGTGAGTAGTGTCCTTATTCTAATCCCACATGCACGAGAAGTACGTATAGGGCTTCGTAATCGCTGGGGATTCGACCCAGTATGTGTCGGAGAGCTCCTCGCCCTCGTAATACGGGGTGAAGTCCTCCCCCTCGTGTGTGGAGATCGCGCGTGGGCGCGGCATGCTGCATCCTTCTTCCCTCTCGTACCTTTGTCTCCTTCTGTAAGGACGGCGAGTCGGCGGGTGGCCCGTGTGCAGGGGCTCCGGATACGGATGCTGGGGATGATGAGTTGGACGCCGGAGGGTGGCAGGCGGTACGCCTGACGTTACACATCTCATTTCTATGTTTCATAGTAAGATATGATATGATTTGCGAAGTGTTATGTATTCCTCGTCTACACTTCAAATGAATGTAAATGCGACACTTCCTTGCTAGGAAATAGCGTCTGCAGATGTCTAGGTATCGTAGCGATAGTGTTCTAATGCTTCTTAAAACGCGATATCGCACCTCATTTCTATGTTTCATGGTAAGATATAATATGATTTGCGAAGTGTTATGTATTCCTCGTCTACACTTCAAATGAATGTAAATGCGACACTTCCTTGCAAGGAGATAGCGTTTGCAGATGTCCACCTATCGTAGCAGTAGAGTTCTAATGCTTATTAAAACGCGATATCGCATCTCATTTCTATGTTACATGGTAAGATATAATATGATTTGCGAAGTGTGTGTATTCCACGTCTACACTTCAAAGGAATGTAAATGCGACACTTCCTTGCAAAGAAATAGCGTTTGCAGATGTCTACGTATCGTAGCAATAGATTTCAAATGCTTCTTAAAACGCGATATCGCATCTCATTTCTATGTTTCATGGTAAGATATAATATGATTTGCGAAGTGTGATGTATTCCTCGACTACACTTCAAATGAATGTAAATGCGACACTTCCTTGCAAGGAAATAGCGTTTGCAGATGTCCACCTATCGTAGCAGTAGAGTTCTAATGCTTCTTAAAACGCGATATGGCATCTCATTTCTATGTTTCATGGTAAGATATAATATGATTTGCGAAGTGTTATGTATTCCTCGTCTACACTTCAAATGAATGTAAATGCGACACATCCTTGATAGGATATAGCGTTTGCCGATGTCTACGTATCGTAGCAATAGATTTCTAATGCTTCTTAAAACGCGATATCGCATCTCATTTCCATGTTTCATGGTAAGATATAATATGATTTGCGAAGTGTTATGTACTCCTCGTCTACACTTCAAATGAATGTAAATGCGACACTTCCTTGCAAGGAGATAGCGTTTGCAGATGTCCACCTATCGTAGCAGTAGAGTTCTAATGCTTATTAAAACGCGATATCGCATATCATTTCTATGTTACATGGTAAGATATAATATGATTTGCGAAGTGTGTGTATTCCACGTCTACACTTCAAAGGAATGTAAATGCGACACTTCCTTGCAAAGAAATAGCGTTTGCAGATGTCTACGTATCGTAGCAATAGATTTCAAATGCCTCTTAAAACGCGATATCGCATCTCATTTCTATGTTTCATGGTAAGATATAATATGATTTGCGAAGTGTTATGTATTCCTCGTCTACACTTCATATGAATGTAAATGTGACACTTCCCTGCAAGGAAATAGCGTTTGCATATGTCTACCTGTCGTAGCAATAGAGTTCTAATGCTTCTTAGAACGCGATATGGCATCTCATTTCTATGTTTCATGGTACGATATAATATGATTTGCGAAGTGTTATGTATTCCTCGTCTACACTTCAAATGAATGTAAATGCGACACTTCCTTGCAAGGAAATAGCGTTTGCAGATGTCTACGTATCGTAGCAAAGGAGTTCTTATGATTCATAAAACGCGATATCGATCTCAATTCTATGTTTCATGGTAAGATATAATATGATTTGCGAAGTGTTATGTATTCCTCGTCTACACTTCAAATGAATGTAAATGCGACACTTCCTTGCAAGGAAATAGCGTTTGCAGATGTCTACGTATCGTAGCAATAGATTTCCAATGCTTCTTAAAACGCGATATCGCATCTCATTTCTATCTTTCATGGTAAGATATAGTATGATTTGCGAAGTGTTATGTATTCCTCGTCTACACATCAAATGAATGTAAATGCGACACTTCCTTGCAAGGAAATAGCGTTTGCAGATATCTACCTATCGTAGCAATAGAATTCTAATGCTTCTTAAAACGCAATATCGCATCTCATTTCTATGCTTCATGGTAAGATATAATATGATTTGCGAAGTGTTATGTATTCCTCGTCTACACTTCAAATGAATGTAAATGCGACACTTCCTTGCAAGGAAATAGTGTTTGAAGACGTCCACGTATCGTAGCAATAGATTTATAATGCTTCTTAAAACGCGATATCGCATCTCACTTCTATGTTTCATGTTAAGATATAACATGATTTGCGAAGTGTCATGTATTCCTCGTCTACATTTCAAATGAATGTAAATGAGGCACCTCCTTGCTAGGAAATAGCGTCTGCAGATGTCTAGGTATCGTAGCAATAGAGTTCAAATGCTTCTTAAAACGAGATATTGCATCTCATATCTATGCTTCATGATAAGATATAGTATTCGTTGCGAAGTGTTATGCATTCCTCGTCTACGATTCAAATGAATGTAAATGCGACTCTTCCTTGCAAGGAAATAGCGTTTGCAGATGTCTACGTATCGTAGCAATAGAGTTCTTATGATTCTTAAAACGCGATATAGCATCTCATTTCTATGTTTCATGGTAAGATATAATATGATTTGCGAAGTGTTATGTATTCCTCGTCTACACTTCAAATGAATGTAAATGCGACACTTCCTTGCTAGGAAATAGCGTCTGCAGATGTCTAGGTATCGTAGCGATAGCGTTCTAATGCTTCTTAAAACGCGACATCGCACCTCATTTCTATGTTTCATGGTAAGATGTAATATGATTTGCGAAGTGTTATGTATTCCTCGTCTACACTTCATATGAATGTTAATGCGACACTTCCTTGCAAGGAAAGAGCGTTTGCAGATGTCTAAGTATCGTAGCAATAGAGTTCTTATGATTCTTAAAACGCGATTTCGCATCTCATTTCTATGTTTCATGGTAAGATATAATATGATTTGCGAAGTGTGATGTATTCCTCGACTACACTTCAAATGAATGTAAATGCGACACTTCCTTGCAAGGAAATAGCGTTTGCAGATGTCCACCTATCGTAGCAGTAGAGTTCTAATGCTTCTTAAAACGCGATATGGCATCTCATTTCTATGTTTCATGGTAAGATATAATATGATTTGCGAAGTGTTATGTATTCCTCGTCTACACTTCAAATGAATGTAAATGCGACACTTCCTTGATAGGATATAGCGTTTGCCGATGTCTACGTATCGTAGCAATAGATTTCTAATGCTTCTTAAAACGCGATATCGCATCTCATTTCCATGTTTCATGGTAAGATATAATATGATTTGCGAAGTGTTATGTACTCCTCGTCTACACTTCAAATGAATGTAAATGCGACACTTCCTTGCAAGCAGATAGCGTTTGCAGATGTCCACCTATCGTAGCAGTAGAGTTCTAATGCTTATTAAAACGCGATATCGCATATCATTTCTATGTTACATGGTAAGATATAATATGATTTGCGAAGTGTGTGTATTCCACGTCTACACTTCAAAGGAATGTAAATGCGACACTTCCTTGCAAAGAAATAGCGTTTGCAGATGTCTACGTATCGTAGCAATAGATTTCAAATGCTTCTTAAAACGCGATATCGCATCTCATTTCTATGTTTCATGGTAAGATATAATATGATTTGCGAAGTGTTATGTATTCCTCGTCTACACTTCATATGAATGTAAATGTGACACTTCCTTGCAAGGAAATAGCGTTTGCATATGTCTACCTGTCGTAGCAATAGAGTTCTAATGCTTCTTAAAACGCGATATGGCATCTCATTTCTATGTTTCATGGTAAGATATAATATGATTTGCGAAGTGTTATGTATTCCTCGTCTACACTTCAAATGAATGTAAATGCGACACTTCCTTGCAAGGAAATAGCGTTTGCAGATGTCTACGTATCGTAGCAAAGGAGTTCTTATGATTCATAAAACGCGATATCGATCTCAATTCTATGTTTCATGGTAAGATATAATATGATTTGCGAAGTGTTATGTATTCCTCGTCTACACTTCAAATGAATGTAAATGCGACACTTCCTTGCAAGGAAATAGCGTTTGCAGATGTCTACGTATCGTAGCAATAGATTTCCAATGCTTCTTAAAACGCGATATCGCATCTCATTTCTATCTTTCATGGTAAGATATAGTATGATTTGCGAAGTGTTATGTATTCCTCGTCTACACATCAAATGAATGTAAATGCGACACTTCCTTGCAAGGAAATAGCGTTTGCAGATATCTACCTATCGTAGCAATAGAATTCTAATGCTTCTTAAAACGCAATATCGCATCTCATTTCTATGCTTCATGGTAAGATATAATATGATTTGCGAAGTGTTATGTATTCCTCGTCTACACTTCAAATGAATGTAAATGCGACACTTCCTTGCAAGGAAATAGTGTTTGAAGACGTCCACGTATCGTAGCAATAGATTTATAATGCTTCTTAAAACGCGATATCGCATCTCATTTCTATGTTTCATGTTAAGATATAACATGATTTGCGAAGTGTCATGTATTCCTCGTCTACATTTCAAATGAATGTAAATGAGGCACTTCCTTGCTAGGAAATAGCGTCTGCAGATGTCTAGGTATCGTAGCAATAGAGTTCAAATGCTTCTTAAAACGAGATATTGCATCTCATATCTATGCTTCATGATGAGATATAGTATTCATTGCGAAGTGTTATGCATTCCTCGTCTACGATTCAAATGAATGTAAATGCGACACTTCCTTGCAAGGAAATAGCGTTTGCAGATGTCTACGTATCTTAGCAATAGAGTTCTTATGATTCTTAAAACGCGATATAGCATCTCATTTCTATGTTTCATGGTAAGATATAATATGATTTGCGAAGTGTTATGTATTCCTCGTCTACACTTCAAATGAATGTAAATGCGACACTTCCTTGCTAGGAAATAGCGTCTGCAGATGTCTAGGTATCGTAGCGATAGCGTTCTAATGCTTCTTAAAACGCGACATCGCACCTCATTTCTATGTTTCATGGTAAGATGTAATATGATTTGCGAAGTGTTATGTATTCCTCGTCTACACTTCATATGAATGTTAATGCGACACTTCCTTGCAAGGAAAGAGCGTTTGCAGATGTCTAAGTATCGTAGCAATAGAGTTCTTATGATTCTTAAAACGCGATTTCGCATCTCATTTCTATGTTTCATGGTAAGATATAATATGATTTGCGAAGTGTGATGTATTCCTCGACTACACTTCAAATGAATGTAAATGCGACACTTCCTTGCAAGGAAATAGCGTTTGCAGATGTCCACCTATCGTAGCAGTAGAGTTCTAATGCTTCTTAAAACGCGATATGGCATCTCATTTCTATGTTTCATGGTAAGATATAATATGATTTGCGAAGTGTTATGTATTCCTCGTCTACACTTCAAATGAATGTAAATGCGACACTTCCTTGATAGGATATAGCGTTTGCCGATGTCTACGTATCGTAGCAATAGATTTCTAATGCTTCTTAAAACGCGATATCGCATCTCATTTCCATGTTTCATGGTAAGATATAATATGATTTGCGAAGTGTTATGTACGCCTCGTCTACACTTCAAATGAATGTAAATGCGACACTTCCTTGCAAGCAGATAGCGTTTGCAGATGTCCACCTATCGTAGCAGTAGAGTTCTAATGCTTATTAAAACGCGATATCGCATATCATTTCTATGTTACATGGTAAGATATAATATGATTTGCGAAGTGTGTGTATTCCACGTCTACACTTCAAAGGAATGTAAATGCGACACTTCCTTGCAAAGAAATAGCGTTTGCAGATGTCTACGTATCGTAGCAATAGATTTCAAATGCTTCTTAAAACGCGATATCGCATCTCATTTCTATGTTTCATGGTAAGATATAATATGATTTGCGAAGTGTTATGTATTCCTCGTCTACACTTCATATGAATGTAAATGTGACACTTCCTTGCAAGGAAATAGCGTTTGCATATGTCTACCTGTCGTAGCAATAGAGTTCTAATGCTTCTTAAAACGCGATATGGCATCTCATTTCTATGTTTCATGGTAAGATATAATATGATTTGCGAAGTGTTATGTATTCCTCGTCTACACTTCAAATGAATGTAAATGCGACACTTCCTTGCAAGGAAATAGCGTTTGCAGATGTCTACGTATCGTAGCAAAGGAGTTCTTATGATTCGTAAAACGCGATATCGATCTCAATTCTATGTTTCATGGTAAGATATAATATGATTTGCGAAGTGTTATGTATTCCTCGTCTACACTTCAAATGAATGTAAATGCGACACTTCCTTGCAAGGAAATAGCGTTTGCAGATGTCTACGTATCGTAGCAATAGATTTCTAATGCTTCTTAAAACGCGATATCGCATCTCATTTCTATCTTTCATGGTAAGATATAGTATGATTTGCGAAGTGTTATGTATTCCTCGTCTACACATCAAATGAATGTAAATGCGACACTTCCTTCCAAGGAAATAGCGTTTGCAGATATCTACCTATCGTAGCAATAGAATTCTAATGCTTCTTAAAACGCGATATCGCATCTCATTTCTATGCTTCATGGTAAGATATAATATGATTTGCGAAGTGTTATGTATTCCTCGTCTACACTTCAAATGAATGTAAATGCGACACTTCCTTGCAAGGTAATAGTGTTTGAAGACGTCCACGTATCGTAGCAATAGATTTATAATGCTTCTTAAAACGCGATATCGCATCTCATTTCTATGTTTCATGTTAAGATATAACATGATTTGCGAAGTGTCATGTATTCCTCGTCTACATTTCAAATGAATGTAAATGAGGCACTTCCTTGCTAGGAAATAGCGTCTGCAGATGTCTAGGTATCGTAGCGATAGGGTTCTAATGCTTCTTAAAACGCAATATCGCACCTCATTTCTATGTTTCATGGTAAGATATAATATGATTTGCGAAGTGTTATGTATTCCTCGTCTACACTTCAAATGAATGTAAATGCGACACTTCCTTGCAAGGAGATAGCGTTTGCAGATGTCCACCTATCGTAGCAGTAGAGTTCTAATGCTTATTAAAACGCGATATCGCATCTCATTTCTATGTTACATGGTAAGATATAATATGATTTGCGAAGTGTGTGTATTCCACGTCTACACTTCAAAGGAATGTAAATGCGACACTTCCTTGCAAAGAAATAGCGTTTGCAGATGTCTACGTATCGTAGCAATAGATTTCTAATGCTTCTTAAAACGCGATATCGCACCTCATTTCTATGTTTCATGGTAAGATATAATATGATTTGCGAAGTGTTATGTATTCCTCGTCTACACTTCATATGAATGTAAATGTGACACTTCCTTGCAAGGAAATAGCGTTTGCATATGTCTACCTGTCGTAGCAATAGAGTTCTAATGCTTCTTAAAACGCGATATGGCATCTCATTCCTATGTTTCATGGTAAGATATAATATGATTTGCGAAGTGTTATGTATTCCTCGTCTACACTTCATATGAATGTATATGCGACACTTCCTTTCAAGGAAATAGCGTTTGCATATGTCTACCTGTCGTAGCAATAGAGTTCTAATGCTTCTTAAAACGCGATATGGCATCTCATTTCTATGTTTCATGGTAAGATATAATATGAATTGCGAAGAGTTATGTATTCCTCGTCTACACTTCAAATGAATGTAAAGGCGACACTTCCTTGCAATGAAATAGCGTTTGCCGATGACTACGTATCGTAGCAATAGATTTCTAATGCTTCTTAAAACGCGATATCGCATCTCATTTCTATGTTTCATGGTAAGATATAATATGATTTGAGAAGTGTTATGTATTCCTCGTCTACACTTCAAATGAATGTAAATGCGACATTTCCTTGCTAGGAAATAACGTTTGCAGATGTGTACGTATCAAAGCAATAGTGTTCTAATGCTTCTTAAAACGCGATATCGCATCTCATTTCTATGTTTCATGGTAAGATATAATATGATCTGCGAAGTGTTATGAATTCCTCGTCTACACTTCAAATGAATGTAAATGCGACACTTTCTTGCGAGGAAATAGCGTCTGCAGATGTCTAGGTATCGTAACGATAGGGTACTAATGCTTCTTAAAACGCGATATCGCACCTCATTTCTATGTTTCATGGTAAGATATAATATGATTTGCGAAGTGTTATGTATTCCTCGTCTACACTTCAAATGAATGTAAATGCGACACTTCCTTGCAAGGAAATAGCGTTTGCAGATGTCCACCTATCGTAGCAGTAGAGTTCTAATGCTTCTTAAAACGCGATATGGCATCTCATTTCTATGTTTCATGGTAAGATATAATATGATTTGCGAAGTGTTATGTATTCCTCGTCTACACTTCAAATGAATGTAAATGCGACACTTCCTTGATAGGATATAGCGTTTGCCGATGTCTACGTATCGTAGCAATAGATTTCTAATGCTTTTTAAAACGCGATATCGCATCTCATTTCCATGTTTCATGGTAAGATATAATATGATTTGCGAAGTGTTATGTACTCCTCGTCTACACTTCAAATGAATGTAAATGCGACACTTCCTTGCAAGCAGATAGCGTTTGCAGATGTCCACCTATCGTAGCAGTAGAGTTCTAATGCTTATTAAAACGCGATATCGCATATCATTTCTATGTTACATGGTAAGATATAATATGATTTGCGAAGTGTGTGTATTCCACGTCTACACTTCAAAGGAATGTAAATGCGACACTTCCTTGCAAAGAAATAGCGTTTGCAGATGTCTACGTATCGTAGCAATAGATTTCAAATGCTTCTTAAAACGCGATATCGCATCTCATTTCTATGTTTCATGGTAAGATATAATATGATTTGCGAAGTGTTATGTATTCCTCGTCTACACTTCATATGAATGTAAATGTGACACTTCCTTGCAAGGAAATAGCGTTTGCATATGTCTACCTGTCGTAGCAATAGAGTTCTAATGCTTCTTAAAACGCGATATGGCATCTCATTTCTATGTTTCATGGTAAGATATAATATGATTTGCGAAGTGTTATGTATTCCTCGTCTACACTTCAAATGAATGTAAATGCGACACTTCCTTGCAAGGAAATAGCGTTTGCAGATGTCTACGTATCGTAGCAAAGGAGTTCTTATGATTCATAAAACGCGATATCGATCTCAATTCTATGTTTCATGGTAAGATATAATATGATTTGCGAAGTGTTATGTATTCCTCGTCTACACTTCAAATGAATGTAAATGCGACACTTCCTTGCAAGGAAATAGCGTTTGCAGATGTCTACGTATCGTAGCAATAGATTTCCAATGCTTCTTAAAACGCGATATCGCATCTCATTTCTATCTTTCATGGTAAGATATAGTATGATTTGCGAAGTGTTATGTATTCCTCGTCTACACATCAAATGAATGTAAATGCGACACTTCCTTGCAAGGAAATAGCGTTTGCAGATATCTACCTATCGTAGCAATAGAATTCTAATGCTTCTTAAAACGCAATATCGCATCTCATTTCTATGCTTCATGGTAAGATATAATATGATTTGCGAAGTGTTATGTATTCCTCGTCTACACTTCAAATGAATGTAAATGCGACACTTCCTTGCAAGGAAATAGTGTTTGAAGACGTCCACGTATCGTAGCAATAGATTTATAATGCTTCTTAAAACGCGATTTCGCATCTCATTTCTATGTTTCATGTTAAGATATAACATGATTTGCGAAGTGTCATGTATTCCTCGTCTACATTTCAAATGAATGTAAATGAGGCACTTCCTTGCTAGGAAATAGCGTCTGCAGATGTCTAGGTATCGTAGCAATAGAGTTCAAATGCTTCTTAAAACGAGATATTGCATCTCATATCTATGCTTCATGATGAGATATAGTATTCATTGCGAAGTGTTATGCACTCCTCGTCTACGATTCAAATGAATGTAAATGCGACACTTCCTTGCAAGGAAATAGCGTTTGCAGATGTCTACGTATCTTAGCAATAGAGTTCTTATGATTCTTAAAACGCGATATAGCATCTCATTTCTATGTTTCATGGTAAGATATAATATGATTTGCGAAGTGTTATGTATTCCTCGTCTACACTTCAAATGAATGTAAATGCGACACTTCCTTGCTAGGAAATAGCGTCTGCAGATGTCTAGGTATCGTAGCGATAGCGTTCTAATGCTTCTTAAAACGCGACATCGCACCTCATTTCTATGTTTCATGGTAAGATGTAATATGATTTGCGAAGTGTTATGTATTCCTCGTCTACACTTCATATGAATGTTAATGCGACACTTCCTTGCAAGGAAAGAGCGTTTGCAGATGTCTAAGTATCGTAGCAATAGAGTTCTTATGATTCTTAAAACGCGATTTCGCATCTCATTTCTATGTTTCATGGTAAGATATAATATGATTTGCGAAGTGTGATGTATTCCTCGACTACACTTCAAATGAATGTAAATGCGACACTTCCTTGCAAGGAAATAGCGTTTGCAGATGTCCACCTATCGTAGCAGTAGAGTTCTAATGCTTCTTAAAACGCGATATGGCATCTCATTTCTATGTTTCATGGTAAGATATAATATGATTTGCGAAGTGTTATGTATTCCTCGTCTACACTTCAAATGAATGTAAATGCGACACATCCTTGATAGGATATAGCGTTTGCCGATGTCTACGTATCGTAGCAATAGATTTCTAATGCTTCTTAAAACGCGATATCGCATCTCATTTCCATGTTTCATGGTAAGATATAATATGATTTGCGAAGTGTTATGTACTCCTCGTCTACACTTCAAATGAATGTAAATGCGACACTTCCTTGCAAGGAGATAGCGTTTGCAGATGTCCACCTATCGTAGCAGTAGAGTTCTAATGCTTATTAAAACGCGATATCGCATATCATTTCTATGTTACATGGTAAGATATAATATGATTTGCGAAGTGTGTGTATTCCACGTCTACACTTCAAAGGAATGTAAATGCGACACTTCCTTGCAAAGAAATAGCGTTTGCAGATGTCTACGTATCGTAGCAATAGATTTCAAATGCTTCTTAAAACGCGATGTCGCATCTCATTTCTATGTTTCATGGTAAGATATAATATGATTTGCGAAGTGTTATGTATTCCTCGTCTACACTTCATATGAATGTAAATGTGACACTTCCTTGCAAGGAAATAGCGTTTGCATATGTCTACCTGTCGTAGCAATAGAGTTCTAATGCTTCTTAAAACGCGATATGGCATCTCATTTCTATGTTTCATGGTAAGATATAATATGATTTGCGAAGTGTTATGTATTCCTCGTCTACACTTCAAATGAATGTAAATGCGACACTTCCTTGCAAGGAAATAGCGTTTGCAGATGTCTACGTATCGTAGCAAAGGAGTTCTTATGATTCATAAAACGCGATATCGATCTCAATTCTATGTTTCATGGTAAGATATAATATGATTTGCGAAGTGTTATGTATTCCTCGTCTACACTTCAAATGAATGTAAATGCGACACTTCCTTGCAAGGAAATAGCGTTTGCAGATGTCTACGTATCGTAGCAATAGATTTCTAATGCTTCTTAAAACGCGATGTCGCATCTCATTTCTATCTTTCATGGTAAGATATAGTATGATTTGCGAAGTGTTATGTATTCCTCGTCTACACATCAAATGAATGTAAATGCGACACTTCCTTGCAAGGAAATAGCGTTTGCAGATATCTACCTATCGTAGCAATAGAATTCTAATGCTTCTTAAAACGCGATATCGCATCTCATTTCTATGCTTCATGGTAAGATATAATATGATTTGCGAAGTGTTATGTATTCCTCGTCTACACTTCAAATGAATGTAAATGCGACACTTCCTTGCAAGGAAATAGTGTTTGAAGACGTCCACGTATCGTAGCAATAGATTTATAATGCTTCTTAAAACGCGATATCGCATCTCATTTCTATGTTTCATGTTAAGATATAACATGATTTGCGAAGTGTCATGTATTCCTCGTCTACATTTCAAATGAATGTAAATAAGGCACTTCCTTGCTAGGAAATAGCGTCTGCAGATGTCTAGGTATCGTAGCAATAGCGTTCAAATGCTTCTTAAAACGAGATATTGCATCTCATATCTATGCTTCATGATAAGATATAGTATTCATTGCGAAGTGTTATGCATTCCTCGTCTACGATTCAAATGAATGTAAATGCGACACTTCCTTGCAAGAAAGAGCGTTTGCAGATGTCTACGTATCGTAGCAATAGAGTTCTTATGATTCTTAAAACGCGATATAGCATCTCATTTCTATGTTTCATGGTAAGATATAATATGATTTGCGAAGTGTTATGTATTCCTCGTCTACACTTCAAATGAATGTAAATGCGACACTTCCTTGATAGGATATAGCGTTTGCCGATGTCTACGTATCGTAGCAATAGATTTCTAATGCTTCTTAAAACGCGATATCGCATCTCATTTCCATGTTTCATGGTAAGATATAATATGATTTGCGAAGTGTTATGTACGCCTCGTCTACACTTCAAATGAATGTAAATGCGACACTTCCTTGCAAGCAGATAGCGTTTGCAGATGTCCACCTATCGTAGCAGTAGAGTTCTAATGCTTATTAAAACGCGATATCGCATATCATTTCTATGTTACATGGTAAGATATAATATGATTTGCGAAGTGTGTGTATTCCACGTCTACACTTCAAAGGAATGTAAATGCGACACTTCCTTGCAAAGAAATAGCGTTTGCAGATGTCTACGTATCGTAGCAATAGATTTCAAATGCTTCTTAAAACGCGATATCGCATCTCATTTCTATGTTTCATGGTAAGATATAATATGATTTGCGAAGTGTTATGTATTCCTCGTCTACACTTCATATGAATGTAAATGTGACACTTCCTTGCAAGGAAATAGCGTTTGCATATGTCTACCTGTCGTAGCAATAGAGTTCTAATGCTTCTTAAAACGCGATATGGCATCTCATTTCTATGTTTCATGGTAAGATATAATATGATTTGCGAAGTGTTATGTATTCCTCGTCTACACTTCAAATGAATGTAAATGCGACACTTCCTTGCAAGGAAATAGCGTTTGCAGATGTCTACGTATCGTAGCAAAGGAGTTCTTATGATTCGTAAAACGCGATATCGATCTCAATTCTATGTTTCATGGTAAGATATAATATGATTTGCGAAGTGTTATGTATTCCTCGTCTACACTTCAAATGAATGTAAATGCGACACTTCCTTGCAAGGAAATAGCGTTTGCAGATGTCTACGTATCGTAGCAATAGATTTCTAATGCTTCTTAAAACGCGATATCGCATCTCATTTCTATCTTTCATGGTAAGATATAGTATGATTTGCGAAGTGTTATGTATTCCTCGTCTACACATCAAATGAATGTAAATGCGACACTTCCTTCCAAGGAAATAGCGTTTGCAGATATCTACCTATCGTAGCAATAGAATTCTAATGCTTCTTAAAACGCGATATCGCATCTCATTTCTATGCTTCATGGTAAGATATAATATGATTTGCGAAGTGTTATGTATTCCTCGTCTACACTTCAAATGAATGTAAATGCGACACTTCCTTGCAAGGTAATAGTGTTTGAAGACGTCCACGTATCGTAGCAATAGATTTATAATGCTTCTTAAAACGCGATATCGCATCTCATTTCTATGTTTCATGTTAAGATATAACATGATTTGCGAAGTGTCATGTATTCCTCGTCTACATTTCAAATGAATGTAAATGAGGCACTTCCTTGCTAGGAAATAGCGTCTGCAGATGTCTAGGTATCGTAGCGATAGGGTTCTAATGCTTCTTAAAACGCAATATCGCACCTCATTTCTATGTTTCATGGTAAGATATAATATGATTTGCGAAGTGTTATGTATTCCTCGTCTACACTTCAAATGAATGTAAATGCGACACTTCCTTGCAAGGAGATAGCGTTTGCAGATGTCCACCTATCGTAGCAGTAGAGTTCTAATGCTTATTAAAACGCGATATCGCATCTCATTTCTATGTTACATGGTAAGATATAATATGATTTGCGAAGTGTGTGTATTCCACGTCTACACTTCAAAGGAATGTAAATGCGACACTTCCTTGCAAAGAAATAGCGTTTGCAGATGTCTACGTATCGTAGCAATAGATTTCTAATGCTTCTTAAAACGCGATATCGCACCTCATTTCTATGTTTCATGGTAAGATATAATATGATTTGCGAAGTGTTATGTATTCCTCGTCTACACTTCATATGAATGTAAATGTGACACTTCCTTGCAAGGAAATAGCGTTTGCATATGTCTACCTGTCGTAGCAATAGAGTTCTAATGCTTCTTAAAACGCGATATGGCATCTCATTCCTATGTTTCATGGTAAGATATAATATGATTTGCGAAGTGTTATGTATTCCTCGTCTACACTTCATATGAATGTATATGCGACACTTCCTTTCAAGGAAATAGCGTTTGCATATGTCTACCTGTCGTAGCAATAGAGTTCTAATGCTTCTTAAAACGCGATATGGCATCTCATTTCTATGTTTCATGGTAAGATATAATATGAATTGCGAAGAGTTATGTATTCCTCGTCTACACTTCAAATGAATGTAAAGGCGACACTTCCTTGCAATGAAATAGCGTTTGCCGATGACTACGTATCGTAGCAATAGATTTCTAATGCTTCTTAAAACGCGATATCGCATCTCATTTCTATGTTTCATGGTAAGATATAATATGATTTGAGAAGTGTTATGTATTCCTCGTCTACACTTCAAATGAATGTAAATGCGACATTTCCTTGCTAGGAAATAACGTTTGCAGATGTGTACGTATCAAAGCAATAGTGTTCTAATGCTTCTTAAAACGCGATATCGCATCTCATTTCTATGTTTCATGGTAAGATATAATATGATCTGCGAAGTGTTATGAATTCCTCGTCTACACTTCAAATGAATGTAAATGCGACACTTTCTTGCGAGGAAATAGCGTCTGCAGATGTCTAGGTATCGTAACGATAGGGTACTAATGCTTCTTAAAACGCGATATCGCACCTCATTTCTATGTTTCATGGTAAGATATAATATGATTTGCGAAGTGTTATGTATTCCTCGTCTACACTTCAAATGAATGTAAATGCGACACTTCCTTGCAAGGAAATAGCGTTTGCAGATGTCCACCTATCGTAGCAGTAGAGTTCTAATGCTTCTTAAAACGCGATATGGCATCTCATTTCTATGTTTCATGGTAAGATATAATATGATTTGCGAAGTGTTATGTATTCCTCGTCTACACTTCAAATGAATGTAAATGCGACACTTCCTTGATAGGATATAGCGTTTGCCGATGTCTACGTATCGTAGCAATAGATTTCTAATGCTTTTTAAAACGCGATATCGCATCTCATTTCCATGTTTCATGGTAAGATATAATATGATTTGCGAAGTGTTATGTACTCCTCGTCTACACTTCAAATGAATGTAAATGCGACACTTCCTTGCAAGCAGATAGCGTTTGCAGATGTCCACCTATCGTAGCAGTAGAGTTCTAATGCTTATTAAAACGCGATATCGCATATCATTTCTATGTTACATGGTAAGATATAATATGATTTGCGAAGTGTGTGTATTCCACGTCTACACTTCAAAGGAATGTAAATGCGACACTTCCTTGCAAAGAAATAGCGTTTGCAGATGTCTACGTATCGTAGCAATAGATTTCAAATGCTTCTTAAAACGCGATATCGCATCTCATTTCTATGTTTCATGGTAAGATATAATATGATTTGCGAAGTGTTATGTATTCCTCGTCTACACTTCATATGAATGTAAATGTGACACTTCCTTGCAAGGAAATAGCGTTTGCATATGTCTACCTGTCGTAGCAATAGAGTTCTAATGCTTCTTAAAACGCGATATGGCATCTCATTTCTATGTTTCATGGTAAGATATAATATGATTTGCGAAGTGTTATGTATTCCTCGTCTACACTTCAAATGAATGTAAATGCGACACTTCCTTGCAAGGAAATAGCGTTTGCAGATGTCTACGTATCGTAGCAAAGGAGTTCTTATGATTCATAAAACGCGATATCGATCTCAATTCTATGTTTCATGGTAAGATATAATATGATTTGCGAAGTGTTATGTATTCCTCGTCTACACTTCAAATGAATGTAAATGCGACACTTCCTTGCAAGGAAATAGCGTTTGCAGATGTCTACGTATCGTAGCAATAGATTTCCAATGCTTCTTAAAACGCGATATCGCATCTCATTTCTATCTTTCATGGTAAGATATAGTATGATTTGCGAAGTGTTATGTATTCCTCGTCTACACATCAAATGAATGTAAATGCGACACTTCCTTGCAAGGAAATAGCGTTTGCAGATATCTACCTATCGTAGCAATAGAATTCTAATGCTTCTTAAAACGCAATATCGCATCTCATTTCTATGCTTCATGGTAAGATATAATATGATTTGCGAAGTGTTATGTATTCCTCGTCTACACTTCAAATGAATGTAAATGCGACACTTCCTTGCAAGGAAATAGTGTTTGAAGACGTCCACGTATCGTAGCAATAGATTTATAATGCTTCTTAAAACGCGATTTCGCATCTCATTTCTATGTTTCATGTTAAGATATAACATGATTTGCGAAGTGTCATGTATTCCTCGTCTACATTTCAAATGAATGTAAATGAGGCACTTCCTTGCTAGGAAATAGCGTCTGCAGATGTCTAGGTATCGTAGCAATAGAGTTCAAATGCTTCTTAAAACGAGATATTGCATCTCATATCTATGCTTCATGATGAGATATAGTATTCATTGCGAAGTGTTATGCACTCCTCGTCTACGATTCAAATGAATGTAAATGCGACACTTCCTTGCAAGGAAATAGCGTTTGCAGATGTCTACGTATCTTAGCAATAGAGTTCTTATGATTCTTAAAACGCGATATAGCATCTCATTTCTATGTTTCATGGTAAGATATAATATGATTTGCGAAGTGTTATGTATTCCTCGTCTACACTTCAAATGAATGTAAATGCGACACTTCCTTGCTAGGAAATAGCGTCTGCAGATGTCTAGGTATCGTAGCGATAGCGTTCTAATGCTTCTTAAAACGCGACATCGCACCTCATTTCTATGTTTCATGGTAAGATGTAATATGATTTGCGAAGTGTTATGTATTCCTCGTCTACACTTCATATGAATGTTAATGCGACACTTCCTTGCAAGGAAAGAGCGTTTGCAGATGTCTAAGTATCGTAGCAATAGAGTTCTTATGATTCTTAAAACGCGATTTCGCATCTCATTTCTATGTTTCATGGTAAGATATAATATGATTTGCGAAGTGTGATGTATTCCTCGACTACACTTCAAATGAATGTAAATGCGACACTTCCTTGCAAGGAAATAGCGTTTGCAGATGTCCACCTATCGTAGCAGTAGAGTTCTAATGCTTCTTAAAACGCGATATGGCATCTCATTTCTATGTTTCATGGTAAGATATAATATGATTTGCGAAGTGTTATGTATTCCTCGTCTACACTTCAAATGAATGTAAATGCGACACATCCTTGATAGGATATAGCGTTTGCCGATGTCTACGTATCGTAGCAATAGATTTCTAATGCTTCTTAAAACGCGATATCGCATCTCATTTCCATGTTTCATGGTAAGATATAATATGATTTGCGAAGTGTTATGTACTCCTCGTCTACACTTCAAATGAATGTAAATGCGACACTTCCTTGCAAGGAGATAGCGTTTGCAGATGTCCACCTATCGTAGCAGTAGAGTTCTAATGCTTATTAAAACGCGATATCGCATATCATTTCTATGTTACATGGTAAGATATAATATGATTTGCGAAGTGTGTGTATTCCACGTCTACACTTCAAAGGAATGTAAATGCGACACTTCCTTGCAAAGAAATAGCGTTTGCAGATGTCTACGTATCGTAGCAATAGATTTCAAATGCTTCTTAAAACGCGATGTCGCATCTCATTTCTATGTTTCATGGTAAGATATAATATGATTTGCGAAGTGTTATGTATTCCTCGTCTACACTTCATATGAATGTAAATGTGACACTTCCTTGCAAGGAAATAGCGTTTGCATATGTCTACCTGTCGTAGCAATAGAGTTCTAATGCTTCTTAAAACGCGATATGGCATCTCATTTCTATGTTTCATGGTAAGATATAATATGATTTGCGAAGTGTTATGTATTCCTCGTCTACACTTCAAATGAATGTAAATGCGACACTTCCTTGCAAGGAAATAGCGTTTGCAGATGTCTACGTATCGTAGCAAAGGAGTTCTTATGATTCATAAAACGCGATATCGATCTCAATTCTATGTTTCATGGTAAGATATAATATGATTTGCGAAGTGTTATGTATTCCTCGTCTACACTTCAAATGAATGTAAATGCGACACTTCCTTGCAAGGAAATAGCGTTTGCAGATGTCTACGTATCGTAGCAATAGATTTCTAATGCTTCTTAAAACGCGATGTCGCATCTCATTTCTATCTTTCATGGTAAGATATAGTATGATTTGCGAAGTGTTATGTATTCCTCGTCTACACATCAAATGAATGTAAATGCGACACTTCCTTGCAAGGAAATAGCGTTTGCAGATATCTACCTATCGTAGCAATAGAATTCTAATGCTTCTTAAAACGCGATATCGCATCTCATTTCTATGCTTCATGGTAAGATATAATATGATTTGCGAAGTGTTATGTATTCCTCGTCTACACTTCAAATGAATGTAAATGCGACACTTCCTTGCAAGGAAATAGTGTTTGAAGACGTCCACGTATCGTAGCAATAGATTTATAATGCTTCTTAAAACGCGATATCGCATCTCATTTCTATGTTTCATGTTAAGATATAACATGATTTGCGAAGTGTCATGTATTCCTCGTCTACATTTCAAATGAATGTAAATAAGGCACTTCCTTGCTAGGAAATAGCGTCTGCAGATGTCTAGGTATCGTAGCAATAGCGTTCAAATGCTTCTTAAAACGAGATATTGCATCTCATATCTATGCTTCATGATAAGATATAGTATTCATTGCGAAGTGTTATGCATTCCTCGTCTACGATTCAAATGAATGTAAATGCGACACTTCCTTGCAAGAAAGAGCGTTTGCAGATGTCTACGTATCGTAGCAATAGAGTTCTTATGATTCTTAAAACGCGATATAGCATCTCATTTCTATGTTTCATGGTAAGATATAATATGATTTGCGAAGTGTTATGTATTCCTCGTCTACACTTCAAATGAATGTAAATGCGACACTTCCTTGCTAGGAAATAGCGTCTGCAGATGTCTAGGTATCGTAGCGATAGCGTTCTAATGCTTCTTAAAACGCGACATCGCACCTCATTTCTATGTTTCATGGTAAGATGTAATATGATTTGCGAAGTGTTATGTATTCCTCGTCTACACTTCATATGAATGTTAATGCGACACTTCCTTGCAAGGAAAGAGCGTTTGCAGATGTCTAAGTATCGTATGTAACGTCAGGCGTACCGCCTGCCACCCTCCGGCGTCCAACTCATCATCCCCAGCATCCGTATCCGGAGCCCCTGCACACGGGCCACCCGCCGACTCGCCGTCCTTACAGAAGGAGACAAAGGTACGAGAGGGAAGAAGGATGCAGCATGCCGCGCCCACGCGCGATCTCCACACACGAGGGGGAGGACATCACCCCGTATTACGAGGGCGAGGAGCTCTCCGACACATACTGGGTCGAATCCCCAGCGATCACGAAGCCCTATACGTACTTCTCGTACATGTGGGATTAGAATAAGGACACTACTCACCTATGTACATACACACCAACACACACCTAGATTTAAGTGAATATATGTATATATTTCATTCATGCACGGCTATGTTCCGTGCACTCGCGCGCACACTCGACGCTCGCGGCTCACGCTTAACGCGGGCCGCGCCCCACTCCGAATGGCCGCCCCACCACGAGGGCCGAGCGGCCGCCCTACTCCGACCGTCCGCCCCACCGCGAGGGCCCAGCGACTCGCGCGCCGCGCGACCCGAGGAGGTCGCGGACACGAGATCCGAGAGTCAGTTCGTATCTCACCTCCGAACCGGAGAGTTCGTATCTCACCTCCGAACCGGAGAGTTCCAATCTCACCTCCGAACCGGAGAGTTGGTATCTCATCTCCGAACTGGAGAGTTCGTATCTCATCTCCGAACCGAGGAGTTCTAATCCAGCATCCGAACGATGCACTTCCGATCCGAGCAATAGGCTCATTCGCAACGAGCAATTAGCTCTAATGCATTCGTCTCTATCCATACTCCCATAGCGGAGTCCATTCGATACTTTATACTATTTCTAATTCTCATTGTAATCGCTAGTCAGTAACTTAGAATTTAGTCAAGTGTATCTAGTATAGTGAAATCATAGAATATAGTTTATTTTTACCAGATTCAAAGTATCTTTATTCGAGTTCAAATACAATTCCTTAATTCTAATCCACGGGTACGCTCGCGATTATTCTAATTCTATATCTCATCTACGATAGTCTTGAGGCTCGACGACTAGAGCGAACCAGCGCTTAGTTGCTCCATCCTCACTTCTACCGTGTACAGAATATCTTGCGCCCAGGTCGATCCCGGTAAGCTAGAGCGAACCAACGCTTAGCCGTGCCGTATTCAACCGAAGTTCAAGTATTCTCGATGAGCCTTGCACCTCCGACAAAGCGTACACGACGCGCGGGGAGGAGAGAGTTTATTCGTCGTCTCGCTCGGGAATACGTGGGTGATGCACCAGAATATTCAATTTCCTACGTTCGAGTCCTGGTTCCTGTGAAGGAGGTTTCCTTCGCCGCACGACCCGTACGAGTCGCCAATCGTCAGGGCCAAACGCCGATACCTGCCAGCCGGAGTCAACCCGCCTGGACGCTTATTCCCGTAGACGTACCTCCGTTCCAGCCGTACGCCGCCGCCATCCCGGTTGCGGATCCAAGGCGCTCCAGGTACCTGGAAAGAGAAATCAGACAGCGGAATCAAGCCTTCGCAAGGTAAGTTTAGTGTTGATTACTGTTTTATCGAGTCCGAAACGCCAACGAACCCGGTCCGGACGCAATTCACGTTATTTTCGGGAACGGTTACGACTTTGTGCCACCGTTGCGAGCGCAACCGCACCTCGGGACGTGACACGTAGCAATAGAGTTCTTATGATTCTTAAAACGCGATTTCGCATCTCATTTCTATGTTTCATGGTAAGATATAATATGATTTGCGAAGTGCGATGTATTCCTCGACTACACTTCAAATGAATGTAAATGCGACACTTCCTTGCAAGGAAATAGCGTTTGCAGATGTCCACCTATCGTAGCAGTAGAGTTCTAATGCTTATTAAAACGCGATATCGCATCTCATTTCTATGTTTCATGGTAAGATATAATATGATTTGCGAAGTGTGTGTATTCCACGTCTACATTTCAAAGGAATGTAAATGCGACACTTCCTTGCAAAGAAATAGCGTTTGCAGATGTCTACGTATCGTAGCAATAGATTTCAAATGCTTCTTAAAACGCGATATCGCATCTCATTTCTATGTTTCATGGTAAGATATAATATGATTTGCGAAGTGTTATGTATTCCTCGTCTACACTTCATATGAATGTAAATGTGACACATTCTTGCAAGGAAATAGCGTTTGCATATGTCTACCTGTCGTAGCAATAGAGTTCTAATGCTTCTTAAAACGCGATATGGCATCTCATTTCTATGTTTCATGGTAAGATATAGTATGATTTGCGAAGTGTTATGTACTCCTCGTCTACACTTCAAATGAATGTAAATGCGACACTTCCTTGAAAGGAAATAGCGTCTGCAGATGTATAGGTATCGTAGCGATAGAGTTCTAATGCTTCTCAAAACACAATATCGCATCTCATTTCTATGTTTCATGGTAAGATATAATATGATTTGCGAAGTGTTATGTATTCCTCGTCTACATTTCAAATGAATGTAAATGAGGCACTTCCTTGCTAGGAAATAGCGTCTGCAGATGTCTAGGTTTCGTAGCAATAGAGTTCAAATGCTTCTTAAAACGAGATATTGCATCTCATATCTATGCTTCATGATAAGATATAGTATTCATTGCGAAGTGTTATGCATTCCTCGTCTACTATTCAAATGAATGTAAATGCGACACTTTCTTGCAAGGAAATAGCGTTTGCAGATGTCTACGTATCGTAGCAATAGATTTCAAATGCTTCTTAAAACGCGATATGGCATCTCATTTCTATGTTTCATGGTAAGATATAGTATGATTTGCGAAGTGTTATGTACTCCTCGTCTACACTTCAAATGAATGTAAATGCGACACTTCCTTGAAAGGAAATAGCGTCTGCAGATGTCTAGGTATCGTAGCAATAGAGTTCAAATGCTTCTTAAAACGCGATATTGCATCTCATATCTATGCTTCATGATAAGATATAGTATTCATTTCGAAGTGTTATGTATTCCTCGTCTACACTTCAAATGAATGTAAATGCGACACTTCCTTGCTAGGAAATAGCGTCTGCAGATGTCTAGGTATCGTAGCGATAGGGTTCTAATGCTTCTTAAAACGCGATATCGCACCTCATTTCTATGTTTCATGGTAAGATATAATATGATTTGCGAAGTGTTATGTATTCCTCGTCTACACTTCAAATGAATGTAAATGCGACACTTCCTTGCAAAGAAATAGCGTTTGCAGATGTCTACGTATCGTAGCAATAGATTTCAAATGCTTCTTAAAACGCGATATCGCATCTCATTTCTATGTTTCATGGTAAGATATAATATGATTTGCGAAGTGTTATGCATTCCTCGTCTACACTTCATATGAATGTAAATGTGACACTTCCTTGCAAGGAAATAGCGTTTGCCGATGTCTACGTATCGTAGCAATAGATTTCTAATGCTTCTTAAAACGCGATATCGCATCTCATTTCCATGTTTCATGGTAAGATATAATATGATTTGCGAAGTGCTATGTACTCCTCGTCTACACTTCAAATGAATGTAAATGCGACACTTCCTTGAAAGGAAATAGCGTCTGCAGATGTATAGGTATCGTGGCGATAGAGTTCTAATGCTTCTCAAAACACAATATCGCATCTCATTATTATGTTTCATGGTAAGATATAATAGGATTTGCGAAGTGTGATGCATTCCTCGACTACACTTCAAATGAATGTAAATGCGACACTTCCTTGCAAGGAAATAGCGTTTGCAGATGTCTACGTATCGTAGCAATAGATTTCAAATGCTTCTTAAAACGCGATATCGCATCTCATTTCTATGTTTCATGGTAAGAAATAATATGATTTGCGAAGTGTTATGTATTCCTCGTCTACACTTCATATGAATGTAAATGCGACACTTCCTTGCAAAGAAATAGCGTTTGCCGATGTCTACGTATCGTAGCAATAGATTTCTAATGCTTCTTAAAACGCGATATCGCATCTCATTTCCATGTTTCATGATAAGATATAATATGATTTGCGAAGTGTTATGCATTCCTCGTCTACGATTCAAATGAATGTAACTGCGACACTTCCTTGCAAGGAAATAGCGTTTGCAGATGTCCACCTATCGTAGCAGTAGAGTTCTAATGCTTATTAAAACGCGATAACGCATCTCATTTCTATGTTTCATGGTAAGATATAATATGATTTGCGAAGTGTTATGTATTCCTCGTCTACACTTCAAATGAATGTAAACGCGACACTTCCTTGCAAAGAAATAGCGTTTGCCGATGTCTACGTATCGTAGCAATAGGTTTCTAATGCTTCTTAATCGCGATATCGCATCTCATTTCTATGTTTCATGGTAAGATATAATATGATTTGCGAAGTGTTATATATTCCTCGTCTACACTTCAAATGAATGTAAATGCGACACCTCCTTGCTAGGAAATAGCGTCTGCAGATGTCTAGGTATCGTAGCGATAGCGTTCTAATGCTTCTTAACACGCGACATCGCACCTCATTTCTATGTTTCATGGTAAGATATAATATGATTTGCGAAGTGCGATGTATTCCTCGACTACACTTCAAATGAATGTAAATGCGACACTTCCTTGCAAGGAAATAGCGTTTGCAGATGTCCACCTATCGTAGCAGTAGAGTTCTAATGCTTATTAAAACGCGATATCGCATCTCATTTCTATGTTTCATGGTAAGATATAATATGATTTGCGAAGTGTGTGTATTCCACGTCTACATTTCAAAGGAATGTAAATGCGACACTTCCTTGCAAAGAAATAGCGTTTGCAGATGTCTACGTATCGTAGCAATAGATTTCAAATGCTTCTTAAAACGCGATATCGCATCTCATTTCTATGTTTCATGGTAAGATATAATATGATTTGCGAAGTGTTATGTATTCCTCGTCTACACTTCATATGAATGTAAATGTGACACTTTCTTGCAAGGAAATAGCGTTTGCATATGTCTACCTGTCGTAGCAATAGAGTTCTAATGCTTCTTAAAACGCGATATGGCATCTCATTTCTATGTTTCATGGTAAGATATAGTATGATTTGCGAAGTGTTATGTACTCCTCGTCTACACTTCAAATGAATGTAATTGCGACACTTCCTTGAAAGGAAATAGCGTCTGCAGATGTATAGGTATCGTAGCGATAGAGTTCTAATGCTTCTCAAAACACAATATCGCATCTCATTTCTATGTTTCATGGTAAGATATAATATGATTTGCGAAGTGTTATGTATTCCTCGTCTACATTTCAAATGAATGTAAATGAGGCACTTCCTTGCTAGGAAATAGCGTCTGCAGATGTCTAGGTTTCGTAGCAATAGAGTTCAAATGCTTCTTAAAACGAGATATTGCATCTCATATCTATGCTTCATGATAAGATATAGTATTCATTGCGAAGTGTTATGCATTCCTCGTCTACTATTCAAATGAATGTAAATGCGACACTTTCTTGCAAGGAAATAGCGTTTGCAGATGTCTACGTATCGTAGCAATAGATTTCAAATGCTTCTTAAAACGCGATATGGCATCTCATTTCTATGTTTCATGGTAAGATATAGTATGATTTGCGAAGTGTTATGTACTCCTCGTCTACACTTCAAATGAATGTAAATGCGACACTTCCTTGAAAGGAAATAGCGTCTGCAGATGTCTAGGTATCGTAGCAATAGAGTTCAAATGCTTCTTAAAACGCGATATTGCATCTCATATCTATGCTTCATGATAAGATATAGTATTCATTGCGAAGTGTTATGTATTCCTCGTCTACACTTCAAATGAATGTAAATGCGACACTTCCTTGCTAGGAAATAGCGTCTGCAGATGTCTAGGTATCGTAGCGATAGGGTTCTAATGCTTCTTAAAACGCGATATCGCACCTCATTTCTATGTTTCATGGTAAGATATAATATGATTTGCGAAGTGTTATGTATTCCTCGTCTACACTTCAAATGAATGTAAATGCGACACTTCCTTGCAAAGAAATAGCGTTTGCAGATGTCTACGTATCGTAGCAATAGATTTCAAATGCTTCTTAAAACGCGATATCGCATCTCATTTCTATGTTTCATGGTAAGATATAATATGATTTGCGAAGTGTTATGCATTCCTCGTCTACACTTCATATGAATGTAAATGTGACACTTCCTTGCAAGGAAATAGCGTTTGCCGATGTCTACGTATCGTAGCAATAGATTTCTAATGCTTCTTAAAACGCGATATCGCATCTCATTTCCATGTTTCATGGTAAGATATAATATGATTTGCGAAGTGCTATGTACTCCTCGTCTACACTTCAAATGAATGTAAATGCGACACTTCCTTGAAAGGAAATAGCGTCTGCAGATGTATAGGTATCGTGGCGATAGAGTTCTAATGCTTCTCAAAACACAATATCGCATCTCATTATTATGTTTCATGGTAAGATATAATAGGATTTGCGAAGTGTGATGCATTCCTCGACTACACTTCAAATGAATGTAAATGCGACACTTCCTTGCAAGGAAATAGCGTTTGCAGATGTCTACGTATCGTAGCAATAGATTTCAAATGCTTCTTAAAACGCGATATCGCATCTCATTTCTATGTTTCATGGTAAGAAATAATATGATTTGCGAAGTGTTATGTATTCCTCGTCTACACTTCATATGAATGTAAATGCGACACTTCCTTGCAAAGAAATAGCGTTTGCCGATGTCTACGTATCGTAGCAATAGATTTCTAATGCTTCTTAAAACGCGATATCGCATCTCATTTCCATGTTTCATGATAAGATATAATATGATTTGCGAAGTGTTATGCATTCCTCGTCTACGATTCAAATGAATGTAACTGCGACACTTCCTTGCAAGGAAATAGCGTTTGCAGATGTCCACCTATCGTAGCAGTAGAGTTCTAATGCTTATTAAAACGCGATAACGCATCTCATTTCTATGTTTCATGGTAAGATATAATATGATTTGCGAAGTGTTATGTATTCCTCGTCTACACTTCAAATGAATGTAAACGCGACACTTCCTTGCAAAGAAATAGCGTTTGCCGATGTCTACGTATCGTAGCAATAGGTTTCTAATGCTTCTTAAATCGCGATATCGCATCTCATTTCTATGTTTCATGGTAAGATATAATATGATTTGCGAAGTGTTATATATTCCTCGTCTACACTTCAAATGAATGTAAATGCGACACCTCCTTGCTAGGAAATAGCGTCTGCAGATGTCTAGGTATCGTAGCGATAGCGTTCTAATGCTTCTTAACACGCGACATCGCACCTCATTTCTATGTTTCATGGTAAGATATAATATGATTTGCGAAGTGTGTGTATTCCACGTCTACACTTCAAAGGAACGTAAATGCGACACTTCCTTCCAAAGAAATAGCGTTTGCATATGTCTACCTGTCGTAGCAATAGAGTTCTAATGCTTCTTAAAACGCGATATGGCATCTCATTTCTATGTTTCATGGTAAGATATAGTATGATTTGCGCAGTGTTATGTACTCCTCGTCTACACTTCAAATGAATGCAAATGCGACACTTCCTTGCAAGGAAATAGCGTTTGCAGATGTCTACGTATCGTAGCAAAGGAGTTCTTATGATTCATAAAACGCGATATCGATCTCAATTCTATGTTTCATGGTAAGATATAATATGATTTGCGAAGTGTTATGTATTCCTCGTCTACACTTCAAATGAATGTAAATGCGACACTTCCTTGCAAGGAAATAGCGTTTGCAGATGTCTACGTATCGTAGCAATAGATTTCTAATGCTTCTTAAAACGCGATATCGCATCTCATTTCTATCTTTCATGGTAAGATATAGTATGATTTGCGAAGTGTTATGTATTCCTCGTCTACACATCAAATGAATGTAAATGCGACACTTCCTTGCAAGGAAATAGCGTTTGCAGATATCTACCTATCGTAGCAATAGAATTCTAATGCTTCTTAAAACGCGATATCGCATCTCATTTCTATGCTTCATGGTAAGATATAATATGATTTGCGAAGTGTTATGTATTCCTCGTCTACACTTCAAATGAATGTAAATGCGACACTTCCTTGCAAGGAAATAGTGTTTGAAGACGTCCACGTATCGTAGCAATAGATTTATAATGCTTCTTAAAACGCGATATCGCATCTCATTTCTATGTTTCATGTTAAGATATAACATGATTTGCGAAGTGTCATGTATTCCTCGTCTACATTTCAAATGAATGTAAATGAGGCACTTCCTTGCTAGGAAATAGCGTCTGCAGATGTCTAGGTATCGTAGCAATAGAGTTCAAATGCTTCTTAAAACGAGATATTGCATCTCATATCTATGCTTCATGATAAGATATAGTATTCATTGCGAAGTGTTATGCATTCCTCGTCTACGATTCAAATGAATGTAAATGCGACACTTCCTTGCAAGGAAATAGCGTTTGCAGATGTCTACGTATCGTAGCAATAGAGTTCTTATGATTCTTAAAACGCGATATAGCATCTCATTTCTATGTTTCATGGTAAGATATAATATGATTTGCGAAGTGTTATGTATTCCTCGTCTACACTTCATATGAATGTTAATGCGACACTTCCTTGCAAGGAAAGAGCGTTTGCAGATGTCCACCTATCGTAGCAGTAGAGTTCTAATGCTTATTAAAACGCGATATCGCATCTCATTTCTATGTTTCATGGTAAGATATAATATGATTTGCGAAGTGTGTGTATTCCACGTCTACACTTCAAAGGAATGTAAATGCGACACTTCCTTGCAAAGAAATAGCGTTTGCAGATGTCTACGTATCGTAGCAATAGATTTCAAATGCTTCTTAAAACGCGATATCGCATCTCATTTCTATGTTTCATGGTAAGATATAATATGATTTGCGAAGTGTTATGTATTCCTCGTCTACACTTCATATGAATGTAAATGTGACACTTTCTTGCAAGGAAATAGCGTTTGCATATGTCTACCTGTCGTAGCAATAGAGTTCTAATGCTTCTTAAAACGCGATATGGCATCTCATTTCTATGTTTCATGGTAAGATATAGTATGATGTGCGAAGTGTTATGTACTCCTCGTCTACACTTCAAATGAATGTAAATGCGACACTTCCTTGAAAGGAAATAGCGTCTGCAGATGTATAGGTATCGTAGCGATAGAGTTCTAATGCTTCTCAAAACACAATATCGCATCTCATTTCTATGTTTCATGGTAAGATATAATATGATTTGCGAAGTGTTATGTATTCCTCGTCTACATTTCAAATGAATGTAAATGAGGCACTTCCTTGCTAGGAAATAGCGTCTGCAGATGTCTAGGTATCGTAGCAATAGA
Source organism: Xylocopa sonorina (assembly GCF_050948175.1). NCBI lineage: Eukaryota > Metazoa > Arthropoda > Insecta > Hymenoptera > Apidae > Xylocopa > Xylocopa sonorina. The sequence continues at coordinate 1,324,440 of NW_027490148.1, forward strand.
GTTCAAATGCTTCTTAAAACGAGATATTGCATCTCATATCTATGCTTCATGATAAGATATAGTATTCATTGCGAAGTGTTATGCATTCCTCGTCTACGATTCAAATGAATGTAAATGCGACACTTCCTTGCAAGGAAGTAGCGTTTGCAGATGTCTACGTATCGTAGCAATAGAGTTCTTATGATTCTTAAAACGCGATATAGCATCTCATTTCTATGTTTCATAGTAAGATATAATATGATTTGCGAAGTGTTATGTATTCCTCGTCTACACTTCATATGAATGTAAATGTGACACTTCCTTGCAAGGAAATAGCGTTTGCATATGTCTACCTGTCGTAGCAATAGAGTTCTAATGCTTCTTAAAACGCGATATGGCATCTCATTTCTATGTTTCATGGTAAGATATAATATGATTTGCGAAGTGTTATGTATTCCTTGTCTACACTTCAAATGAATGTAAATGCGACACTTCCTTGATAGGATACAGCGTTTGCCGATGTCTACGTATCGTAGCAATAGATTTCTAATGCTTCTTAAAACGCGATATCGCATCTCATTTCCATGTTTCATGGTAAGATATAATATGATTTGCGAAGTGTTATGTACTCCTCGTCTACACTTCAAATGAATGTAAATGCGACACTTCCTTGAAAGGAAATAGCGTCTGCAGATGTATAGGTATCGTAGCGATAGAGTTCTAATGCTTCTCAAAACACAATATCGCATCTCATTTCTATGTTTCATGGTAAGATATAATAGGATTTGCGAAGTGTGATGCATTCCTCGACTACACTTCAAATGAATGTAAATGCGACACTTCCTTGCAAGGAAATAGCGTTTGCAGATGTCCACCTATCGTAGCAGTAGAGTTCTAATGCTTATTAAAACGCGATATCGCATCTCATTTCTATGTTACATGGTAAGATATAATATGATTTGCGAAGTGTTATGTATTCCTCGTCTACACTTCAAATGAATGTAAATGCGACACTTCCTTGGTAGGAAATAGCGTTTGCCGATGTCTACGTATCGTAGCGATAGTGTACCAATGCTTCTTAGAACGCGATATCGCATCTCATTTCTATGTTTCATGGTAAGATATAATATGATTTGCGAAGTGTAATGTATTCCTCGTCTACACTTCAAATGAATGTAAATGCGACAATTCCTTGCTAGGAAATAGCGTCTGCAGATGTCTAGGTATCGTAGCAATAGATTTCTAATGCTTCTTAAAACGCGATATCGCATCTCATATCTATATTTCATGATAATATATAATATTCATTGCGAAGTGTTATGCTTTCCTCGTCTACGATTCAAATGAATGTAAATGCGACACTTCCTTGCAAGGAAATAGCGTTTGCAGATGTCTAGGTATCGCAGCAATAGAGTTCTAATGCATCTTAAAACGCGATATCGCATCTCATTTCTATGTTTCATGGTAAGATATAATATGATTTGCGAAGTGTTATGTATTCCTCGACTGCACTTCAAATGAATGTAAATGCGACACTTCCTTGCAAGGAAATAGCGTTTGCAGATGTCTACGTATCGTAGCAATAGAGTTCTTATGATTCTTAAAACGCGATATCGCATCTCATTTCTATGTTTCATGGTAAGATATAATATGATTTGCGAAGTGTGTGTATTCCACGTCTACACTTCAAAGGAATGTAAATGCGACACTTCCTTGCAAGGAAATAGCGTTTGCAGATGTCCACCTATCGTAGCATTAGAGTTCTAATGCTTATTAAAACGCGATATCGCATCTCATTTCTATGTTACATGGTAAGATATAATATGATTTGCGAAGTGTGTGTATTCCACGTCTACACTTCAAAGGAATGTAAATGCGACACTTCCTTGCAAAGAAATAGCGTTTGCAGATGTCTACGTATCGTAGCAATAGATTTCAAATGCTTCTTAAAACGCGATATCGCATCTCATTTCTATGTTTCATGGTAAGATATAATATGATTTGCGAAGTGTTATGTATTCCTCGTCTACACTTCATATGAATGTAAATGTGACACTTCCTTGCAAGGAAATAGCGTTTGCATATGTCTACCTGTCGTAGCAATAGAGTTCTAATGCTTCTTAAAACGCGATATGGCATCTCATTTCTATGTTTCATGGTAAGATATAATATGATTTGCGAAGTGTTATGTACTCCTCGTCTACACTTCAAATGAATGTAAATGCGACACTTCCTTGAAAGGAAATAGCGTCTGCAAATGTATAGGTATCGTAGCGATAGAGTTCTAATGCTTCTCAAAACACAATATCGCAACTCATTTCTATGTTTCATGGTAAGATATAATAGGATTTGCGAAGTGTGATGCATTCCTCGACTACACTTCAAATGAATGTAAATGCGACACTTCCTTGCAAGGAAATAGCGTTTGCAGATGTCCACCTATCGTAGCAGTAGAGTTCTAATGCTTATTAAAACGCGATATCGCATCTCATTTCTATGTTACATGGTAAGATATAATATGATTTGCGAAGTGTTATGTATTCCTCGTCTACACTTCAAATGAATGTAAATGCGACACTTCCTTGGTAGGAAATAGCGTTTGCCGATGTCTACGTATCGTAGCGATAGTGTACCAATGCTTCTTAGAACGCGATATCGCATCTCATTTCTATGTTTCATGGTAAGATATAATATGATTTGCGAAGTGTTATGCATTCCTCGTCTACGATTCAAATGAATGTAAATGCGACACTTCCTTGGAAGGAAATAGCGTTTGCAGATGTCTACGTATCGTAGTAATAGAGTTCTAATGCTTCTTAAAACGCGATATAGCACCTCATTTCTATGTTTCATGGTAAGATATAATATGATTTGCGAAGTGTTATGTATTCCTCGTCTGGACTTCAAATGAATGTAAATGCGACACTTCCTTGCAAAGAAATAGCGTTTGCCGATGTCTACGTATCGTAGCAATAGATTTCTAATGCTTCTTAAAACGCGATATCGCATCTCATTTCCATGTTTCATGGTAAGATATAATATTCATTGCGAAGTGTTATGCATTCCTCGTCTACGATTCAAATGAATGTAAATGCGACACTTCCTTGCAAGGAAATAGCGTTTGCAGATGTCTAGGTATCGTGGCAATAGAGTTCTAATGCTTCTTAAAACGCGATATCGCATCTCATTTCTATGTTTCATGGTAAGATATAATATGATTTGCGAAGTGTTATGTATTCCTCGACTGCACTTCAAATGAATGTAAATGCGACACTTCCTTGCAAGGAAATAGCGTTTGCAGATGTCTACGTATCGTAGCAAGAGAGTTCTTATGATTCTTAAAACGCGATATCGCATCTCATTTCTATGTTTCATGGTAAGATATAATATGATTTGCGAAGTGTGTGTATTCCACGTCTACACTTCAAAGGAATGTAAATGCGACACTTCCTTGCAAAGAAATAGCGTTTGCAGATGTCTACGTATTGTAGCAATAGATTTCAAATGCTTCTTAAAACGCGATATCGCATCTCATTTCTATGTTTCATGGTAAGATATAATATGATTTGCGAAGTGTTATGTATTCCTCGTCTACACTTCATATGAATGTAAATGCGACACTTCCTTGCTAGGAAATAGCGTCTGCAGATATCTAGGTATCGTAGCGATAGAGTTCTAATGCTTCTTAAAACGCGATATCGCACCTCATTTCTATATTTCATGGTAAGATATAATATGATTTGCGAAGTGTTATGTATTCCTCGTCTACACGTCAAATGAATGTAAATGCGACTCTTCCTTGCAAAGAAATAGCGTTTGCCGATGTCTACGTATCGTAGCAATTGATTTCTAATGCTTCTTAAAACGCGATATCGCATCTCATTTCTATGTCTCATAGTAAGATATAATATGATTTGCGAAGTGTTATGTGTTCCTCGTCTACACTTCAAATGAATGTAAATGCGACACTTCCTTGCTAGGAAATAGCGTCTGCAGATGTCTAGGTATCGTAGCAATAGAGTTCACATGCTTCTTATAACGAGATATTGCATCTCATATCTATGTTTCATGATAAGATATAATATTCATTGCGAAGTGTTATGTACTCCTCGTCTACACTTCATATGAATGTAAATGCGACACTTCCTTGCAAGGAAATAGCGTTTGCAGATGTCTACCTATCGTAGCAATTGAGTTCTAGTGCTTCTTAAAAAGCGATATTGCATCTCATATCTATGTTTCATGATGAGATATAATATTCATTGCGAAGTGTTATGCATTCCTCGTATACGATTCAAATGTATGTAAATGCGACACTTCCTTGCAAGTAAATAGCGTTTGCAGATGTCTAGGAATCGTAGCGATAGAGTTCTAACGCTTCTTAAAACGCGACATCGCATCTCATTTCTGTGTTTCATGGTAAGATATAATATGACATGCGAAGTGTTATGTATTCCTCGTCTACACTTCAAGTGAATGTAAATGCGACACGTCCTTGCAAGGAAATAGCGTTTGCAGATGTCTACGCATCGAAGCAATAGAGTTAAAATGCTTCTTAAAACGACATATTGCATCTCATATCTATGTTTCATGATAAGATATAATATTCATTGCGAAGTGTTATGCATTCCTCATCTACGATTCAAATGAACGCAAATGCGACACTTCCTTGCAAGGAAATAGCGTTTGCAGATGTCTACATATCGTAGCAATAGAGTTCTAATGCTTCTTAAAACGCGATATCGCATCTCATTTCTATGTTTCACGGTAAGATATAATATGATTGGCGAAGTGTTATGTATTCCTCGTCTACACTTCATATGAATGTAAATGCAACAATTCCTTGCAAGGATATAGAGTTTGCATATGTCTACCTGTCGTAGCAATAGAGTTCTAATGCTTCTTAACACGCGATATGGCATCTCATTACTATGATTCATGGTAAGATATAATATGATTTGCGAACTGTTATGTATTCCTCGTCTACTCTTCAAATGAATGTAAATGCGACACTTCCTTGCAAAGAAATAGCGTTTGCCGATGTCTACGTATCGTAGCAATTGATTTCTAATGCTTCTTAAAACGCGATATCGCATCTCATTTCTATGTTTCATGGTAAGATATAATATGATTTGCGAAGTGTCATGTATTCCTCGTCTACACTTCAAATGAATGTAAATGCGACACTTCCTTGCTAGGAAATAGCGTCTGCAGATGTCTAGGTATCGTAGCGTTAGTGTTCTAATGCTTCTTATAACGCGATATCGCATCTCATTTCTATGTTTCATGGTAAGATATAATATGATTGGCGAAGTGTTATGTATTCCTCGTCCACACTTCATATGAATGTAAATGCAACACTTCCTTCCAAGGATATAGAGTTTGCAGATGTCTACCTATCGTAGCAATAGAGTTCTTATGATCCTTAAAACGCGATATCGCAACTCATTTCTATGTTTCATGGTAAGATATAATATGATTTGCGAAGTGTTATGCATTCCTCGTCTACTCTTCAAATGAATGTAAATGCGACACTTCCTTGCTAGGAAATAGCGTCTGCAGATATCTAGGTATCGTAGCGATAGAGTTCTAATGCTTCTTAAAACGCGATATCGCACCTCATTTCTATGTTTCATGGTAAGATATAATATGATTTGCGAAGTGTTATGCATTCCTCGTCTACACTTCAAATGAATGTGAATGCGACACGTCCTTGCTGGGAAATAGCGTCAGCAGATGTCTACGCATCGAAGCAATAGAGTTAAAATGCTTCTTAAAACGACATATTGCATCTCATATCTATGTTTCATGATAAGATATAATATTCATTGCGAAGTGTTATGCATTCCTCATCTACGATTCAAATGAACGCAAATGCGACACTTCCTTGCAAGGAAATAGCGTTTGTAGATGTCTACGTATCGAAGCAATAGAGATCAAATGCTTCTTAAAACGAGATATTGTATCTCATATCTATGTTTCATGATAAGATATAATATTCATTGCGAAGTGTTATGCATTCCTCGTCTACGATTCAAATGAATGTAAATGCGACACTTCCTAGCAAGGAAATAGCGTTTGCAGATGTCTACGTATCGTAGCAATGGAGTTCTTATGATACTTAAAACGCGATATCGCATCTCTCTTCTATGTTTCATGGTAAGATATATTATGATTTGCGAAGTGTCATGTATTCCTCGTCTACACTTCAAATGAATGTAAATGCGACACTTCCTTGCTGGGAAATAGCGTCTGCAGATGTCTAGGCATCGTAGCAATAGGGTTCAAATGCTTCTTAAAACGAGATATTGCATCTCATTTCTATCTTCCATGGTAAGATATAATATGATTTGCGAAGTGTTATGTATTCCTCGTCTACACTTCATATGAATGTAAATGCGGCACTTCCTTGCAAGGAAATAGCGTTTGCAGATGTCTACATATCGTAGCAATAGAGTTCTAATGCTTCTTAAAACGCGATATGGCATCTCATTACTATGATTCATGGTAAGATATAATATGATTTGCGAACTGTTATGTATTCCTCGTCTACTCTTCAAATGAATGTAAAGGCGACACTTCCTTGCTAGGAAATAGCGTCTGCAGATATCTAGGTATCGTAGCGATAGAGTTCTAATGCTTCTTAAAACGCGATATCGCACCTCATTTCTATGTTTCATGGTAAGATATAATATGATTTGCGAAGTGTTATGTATTCCTCGTCTACACTTCAAATGAACGTAAATGCGACACTTCCTTGCAAAGAAATAGCGTTTGCCGATGTCTACGTATCGTAGCAATTGATTTCTAATGCTTCTTAAAACGCGATATCGCATCTCATTTCTATGTTTCATGGTAAGATATAATATGGTTTGCGAAGTGTCATGTATTCCTCGTCTACACTTCAAATGAATGTAAATGCGACACTTCCTTGCAAGGAAATAGCGTCTGCAGATGTCTAGGTATCGTAGCGTTAGAGTTCTAATGCTTCTTATAACGCGATATCGCATCTCATTTCTATGTTTCATGGTAAGGTATAATATGATTGGCGAAGTGTTATGTATTCCTCGTCTACGATTCAAATGTATGTAAATGCGACACTTCCTTGCAAGGAAATAGCGTTTGCAGATGTCTACGTATCGTAGCAATAGAGTTCTTATAATTCTTAAAACGCGATATCGCATCTCATTTCTATGTTTCATGGTAAGATATATTATGATTTGCGAAGTGTCATGTATTCCTCGTCTACACTTCAAATGAATGTAAATGCGACACTTCCTTGCTAGGAAATAGCGTCTGCAGATGTCTAGGTATCGTAGCGTTAGAGTTCTAATGCTTCGTATAACGCGATATCGCATCTCATTTCTATGTCTCATGGTAAGATATAATATGATTGGCGAAGTGTTATGTATTCCTCGTCCACACTTCATATGAATGTAAATTCAACACTTCCTTGCAAGGATATAGAGTTTGCAGATGTCTACCTATCGTAGCAATAGAGTTCTTATGATCCTTAAAACGCGATATCGCAACTCATTTCTATGTTTCATGGTAAGATATAATATGATTTGCGAAGTGTTATGCATTCCTCGTCTACACTTCAAATGAATGTGAATGCGACACGTCCTTGCTGGGAAATAGCGTCAGCAGATGTCTACGCATCGAAGCAATAGAGTTAAAATGCTTCTTAAAACGACATATTGCATCTCATATCTATGTTTCATGATAAGATATAATATTCATTGCGAAGTGTTATGCATTCCTCATCTACGATTCAAATGAACGCAAATGCGACACTTCCTTGCAAGGAAATAGCGTTTGCAGATGTCTACGTATCGAAGCAATAGAGTTCAAATGCTTCTTAAAACGAGATATTGTATCTCATATCTATGTTTCATGATAAGATATAATATTCATTGCGAAGTGTTATGCATTCCTCGTCTACGATTCAAATGAATGTAAATGCGACACTTCCTTGCAAGGAAATAGCGTCTGCAGATGTCTAGGTATCGTAGAGATAGAGTTTAAATGCTTCTTAAAACGAGATATTGCATCTCATATCTATGTTTCATGATAAGATATAATATTCATTGCGAAGTGTTATGCATTCCTCGTCTACGATTCAAATGAATGTATATGCGACACTCCCTTGCAAGGAAATAGCGTTTGCAGATGTCTACGTATCGTAGCAATGGAGTTCTTATGATACTTAAAACGCGATATCGCAACTCACTTCTATGTTTCATGGTAAGATATATTATGATTTGCGAAGTGTCATGTATTCCTCGTCTACACTTCAAATGAATGTAAATGCGACACTTCCTTGCTGGGAAATAGCGTCTGCAGATGTCTAGGCATCGTAGCAATAGGGTTCAAATGCTTCTTAAAACGAGATATTGCATCTCATTTCTATCTTTCATGGTAAGATATAATATGATTTGCGAAGTGTTATTTATTCCTCGTCTACACTTCATATGAATGTAAATGCGACACTTCCTTGCAAGGACATAGCGTTTGCAGATGTCTACATATCGTAGCAATAGAGTTCTAATGCTTCTTAAAACGCGATATCGCATCTCATTTCTATGTTTCACGGTAAGATATAATATGATTGGCGAAGTGTTATGTATTCCTCGTCTACACTTCATATGAATGTAAATGCAACACTTCCTTGCAAGGATATAGAGTTTGCAGATGTCTACCTATCGTAGCAGTAGAGTTCTTATGATCCTTAAAACGCGATATCGCAACTCATTTCTATGTTTCATGGTAAGATATAATATGATTTGCGAAGTGTTATGCATTCCCCGTCTACACTTCAAATGAATGTGAATGCGACACGTCCTTGCTAGGAAATAGCGTCTGCAGATGTCTAGGTATCGTAGAGATAGAGTTCAAATGCTTCTTAAAACGACATATTGCATCTCATATCTATGTTTCATGATAAGATATAATATTCATTGCGAAGTGTTATGCATTCCTCGTCTACGATTCAAGTGAATGTAAATGCGACACTTCCATGCAAGGAAATAGCGTTTGCAGATGTGTACGTATCAAAGCAATAGAGTTCAAATGCTTCTTAAAACGCGATATCGCATCTCATTTCTATGTTTCATGATAAGATGAAATATGATTTGCGAAGTGTTATGTATTCCTCGTCTACACTTCAAATGAATGTAAATGCGACACTTCCTTGCTGGGAAATAGCGTCTGCAGATGTCTAGGTATCGTAGCAATAGAGTTCACATGCTTCCTATAACGAGATATTGCACCTCATATCTATGTTTCATGATAAGATATAATATTCATTGCGAAGTGTTATGCATTCCTCGTCTACGATTCAAATGAATGTAAATGCGACACATCCTTGCAAGGAAATAGCGTTTGCAAATGTCTACGTATCGTAGCAATAGAGTTCTTATGATTCTTAAAACGCGATATCGCAACTCACTTCTATGTTTCATGGTAAGATATAATATGATTCGCGAAGTGTTATGTATTCCTCGTCTACACTTCAAATGAATGTAAATGCGACACTTCCTTGCAAGAAAATAAGGTTTGCAGATGTCTACGTATCGAAGCAATAGAGTTCAAATGCTTCTTAAAACGCGATATCGCATCTCATTTCTATGTTTCATGGTTAGATAAAATATGATTTGCGAAGTGTTATGTATTCCTCGTCTACACTTCAAATGAATGTGAATGCCATACTTCCTCGCTAGGAAATAGCGTTTGCAGATGTCTACGTATCGTAGCAATAGATTTCTAATGCTTCTTAAAACGCGATATCGCATCTCATTTCTATGTTTCATGGTAAGATATAATATTCATTACGAAGTGTTATGCATTCCTCGTCTACGATTCAAATGAATGTAAATGCGACACTTCCTTGCAAGGAAATAGCGTTTGCAGATGTCTACGTATCGAAGCAATAGAGTTCAAATGCATCTTAAAACGAGATATTGCATCTCATATCTGTGTTTCATGATAAGATATAACATTCATTGCGAAGTGTCATGTATTCCTCTTCTACACTTCAAATGATTGTAAATGCGACACTTCCTTGCTAGGAAATAGCGTTTGCAGATGTCTACGTATCGAAGCAATAGATTTCAAATGCTTCTTAAAACGAGATATTGCATCTCATATCTATGTTTCATGATAAGATATAATATTCATTGCGAAGTGTTATGCATTACTCGTCTACGATTCAAATTAATGTAAATGCGACACTTCCTTGCAAGGAAATAGCGTTTGCAGATGTCTACCTATCGTAGCAATTGAGTTCTAGTGCTTCTTAAAAAGCGATATTGCATCTCATATCTATGTTTCATGATGAGATATAATATTCATTGCGAAGTGTTATGCATTCCTCGTATACGATTCAAATGTATGTAAATGCGACACTTCCTTGCAAGTAAATAGCGTTTGCAGATGTCTAGGAATCGTAGCGATAGAGTTCTAACGCTTCTTAAAACGCGACATCGCATCTCATTTCTGTGTTTCATGGTAAGATATAATATGACATGCGAAGTGTTATGTATTCCTCGTCTACACTTCAAGTGAATGTAAATGCGACACGTCCTTGCAAGGAAATAGCGTTTGCAGATATCTAGGTATCGTAGCGATAGAGTTCTAATGCTTCTTAAAACGCGATATCGCACCTCATTTCTATGTTTCATGGTAAGATATAATATGATTTGCGAAGTGTTATGCATTCCTCGTCTACACTTCAAATGAATGTGAATGCGACACGTCCTTGCTGGGAAATAGCGTCAGCAGATGTCTACGCATCGAAGCAATAGAGTTAAAATGCTTCTTAAAACGACATATTGCATCTCATATCTATGTTTCATGATAAGAAATAATATTCATTGCGAAGTGTTATGCATTCGTCATCTTCGATTCAAATGAACGCAAATGCGACACTTCCTTGCAAGGAAATAGCGTTTGCAGATGTCTACGTATCGAAGCAATAGAGATCAAATGCTTCTTAAAACGAGATATTGTATCTCATATCTATGTTTCATGATAAGATATAATATTCATTGCGAAGTGTTATGCATTCCTCGTCTACGATTCAAATGAATGTAAATGCGACACTTCCTAGCAAGGAAATAGCGTTTGCAGATGTCTACGTATCGTAGCAATGGAGTTCTTATGATACTTAAAACGCGATATCGCATCTCACTTCTATGTTTCATGGTAAGATATATTATGATTTGCGAAGTGTCATGTATTCCTCGTCTACACTTCAAATGAATGTAAATGCGACACTTCCTTGCTGGAAAATAGCGTCTGCAGATGTCTAGGCATCGTAGCAATAGGGTTCAAATGCTTCTTAAAACGAGATATTGCATCTCATTTCTATCTTCCATGGTAAGATATAATATGATTTGCGAAGTGTTATGTATTCCTCGTCTACACTTCATATGAATGTAAATGCGGCACTTCCTTGCAAGGAAATAGCGTTTGCAGATGTCTACATATCGTAGCAATAGAGTTCTAATGCTTCTTAAAACGCGATATGGCATCTCATTACTATGATTCATGGTAAGATATAATATGATTTGCGAACTGTTATGTATTCCTCGTCTACTCTTCAAATGAATGTAAAGGCGACACTTCCTTGCTAGGAAATAGCGTCTGCAGATATCTAGGTATCGTAGCGATAGAGTTCTAATGCTTCTTAAAACGCGATATCGCACCTCATTTCTATGTTTCATGGTAAGATATAATATCATTTGCGAAGTGTTATGTATTCCTCGTCTACACTTCAAATGAACGTAAATGCGACACTTCCTTGCAAAGAAATAGCGTTTGCCGATGTCTACGTATCGTAGCAATTGATTTCTAATGCTTCTTAAAACGCGATATCGCATCTCATTTCTATGTTTCATGGTAAGATATAATATGATTTGCGAAGTGTCATGTATTCCTCGTCTACACTTCAAATGAATGTAAATGCGACACTTCCTTGCTAGGAAATAGCGTCTGCAGATGTCTAGGTATCGTAGCGTTAGAGTTCTAATGCTTCTTATAACGCGATATCGCATCTCATTTCTATGTTTCATGGTAAGGTATAATATGATTGGCGAAGTGTTATGTATTCCTCGTCTACGATTCAAATGTATGTAAATGCGACACTTCCTTGCAAGGAAATAGCGTTTGCAGATGTCTACGTATCGTAGCAATAGAGTTCTTATAATTCTTAAAACGCGATATCGCATCTCATTTCTATGTTTCATGGTAAGATATAATATGATTTGCGAAGTGTTATGCATTCCTCATCCACACTTCAAATGAATGTGAATGCGACACGTCCTTGCTGGGAAATAGCGTCAGCAGATGTCTACGCATCGAAGCAATAGAGTTAAAATGCTTCTTAAAACGACATATTGCATCTCATATCTATGTTTCATGATAAGATATAATATTCATTGCGAAGTGTTATGCATTCCTCATCTACGATTCAAATGAACGCAAATGCGACACTTCCTTGCAAGGAAATAGCGTTTGCAGATGTCTACGTATCGAAGCAATAGAGTTCAAATGCTTCTTAAAACGAGATATTGTATCTCATATCTATGTTTCATGATAAAATATAATATTCATTGCGAAGTGTTATGCATTCCTCGTCTACGATTCAAATGAATGTAAATGCGACACTTCCTTGCAAGGAAATAGCGTCTGCAGATGTCTAGGTATCGTAGAGATAGAGTTTAAATGCTTCTTAAAACGAGATATTGCATCTCATATCTATGCTTCATGATAAGATATAATATTCATTGCGAAGTGTTATGCATTCCTCGTCTACGATTCAAATGAATGTAAATGCGACACTCCCTTGCAAGGAAATAGCGTTTGCAGATGTCTACGTATCGTAGCAATGGAGTTCTTATGATACTTAAAACGCGATATCGCAACTCACTTCTATGTTTCATGGTAAGATATATTATGATTTGCGAAGTGTCATGTATTCCTCGTCTACACTTCAAATGAATGTAAATGCGACACTTCCTTGCTGGGAAATAGCGTCTGCAGATGTCTAGGCATCGTAGCAATAGGGTTCAAATGCTTCTTAAAACGAGATATTGCATCTCATTTCTATCTTTCATGGTAAGATATAATATGATTTGCGAAGTGTTATGTATTCCTCGTCTACACTTCATATGAATGTAAATGCGACACTTCCTTGCAAGGACATAGCGTTTGCAGATGTCTACATATCGTAGCAATAGAGTTCTAATGCTTCTTAAAACGCGATATCGCATCTCATTTCTATGTTTCACGGTAAGATATAATATGATTGGCGAAGTGTTATGTATTCCTCGTCTACACTTCATATGAATGTAAATGCAACACTTCCTTGCAAGGATATAGAGTTTGCAGATGTCTACCTATCGTAGCAGTAGAGTTCTTATGATCCTTAAAACGCGATATCGCAACTCATTTCTATGTTTCATGGTAAGATATAATATGATTTGCGAAGTGTTATGCATTCCTCGTCTACACTTCAAATGAATGTGAATGCGACACGTCCTTGCTAGGAAATAGCGTCTGCAGATGTCTAGGTATCGTAGAGATAGAGTTCAAATGCTTCTTAAAACGACATATTGCATCTCATATCTATGTTCCATGATAAGATATAATATTCATTGCGAAGTGTTATGCATTCCTCGTCTACGATTCAAGTGAATGTAAATGCGACACTTCCATGCAAGGAAATAGCGTTTGCAGATGTGTACGTATCGAAGCAATAGAGTTCAAATGCTTCTTAAAACGCGATATCGCATCTCATTTCTATGTTTCATGATAAGATGAAATATGATTTGCGAAGTGTTATGTATTCCTCGTCTACACTTCAAATGAATGTAAATGCGACACTTCCTTGCTGGGAAATAGCGTCTGCAGATGTCTAGGTATCGTAGCAATAGAGTTCACATGCTTCCTATAACGAGATATTGCACCTCATATCTATGTTTCATGATAAGATATAATATTCATTGCGAAGTGTTATGCATTCCTCGTCTACGATTCAAATGAATGTAAATGCGACACATCCTTGCAAGGAAATAGCGTTTGCAAATGTCTACGTATCGTAGCAATAGAGTTCTTATGATTCTTAAAACGCGATATCGCAACTCACTTCTATGTTTCATGGTAAGATATAATATGATTCGCGAAGTGTTATGTATTCCTCGTCTACACTTCAAATGAATGTAAATGCGACACTTCCTTGCAAGAAAATAAGGTTTGCAGATGTCTACGTATCGAAGCAATAGAGTTCAAATGCTTCTTAAAACGCGATATCGCATCTCATTTCTATGTTTCATGGTTAGATAAAATATGATTTGCGAAGTGTTATGTATTCCTCGTCTACACTTCAAATGAATGTGAATGCCATACTTCCTCGCTAGGAAATAGCGTTTGCAGATGTCTACGTATCGTAGCAATAGACTTCTAATGCTTCTTAAAACGCGATATCGCATCTCATTTCTATGTTTCATGGTAAGATATAATATTCATTACGAAGTGTTATGCATTCCTCGTCTACGATTCAAATGAATGTAAATGCGACACTTCGTTGCAAGGAAATAGCGTTTGCAGATGTCTACGTATCGAAGCAATAGAGTTCAAATGCATCTTAAAACGAGATATTGCATCTCATATCTGTGTTTCATGATAAGATATAACATTCATTGCGAAGTGTCATGTATTCCTCTTCTACACTTCAAATGATTGTAAATGCGACACTTCCTTGCTAGGAAATAGCGTCCGCAGATGTCTAGGTATCGTAGCAATGGAGTTCTTATGATTCTTAAAACGCGATATCGCATCTCATTTCTGTGTTTCATGGTAAGATATAATATGATTTGCGAAGTGTTATGTATTCCTCGTCTACACTTCAAAGGAATGTGAATGCGACACTTCCTTGCAAGGAAATAGCGTTTGCAGATGTCTACGTATCGAAGCAATAGATTTCAAATGCTTCTTAAAACGAGATATTGCATCTCATATCTATGTTTCATGATAAGATATAATATTCATTGCGAAGTGTTATGCATTCCTCGTCTACGATTCAAATTAATGTAAATGCGACACTTCCTTGCAAGGAAATATCGTTTGCAGATGTCTACGTATCGAAACAATAGAGTTCGAATGCTTCTTAAAACGAGATATTGCATCTCATATCTGTGTTTCATGATAAGATATAACATTCATTGCGAAGTGTTATGCATTCCTCGTCTACGATTCAAGTGAAAGTAAATGCGACACTTCCTTGCTAGGAAATAGCGTCTGCAGATGTCTAGGTATCGTAGCAATAGAGTTCTAATGCTTCTTAAAACGCGATATCGCATCTCATTTCTGTGCTTCATGGTAAGATATAATATGATTTGCGAAGTGTTACGTATTCCTCGTCTACACTTCAAATGAATGTAAATGCGACACTTCCTTGCAAGGAAATAGCGTTTGCAGATGTCTACGTATCGAAGCAATAGAACTCAAATGCTTCTTAAAACGAGATATTGCATCTCATATCTATGTTTCATGATAAGATATAATATTCATTGCGAAGTGTTATGCATTCCTCGTCTACGATAGAAATGAATGTAAATGCGACACTTCCTTGCAAGGAAATAGCGTTTGCAGATGTCTACGTATCGTAGCAATAGAGTTCTTATGATTCTTAAAACGCGATATCGCATCTCATTTCTATGTTTCATGGTAAGATATAATATGATTTGCGAAGTGTCATGTATTCCTCGTCTACACTTCAAGTGAATGTAAATGCGACACTTCCTTGCAAGGAAATAGCGTTTGCAGATGTCTACCTATTGTAGCAATAGAGTTCTAATGCTCCTTAAAACGCGATATCGCATCTCATTTCTATGTTTCATGGTAAGATATAATATGATTTGCGAAGTGTTATGTATTCCTCGTCTACACTTCAAATGAATGTAAATGCGACACTTCCTTGCAAAGAAATAGCGTTTGCAGATGTCTACGTATCGAAGCAATAGATTTCAAATGCTTCTTAAAACGAGATATTGCATCTCATATCTATGTTTCATGATAAGATATAATATTCATTGCGAAGTGTTATGCATTCCTCGTCTACGATTCAAATTAATGTAAATGCGACACTTCCTTGCAAGGAAATATCGTTTGCAGATGTCTACGTATCGAAACAATAGAGTTCGAATGCTTCTTAAAACGAGATATTGCATCTCATATCTGTGTTTCATGATAAGATATAACATTCATTGCGAAGTGTTATGCATTCCTCGTCTACGATTCAAGTGAAAGTAAATGCGACACTTCCTTGCTAGGAAATAGCGTCTGCAGATGTCTAGGTATCGTAGCAATAGAGTTCTAATGCTTCTTAAAACGCGATATCGCATCTCATTTCTGTGCTTCATGGTAAGATATAATATGATTTGCGAAGTGTTACGTATTCCTCGTCTACACTTCAAATGAATGTAAATGCGACACTTCCTTGCAAGGAAATAGCGTTTGCAGATGTCTACGTATCGAAGCAATAGAACTCAAATGCTTCTTAAAACGAGATATTGCATCTCATATCTATGTTTCATGATAAGATATAATATTCATTGCGAAGTGTTATGCATTCCTCGTCTACGATAGAAATGAATGTAAATGCGACACTTCCTTGCAAGGAAATAGCGTTTGCAGATGTCTACGTATCGTAGCAATAGAGTTCTTATGATTCTTAAAACGCGATATCGCATCTCATTTCTATGTTTCATGGTAAGATATAATATGATTTGCGAAGTGTCATGTATTCCTCGTCTACACTTCAAGTGAATGTAAATGCGACACTTCCTTGCAAGGAAATAGCGTTTGCAGATGTCTACCTATTGTAGCAATAGAGTTCTAATGCTCCTTAAAACGCGATATCGCATCTCATTT
This sequence comes from Xylocopa sonorina, assembly GCF_050948175.1. Classification (NCBI taxonomy): domain Eukaryota; kingdom Metazoa; phylum Arthropoda; class Insecta; order Hymenoptera; family Apidae; genus Xylocopa; species Xylocopa sonorina. Next base: position 1,341,354 of record NW_027490148.1, read on the forward strand.
CTATGTTTCATGGTAAGATATAATATGATTTGCGAAGTGTTATGTATTCCTCGTCTACACTTCAAATGAATGTAAATGCGACACTTCCTTGCAAAGAAATAGCGTTTGCAGATGTCTACATATTGTAGCAATAGATTTCTAATGCTTCTTAAAACGCGATATCGCATCTCATTTCTATGTTTCATGGTAAGATATAATATGATTTGCGAAGTGTCATGTATTCCTCGTCTACACATCAAATGAATGTAAATGCGACACTTCCTTGCAAGGAAATAGCGTTTGCAGATGTCTACGTATCGTAGCAATAGATTTCTAATGCTTCTTAAATCGCGATATCGCATCTCATTTCTATGTTTCATGGTAAGATATAATATGATTTGCGAAGTGTTATGTATTCCTCGTCTACACTTCAAAAGAATGTAAATGCGACACTTCCTTGCTAGGAAATAGCGTTTCCAGATGACCACGTATCGTAAGAATAGAGTTCAAATACTTCTTAAAACAAGCTGTCGCATCTCATTTCTATGTTTCATGATAAGATATAATATCCATTGCGAGGTGTCATGCATACCTCGTATTCATTTCAATGGAATATAAATGCGACACTTCCATGCTAGGAAATAGCGTTTGCAGATGTCTACGTATCGTAGCAATAGAGTTCTAATGCTTCTAAAAACGCGATATCGCATCTCACTGCTATGTTTCATGATAAGAGATAATATTCATTGCGAAGTGCTATGTATACCTCGTCTGCACTTCAAAAGAATGTAAATGCCACACCTTTTGCTAGGAAATGCGTTTCCAGATGTCTACGTATCGAAGCAATAGAGTTCTAATGCTTCTTAGAACGCGATATCGCATCTCATTTCTATGTTTGATGTCAAGACATAATATTCATTGCGAAGTGTTATGTACACCTCGTCTACACATCAAAAGAATGCAAATGTCACACGTCCTTGTTAGGGAATGCGTTTCCAGATGTCTACGTATCGAAGCAATAGAGTTCTAATGCCACTTTAAATGCGACATCACATCTCATTACTATGTTTCATGATAAGATATAATATTCATTGCGAAGTGTTATTTATACCTTGTTTACACTTCAAAAGAATGTAAATGCGACACGTCCTTGCTAGGATATAGCGTTTCCAGATTTCTACGTATCGAAACAATTTTGTTCTAATGCTTCTTAAAACGCGACATCATATCTCATTACTATGTTTCATGATAAGATATAATATTCATTGCGAAGTGGTATGTATACCTCGTCTACACTTCAAGAGAATGTAAATGCCACACTTCTTGCCAGGAAATGCGATTCCAGATGTCTACGTATCGAAGCAGGTAGAATTCTAATGCTTCTTAAAATGCGATATCGCATCACATTTCTATGTTTTATGATAAAATAAGATATTCATTGCGAAGTGTTATGTATACCTCGTGTACAGTTCAACAGAATGCAAATGCCACTACTACCTTGCTAGGAAATGCGTTTCCAGAAGTCTACGTATGGAAGCAATAGATTTCTCATGCTTCTTGAAACGCGATATCACATCTCACATCTATGTTTCATGATAAGATATAATATTCATTGCGAAGTGTTATGTATACCTCGCCTGCACTGCAAAAGAATGTAAGTGCCACACTTCCTTGCTAGGGAATGCGTTTCCAGATGTCTAGGTATCGAAGCAATAGAGTTGTAATGCATCTTAAAACGCGACCTCGCATTTCATTTCTATGCTTCATGATACGATACAATATTCATTGCAAAGTGTTATCTATATCTTGTCTACACTTCTAAAGAGTGTAAATGTCACACTTCCTTGCTAGGGAATATAGTTTCCAGATGTCTACGTATCGAAGCAGTTGACATCTAATGCTTCTTAAATCGGAATATCGCATCTCATTTCTATGTATCATGATAAGATATAATATCAATGCGAAGTGTTATGTATACCTCGTCTGCAATTCAAAAGAATTTAAATGCCACACTTCCTTGCTAGCAAATAGCATTTCCAGATGTCTAGGTATCGAGGAAATAGAGTTGTAATGCTTCTTAAGACGCGATATCGCATTTCATTTCTGTTTCATGATAAGATATCATATTCATTGCGAAGTGTTACGTATGCCTCGTCTACACTTCAAAAGAATGTAACTGCCACACTTGCTCGCTAGGATATAGCGTTTCTTGATATGCACGTATAGAAGCAATAGAGCTGTAATGTTTCTTAAATTGCGATATCGCATCTCAGTTATTTGTTTCTCGATGAGATAGAATATTCATTGCGAAGTATTATGTATACCTCTTCTACGCTTCAAATGAACATAAATGCCATACTTGTTTGCTGGCACTTCCTTCCTAGGAAATAGCGTTTCCAGATATTTACGTATCGAAGCAATGGAATTCTAAAGCTTCCTTAAACGCGATATCGCATCTCAATTCTACGTTTTAGGTTAAGATACAATAATCATTGCGAGGTGTTATGTATACCTCGTCTACACTTCAAAAGAATGTAAATGTCGCACGTCCTAGCTAAGAAATAGCGTTTCCGGATATCTACGTATCGAAGTAATAGTGTTCTAATGCTTCTCAAAACGCGATATCGCATCCCATTTCTACGTTTCATGATAAGACATAATATTCATCGCGAACTGTTATGTATACCCTCGCACTCACTCAATAGAATGTAAATGTCACATGTGCTTCTAGGAAATAGCGTTTCCAGATGTCTACGTATCGAAGCAATGGAGTTCTAATGCTTCTTAAAACGCGCTATCGCATCTCACTTCTTTATTTCATGATAAGATGTAATATGCATCGCGAAGTGCTATGTATATCTCGTCTACACTTCAATAGAATGTAAATGTCATACGTCCTTGCTAGGAAATAGCGTTTCTAGATGTCTACGTATCCAAAGGAATAGAGTTCTAATTCTTCTTAAAACGCGATATCGCATCTCATTTCCATGTTTCATGGTAAGATATAACATTCATTGCGCAGTGTTATGTAATCCTCGTCTACACTTCAAAAGAATGTAAATGTCACACTTCCTTGGTAGGAAGTGCGTTTCCAGGTGTTTACGTATCGAAGCAATAGAGTTCTAATGCTTCTTGAAACGCGATATCGCATCCCATTCCTATGTTTCATGATAAGATATAATATTCATTGCTTAGTGTTATGTATACCTCGTCTACACTTCAAAAGAATGCAAAATGCCACACTTCTTGGTTAGGAAATTGCGTTTCTAGATGTCTACGCATCGAAGCAATAGATTTCTAACTCTTTATAAAACGCGATATCGCATATCAATTCTAAGTCACATGATAAGATGTAATTTCAATGCAACGCGTTATGTATATCTCCTCCACACTTCCAAATGAATGTAAATGGATCACTTCCTTGCTACGGAATATCGGTTCTATATCTAAAGGTTTAGAAGCAATAGAGTTCTAATGCTTCGTAAACGCGGCTGCGGCATCTTACTTCTATATTTCATGATAAGATGTAATATTCATAGCATCGCGTTATGTTTATCTGCTTCGGCATATGAATTGAGTGTGAACCCTACACTTTCTTGCCCTGGGATAGCGTTTTCTAGATGTTCCAGGTGCCGAAGCATTTAATTTGTCATGCTTCATGCACCTCAATATTGCATTTCATATAAACTGTTCAAAGTAGGTTAGAAGGTTGTAAAGCTCTATGCATCGCATTATGCTTATCTGCTTTTGTGCTTTATAATGCTCTGGATGTGAGAAGGTCCTCACCATCCTTAACCCCCTAAAGAGAAGTCAAAAGTCCAGCGGCCCTGCAGGTGGACCATGGGAGTGTAATGACAAACGCATTCTCAAATAGCCAATACCAGCATGCCCATAATCTCGATAGAGGAAATAAACAAGATTCACCCGCCTGACGCATCCCGTTTATATTATCATACCCTAATTCCAAAGAGCAGGGTTAAGGTCCTACCCCTACTCCAGAAAAACATAATATATAAAAGACCTAGGGATTGTCTAGGTCAGTAGTCTTAAAGTTATCATCGGCGTACATCCTGAAACTCTGCCCTACAAACGGTAATATAAAAGTTTATATCTTGTGTTAAATAAAGAGTCGAGTGAACAGTTATTCACTCTCGTTTCATTCTAAGTCATTTCTCTCAATTTTACGTGACAGGAGCGCGGCGCGCGAGGCGCTACGCAATTTAAATGATCAGGAGGATCCCCCCAGGGACACCCAAAGGGGCGAGAAGAGGAAATCGCCGAAATCCACTGATCGATGGACTCGAACAATACTGAAGCCTACAGCCCACTCCACCAAAGAGCCCCGAGGAGGATGCAGGAGACCCGAGGACCACCAGCGAATTCAAGGAACCTGAAGAAGAGAACGTGAGAGCTTATTCGCTAAAGCGTCCCATTTCTTGTGTCGCATATTGTATATTGTATCTTATATCGTGAAGTGAGTTATGATACCCGGTAATTTGCAGCGTGTTGCGTAGTTTCCCGTAGCACTTCTTAGTTAAACCCACGTCGAGACCATAAATAAACATGCCGTGACTTCAGTATCTCGCGACCTGAGTGTGTGTACTTGGCTAGGCGTAGTCGAGAAGAGGAGCATTTCGAAGTTTCAACGGTTGTTCCGCCCCAGGGTTCCCGGGGTCGTGTAGTCTATCCCTTTGCTACTTTCTGAGCAGCTGGCGCCCAAGAAAAGTTGTACGTGAGCGGATACATTGGAACGATAGATCGCTTTAGATTAATGTACGTTTTACACCTTAAAGCATTTAGATAATTAACCCCTTCGAGCTTCCCTGACTTACTATATATAGGTTTCCGTCACAACTAATAGGAACCATCACTTTACATAGATATATAGAACACACATAGTTTTAAACGTAGAACTGAGAATTTGAGAACTTACTTTGAAACGTTAGTAGTGAGAAATTCCATCGGATTTCATAGAAATTCAGAACTTACTTGCTATGAAACATAGGCAGATAAGGGCCATCGCGTTGCTTAGAACTTTAGAACTTGCTTACTTCAACAAAGATTTCTATTGGCTTCGTCCCTTCTTTTAGAAGAGTTTTTGATAAACCACATACTTTTCACGCTTCTGATATCTTTGAAAGTTCGCGAGATGTAATCGTCTAAGTTTTAAAATGATTAATTAGTGTGGATTATTATTTAGTAACTCGCTCATAAACGAGTCTGCATAGGATTTAATCCATAAGTTTTTAAGCCTGGAATTTATGCAGTTATTTGTTATTCACTTATTGCTCAAACGACAAAGATTGTGACCACTTCAAAATGGTTGACTTTCATCAATTTTCTTAAAAATTGAAATACTGCCCAACTGCTTGCATTAAAGACTGTAATTAAAGCTTTCGAAACATTTTACCTCTTATAGATGAATTCTGGAATTGAAATTGAATGTTTGACTTTTCTAGCTCCTGTTTAGACATCTTTCTATTGGAATGTTCAAGTATTTTTCATATTCGTAATTATTAAAAATGTTTTACATGATTCTTTTATTTAATATTTAGAATTTTCTGAGAAATATTTTTTATCGTAATGAACTATATAATTGCAATTATAATTGTTTATGAAATAATAATAACAGAAAGGTATGTATCCATTCTTGTAGTTTTGTAAAGAGTATTTAATCTTACTATCTAAAATGAAACATTGAGATCTGTTTACAATCTAATGGAATTTAATTACCTTTTGATTCAAATTCACAATGATAATCTTCCATAGTTCAACAATTTTGTGAGCTGTCCTCAGGAATCCGCAGCTCAGTACTTATAAAATGAACGACACAAAGAACAGCCTAACCAAACGTATTCGAACCGATTTTTCAATACTAATCTTATCATGTTTAACTTATGCTGCAAACTATTGAAATGCCCTTCGAACAGTGTTTATTCACAGTGAAGTAAACGGTAAGTATTACGCCTTCCACCACTGTTTACAATACGTATGGTTCATTTGCTATCAAAACCGTGAGTATTATCGCCTTTCTTTACTTTTTGTAACCTTCAATGCCTTCATGTTACAGATCGTTAAACTTGCTTTAAAATGCTCTATCGTATTACGGTGGAATGGACATACCAATTCATTTTAAAAAATGAAGGTAACCTTCATATGTCCAACATAACTCCACTTACAAAAAAAATATTTTCATCAATGGGCTTTGTACTATGCAATTTTATATTAGCAAAATCTTCTATGAAACTTATAGTTTCGTGGATATCTGAGGTGCTAATTATTACTGCCCCACCCTGTATATTGTTATGGATCTGTCCAACAAGGCAACGATGAACAGAGTTATATTTAATATTATGATGTTTATTATTTTACTTATAGTATATTTGTTTTTCTGGAATTTTGCCAAAAAACAATGTTCACGATGTCGACAGATGAATATATTTGCCTTAGAATTACAAGAGCCAACAATTTCGAAAGTAGAATATTACTTTACTTCGCTAACCGAATCATTGCAAACGTTAAGCAAAGTGCGTGCCTTTCAAAACAGTCAGATGCAAATTACGATACAACGTTTCCAAGAAATGGTACGTGCCACTGTTTTTTAATTTCCGTTTATTTAATCAAAGGAAATTTAATTGAAATATCCGCAAAATTTGAGGACAAAAAGTTATTGTAATTTTACGCAACATATATGATGGTGACAAAGGATAAATATACGGAACTGAAAATGGAAAGTAGCGAGCAGAAAAAGAAACTGATGGAGCTACAAAGTAGATTGATACATCCGTCAAATGATGATTCTAGGTTAATAAAATCTGCTAATTAAAGAACTATTGCAAAAATCAAGTATAATCAATATTACTTCTGCTCAAAGGCTATAATAGAATTGGACCGAAATGGGTCCAAAACAGGCAATTATATCTATACGTTCTATTCTATGCAAAGGCAAATATTTCAAAGAGAAAAGACCGGGTGTGAGAAGGACCTCTACCCCTTCCCATTAGAACTCTATTGCTTCGATACGTAGACATCTGGAAACGCTATTCCCTAGCAAGGAAGTGTTGCATTTACATTCTTTTGACGTGTAGACGAGAATACATAACACTTCGCAATGAATATTATATCTTATCATGAAAAATAGAAATGAGATGCGATATCGCGTTCTAAGAAGCATTAGAACTTTATTGCTTCGATAGGTAGACATCCGGAAACGCTATTTCTTAGCCAGCATGTGTGGCATTTACATTCTTTTGAAGTGTAGACTAGGTATACATGACACTTCGCAATGAAGATTATATCTTATCATGAAACATAGAAATGAGATGCGATATCGTGTTTTAAGAAGCATTAGAACTCTATTGCTACGATACGTAGACATCTGCAAGCGCTATTTCCTAGCAAGGAAGTGTCGCCTTTACATTCTTCTGAAGTGTAGACGAGAATACATGACAATCCGCAATGAATATTATATCTTATCATGAGACATCGAAATGAGATGCGATATCGCGATTTGAGAAGCATTAGAACTCTATTGCTACGATACGTAGACATCAGCAAGCGCTATATCCTAGCAAGGAAGTGCCGCATTTACATTCTTTTGAAGTGAATGCGAGGTATACATAACATTGCACAATTAATACTATATCTTATCATGAAACATAGAAATGAGATGCGATATCGCGATTTAAGATGCATTAGAACTCTATTGCTTCGATACGTGGACACCTGCAAACGCTATTTCCTAGCATGGAAGTGTCGGATTTACATTCTTTTGAAGCGAATGCGAGGTATACGTAACACTTCGCAAAGAATATTATATCCTATCATGAAACATAGGTATGAGATACGATATCCCGTTTTGAGAAGCATTAGAACTCTATTGCTACGACACGTAAGATATCTGCAAGCTCTATTTCCTAGCAAGGAAGTGTCGCATTTACATTCTTTTGAAGTGAATACGAGGTATACATATCACTGCACAATGCATATTATATCTTATCAAGAAACATAGAAATAAGATGCGATATCGCGTTTTGAGAAGCATTAGAACTCTATTGCTACGATAGGTAGTCATCTGCAAACGCTATTTCCTAGAAAGGAAGTGTCGCCTTTACATTCTTTTGAAGTGTAGACGAGAATACATGACAAACCGCAATGAATATTACATCTTATCATGAGACATCGAAATGAGATGCGATATCGCGATTTGAGAAGCATTAGAACTCTATTGCTACGATACGTAGACATCTGCAAGCGCTATATCCTAGCAAGGAAGTATCGCATTTACATTATTTTGAAGTGAATGCGAGGTATACATAACATTGCACAATGAATACTATATCTTATCAGGAAACACAGAAATGAGTTGCGATATCGCGATTTAAGATGCATTAGAACTCTATTACTTCGATACGTAGACATCTGGAAACGCTATTCCCTAGCAAGGAAGTGTTGCATTTACATTTTTTTGACGTGTAGACGAGAATACATGACACTTCGCAATGAATATTATATCTTATCATGAAAAATAGAAATGAGATGCGATGTCGCGTTCTAAGAAGCATTAGAACTTTATTGCTTCGATAGGTAGACATTCGGAAACGCTATTTCCTAGCCAGGATGTGTGGCATTTACGTTCTTTTGAAGTGTAGACGAGGTATACATGACACTTCGCAATGAAGATTATATCTTACCATGAAACATAGAAATGAGATGCGATATCGCGTTTTAAGAAGCATTAGAACTCTATTGCTACGATACGTAGACATCTGCAAACGCTAACTGCAAACATCTAAAACACTTCGAAGTGAGATGCGATATCGCGTTTTGAGAAGCATTAGAACTCCATTGCTACGATGTGTAGGCATCTGCAAACGCTATTTCCTAGCAAGGAAGTGTCGCATTTACATTCGTTTGGTGTGAATACGAGGTATACATGACACTTCGCAAGGAATATTTTATCTTATCACGAAACATAGAAATGCAATGCGACATCTCGTTTTAAGAAGCATTAGGACCCCTTTGCTACGATAAGGAGACATCTGCAAACGATATTCCCAAGGATGGAAACGTCGCATTTACATTCTTCTGAAGTGAATACGAGGTATACATGACACTTCGCAATGAACATTATATCTTATCACGATACATATAAATGAGATGCGATATCGCGATTTAACTAGCATTAGAAATCTATTGCTACGATACGTGGCCATCTGAATACGCTATTTCCTAGCAATGAAGTGTCGCATTTACATTCGTTTGGAGTGAATACGAGGTATACATGAAACTTCGCAATGAATATTATTTCTTATCATGAAGTATAGGAATGAGATCCGATATCGCGTTTTGAGAAGCACTACAACTCTATTGCTACGATACGTAGGCATCTGCAAACGCTATTTCCTAGCAAGGAATAGTCGCATTTACATTCTTTTGAAGTGAATACGAGGTATACATGACACTTCGCAATGAATATTATATCTTATCACGAAACATGTAAATGAAGTGCGATATCGCGATTTAAGTAGCATTAGAACTCTATTGCTACGATAGGTAGACATCTGCAAACGATATTCCCAATGATGGAAACGTCGCATTTACATTCGTTTGAAGTGAATACGAGGTATACATGACACTTCGCGATGAATATTATATCTTATCACGAAACATACAAATGAGATGCGATATCGCGATTTAAGTAGCATTAGAACTCTATGGCCTCGATGCGGAAACATCTGCAAACGCTATTTCCTAGCATGGAAGTGTCGCACTTACATTCCTTTGAAGTGAATACGATGTATACATGACACTTCGCAATGAATATTGTATCTTACCATGAAACATAGAAGTGAGATGCGATATCGCGATTTAAGTAGTATTAGAACTCTATTGCTACGATACGTAGACATCTGAATACGCTACTTCGTAGAAAGGAAGTGTCGCATTTACATTCGTTTGGAGGGAATACGAGGTATACAAACATTTCGCAATGAATATTATATCTTATCACGAAACATAGAAATGAAATGCGACATCTCGTTTTAAGAAGCATTAGGACCCTTTTGCTACGATAAGTAGACATCTGCAAACAATATTCCCAAGGATGGAAACGTAGCATTTACATTCTTTTGAAGTGAATACGAGGTATACATGACACTTCGAAATGAATATTATATCTTATCACGAAATATAGAAATGAGATGCGATATCGCGGTTTGAGAAGCACTACAACTCTATTGCAACGATACGTAGGCATCTGCAGACGCTCTTTCCTAGCAAGTAGTAGTCGTATTTACATTCTTTTGAAGTGAATGCGAGGTATACATGGCACTTCGCAATGAATATTATATCTTATCATGAAACATAGAAGTGAGATGCGATATCGCGTTTTGAGAAGCATTAGAACTCCATTGCTACGATGTGTAGGCATCTGCAAACGCTATTTCCTAGCAAGGAAGTGTCGCATTTACATTCGTTTGGTGTGAATACGAGGTATACATGACACTTCGCAAGGAATATTTTATCTTATCACGAAACATAGAAATGCAATGCGACATCTCGTTTTAAGAAGCATTAGGATCCCCTTGCTACGATAAGTAGACATCTGCAAACGATATTCCCAACGATGGAAACGTCGCATTTTCATTCTTTTGAAGTGAATACGAGGTATACATGACACTTCGGAATGAATATTATATCTTATCACGAAATATAGAAATGAGATGCGATATCGCGGTTTGAGAAGCACTACAACACTATTGCTACGATACGTAGGCATCTGCAAACGCTATTTCCTGGCAAGTAGTAATCGCATTTACACTCTTTTGAAGTGAATACGAGGTATACCTGACACTTCGCAATGAATATTATATCTTATCAAGAAACATAGAAGTGAGGTGCGATATCGCGTTTTAAGAAGCATTAGAACTCTAAGGCCTCGATGTGGAGACATCTGCAAACGCTATTTCCTAGCATGGAAGTGTCGCATTTACATTCTTTTGAAGTGAATACGAGGTATACACGACACTTCGCAATGAATATTGTATCTTATCATGAAACATAGAAGTGAGATGCGATATCGCGTTTTAAGAAGCATTAGAACTCTATTGCCTCGACGCGTGTACATCCGCAGACGCTATTTCCTAGCATGGAAGTGTCGCATTTACATTCTTTTGAAGTGAATACCAGATGTACATGACACTTCGCAATGTATATTGCATCTTATCACGAAACACAGAAATGAGATGCAATATCGCCATGTAAGTAGCATTAGAACTCTATTGCTACGATACGTAGTCATCTGAATACACTATTTCGTAGGAAGGAAGTGTCGCATTTACATTCGTTTGGAGTGATTACGAGGTATACATGACACTTCGCAAAGAATATTATATCTTATCACGAAGCATAGAAATGAGATGCGATATCGTGTTTTGAGAAGCACTAGAACTCTATTGCTACGATACGTAGGCACCTGCAAACGCTATTTCCTAGCAAGAAATAGTCGCATTTACATTCTTTTGAGGTGAATACGAGGTATACATGACACTTCGCAATGAATATTATATCTTATCATGAAACATAGAAGTGAGTAGCGATATCGCGTTTTAAGAAGCACTAGAACACTAGGGCCTCGATGCGGAGACATCTGCAAACGCTATTTCCTAGCATGGAAGTGTCGCACTTACATTCCTTTGAAGTGAATACGAGGTATACATGAAACTTCGCAATGAATATTATATCTTACCACGAAACATATAAATGAGATGTGATAACGCGATTTAAGTAGCATTAGAACTCTATTGCTACGATACGTGGACATGTGAATGCTCTATTTCCTGGGATGGAAGTGTCGCATTTACATTCGTTTGGAGTGAATGCGAGGTATACATGACACTTCGCAATGAATATTATATCTTATCATGACGCATAGAAAGGAGATGCGATATCGTGTTTTGAGAAGCATTAGAACACTATTGCTACGATACGTAGACATCTGCAAACGGTATTCACTAGCAAGCAATAGTCGCATTTACATTCTTTTGAAGTGAATTCGAGGTTCACATGACACTTCGGGATGAATATTATAACTTATCACGAAACATAGATATGAGATGCGATATCGCTATCTAAGAAGCATTAGAACTCTGTTGCTACGATACGTAGGCATCTGCAAACGCTATGCCCTAGCAAGGAATAGTCGCATTTATATTCTTTTGAGGTGAATACGAGGTATACATGACACTGCGCAATGAATATTATATCTTATCATGAGACATTGAAATGAGATGCGATATCGCGTTATAAGAAGCGTCAGAACTCTATTGCCCCGATACGTAAACATCTGCAGATGATATTTCCTATAGAATGGGAGTGTCGCATTTACATTAATATGAAGTGTATGCTTGATATAAGTGACACTTCGCAATGAATATCATATCTTATCATGAAACATAGAAATGAGATGCGATATCGGGATTTGAAAAGCATTAGAGTTCTATTGCTTCGATACGTAGACATCTGGAAACGCTATTTCCTAGAAAGGAAGTGTCGCCTTTACATTCTTTTGAAGTGTAGACGAGAATACATGACAAACCGCAATGAATATTATATCTTATCATGAGACATCGAAATGAGATGCGATATCGCGATTTGAGAAGCATTAGAACTCTATTGCTACGATACGTAGACATCTGCAAGCGCTATATCCTAGCAAGGAAGTATCGCATTTACATTATTTTGAAGTGAATGCGAGGTATACATAACATTGCACAATGAATACTATATCTTATCAGGAAACACAGAAATGAGTTGCGATATCGCGATTTAAGATGCATTAGAACTCTATTACATCGATACGTAGACATCTGGAAACGCTATTCCCTAGCAAGGAAGTGTTGCATTTACATTTTTTTGACGTGTAGACGAGAATACATGACACTTCGCAATGAATATTATATCTTATCATGAAAAATAGAAATGAGATGCGATGTCGCGTTCTAAGAAGCATTAGAACTTTATTGCTAATATAGGTAGACATCTGCAATCTCTATTTCCTAGAAAGGATGTGTCGCATTTACATTCATTTGAAGTATAGACGAGGAATACATAACACTTCGCAATAAATATTATATCTTAACATGAGACATGGAAATGAGATGCGATATCACGTTATAAGAAGAATTGGAACTCCAATGCTTCGATACGTAGACATCTGGAAATGCTACTTCCTAGGAAGGAAGTGTCGCATTTACATTCATTTGAAGTGAATAGGAGTTATACATGAAACTTCGCAATGAATATTATACCTTATAATGAAACATAGAAGTGAGATGCGATATCGCGTTTTAAGCAGTATTAGGACTATATTGCTACGATACGTAGATATCTGAATACGCTATTTCCTAGCAAGGAAGTGTCGCATTTACATTCTTCTGAAGTGAATACGAGGCATACATGACACATCGCAATGAATATCATATCTTGACAAGAAACATAGAAATGAGATGCGATATCCCGTTTTAAGAAGTAATAGAACTCTGTTGCTTCGGTACGGAGACATCTGCAAACGCTACTTCCTAGAAAGGAAGTGTCGCATTTACATTCTTTTGAAGTGAATACCAGGTATACATGACACTTCGGAATGGATATTATATCTTATCATGAAACATAGAAATGAGATGCGACATCTCATTTCAACAAGTATTAGAACTCTATTCTTACGATACGTGGTCATCTGGAAACACTATTTCGTAGCAAGGAAGTGTCGCATTTACATTATTTTGAAGTGAATACGAGGTATACATGACACTTCGCAATGAATATTATATCTTATCATGAAACATAGAAGTGAGATGCGATATCGGGTTCTAAGAAGCTTTAGAACTCTATTGCTACGATACGTAGATATCTGCAAAGGCTATTTCCTAGCATGGAAGTGCCGCATTTACATTCTTTTGAAGATAATACAAGGTATACATAACACTTCGCAATGAATATTATATCTTATCATGAAACATAGCAGTGAGATGCGATATCGCGATTTAAGAATAATTAGAACTCTATTGCTACGATACGTAGACATCTGCAAACGCTATTTCCTAGCAAGGAAATGTCGCATTTTCATTCCTTTGTAGTGTATGCGAGGTGTACATGACACTCCGCAATGAATACTATATCTTATCACGATATATAGAAATGAGATGCGATATCGCGATTTAAATAGCATTCGAACTCTATTGCTACGATACGTAGGCATCTGCAAACTCTATTTCCGAGCAAGGAATGGTCGCATTTACATTCTTTGAAATTAATACGAGGTATACATGACACATCGCAATGAAAATTATATCTTATCACGAAACATGGAAATGAGATGCAATATCGCGATTTAAGAAGCATTAGAACTCTACTGCTACGATACGAAGATATCTGGAATCGCTATTTCCTAGCTAGGAAGTGTCGCATTTACATTCTTTTGAACGGATTACGAGGTATACATACCACTTCGCAATGAATATTATATCTTATCACGAAACATGGAAATGAGATGCGATATCGCGATTTAAGAAGCATTAGAACTCTATTGCTACGATACGTAGACATCTACAAACGCTATTTCCTAGCATGGAAGTGTCTTATTTACATTCTTTTGAAGTGAATATGGGGTATACATGACACTTCGCAATCAATACTATATCTTATCATGAATCATAGAAGTGTGTTGCGATATCGCGTTTTAAGAAGCATTAGAACACTATTGCTACGATACGTAGACATCTGCAAACGCTATTTCCTCGCATGGAAGTGTCGCATTTACATTCTTTTGAAGTGAATACGAGGTATACATGACACTCCATAATGAATATTATATCTTATCATGAATCATAGAAGCGAGATGCGATATCGCGTTTTAAGAATCATTAGACCTCTATTGTTTCGACACGTAGTCATCTGGAAACGCTATTTCCTAGCAAGGAAGTGTCGTATTTACATCCATTTGAAGTGAATACGAGGTATACATGACAGTCCATAATGAATATTATATCTTATCATGAAACATAGCAGTGAGATGCGATATCGCGATTTAAGAATAATTAGAACTCTATTGCTACGATACGTAGGCATCTGCAAACGCTATTTCCGAGCATGGAAGTGTCGCATTTACATTCCATTGAAGTGAATAAGAGGTATGCATGACACTTCGCAATGGATATTATATCCTATCATGAGACATAGAAATGAGATGCGACATCTCGTTTTAAGAAGTATTAGAACACTATTCTTACGATACGTGGTCATCCGGAAACACTATTTCCTAGCAAGGAAATGTCGCATTTACATTCTTTTGAAGTGAATACGATGTATACATGACACCTCGCAATGAATATTATATGTTATCATGAAACATAGAAGTGAGATGGGATATCGGGTTCTAAGAAGCTTTAGAACTCTATTGCTACGATACGTAGACATCTGCAAAGGCTATTTCCTAGCATGGAAGTGTCTTATTTACATTCTTTTGAAGTGAATACGAGGTATGCATGACACTTCGCAATGAAAATTATATCTTATCACGAAACATGGAAATGAGATGCAATATCGCGATTTAAGAAGCATTAGAACTCTATGGCTACGATACGAAGACATCTGGATTCGCTATTTCCTAGCAAGGAAGTGTCGCATTTACATTCTTTTGAACGGAATACGAGGTATACATACCACTTCGCAATGAATATTATATCTTATCACGAAACATGGAAATGAGATGCGATATCGCAATTTAAGAAGCATTAGAACTCTATTTCTACGATACGTAGACATCTACAAACGCTATTTCCTAGCATCGAAGTGTCTTATTTACATTCTTTTGAAGTGAATATGAGGTATACATGACACTTCGCAATCAATATTATATCTTATTATGAATCATAGAAGTGAGATGCGATATCGCGTTTTAAGAAGCATTAGAAATCTATTGCTACGATACGTAGACATCTGCAAAACGCTATTTCCTCGCATGGATGTGTCGCATTTACATTCTTTTGAAGTGAATACGAGGTATACATGACACTTCGCAATGAATATTATATCATATCATGAAACATAGGAGTGAGATGCGATATCGCGTTTTAGGAAGCACTAGAACTCCATTGCTACGATACGTAGACATCTGCAAACGCTATTTCCTAGCAAGGAAGTGTCGCATTTACATTCTTTTGAAGTGAATCCGAGGTATACATGACACTCCATAATGAATATTATATCATATCATGAAACATAGGAGTGAGATGCGATATCGCGTTTTAGGAAGCATTAGAACTCCATTGCTACGATACGTAGACATCTGGAAACGCTATTTCCTAGCAAGGAAGTGTCGTATTTACATCCTTTTGAAGTGAATACGAGGTATACATGACACTCCAAAATGAATATTATATCTCATCACGAAACACAGCAGTGAGATGCGATATTGCGTTTTAAGAAGCATTAGAAACCTATTGCTACGATACGTAGACATCTGCAAACGCTATTTCCTCGCATGGAAGTGTCGCATTTACATTCTTTTGAAAGGAATACGAGGTATACATGACACTTCGCAATGAATATTATATCTTATCAGGAAACGTAGATATGAGATGCGATATGACGATTTAAGAAGCATTAGAAAACTATTGCTTTGATACGTAGACATCTGCGAACGCTATTTACTAGCAAGGAAGTGTCGCATTTACATTCTTTTGAAGTGAATACGAGGTATTCATAACACTGCACAATGAATATTATATCTCATGAAACAATGAAATGAGATGCGATATCGCGATTTATGAAGCTTTAGAAGTCTGTTGCTTCGACACGTAGATATCTGCAAACACCATTTTCTAGCAAGGAACTGTCGCATTCACATTCATTTGAAGTGTATGCGAGGTATACATGACACTTCGCAATGACTATTATATATTATCATGAAACATAGATATGAGATGCGATATCGCGTATTAGCAAACTTTGGAAATCTATTGCTTCTATACGTAGACATCTGCAAACGCTATTTCCTAGCAAGGAAGCGTCGCATTTACATTCTGTTGAAGTGAATACGAGGTATACATAACAGTCCACAATGAATATTATATATTATCATGGAACATAGTAATGTGTAGCGATATCGCGTATTCAGAAGTATTAGAAATCTAATGCTACGATACGTAGACATCTGCCAACGCTATTTCCTAGCAAGGAAGTGTCGCGTTTACATTCCTTTGAGGTGAATACGAGGTATACATAACACTGCATAATGAATATTATATCTGATCATGAAACATAGAAATGAGATGCGATATGGCGATTTGTGAAGCATTAGATGTCTATTGCTTCGGTACGCAGACATCTGCAAACGCTATTTCCATGCAAGGAAGTGTCGCATTTACATTCCTTTGAAGTGTATGCGAGGTATACATGACACTTCGCAATGAATATTATATATTATCATGAAACACAGAATTGAGATGCGTCCTCGCGTTCTGTGAAGCATTAGAACTCTATTGCTACGATACGTAGATATCTGTAAACGCTAATTCCTAGCAAAGAAGTGTCGCATTTACATTCATTTTATGTGTATGCGAGGTATGCATGACACTTCGCAATGAATATTATATATTATGATGAAATATAGAAATAAGAAGCGATATCGCGTTTTGAGATGCATTAGAACTGTAATGTCACGAAACGTAGATATCTGCAAACGCTATTTCCTAGCAAGGAAGTGTCGCAGTTACATTCATTTGAAGTGTATGCGAGGTATACATGACACTTCGCAATGAATATTATATATTATCATGAAACATAGAAATGAGATGCGATATCGCGTTTTAAGAAGCATCAGAACACAATTGCTGCGATACGTAGACATCTGCGAACGCTCTTTCCTGGCAAGGATGTATCGCATTTGCATTCCTTTGACGTGAATACGAGGTACACATGACACTTCGCAGTGAATATTGTGTCTTATCATGATATATAGAAATGGGATGCCATATCGCGTTTTAAGAAGCATTAGAACTATATTGCTACGATACGCAGACATCTGCAGACGCTACTTCCTAGCAAGGAAGTGTCGCATTTACTTTCTTTTGAAGTCGGTACGAGGTATACATGACACTTTGCAATGAATAATATACCTTATCATGAAACATTGAAATGAGATGCGATATCCCGCTTTAAGAGGCATTAGAACAGTATTGCTTCGATACGAAGACATCTGCGAACGCTATTTCTAGCATGGGCGAGTCGCATTTACCTTCTTTTGAAGTGAATACGTGGTATTCATGACACTTCGCAATGAATATTATACCTTATCAAGAAACGTAGAAATGTGATGCGATATTTCGTTTTGTGAGGCATTAGAACTCTATTGCTTCGATACGTAGACATCTGCAATCGCTACTTCCTAGCAAGGAAGTGTTGCATTTACATTCTTTTGAAGTGAATACGAGGTATACATAACACTCCACAATGAATATTATATCTTATCCTGAAGCATAAAAGTGAGATGCGATATGGCGATTTAAGAAGCATTAGAACTCTATTGCCTCGATACGTAGACATCAGCAAACGCTGTTTCCTAGCAAGGAAGTATCGCATTTGGATTCTCTTGACGTGAATACAAGGTACACAAGACACTTTCCAATGAATATTATATCTTATCATGAAACATAGAAATGAGATGCCATATCGCGTTTTAAGAAGCATTAGTACTACAATGCTACGATATGCAGACATCTGCAAACACTATTTCCTGGCATGGAAGTGTCGCATTTACGTTTTTTTGAAGAAAATACGAGGTATACATGACACTTCGCAATGAATATTATACCTTATCATGAAACATAGAAATGGGATGCTGTATCTCGTTTTAAGAAGCATAAGAACTCTATTGCTACGATACTTAGACATCTGCAAACGCTATTTCCTAGCATGGAAGAGTCGCATTTACATTCTTTTGAAGTGAATATGAGGTATATATCGCACTTCGCAATGAATATTACATCTTATAATGAAACACAGAAATGAGGAACGGTATCGCGTTTTTAGAAGCATTAGAAATCAACTGCTATGATAAGTAGGCATCTGGAAACGCTTTTTCCCAGCAAGGAAGTGTCGCATTTACATTCTTTTGATGTGAATGCGAGGTATACATAACAATCTACAATGAATATTATATCTTATCATGAAACATAGGAATGAGATGTGATATCGCGATTTAAGATGCATTAGAACACTGTTGCTTCGATACGTAGGCATGTGCAAGCGCTACTTCCCTGCAAGGAAGTGTCGCATTTACATTCTTCTTAAATGAATACGAGGTATACATAACACTGCACATTGAATATTATATCTTATCATGAGACATAGAAATGAGATGCGATATCGCGTCATATGAAGCATTAGAACTCTATTGCTTCGATACGTAGACATCTGTAAACGCCATTTGCTAGCAAAGAAGTGTCGCATTCACAGGAATTTGTAGCGTATGCGAATTGTACACAATGCTTCGCAATGAATATTATATCTTATCATGAGACATAGAAATTAGGTGCGATATGGCGTTCTAAGAAACACTAGAAATCTATTGCTACGATACGTATACATCTGCAAACGCTATTTCCTAGCAAGGAAGTGCCGTATTTGCATTCTTTTGAAGTGAATACGAGGTATACATAACACTCCACAATGAATATTATATCTTATCCTGAAGCATAAAAGTGAGATGCGATATGGCGATTTAAGAAGCATTAGAACTCTATTGCCTCGATACGTAGACATCAGCAAACGCTGTTTCCAAGCAAGGAAGTATCGCATTTGGATTCTCTTGACGTGAATACAAGGTACACAAGACACTTCGCAATGAATATTATATCTTATCATGAAACATAGAAATGAGATGCCATATCGCGTTTTAAGAAGCATTAGTACTATAATGCTACGATATGCAGACATTTGCAAACACTATTTCCTGGCATGGAAGTGTCGCATTTACATTTTTTTGAAGAAAATACGAGGTATACATGACACTTCGCAATGAATATTATACCTTATCATGAAACATAGAAATGGGATGCTGTATCTCGTTTTAAGAAGCATAAGAACTCTATTGCTACGATACTTAGACATCTGCAAACGCTATTTCCTAGCATGGAAGAGTCGCATTTACATTCTTTTGAAGTGAGTATGAGGTATATATCGCACTTCGCAATGAATATTACATCTTATCATGAAACACAGAAATGAGGAACGGTATCGCGTTTCTAGAAGCATTAGAAATCAACTGCTATGATAAGTAGGCATCTGGAAACGCTTTTTCCTAGCAAGGAAGTGTCGCATTTACATTCTTTTGATGTGAATGCGAGGTATACGTAACAATCTACAATGAATATCATATCTTATCATGAAACATAGGAGTGAGATGTGATATCGCGATTTAAGATGCATTAGAACACTATTGCTTCGATACGTAGACATGTGCAAGCGCTACTTCCCTGCAAGGAAGTGTCGCATTTACATTCTTCTTAAATGAATACGAGGTATACATAACACTGCACATTGAATATTATATCTTATCATGAGACATAGAAATGAGATGCGATATCGCGTCATATGAAGCATTAGAACTCTATTGCTTCGATACGTAGACATCTGTAAACGCCATTTGCTAGCAAAGAAGTGTCGCATTCACAGGAATTTGTAGCGTATGCGAATTGTACACAATACTTCGCAATGAATATTATATCTTGTCATGAGACATAGAAATTAGATGCGATATGGCGTTCTAAGAAACACTAGAAATCTATTGCTACGATACGTATACATCTGCAAACGCTATTTCCTAGCAAGGAAGTGCCGTATTTGCATTCTTTTGAAGTGAACACGAGGTATATATGACACTTCGCAATGAATATTATACCTTATCATGAAACATGGAAATGAGATGCGATATCGCGTTTTAAGAGGAATTAGAACTCTATTGCTTCCATACGTAGACATCTGCAAACGCTATTTCCTAGCAAGGAATTGTCGCATTTACATTCATTTGAAGTATAGACGAGATATACATAACGCAGCACAATGAATATTATATCTTATCATGAAACATAGAAATGAGATGCGATATGGCGATTTAAGAAGCATTAGAACTCTATTGCTTCGATACCTAGACATCTGCAAACGCTACTTCCTAGCAAGGAAGTGTCGCATTTACATTCTTTTGAAAGGAATACTAGGTATACATGACACTTCGCAATGAATATTATATCTTATCATGAAACATGGAAATGAGATGCGATATGACGTTTAAGACGCATTACAACTCTATTGCTTCGATACGTAGACATCTGCAAACGCTATTTCCTAGCAAGGAAGTATCGCATTTACATTCTTTTGAAGTAAATACGAGGTATACATAACACTGCACAATGAATATTATATATTATCATGAAGCACAGAAATGAGTAGCGATATGGCGATTTATGAAGCATTAGATGTCTATTGCTTCGATACGTAGACATCTGCATACGCTATTTCCTAGCAAGGAAGTGTCGCATTTACATTCTTTTGAAAGGAATACGAGGTATACATGACACTTCGCAACGAATGTTATATCTTATCTTGAAACGTAGATATGAGATGCGATATGACGATTTAAGAAGCATTAGAAAACTATTGCTTCGATACGTAGACATACGCAAACGCTATTTCCAAGCAAGGAAGTGTCGGATTTACATTCTTTTGAAGTGAATACGAGCTATTCATAACACTGCACAATGAATATTATACCTTATCATGAAACATAGAAATGAGATGCGATATAGCGATTTAAGAAGCATTAGAAACCTATTGCTTCGATACGTAGACATCTGCAAACCCTACTTCCTAGCAAGGAAGTGTCGCATTTACATTCTTTTGAAGAGTATGCGAGGTATACATGACACTACGAAATGAATATTATATACTATCATGAAACATAGTAATGAGAAGCGATATTGCGTTTTGAGAAGCATTAGAATTCTCTTGCTACGATACGTAGATATCTGTAAACGCTATTTTCTAGCAAGGAAGTGTCGCATGTACACTCAATTGAAGTGTATGCGAGGTATACATGACACTACGCAATGAATATTATATACTATCATGAAACATAGAAATCCGAAGCAATATCGCGAATTAGCAAGCTTTAGAACTCTATTGCTTCGATACGTAGACATCTGCAAACGCTATTTCCTAGCAAGGAAGTGTCGTATTTACATTCATTTGAAGTGAATGCGAGGCATACATGACACTTCGCAATGAATATTATACCTTATCACGAAACATAGATATGAGATACGATATCGCGATTTAAGACGCATTAGAACACTATTGCTTCGATACTTTGACGTCTAGAAACGCTATTCTGTCGCACGGATGTGTGGAATTTACATTCTCTTGAAGTATTGATGAGATACACATAGCATGTTGCATTGAATTACATCTTATCGTGATTCTTGGAATTGAGATGCGATATCGCGTTTTATGTTTCATTAGAACTCTATTGCTTCGATCCGTAGTGTAGCGTCTGGCGTACTGCCTTCCTACCTCCAGCGCCTCCCACAGCATCTGGAAGCGACGTTCTCACCGTCAGCAGCACCAAAAAACATGGGACGAGCGCCATCGCAACCGAACACACACCACGTCCACCAAGCTAAAGCTGCTAGCAATGCACGAATACCCAGGAGTTCAAGTGACTGACCGCGCGACAACGCGCAGCATCTCCAAAGCAAGGTATGATACAGCATTCAGCCAGACGACTGGACCACTGGGCACAGCAGCGTTTTACCTTCATCACCACAGCGTTATTCTCTTTTCTACGGTATATGTTCGGAAATCCTCTAAATCCAAGTACTCGACACATGCATTGTACATACGCAGGCAACACATACGTAGTTTCTAAGATCGATGTAAACATCGATAATTATTAGTTGCGATACGCTCCAGCGGGCGTACTACGCGCGCGGCTCACGCGTAAGGCGATCCGGGTACCAATCCAACCGGCCGCACCGCTGCGCAGTCCGAGCGGCCACCCCACTCTGGGGTCGAGCGAATCGCGCGCCACGCGATCTAAGGATGTCGCGGATCCGCGATCCGCTACTCCGAGCCTCGTTCCAAGCTGATCATTAGACAGCTTCGATACCTTCGGTCTATTCGCCTGAATCGGAAGTGTTACAAAATCTATTCTAAATTTCAATTTTAATTCAATTCATCGAGTTTAGTTCTAGTTCCTATTCTAAACAATTAAGCCTACTTTTAATTTAGTATTATGGAAAGTACAGTGCAAGCTTAGGATTAACTTAAAATATACTTTGATTTTATTTCCTAACTACAAGTTCAGTTGCTGATAACCTCATTTAACTTCATTCTTAACCTACGAGTTCTTCCACGAGCCAATGCGTGGGCATTCTACATTCAATCCAATCGTTAGTCGATCATTGGTAATCAGCTGGTTAGAGCGGACCGCCGCTTAGCTCCGCTGACACATACGAGAGACTCAGTGCAGATAACGTCGACATTTCACTCTCTGGACCGACAGGCTACAGCTGATCGCCGCTTAACCGGGTCGTATCTAGTCCGCTGAAATTAGACGCGAATGTGCAGCAATCTGAAACAAATGGCTCGACGTGCGAGAAGGAAGAATTTCCTACGCCGTTTAATACGTGATTACGTGGGCACCGAAGCCTTATCGTCGCACTGTTCATCCGCCAGCGTCACCGTCGCTTCTCAATGTTCTACGCCGCCAACGTCATCCCGTCCAGGGGACCCGAACATCGCCGAATCTCCGCAACGCTGGGCGCTCATCCTTTAAGACATTCAGACTCGCAGTCCTTACGCAGAATCGATTTCAGACTACGATCCATGGAAGCAGAGATACCTGAGGAAAGAGTATTGATTTGTTCTCTATCAAAACGACAAAGGTAGGATTTCTCCACACTTACCGCGTTCACCGTGCTCGTAAAAGCGTTCGTTGTAACACGGAAGCAACCCGGCATTAGTTGCAATTAAGCGAGCCGTTTCCGCGAATTGGCTGCGTGTCGTCTCCGAGTAAAGCGGAAATATTCCACCACCGTGACGAGACAGATGAAGTCTAGAAACGCCATACCGTACCAAGGAAGAGTGGCATTTAAATTACTTCGGGGTGTAGCCGAGATATACATAACGCGTTGCATTGATTTACATCTTATCATGAGACATAGAAATGAGATGCGATATCACGTTTTACGATGCATTAGAACAATGTTGGTTAGAAACGTAGACATCTAGATACGATATTCCGTAACAAGGGAGTGTGGTATTTACATTCCTTTGAAGTGTCGACCAGATATACATATCGCGTTGCATTGAATATTACGTCTTATATCATGAGTCATAGAAATGAGATGCGACGTCACGTTTTATGAAGCATTAGAACTCTATTTCTTCGAAACGTAGACATCTAGAAACGCTATAAAGTAGCAAGGAAGTATGGTATTTGCATGCCTTTGAAGTGTCGACGAGATATACATAACGCGGTGTACTGAATATTACATCTTACCGTGGGACATTAAAATGAGATGCGATATCGCGTCTTATAGAGCATACGAACTCTACTGCTTCGATACGTAGAAATCTAGAAACGCTATTCCGTCGGAAGGAAGTGTGGGATTTACACTGTTTTGAGGTGCTGACGTGATATACATAACGCGTTGCATTGATATTACATCTTATCATGAAACCTATAAATGAGATGCGATATCGCGTTTTATGAAGAATTAGAACTCTATTGCTTCGATTGGTAGACATCTAGAAATCTATTCCGTAGCAAGGATGTGTGGAATTTATATTCTTATGAGGTGTTGACGAGATATACATAATGCGTTGCATTGAATATTACATCTTATCATGAGACATAGAAATGAGATGCGATATCGCGTTTTTTGAAGTTTTAGAACTGCCTTGCTTCGAAACGTATACATCTAGAAACGCTTTACGTAGCATGGAAGTGTGGGATTTATATTCTTTTGAAGTGTTGACGAGATATACAAAACGCGTTGCATTCAAGATTACATCTTATCATGAGACATAGAATTGATAAGCGATATTGCTTTCTATGAAGCATTAGAACTCCATTGCTCCGATATGTAGACATCTAGAAACCCTGTTCCGTAGCAAGGAAGTGTGGCATTTACATTGTATTGAATTGTATACGCTGCAGAACCAGAGGATGACGTGTTTGCAACCAACAACAGAATGTGAATTCCGACTCCAGCTAACGTAAAACTAGCAGATCCACAATTTCATCGACCGGCAAATGTGGATATGTTAATCGGCACCGGGCCCGCTTTATCATCCCTTAGCATCGGCCAGTACAAGCTTTCTCCTCGCAATGGTTCTGAATTAATCCTCCAAAGGACGCAGTTGGGACGGATCATCGGGAGGAGCGCATCCACATCAGCGTCGTGAAGGAAACATCAAACTTTCGTTACAACCCTGAATTTGGAACTTCAAAAATTTTGGGTGCTAGTAGAGGGTCCGCACGTACGACAGCTATTTTCCGCGAAGCAGGAATGAGAGCAGTATTTTCACGATCACGTTAAACAGACACGCACCGGTCGTTACATTGTCGCATTGCCGTTCAGTGAAAAGAAGATGCAGTTAGGCGAAACTCGGTCGCGCGCCCTCAACCTTCTTCTTTCGCTCGTACGAAAATTCATGAAAGATCCAGAGCTGAAACGAGAATACTCCACCGTCACCGAGGAATATCTCGAGATGGGACACATGAGCCAGGTAGGGCCACGCGATTCGGATGGCCTCTACCTTATCCACCACTCCGTCATCAAACTGTCCAGCTCAATAACGAAGGTTCGCGTCGTCTTCAATGGATCTGCAAGATCGAGCAGTAGACTGACATTGAACGATACGCTTTTGGCAGGACCAACGATACAAGTCGACATATTCGCTTTTCTCATAAGGTTCCGTCAACACACTTATATCTTAACCGGAGTCACATCGAGAAGATGTATCGGCAGTTCCTCGTAAGACCGGAAGACCGCCGATACCAGCCGATATTGTGACGAGATAACAAGGGAAAGGTGAAAACGTACGAGCTGAACACGATCGCGTTCGGACTATCTTCAGCGCCTTTCCTCGTCATCAGGTATATTCATCAGCTAGCGGACGACGAAAAGGTGAATGCTCCTTTCGCATCGACCGTGCTCCAGCGAGATCTATACGTCGACGATCTCCTAACTGGCACAGATAATTACGAAGACGCTAGACAACTACGGGACCAGGTAATAAAGCTACTTAACGGCGGCAACCTCCACATTCAACAATGGGTCTCGAACGAACCGAAACTTTTAGTAGGACTTCCGGAAGGCGAAATTCACCCAAAGTATTTTGGAGACGCCACAATGAAAGCTCTTGGCGTTTCGTGGCACGCGTAGAACGACCGAATCATCTATTCCGTGGATCCAAACATCGATACGAGGATCACCAAACGCACGATCTTATCCACCATGACAAAAATATTCGACCCGTTAGGTTTACTGGCGCCAGTAATAATAACGGCAAAAATATTTATGCAACACCTTTGGAAACTGCAATTGGCCTGGGACGAATCACTACCAACTATCCTCCATACAGAATGGTCCACGTACGTGAAGGAAATGCAGTTATATAACGAAACATTCTTCGAGTGACACGTATGCCAATCGTAGGTGCGAAGGGTGGAATTACACAGGTTCTGCGACGCGAGCGAACGAGCATACGGAGCGTGCGTGTATCTACGGTCAGTCGACAATCGCGGACGAATTAAAACGAGACTATTATGCGCGAAATTTCGGGTCGCACCAGTAAAAGTTGTCAGGCTCGCACGTCTCGAACTTTGCGGTGCGGTGCTACTGACGTCATTATTGTCTAACGTCCGAGATAATAATGCACGCCGATTCGACTCGATTAACTTCTGGACGCATTCCACGATAGTTTTAAATTGGGTGCAACGCGAACCAGCCACGCTAAGAACATTCTGGCAAATAGAGTGGCCGAAATTCAAACGAGGACCGATAGCGGCACGTCAGGTCAAACGACAATCCAGCGGACCTCATATAGAGAGGACAAACACCAGCGGAATTCTTGAAGCCCTCCATCTGACGACATGGACAATCGTGGTTAGCCGACGATAACAGGGATTGGCTGAAATCTACGTTCAACCTCGTTTTGGAAATACCCGATATTCATCCCCATACATGCTTGGCAACGACCATCCGTAGCAACGAAATTCTCGGTCGCTATTCAGACATCGCGAAATTAAGGAGGATCGTCGCGTATTGCCTCCGATTTCGCAAAAATCATTGTAACGCAGGACCTCTAACCGTACGAGAGATCCACGACGCTAATGATCAGATCTTGAGACTCGTGAAAGCCTTCGCGTTCGAAAAAGAGATCCGAAATTTGAAGAACGGTACAGAGCTGCATCCAAAGAGTAACCGGCTCTCGCTGCAGCCATTCTTAGACGAAACGGGAATTCTACTGGTAGGCGGTCGACTACAAAACGCAAACATTCCCGGCGGACAGAAACATCCGATCCTGCTTCCAAGATCGCATCACATCACCGATCTGATCATTCGTCACACGCATTTAGAGGGACATCATTCGGATATCAATACCACGCTGGCGACACTAAGGCAGAGGTATTGGCCCATTGATGGTAAGAAGTACATCTGGTGCTTCCGCGTAAAACCACCGGCCGTGAAATACGTAATGGGCACTCTACCTGCGTCACGCGAATCCGAATGCCGATCCTTTTATAATTGCGGAACAGATTATTGCGGTCCTTTTTATATCAAGGAAAAACGTTTCCGAAATTGTACGCGAGTAAAAATATATGTAGCAGTGTTTGTGTGCTTTGCAACGAGAGCGGTCTATCTTGAGATCGTCGGTGACATGACTACCGAAGCGTTCATCGCGGCATTGAAACGCTTCATCGGTCGTAGGGGCATCTGTCGGAACATTTATTCCGACAACGGGACAAAATTTCGTTGGAGTGAATAACGAATTAAGCGCACTGTACCAAAAACTGCAAACGGACGATAAGGTAAGACACTTCCTCACGGGCAAGGGCATGGCATTTCATGCCAGCTCCTTCTCCCAATTTCGGCGGCCTTTGGGAGGCAGCTGTGAAATCGTTTAAACACCACGTCAAACGAGTCGTCGGGGAAGATACGGGTTACATTCGAATAGTTCAATACGTTCGCGATCGAAATCGAAGCGATCCTAAACTCCCGCCCGCTTACTCCATTATCATCCGATCCTAATGGTCCCTAACTCCGACCCACTTCCTGATCGGCACGTCGTTAACGAGTTTGCCCGAGACTGATTTCAGCGATACTCCTCGTAACTGATTGTCACACTAGCAACACATCCAGAACGTCCAGCAGGAATTTTGAACCAGGTGGCACAAGGAGTATATCCACCATCTGAACGAGCGAAAAAAATGGACCAAGGGCTACCACGAGATCAAGAAAAGATCCCTCGTAGTCTTAAGGGATGACTACGTCCTGCCTTTGCAGTGGCACTGCGGTCGAGTCGAAGAGGTGCACCCAGGTCCAGACAAGATCACCCGAACGGTCACAGTACGGACCAGCCAGGGGGTCTACAATCGCAACGTCAAGCAGTTAGCGGAGCTGCCCACATCCGAGACGATAGCGTGAACCATCGACGTCGAGGCGATATTCAGATCAAACCGATTTAGATTGATCGTCACGGTCTCTCAACGGGGAGAACATGTTCCGACCGATGGAACAAATAAAACGTGGGGCCTTCGAAGACTTTACTTATTACACGTTTGTGATGAAAAGGCTATTTTTGAGATTAAGACGTTTTAAGTAATTTCGTAAATATATCTATTGCTGCGATATGTAGACATCTAGAAACGCTATTCCCTAGACACAAAGTGTGGGATTCACATTCTTTCGAAGTGTAGTCTTGATATACATAACGCGTTGCATTAAATATTGCATCTTATCATGGGACGTAGAAGTGAGATGCGATATCGCGTTTTATATAGGGTTAGAACTCTATTGCTTCGATACGTGGACATCCAGAAACGCTATTCCGTCGCAAGGAGGTGCGGCATTTACATTCTTTTGAAGTGTAAACGAGATATATATAACGCGTTGCATTGAGTAATAAATCTTATCATGAGACATAGAAATGCGATGCGATATCGCGATTTATAAAGTGTTAGAACTCTATTGCTTCGATACGTGGACATCTAGAGACGCTAATCTGCTGCATGGAAGTGTGGCATTTACATTCGTTTGAAGTGTTTACGAAACATTCCTAACGCGTTGCGTTGAATTACATCATAACGTGAACCATAGACTTGAGATACGAAATCGCGTTTTATGAAGAATTGGAACTGTACTGCTTCGATTCGTAGACACCTGGAAGCACTATTCCGTTGCAAGGTAGAGTCGCATTTACATTCTTTTGAAGTGCAGACGAGGTACACATAACGCATTGCATTGAATATTACATCTTATCATGAAACATAGAAATGAGATGCGATATCTCGTTTTAAGAAGAATTAGAACACTATTGCTTCGATAAGTAGACATCTGCAAACGCTAATTCCTAGCAAGGAAGTGTCGCATTTACATTCATTTTAAGTGTATGCGATGTATACATGACACTTCGCAATGAATATTATATATTATAAAGAAACATAGAAATGAGAAGCGATATCGCGTTTTGACAAGCATTAGAACTCTAGAGCCACGATACATAGACATCTGCCAACGCTATATCCTAGCAAGGAAGAGTCGTATCTACATACATTTGAAACATAGACAAGATACACATAACACTGTGCAATGAAAATTATATCTTATCATGAAACGTAGATATGAGATGCGATATGACGATTTAAGAAGCATTAGAAAACTATTACTTCGATACGTAGACATCTGCAAACGCTATTTCCTAGCAAGGAACTGTCGCATTTACATTAATTTGAAGTGTGTGCAAGGTATACATGACACTTCGCAATGATTATTATATATTATCATGAAACATAGAAATGAGATGCAATAACGCGAATTAGCAAGCTTTAGGACTCTATTGCTTCGTAAACGTAGACATCTGCTAACGCTACTTCCCAGCAAGGAAGTGTCGCGTTTACATACTTTTGAAGTGAATACGATGTATACATAACACTCCACAATGAATATTATATCTTATCATGAAACATAGAAATGAGATGCAATAGGGCAATTTAAGAAGCATTAGAACTCTATTGCTTCGATACGTAGACATCTGCAAACGCTACTTCCCAGCAAAGAAGTGTCGCATGTACATTCAATTAAAGTGTATGCGAGGTATACATGACACTTTGCAATGAATATTATATATTGTCATGAGACATAGAAATGAGAAGCGTTATCGCGTTTTGAGAAGCATTAGAACTCTAGTGCCACGATACGTAGACATCTGCAAACGCTACTTCCTAGGAAGGAAGTGTCGCATTTACATTCATTTTAAGTGTATGCGATGTATACATGACACTTCGCAATGAATATTATATATTATAAAGAAACATAGAAATGAGAAGCGATATCGCGTTTTGACAAGCATTAGAACTCTAGTGCCACGATACATAGACATCTGCCAACGCTATATTCTAGCAAGGAAGAGTCGTATCTGCATTCATTTGAAGCATAAACAAGATATACATAACACTGCACAATGAATATTATATCTTATCATGGAACGTAGATATGAGATGCGATATGACGATTTAAGAAGCATTAGAAAACTATTACTTCGATACGTAGACATCTGCAAACGCTATTTCCTAGCAAGGAACTGTCGCATTTACATTAATTTGAAGTGTGTGCGAGGTATACATGACACTTCGCAATGATTATTATATATTATCATGAAACATAGAAATGAGATGCAATATCGCGAATTAGCAAGCTTTAGAACTCTATTGCTTCATAAACGTAGACATCTGCTAACGCTACTTCCTAGCAAGGAAGTGTCGCGTTTACATTCTTTTGAAGTGAGTACGATGTATACATAACAATCCACAATGAATATTATATCTTATCATGAAACATAGAAATGAGATGCAATAGGGCAATTTAAGAAGCATTAGAACTCTATTGCTTCGATACGTAGACATCTGCA
The DNA here is from genome assembly GCF_050948175.1 of Xylocopa sonorina. Taxonomy (NCBI): domain Eukaryota; kingdom Metazoa; phylum Arthropoda; class Insecta; order Hymenoptera; family Apidae; genus Xylocopa; species Xylocopa sonorina. Next base: position 1,372,590 of record NW_027490148.1, read on the forward strand.
AACGCTACTTCCTAGGAAGGAAGTGTCGCATTTACATTCATTTTAAGTGTATGCGATGTATACATGACACTTCGCAATGAATATTATATATTATAAAGAAACATAGAAATGAGAAGCGATATCGCGTTTTGAGAAGCATTAGAACTCTAGTGCCACGATACATAGACATCTGCCAACGCTATATCCTAGCAAGGAAGAGTCGTATCTACATTCATTTGAAACATAGACAAGATACACATAACACTGTGCAATGAACATTATATCTTATCATGAAACGTAGATATGAGATGCGATATGACGATTTAAGAAGCATTAGAAAACTATTACTTCCATACGTAGACATCTGCAAACGCTGTTTCCTAGCAAGGAACTGTCGCATATATATTAATTTGAAGTGTATGCGAGGTATACATGACACTTCGCAATGATTATTATATATTATCATGAAACATAGGAACGAGATGCAATATCGCGAATTAGCAAGTTTTTGAACTCTATTGCTTCGTAAACGTAGACATCTGCAAACGCTATTTCCAAGCAAAGGAAGTGTCGCATTTACATTCATTTGATGTATAGACGAGATATACATAACACTGCACAATGAATATTATATCTTATCATAAAACATAGAAATGAGTTGCGATTTAAGAAGCATTAGAACACTATTGCTTCGATACGTAGACATCTGCAAACGCTACTTACTAGCAAGGAAGTGTGGCGTTTACATTCTTTTGAAGAGAATACGACGTATACATAACACTCCACAATGAATATTATATCTTATCGAGAAACATAGAAATGTGATGAGATATGGCGATTTAAGAAGCACTAGAAATCTATTGCTTCGATACGTAGACATCTGCTAACGCAACTTCCTTACAAGGAAGTGTCGCATTTACATACATTTGAAGTATAGACGAGATATACTTAACACTGCACAGTGAATATTATATCTCATCATGAAACATTGAAATGCGATCCGATATGGGGATTTAAGAAGCATTAGAACTCTATTGCTTCGATACGTGGACATCTGCAAACGCTACTTCTTAGCAAGGAAGAGTCGCATTTACATTCTTTTGAAAGGAATACGAGGTATACATGACACTTCGCAATTAATATTATATCTTATCAAGAAACGTAGATAAGAGATGCGATATGACGATTTAAGAAGCATTAGAACTCTATTGCTTCGATACGTAGACATCTGCAAACGCTACTTCCTAGCAAGGAAGTGCCGCATGTACATTCAATTAAAGTGTATGCGAGGTATACATGACACTTTGCAATGAATATTATATATTGTCATGAAACATAGAAGTGAGATGCTTTATCGCGTTTTGGAAAGCATTAGAACCCTAATGCCACGATACGTAGACATCTGCAAACGCTATTTCCAAGCAAAGGAAGTGTCGCATTTACATTCATTTGAAGTACAGACGAGATATACATAACACTGCACAATGAATATTATATCTTATCAGGAAACGTAGGTATGAAATGCGATATGACGATTTAAGAAGCATTAGAACTCTACTGCTTCGATACGTAGACATCTGCAAACGCTATTTCCTAGCAAGGAAGTGTCGCATTTACATTCTTTTGAAAGGAATACGAGGTATACATGACACTTCACAATGAATATTATATCTTAACATGTAACATAGAAATGAGATGCGATATGACGATTTAAGAAGCACTAGAACTATATTGCTTCGATACGTAGACATCTGCAAACGCTATTTCCTAGCAAGGAAGTGTCGCATTTACATTCTTTTGAAGTGCAGACGAGGTACACATAACGCATTGCATTGAATATTACATCTTATCATGAAACATAGAAATGAGATGCGATATCTCGTTTTAAGAAGAATTAGAACACTATTGCTTCGATAAGTAGAAATCTGCAAACGCTAATTCCTAGCAAGGAAGTGTCGCATTTACATTCATTTTAAGTGTATGCGATGTATACATGACACTTCGCAATGAATATTATATATTATAAAGAAACATAGGAATGAGATGAGATATGGCGATTTAAGAAGCACTAGAACTCTACTGCTTCGATACGTAGACATCTGCTAACGCTACTTCCTAACAAGGAAGTGTCGCATGTACATTCAATTAAAGTGTATAGCGAGGTATACATGACACTTTGCAATGAATATTATATCTTATCATGAAACATAGATATGAGATGCGATATGACGATTTAAGAAGCATTAGAGCTCTAATGCTTCGGTACGTAGACATCTGCAAACGCTATTTCCTAGCAAGGAAGTGTCGCATTGACATCCTTTTGAAAGGAATACGAGGTATACATGACACTTCGCAATGAATATTACATCTTTTCATGAAACATGGAAATGAGATGCGATATGGCGATTTAAGAAGCATTAGAATTCTATTGCTTCGATACGTAGACATCTGCAAACGCTACTTCCTAGAAAGAAGTGTCGCATTTACATTCTCTTGAAAGGAATACGAGGTATACATGACACTTCGCAATGAATATTATATCTTATCATGAAACATAGAAATGAGATGCGATATGACGATTTAAGAAGCATTAGAATTCTATTGCTTCGATTCGTAGACATCTGAAACGCTATTTCCTAGCAAGGAAGTATCGCATGTACATTCAATTGAAGTGTATGCGAGATATACATGGCACTTCGCAATGAATATTTTTTCTTATCATGAAACATATAAATGAGATGAGATATGACGATTTAAAAAGCATTAGAAGTCTATTGCCTCGATACGTACACATCTGCAATCGCTATTTTCTAGCAATGAAGTGTCGCATTTACATTCATTTGAAGTGAACACGAGGTATACATGACACTTCGCAATGAATATTATATCTTATCATGAAACATAGAAATGAGATGCGACATCTCGTTTTAGGAAGCATTAGATCTCTATTGCTACTATACGTAAACATCTGCAAACGCTATTTCCTAGCATGGAAGTGTCGCATTTGCATTAATTTGAGGTGTGTGCAAGGTATACATGACACTTCGCAATGATTATTATATATTATCATGAAACATAGAAATGAGATGCAATAACGCGAATTAGCAAGCTTTAGGACTCTATTGCTTCGTAAACGTAGACATCTGCTAACGCTACTTCCCAGCAAGGAAGTGTCGCGTTTACATACTTTTGAACTGAATACGATGTATACATAACACTCCACAATGAATATTATATCTTATCATGAAACATAGAAATGAGATGCAATAGGGCAATTTAAGAAGCATTAGAACTCTATTGCTTCGATACGTAGACATCTGCAAAACGCTACTTCCCAGCAAAGAAGTGTCGCATGTACATTCAATTAAAGTGTATGCGAGGTATACATGACACTTTGCAATGAATATTATATATTGTCATGAGACATAGAAATGAGAAGCGTTATCGCGTTTTGAGAAGCATTAGAACCCTAATGCCACGATACGTAGACATCTGCAAACGCTACTTCCTAGGAAGGAAGTGTCGCATTTACATTCATTTTAAGTGTATGCGATGTATACATGACACTTCGCAATGAATATTATATATTATAAAGAAACATATAAATGAGAAGCGATGTCGCGTTTTGACAAGCATTAGAACTCTAGTGCCACCATACATAGACATCTGCCAACGCTATATTCTAGCAAGGAAGAGTCGTATCTGCATTCATTTGAAGCATAAACAAGATATACATAACACTGCACAATGAATATTATATCTTATCATGGAACGTAGATATGAGATGCGATATGACGATTTAAGAAGCATTAGAAAACTATTACTTCGATACGTAGACATCTGCAAACGCTATTTCCTAGCAAGGAACTGTCGCATTTACATTAATTTGAAGTGTGTGCGAGGTATACATGACACTTCGCAATGATTATTATATATTATCATGAAACATAGAAATGAGATGCAATATCGCGAATTAGCAAGCTTTAGAACTCTATTGCTTCATAAACGTAGACATCTGCTAACGCTACTTCCTAGCAAGGAAGTGTCGCGTTTACATTCTTTTGAAGTGAATACGATGTATACATAACAATCCACAATGAATATTATATCTTATCATGAAACACAGAAGTGAGATGCAATAGGGCAATTTAAGAAGCATTAGAACTCTATTGCTTCGATACGTAGACATCTGCAAACGCTATTTCCTAGCAAGGAACTGTCGCATTTACATTAATTTGAAGTGTGTGCGAGGTATACATGACACTTCGCAATGATTATTATATATTATCATGAAACATAGAAATGAGAAGCGATATCGCGTTTTGAGAAGCATTAGAACTCTAGTGCCACGATACATAGACATCTGTCAACGCTATATCCTAGCAAGGAAGAGTCGTATCTACATTCATTTGAAACATAGACAAGATACACATAACACTGTGCAATGAACATTATATCTTATCATGAAACGTAGATATGAAATGCGATATGACGATTTAAGAAGCATTAGAACTCTACTGCTTCGATACGTAGACATCTGCAAACGCTATTTCCTAGCAAGGAAGTGTCGCATTTACATTCTTTTGAAAGGAATACGAGGTATACATGACACTTCACAATGAATATTATATCTTAACATGTAACATAGAAATGAGATGCGATATGACGATTTAAGAAGCACTAGAACTATATTGCTTCGATACGTTGACATCTGCAAACGCTATTTCCTAGCAAGGAAGTGTCGCATTTACATTCTTTTGAAGTGCAGACGAGGTACACATAACGCATTGCATTGAATATTACATCTTATCATGAAACATAGAAATGAGATGCGATATCTCGTTTTAAGAAGAATTAGAACACTATTGCTTCGATAAGTAGACATCTGGAAACGCTAATTCCTAGCAAGGAAGTGTCGCATTTACATTCATTTTAAGTGTATGCGATGTATACATGACACTTCGCAATGAATATTATATATTATAAAGAAACATAGAAATGAGATGAGATATGGCGATTTAAGAAGCACTAGAACTCTACTGCTTCGATACGTAGACATCTGCTAACGCTACTTCCTAACAAGGAAGTGTCGCATGTACATTCAATTAAAGTGTATAGCGAGGTATACATGACACTTTGCAATGAATATTATATCTTATCATGAAACATAGATATGAGATGCGATATGACGATTTAAGAAGCATTAGAGCTCTAATGCTTCGGTACGTAGACATCTGCAAACGCTATTTCCTAGCAAGGAAGTGTCGCATTGACATCCTTTTGAAAGGAATACGAGGTATACATGACACTTCGCAATGAATACTACATCTTTTCATGAAACATGGAAATGAGATGCGATATGGCGATTTAAGAAGCATTAGAATTCTATTGCTTCGATACGTAGACATCTGCAAACGCTACTTCCTAGAAAGAAGTGTCGCATTTACATTCTCTTGAAAGGAATACGAGGTATACATGACACTTCGCAATGAATATTATATCTTATCATGAAACATAGAAATGAGATGCGATATGACGATTTAAGAAGCATTAGAATTCTATTGCTTCGATACGTAGACATCTGCAAACGCTATTTCCTAGCAAGGAAGTATCGCATGTACATTCAATTGAAGTGTATGCGAGATATACATGGCACTTCGCAATGAATATTTTATCTTATCATGAAACATAAAAATGAGATGCGATATGACGATTTAAGAAGCATTAGAACTCTATTGCTTCGATTCGTAGACATCTGGAAACGCAGTTTCGTAGAAAGGAAGTGTCGCATTTACATTCATTTGAAGTGTAGACGAGGAATACATAACACTTCGCAATGAATATTATATCTTATCGTGAGACATAGAAATGAGATGCGATATCGCGGTTTAAGATGCATTAGAACCCTATTGCTACAATACGTAGATATCTGGAATCTCTATTTCCTAGGAAGGAAATGTCGCATTTACATTCCTTTGAAGTGAACACGAGGTATACATGACACTTCGCAATGAATATTATATCTTCTCACGAAACATAGAAATGAAATGCGACATCTCGTTTTAAGAAGCATTAGAACACTACTGCTACGATACGTAGGCATCTGCAAACGCTATTTCCTAGCAAGGAAGTGTCGCATTTACATTATTTGAAGTGAGTACGAGGTATACATAACACTCCATAATGAATATTATATCTGATCATGAAACATAGCAGTGAGATGCGATATCGCGTTTTAAGAAGCATTAGAACTCTATTGCTACGGTACGTAGACATCTGCAAACGCTATTTTCTAGCATGGAAATGGCGCATTTACATTCTTTTGAAGTTAATACGAGGTATACATAACACTCCACAATGAATATTATATCTTATCACGAAACAGAGAAATGAAATGCGACATTTTGGTTTTAAGTAGCATTAGCACTCTATTGCTACAGTACGTAGACATCTGCAAACGCTATTTCCTAGCATTTAAGTGTCACATTTACATTCTTTTGAAGTGAATACGAGGTATACATGACACTTCGCAATGAATATTATATCTTATCATGAAACATAGAAGTGAGATGCGATATCCCGTTTTAAGAAGCATTAGTACGCTATTGCTACGATACGTAGACATCTGCAATCGCTATTTCCCAGCATGCAAGTGTCGCATTTACATTCCTTTGAAGTAAATACGAGGTATACATGACACTCCACAATGAATATTATATCTTATCATGAAACATAGGAATGAGTTGCGATATCGCGTTTTGAGAAGCATTAGAACTCTATTGCTACGATACGTAGACATCTGCAAACGCTATTTCCTATCATGGAAGTTTCGCATTTACATTCTTTTGAAGTGAATACGAGACATACATGACACATCGGAATGAATATTATATCTTATCATGAAACATAGGAATGAGTTGCGATATCGCGTTTTGAGAAGCATTAGAGCTCTATTGCGACGATACGTAGACATCTGCAAACAATATTTCCTAGCAAGAAAGTGTCGCATTTACATTCTTTTGAAGTGAATACGAGATATACATGACACATCGGAATGAATATTATATCTTATCATGAAACAGGGGAATGAGTTGCGATATCGCGTTTTGAGAAGCATTAGAGCACTGCTGTCACGTCCGGCGAAAGAATTTTTCGTTTATCCGGAGGCTTCACGACACGAGCCTATTTATACGGGTTTCGGTCCGCGGGAACGCGTTACGACCGGGTCCGATATTTTTGGCTTACGCGACGCGGTAAAAACACTCGCGTTATGATGGAAAAGCCTTACCTTTCGCTGGCTTCAGTCTCGATACGCAGGTAGAATGTGCATCGAGGGTCGTTGGTAGGTATCGATGCAGCGATCGGTCGGTTGATGTTGACGGTGACTTTGATTAACTTCCAGCAAAACGGGAAACAGCGGTCTGGATGCAGAGTAGATTCAGCGGAGACTGTGGATATTGCAGAGACGTTGGCTGCAGAGGCAGGCGAATCGGCGTTGATCAGCGTTTCGGAAAACTGTGACTGAACCGGAACGATGACGACAGGTTGCTGCAGTACGAGGACTCGGGGTGTATCTCCCAGGTATTCACGAACAAGTGAACGCATAAAATTCTTACGACCCGCGCGTCGTGTTCTTCGCGAACCGGATCCACGTTTCATTCACCCAGTTTTTCTGTACTTTCAGGCAATGTTCAGAAGGATAAGCGGCGGTCCGCTCTATCGCAACGTCGCAAAGCTGAGTTCTATACTCCTTCAAGGTGAACAAACGCAACCCAGTTGTTGGAAGGAACACGTCGTAGAATTCGTAGTTTAAGAATAATGTTTTAACGTAACAACTAGTATATTATGTTTAGATTTAGTAATTATTGGAATAGGAACTAGTAGAACTGGTAAAAGAACTTGTAGATTGGATTTAGTAACTAAAGTAAAATATATTCTAAGTTAAAGTATACAAGAGTGAAATTATTCTAAGTTAGAACTAGTAAAATGGAAATAGCAACGCGTAGCCTAGGCCCCACATTGAGGCGGCTTGAGATGGAAGATCGATGTTAACTCTAGAAGACCGAGGACTCGAATGAATCTCTCGAGGCGCGTCTGGGACCTCCTCGGTTCGCGAGGCGCTACGGTCGCAGGCGCTCGTGGTAGGGAGCGCGCGGTCCAGCGAGTGGGGACTCGCGGCTCGTGGTGGGGCTAGCGGCTCGTGGTGGGGCTAGCGGCACGAGCCGATAGCCTAGGCGCATCTTAGCGTCTAATCTTAAGAATAAGGACTTAGAATTACATGTGTGTTGTGGTGTGTTACAATTCGTGTCGAGTACTTATATCTATGAGTATTATAGGCTTATTCTAAAAATAGTACGTAGGTTCAGGCAACGTAGATTCCCTGAACTGGAAAAGTCCCCATTGCGGCGATGGACTGCGGCTTCCTCTCTCTGTTGGACGGAATTCCTGACGAGAGGGCGATAGGGTTGCTCGTAGGTGCGAGCGAGACAGCGGTCCTTGCAGGTACGACTGAGTGCGTGCGGTCGTGCGCGCGCGAACTCTGTTGGTTGCCGATACTTCAGGCGAGTATTGCAGGTTGCCTGTGTCCAGGGGTCGATGCTGGAGGTTACGAGGATGCTGACGTATGTAATGTGTGGCAGGCGCTACGCCTGACGTCACACTGCTGCTTCGATACGTAGACATCTGCAAGCGCTACTTCCTAGCAAGGAAGTACCGCTTTTACATTCTTCTGTAGTGAATACGAGATATACATGACACTTCGCAATGAATATTATATCTTATCATGAGACATAGAAGTGAGATGCGTTATCGCGTTTTAAGAAGCATTAGAACTCTATTGCTACGATACGTAGACATCTGCAAACAATATTTCCTAGCAGGGAACTGTCGCATTTACATTCTTTTGAAATGAATACGAGGTATACATAACACTCCATAACGATTATTATATCTTATCATGAAACATAGAAGTGAGATGCGATATCGCGTTTTAAGAAGCATTAGAACTCTATCGCTACGATACGCAGACATCTGCAAACGCTATTTCTTAGCATGGAAGTTTCGCATTTACATTCTTTTGAAGTGAATACGGGATATACATGACACTTCGCAATGAATATTATATCTTCTCATGAAACATAGGTATGAGTTGCGATATCGCGATTTGAGAAGCATTAGAACACTATCGCTACGATACGCAGACATCTGCAAACGCTATTTCCTAGCATGGAAGTTACGCATTTACATTCTTTTGAAGTGAATACGAGATATACATGACACTTCGCAATGAATATTATATCTTATCATGAAACATAGAAATGAGATGCGGTACCCCGTGTTAAGAAGCTTTAGATCACTATTGCCTCGATACGTACACATCTGAAATCGCTATTTTCTAGCAATGAAGTGTCGCATTTACATTCATTTGAAGTGAACACGAGGTATACATAACACTCCACAATGAATATTATATCTTATCATGAAACATAGAAATGAGATGCTATATCGCGTTTTAAGATGCATTAGAACCATATTGCTAATATACGTAGAACTCTGCAAACGCTATTTCCTAGCAAGGAAGTGTCGCACTTACATTCCATTGAAGTGAATACGAGGTATACATGACACTTCGCAATGAATATTATATCTTATCATGAAACTCAGAAGTGAGATGCGATATCGCGTTTTAAGAAACATTCGAACTCTGTTGCTACGATACGCAGACATCTGCAATCGCTATTTCCTAGCACGTAAGTGTCGCATTTACATACTTTAGAAGTGAGTACGAAGTATAGGTTACACTTCGCAATGAATATTATATCTTATCATGAAACATAGAAATGAGATGCGGTATCCCGTGTTAAGAAGCTTTAGATCTCTGTTGCCTCGATGCGTACACATCTGAAATCGCTATTTTCTAGCAATGAAGTGTCGCATTTACATTCATTTGAAGTGAACACGAGGTATACATAACACTCCACAATGAATATTATATCTTATCATGAAACATAGAAATGAGGTGCTATATCGCGTTTTAAGATGCATTAGAACCCTCTTGCTAATATACGTAGAAATCTGCAAACGCCATTTTCTAGCAAGGAAGTGTCGCACTTACATTCCATTGAAGTGAATACGAGGTATACATGACACTTCGCAATGAATATTATATCTTATCATGAAACGTAGAACTGAGATGCGATATCGCGCTTTAAGAAACATTAGAACTCTGTTGCTACGATACGCAGACATCTGCAATCGCTATTTCCTAGCACGTAAGTGTCGCATTTACATACTTTAGAAGTGAGTACGAAGTATACGTGACACTTCGCAATAAATATTGTATCTTATCATGAAACATAGAAATGAGATGCGGTATCCCGTGTTAAGAAGCTTTAGATCTCTATTGCCTCGATACGTACACATCTGAAATCGCTATTTTCTAGCAATGAAGTGTCGCATTTACATTCATTTGAAGTGAACACGAGGTATACATAACACTCTACAATGAATATTATATCTTATCATGAAACATAGAAATGAGGTGCTATATCGCGTTTTAAGATGCATTAGAACCCTCTTGCTAATATACGTAGAAATCTGCAAACGCTATTTCCTAGCAAGGAAGTGTCGCACTTACATTCCATTGAAGTGAATACGAGGTATACATGACACTTCGCAACGAATATTATATCTTATCATGAAACACAGAATAGAGATGCGATATCGCGTTTTAAGAAACATTAGAACTCTCTTGCTACGATACGCAGACATCTGCAATCGCTATTTCCTAGCATGTAAGTGTCGCATTTACATTCTTTAGAAGTGAGTACGAAGTATACGTGTCACTTCGCAATGAATATTATATCTTATCATGAAACATAGAAATGAGATGCGGTATCCCGTTTTAAGAAGCTTTAGATCTCTATTGCCTCGATACGTACACATCTGCAATCGCTATTTTCTAGCAATGAAGTGTCGCATTTACATTCATTTGAAGTGAACACGAGGTATACATGACACTTCGCAATGAATATTATATCTTATCATGAAACATAGAAATGAGATGCGACATCTCGTTTTAGGAAGCATTAGATCTCTATTGCTACTATACGTAAACATCTGCAAACGCTATTTCCTAGCATGGAAGTGTCGCATTTACATTAATTTGAAGTGTGTGCAAGGTATACATGACACTTCGCAATGATTATTATATATTATCATGAAACATAGAAATGAGATGCAATAACGCGAATTAGCAAGTTTTCGAACTCTATTGCTTCATAAACGTAGACATCTGCAAACGCTATTTCCAAGCAAAGGAAGTGTCGCATTTACATTCATTTGATGTATAGACGAGATATACATAACACTGCACAATGAATATTATATCTTATCATAAAACATAGAAATGAGTTGCGATTTAAGAAGCATTAGAACACTATTGCTTCGATACGTAGACATCTGCAAACGCTACTTACTAGCAAGGAAGTGTCGCGTTTACATTCTTTTGAAGAGAATACGAGGTATACATAACACTCCACAATGAATATTATATCTTATCGTGAAACATAGAAATGTGATGAGATATGGCGATTTAAGAAGCACTAGAAATCTATTGCTTCGATACGTAGACATCTGCTAACGCAACTTCCTTACAAGGAAGTGTCGCATTTACATACATTTGAAGTATAGACGAGATATACTTAACACTGCACAGTGAATATTATATCTCATCATGAAACATTGAAATGCGATCCGATGTGGTGATTTAAGAAGCATTAGAACTCTATTGCTTCGATACGTGGACATCTACAAACGCTACTTCTTAGCAAGGAAGAGTCGCATTTACATTCTTTTGAAAGGAATACGAGGTATACATGACACTACGCAATTAATATTATATCTTATCAAGAAACGTAGATAAGAGATGCGATATGACGATTTAAGAAGCATTAGAACTCTATTGCTTCGATACGTAGACATCTGCAAACGCTACTTCCTAGCACGGAAGTGCCGCATGTACATTCAATTAAAGTGTATGCGAGGTATACATGACACTTTGCAATGAATATTATATATTGTCATGAAACATAGAAGTGAGATGCTATATCGCGTTTTGGAAAGCATTAGAACCCTAATGCCACGATACGTAGACATCTGCAAACGCTATTTCCAAGCAAAGGAAGTGTCGCATTTACATTCATTTGAAGTACAGACGAGATATACATAACACTGCACAATGAATATTATATCTTATCAGGAAACGTAGATATGAAATGCGATATGACGATTTAAGAAGCATTAGAACTCTACTGCTTCGATACGTAGACATCTGCAAACGCTATTTCCTAGCAAGGAAGTGTCGCATTTACATTCTTTTGAAAGGAATACGAGGTATACATGACACTTCACAATGAATATTATATCTTAACATGTAACATAGAAATGAGATGCGATATGACGATTTAAGAAGCACTAGAACTATATTGCTTCGATACGTAGACATCTGGAAACGCAGTTTCGTAGAAAGGAAGTGTCGCATTTACATTCATTTGAAGTGTAGACGAGGAATACATAACACTTCGCAATGAATATTATATCTTATCATGAGACATAGAAATGAGATGCGATATCGCGGTTTAAGATGCATTAGAACCCTATTGCTACAATACGTAGATATCTGGAAACTCTATTTCCTAGGAGGGAAATGTCGCATTTACATTCCTTTGAAGTGAACACGAGGTATACATGACACTTCGCAATGAATATTATATCTTCTCACGAAACATAGAAATGAAATGCGACATCTCGTTTTAAGAAGCATTAGAACACTACTGCTACGATACGTAGGCATCTGCAATCGCTATTTCCCAGCATGCAAGTGTCGCATTTACATTCCTTTGAAGTGAATACGAGGTATACATGACACTCCACAATGAATATTATATCTTATCATGAAACATAGGAATGAGTTGCGGTATCGCGTTTTGAGAAGCATTAGAACTCTATTGCTACGATACGTAGACATCTGCAAACGCTATTTCCTATCATGGAAGTTTCGCATTTACATTCTTTTGAATTGAATACGAGACATACATGACACATCGGAATGAATATTATATCTTATCATGAAACATAGGAATGAGTTGCGATATCGCGTTTTGAGAAGCATTAGAGCTCTATTGCGACGATACGTAGACATCTGCAAACAATATTTCCTAGCAAGAAAGTGTCGCATTTACATTCTTTTGAAGTGAATACGAGATATACATGACACATCGGAATGAATATTATATCTTATCATGAAACATGGGAATGAGTTGCGATATCGCGTTTTGAGAAGCATTAGAGCACTGCTGCTTCGATACGTAGACATCTGCAAGCGCTACTTCCTAGCAAGGAAGTACCGCTTTTACATTCTTCTGTAGTGAATACGAGATATACATGACACTTCGCAATGAATATTATATCTTATCATGAGACATAGAAGTGAGATGCGTTATCGCGTTTTAAGAAGCATTAGAACTCTATTGCTACGATACGTAGACATCTGCAAACAATATTTCCTAGCAGGGAACTGTCGCATTTACATTCTTTTGAAATGAATACGAGGTATACATAACACTCCATAACGATTATTATATCTTATCATGAAACATAGAAGTGAGATGCGATATCGCGTTTTAAGAAGCATTAGAACTCTATCGCTACGATACGCAGACATCTGCAAACGCTATTTCTTAGCATGGAAGTTTCGCATTTACATTCTTTTGAAGTGAATACGAGATATACATGACACTTCGCAATGAATATTATATCTTCTCATGAAACATAGGTATGAGTTGCGATATCGCGATTTGAGAAGCATTAGAACTCTATCGCTACGATACGCAGACATCTGCAAACGCTATTTCCTAGCATGGAAGTTTCGCATTTACATTCTTTTGAAGTGAATACGAGATATACATGACACTTCGCAATGAATATTATATCTTATCATGAAACATAGAAATGAGATGCGGTACCCCGTGTTAAGAAGCTTTAGATCTCTATTGCCTCGATACGTACACATCTGAAATCGCTATTTTCTAGCAATGAAGTGTCGCATTTACATTCATTTGAAGTGAACACGAGGTATACATAACACTCCACAATGAATATTATATCTTATCATGAAACATAGAAATGAGGTGCTATATCGCGTTTTAAGATGCATTAGAACCATATTGCTAATATACGTAGAACTCTGCAAACGCTATTTCCTAGCAAGGAAATGTCGCACTTACATTCGATTGAAGTGAATACGAGGTATACATGACACTTCGCAATGAATATTATATCTTATCATGAAACTCAGAAGTGAGATGCGATATCGCGTTTTAAGAAACATTCGAACTCTGTTGCTACGATACGCAGACATCTGCAATCGCTATTTCCTAGCACGTAAGTGTCGCATTTACATACTTTAGAAGTGAGTACGAAGTATACGTTACACTTCGCAATGAATATTATATCTTATCATGAAACATAGAAATGAGATGCGGTATCCCGTGTTAAGAAGCTTTAGATCTCTGTTGCCTCGATACGTACACATCTGAAATCGCTATTTTCTAGCAATGAAGTGTCGCATTTACATTCATTTGAAGTGAACACGAGGTATACATAACACTCCACAATGAATATTATATCTTATCATGAAACATAGAAATGAGGTGCTATATCGCGTTTTAAGATGCATTAGAACCCTCTTGCTAATATACGTAGAAATCTGCAAACGCCATTTTCTAGCAAGGAAGTGTCGCACTTACATTCCATTGAAGTGAATACGAGGTATACATGACACTTCGCAATGAATATTATATCTTATCATGAAACGTAGAACTGAGATGCGATATCGCGCTTTAAGAAACATTAGAACTCTGTTGCTACGATACGCAGACATCTGCAATCGCTATTTCCTAGCACGTAAGTGTCGCATTTACATACTTTAGAAGTGAGTACGAAGTATACGTGACACTTCGCAATAAATATTATATCTTATCATGAAACATAGAAATGAGGTGCGGTATCCCGTGTTAAGAAGCTTTAGATCTCTGTTGCCTCGATACGTACACATCTGATATCGCTATTTTCTAGCAATGAAGTGTCGCATTTACATTCATTTGAAGTGAACACGAGGTATACATAACACTCCACAATGAATATTATATCTTATCATGAAACATAGAAATGAGGTGCTATATCGCGTTTTAAGATGCATTAGAACCCTCTTGCTAATATACGTAGAAATCTGCAAACGCTATTTCCTAGCAAGGAAGTGTCGCACTTACATTCCATTGAAGTGAATACGAGGTATACATGACACTTCGCAATGAATATTATATCTTATCATGAAACACAGATTTGAGATGCGATATCGCGTTTTAAGAAACATTAGAACTCTGTTGCTACGATACGCAGACATCTGCAATCGCTATTTCCTAGCATGTAAGTGTCGCATTTACATTCTTTAGAAGTGAGTACGAAGTATACGTGTCACTTCGCAGTGAATACTATATCTTAACATGAAACATAGAAATGAGAAGCGATATCACGATTTAAGTAACATTAGAACTCAATTGCTAATGTACGTAGATATCTGCAAACGCTATTTACTAGCAAGGAAGTTTCGCATTTACATTCCATTGAAGTGAATACGAGGTATACTTAACAATTCGCAATTAATATTTTATCTTATCATCAAACATAGAAGTGAGATGCGATATCGCGTTTTAAGAAGCATTAGAACTCTATTGCTACGATACGTAGACATCTGCAATTGCTACTTCCTGGCATGGAAGTGCCGCATTTACATTCTTTTGAAGTAAGTACGAGGTATACACGAAACTTCGCAATGAATGTTATATCTTATCATGAAACATAGAAGTGAGATGCGATATCGCGTTTTTAGAAGCATTAGAACTCTATTGGTTCGATATGTAGACATCTGGAAACGCGAGTTCCTAGCAAGGATGTGTCGCGTTTAAATTCATTAGAAGTGTAGACGTGGAGTACATAACACTTGCAAACGAATCATATATCTTATCATGAGGCATAGAAGTGAGATGCGATATCGCGTTTTAAGAAGCATTAGAACTCTATTGCTACGATACGTAGACATCTGCAATTGCTATTTCCTGGCATGGAAGTGCCGCATTTACATTCTTTTGAAGTAAGTACGAGGTATACATGACACTTCGCAATGAATGTTATATCTTATCATGAAACATAGAAATGAGATGCGATATCCCGTGTTAAGAAGCTTTAGATCTCTATTGCCTCGGTACGTACACATCTGAAATCGCTATTTTCTAGCAATGAAGTGTCGCATTTACATTCATTTGAAGTGAACACGAGGTATACATAACACTCCACAATGAATATTATATCTTTCATGAAACATAGAAATGAGGTGCTATATCGCGTATTAAGATGCATTAGAACCCTATTGCTGATATACGTAGAAATCTGCAAACGCTATTTCCTAGCAAGGAGGTGTCGCACTTACTTTCCATTGAAGTGAATACGAGGTATACGTGACACTTCGCAATGAATATTATATCTTATCATGAAACATAGAAATGAGATGAGGTATCCCGTTTTAAGAAGCTTTAGATCTCTATTGCCTCGATACGTACACATCTGCAATCGCTATTTTCTAGCAATGAAGTGTCGCATTTACATTCATTTGAAGTGAACACGAGGTATACATAACACTCCACAATGAATAATATATCTTATCATGAATCATAGAAATGAGGTGCTATATCGCGTTTTAAGATGCATTAGAACCCTCTTGCTAATGTACGTAGAAATCTGCAAACGCTATTTCCTAGCAAGGAAGTGTCGCACTTACATTCCATTGAAGTGAATACGAGGTATACATGACACTTCGCAATGAATATTATATCTTATCATGAAACACAGAATTGAGATGCGATATCGCGTTTTAAGAAACATTAGAACTCTGTTGCTACGATACGCAGACATCTGCAATCGCTATTTCCTAGCATGTAAGTGTCGCATTTACATTCTTTAGAAGTGAGTACGAAGTATACGTGTCACTTCGCAATGAATACTATATCTTAACATGAAACATAGAAATGAGAAGCGATATCACGATTTAAGTAGCATTAGAACTCAATTGCTAATATACGTAGATATCTGCAAACGCTATTTACTAGCAAGGAAGTGTCGCATTTACATTCCATTGAAGTGAATACGAGGTATACTTAACAATTCGCAATTAATATTTTATCTTATCATGAAACATAGAAGTGAGATGCGATATCGCGTTTTAAGAAGCATTAGAACTCTATTGCTACGATACGTAGACATCTGCAATTGCTATTTCCTGGCATGGAAGTGCCGCATTTACATTCTTTTGAAGTAAGTACGAGGTATACACGACACTTCGCAATGAATGTTATATCTTATCATGAAACATAGAAGTGAGATGCGATATCGCGTTTTTAGAAGCATTAGAACTCTATTGGTTCGATACGTAGACATCTGGAAACGCGAGTTCCTAGCAAGGATGTGTCGCGTTTATATTCATTAGAAGTGTAGACGTGGAGTACATAGCACTTGCAAACGAATCATATATCTTATCATGAGGCATAGAAGTGAGATGCGATATCGCGTTTTAAGAAGCATTAGAACTCTATTGCTACGATACGTAGACATCTGCAATTGCTATTTCCTGGCATGGAAGTGCCGCATTTACTTTCCATTGAAGTGAATACGAGGTATACTTAACAATTCGCAATTAATATTCTATCTTATCATGAAACATAGAAATGAGATGCGATATCCCGTGTTAAGAAGCTTTAGATCTCTATTGCCTCGATACGTACACATCTGAAATCGCTATTTTCTAGCAATGAAGTGTCGCATTTACATTCATTTGAAGTGAACACGAGGTATACATGACACTTCGCAACGAACATTATATCTTATCATGAAACACAGAATTGAGATGCGATATCGCGTTTTAAGAAACATTAGAACTCTGTTGCTACGATACGCAGACATCTGCAATCGCTATTTCCTAGCATGTAAGTGTCGCATTTACATTCTTTAGAAGTGAGTACGAAGTATACGTGTCACTTCGCAATGAATGTTATATCTTATCATGAAACATAGAAATGAGTTGCGGTATCCCGTGTTAAGAAGCTTTAGATCTCTATTGCCTCGATACGTACACATCTGAAATCGCTATTTTCTAGCAATGAAGTGTCGCATTTACATTCATTTGAAGTGAACACGAGGTATACATGACACTTCGCAATGAATATTATATCTTATCATGAAACATAGAAATGAGATGCGATATCACGTTTTAAGAAGCATTAGAACTCTATCCCTACGATACGTAGACATCTGCAAACGCTATTTCCTAGCAAGGAAGTGTCGCATTTACATTCTTTTGAAGTGAATACGAGGTACACATGACACTTCGCAATGAATACTATATCTTAACATAAAACATGGAAATGAGAAGCGATATCACGATTTAAGTAGCATTAGAACTCAATTGCTAATATACGTAGAAATCTGCAAACGCTATTTACTAGCAAGGAAGTGTCGCATTTACATTCCATTGAAGTGAATACGAGGTATACTTAACAATTCGCAATTAATCTTTTATCTTATCATGAAACATAGAAGTGAGATGCGATATCGCGTTTTAAGAAGCATTAGAACTCTATTGCTACGATACGTAGACATCTGCAATTGCTATTTTCTGGCATGGAAGTGCCGCATTTACATTCTTTTGAAGTAAGTACGAGGTATACATGACACTTCGCAATGAATGTTATATCTTATCATGAAACATAGAAGTGAGATGCGATGTCGCGTTTTAAGAAGCATTAGAACTCTATTGCTACGATACGTAGACATCCGCAGATGCTATTTCCTAGCATGGAAGTGTCGCATTTACATTCTTTTGGAGGGAGTACGAAGTATACATGACACTTCGCAATGAATATTATATCTTATCATGAAACATAGAAATGAGATGCGATATCTCGATATAAGAAGCATTAGAACTCTATTGTTTCGATACGTAGACATCTGGAAACGCGAGTTCCTAGCAAGGATGTGTCGCATTTACATTCACTAGAAGTGTAGACGAGGAGTACATAAGACTTCGCAACGAATCATATATCTTATCATGAGGCATAGAAATGAGACGCGATATGGCGATTCCGGAAGCATTAGAGCTCTATTTCTTCGATACGTAGATATCTGCAAACCTTATTTCCTAGCAAGGAAGTGTCGCATTTACATTCTTTTGAGGTGAATACGAAGTATCACGTCCGGTGAAACTATTTTCCGTTGCTCCGGAGGCTTTACGACACGAGCCTATTTTTCGGTAATTCGGTCCGCGGGAACGCGTTAAGACCGGGTCCGGCAATTCGGCTGACGCGACACTAGCGAAAACACTCGCGATAATAAGGGAATGACCCTACCTTTCGATGACTTCTCTCTCGATTTGTACGTAGAAACGTCGTGGAGGATCGTTTGCTGTGATCGTAGCGGATTTCGTTCTGTTGGCTGCTACGGAAATCTCGATCAGTTGCCAGCGAAGAGGAGGACGGCGGTCGGAATTCAGCGATGATGCTGAATGTGGCATAATCGGCGTGATGCGTCCTGGTGTCTGGATCGGAAGCGTCGACGGTCACTTCGGAAAGCGGCGTCTGGGCTGGTGCGAGGGCAGGTCGCTGGTGTACTAGGACTCTCGGAACGCCCTCCAAATATTCATGCACAAGTTATCGTATGAAATTCTTCCTACTCGCACGTCGCGTTCTTCGCAAACCGGAAGCACGACTCATTCACCAGGTTTTTCTGTACTTTCGTCTAAGATCTGAGGGATAAGCGGCGGTCTCAACGTCACAAAGCCGATTTCTATACTCCTTCAATTTGATGAAGATCAACCCCAGTTGTATGGAAGAACCCGTGGAAGAATTCGTAGTTAAATGTAATGTTAAAAGTAGAACTAGTATTATAAACACTTGATAAAATTAATGGATGTGGAAATAGTAGACTTGGTAAAAGAACTTATACTTGGATATAGTAAAAGTAAAAATAAAATATATTCTAGGTTTAAAGTATACAAGAACTGGAATTATTCTAAGACTAAGACTAAGTTAAAATGGAAATAGAAATACGATGCCTGAACCCCACATTGAGGTGGCTAACGATCTAGAACTAGAGGTTTCGACTCCTCGGCAGGAGATCTCGAGTCAGAGTGTGTGCTCTGGAGACGCGTCTCTGACCTCCTCGGTTCGCGGGGCGCTGCGGTCGCGGAGGCTCGCGGTAGGGAGATCGCGGTCCCGTGAGTGGGGGACTCGCGTCTCGAGGCGGAGAGCGCGCGGTCCAGCGAGTGGGGAATCGCGGCTCGTGGTGGGGCTAGCGGCGCATGCCGCTGGCCGGACGCATCTTACTTAGTGTAACATAGATCTAGGAATTCTTATATATGCGTCATGATATGGTATGTATGTCCAAGCTTAGAAGTAATATATAGGTTCTAGCAGATCCTGTTCCCGGAATTGGAAAAGACCCCATTCAGGTGATGGGCTGCAGCTACGTCTTCCTGCAGGACGGAAACCTCGGTGCGAGGGAGATAGGGCTGCCCGTCCTTGGTGCGGGCGAGACAGGTATACTCGGTGGTGCGAGTGAGGCAGCCGAACTCGGTGTGAGTGAGCGCGTGCAGGTATGCGCGCGCGAACTCTTCCAGTTGCTGGTTCTGCAGGCGAGTTTGGCTGGTTGCATGCGTCCAGGGGTTGATGCTGGGGGGTACGAGGAGGTGCCTTTCTAGGAAATTACGTTCCCAGATATCTCTGTATCGAAGCTATAGAGTACTAATGCCCCTTAAAACGCCATATCGCATCTTATTTCTATGTTTCGTGATAAGATATAATATTCATTGTTGAGTGTTATTTATACCTCGCATTCACTTCAAATGAATGTAAATGCGACACTTCCCTGCTAGGAAATAGCGTCTGTAGATGTATCGTCTATGTATCGTAGAAATAGAGCTCTAAAGCTTCTTAAAACGCGATATCGCATCTCATTTCTATGATTCATGATAAGATATAATATTCATTGCGAAGTGTTATGTATTCATCGCCTACACTTGAAATGTATGTAAATGCCATACTTCCTTTCTAGGATATAGCGTTTACAGATGTCTACGTATCGAAGCAATAGAGTTCTAATGCTTCTTAAAACGCGATATCGCATCTCTTTTCTATGTATCATGAGAAGATATAATATTCATTGCAAAGTGTCATGTATACCTCGTATTCACTTCAAAAGTACGTAAATGCGACACTGCCTTGCTAGGAAGTAGAGTTTGCAGATGTCTACGTATCGAAGCAGTGGAGTTCCAATTCTTCTTATAACGTGATATCGCATCTCATTTCTATGTATCATGAGAAGATATAATATTCATTGCGAAGTGTCATGTATACCTCGCATACACGTCAAATGAATGTAAATGCGACACTTCCTTGCTAGGAAATAGCGTTTGCAGATGTCTACGTATCGAAGCAATAGATTTCTAAGGCTTGTCAAAACGCGATATCGCATTCCATTTCAATGATTCATGATAGGATATAATATTCATTGCGAAGTGTCATGCATTCCACGTATTTACTTAAACTGAGTGTAACTACGACACTTCCTTGCTAGGAAGTAGCGTTTGCAGAAGTCTAAGTATCGATGCAATAGAGTTCTAATGCTTCTTAGTTCGCGATATCGCATCTCATTTCTATGTTTCATGATGAGATATAATACTCATTGCGAAGTCTCACTTATACCTCGTTTTCAGATCAGAAGAATGTAAATGCGACATTTCCTTGCTAGAAAATAGCTTTTCGCAGATGTCTACGTTTCGGAGCAATGGACTTCTAGTCCTTCTTAAAACGAGATGTCGCATCTCATTTCCATGTTTCATGATGAGATACAATATTCATTGCGAGGTGTCATGTATACCTCGTATTCACTTTAACTGAATGTAAATGCGACACTTCCTTGCTAGGAAATAGTGTTTCCAGATGTCTACGCATCGTAGCAATAGAGTTCTAATACTTCTTAAATCGCGATATCCCATCTCATTTCTATGTTTCATGATAAGTTATAATATTCATTGTGCAGTGCTATGTATACCTCGCATACACTTCAGATGAATGTAAATGCGACGCTTTCGTGCTTGGATATAGAGTTTGCAGATATCTACGTACCGAAGCAATAGAGTTATAATGCTTATTAAAACGAGATATAGCGCCTCATTTCTATGTTTCATGATAAGATATAATATTCATTGCGAAGTGTCATGTGTACCTCGTATTCAAATCAAAGGAATGCAAATGCGATACATCCTTGCCAGGAAATAGCGTTTGCAGATGGCTACGTATCGAAGCAATTGCGTTCTAATCGTTCTAAAGACGCGATACCGCATCCCATTTCTATGATTCATGATAGGATATAATATTCATTGCGAAGTGTAGAGTATACATCGTCGACGCTCCAAATGAATATAAATGCGATACCTCCTTGCTAGGAGGTAGCGTTTGCAGATGGCTGCGTATCGAAGCAATATATCTCTAATGCTTCTTAAAACGCGAAATCGCATCTCATTTCTATGTTTCTTCATATGATATAAAATTCATTGTGGAGTGTTATGTATACCTAGTATTCACTTCAAAAGAATGTAAATGCGACACTTCCTTGCTAGGAATTTGCGTTTGCAGATGTCTACGGATCATTGCAATAGGGTTCTAATGCATCGCAAAACGCGATATCGCATCTCATTGCTATGTTTCATGTTAAGATATAATATTCACTGCGAAGTGCCATCTGTACCTCGTATTCACGTCAAAAGAATGCAAACGCGATTCTTCCTTGCTAGGAAACAGCGTTTGCTGATGTCTACGTATCGAGGCAATAGAGCTCTGATGGTTCTTAAATCGCCATATCGCATCTCACTTTTATGTTTCAGGATAAGACATAATATTCTTTGTGGAGTGTTATATATACCTCGTATTCACTTCAAAAGAATGTAAATGCGACACTTTCTTGCTAGGAAGTTGCGTTTGCAGATGTCTAAGTATCGAAGCAGTAATGTTCTAATGCTTCTTAAATCGCGATATCGCATCTCATTACTATGTTGCATGATAAGATATAATATTCATTGTAAAGTGTTATGTATACCTTGTATTCACTTCAGAAGAATGTAAATGCGACACTTCCTTGCAAGGAAATAGCGTTTGCAGATGTCTACGTATCGGAGCAATAGAGTTCAAATGCTTCTTAAAACGAGATATCGCATCTCATATCTATATTTCATGGTAAGATAGAATACGATTTGCGAAGGGTTATGTATTCTTCGTCTACACTTCAAATGAATGTAAATGCGACACTTCCATGCTAGGAAATAGCGATTGCAGATGTCTAGGTATCGTAGCAATAGAGTTCTAATGCGTCTTAAAACGAGATATCGCATCTCATATCTATATTTCATGGTAAGATAGAATACGATTTGCGAAGGGTTATGTATTCTTCGTCTACACTTCAAATGAATGTAAATGCGACACTTCCATGCTAGGAAATAGCGATTGCAGATGTCGAGGTATCGTAGCAATAGATTTCTAATGCTTTTTAAAACGCGATATCGCATCTCATTTCTATGCTTCATGGTAAGATATAATATAATTTGCGAAGTGTTATGTATTCCTCGTCTGCGATTCAAATGGATGTAAATGCGACACTTCCTTGCTAGGAAATAGCGTTTGCAGTTGTCTACGTATCGTAGGGATAGAGTTCTAATGCTTCTTCAAACGTGATATCGTATCTCATTGCTATGTTTCATGATAAGATGTAATATTCATTGCGAAGTGTTATTTATTCCTCGCCTACCCTTCAAATGAATGTAAATGAGACACTTCCTTGCTAGGAAATAGCGTTTGCAGATGTCTACGTATCGTAACAATAGAGTTCTAATGCTTCTTAATCCGCGATATCGCATCTCATTACTATGTTGCATGATAAGATATAATATTCATTGTAAAGTGTTATGTATACCTTGTATTCACTTCAGAAGAATGTAAATGCGACACTTCCTTGCAAGGAAATAGCGTTTACAGATGTCTACGTATCGAAGCAGTAGATTTCAAATGCTTCTTAAAACGTGATATCGCATCTCATTTCTACGATTCATGACAAGGTATAGTATTCATTGTAAAGTGTTATGTATACCTCGTATTCACTTCAGAAGAATGTAAATGCGACACTTCCTTGCAAGGAAATAGCTTTTACAGATGTCTACGTATCGAAGCAATAGAGTTCAAATGCTTCTTAAAACGAGATATCGCATCTCATTACTATGTTGCATGATAAGATATAATATTCATTGTAAAGTGTTATGTATACCTTGTATTCACTTCAGAAGAATGTAAATGCGACACTTCCTTGCAAGGAAACAGCGTTTGCAGATGTCTACGTATCGGAGCAATAGAGTTCAAATGCTTCTTAAAACGAGATATCGCATCTCATATCTATATTTCATGGTAAGATAGAATACGATTTGCGAAGGGTTATGTATTCTTCGTCTACACTTCAAATGAATGTAAATGCGACACTTCCATGCTAGGAAATAGCGATTGCAGATGACTAGGTATCGTAGCAATAGAGTTCTAATGCGTCTTAAAACGAGATATCGCATCTCATATCTATATTTCATGGTAAGATAGAATACGATTTGCGAAGGGTTATGTATTCTTCGTCTACACTTCAAATGAATGTAAATGCGACACTTCCATGCTAGGAAATAGCGATTGCAGATGTCGAGGTATCGTAGCAATAGATTTCTAATGCTTTTTAAAACGCGATATCGCATCTCATTTCTATGCTTCATGGTAAGATATAATATAATTTGCGAAGTGTTATGTATTCCTCGTCTACGATTCAAATGGATGTAAATGCGACACTTCCTTGCTAGGAAATAGCGTTTGCAGTTGTCTACGTATCGTAGGGATAGAGTTCTAATGCTTCTTCAAACGTGATATCGTATCTCATTTCTATGTTTCATGATAAGATGTAATATTCATTGCGAAGTGTTATTTATTCCTCGCCTACCCTTCAAATGAATGTAAATGAGACACTTCCTTGCTAGGAAATAGCGTTTGCAGATGTCTACGTATCGTAACAATAGAGTTCTAATGCTTCTTAATCCGCGATATCGCATCTCATTACTATGTTGCATGATAAGATATAATATTCATTGTAAAGTGTTATGTATACCTTGTATTCACTTCAGAAGAATGTAAATGCGACACTTCCTTGCAGGGAAATAGCGTTTGCAGATGTCTACGTATCGGAGCAATCGAGTTCAAATGCTTCTTAAAACGAGATATCGCATCTCATATCTATATTTCATGGTAAGATAGAATACGATTTGCGAAGGGTTATGTATTCTTCGTCTACACTTCAAATGAATGTAAATGCGACACTTCCATGCTAGGAAATAGCGATTGCAGATGTCGAGGTATCGTAGCAATAGATTTCTAATGCTTTTTAAAACGCGATATCGCATCTCATTTCTATGCTTCATGGTAAGATATAATATAATTTGCGAAGTGTTATGTATTCCTCGTCTACGATTCAAATGGATGTAAATGCGACACTTCCTTGCTTGGAAATAGCGTTTGCAGTTGTCTACGTATCGTAGGGATAGAGTTCTAATGCTTCTTCAAACGTGATATCGTATCTCATTTCTATGTTTCATGATAAGATGTAATATTCATTGCGAAGTGTTATTTATTCCTCGCCTACCCTTCAAATGAATGTAAATGAGACACTTCCTTGCTAGGAAATAGCGTTTGCAGATGTCTACGTATCGTAACAATAGAGTTCTAATGCTTCTTAATCCGCGATATCGCATCTCATTACTATGTTGCATGATAAGATATAATATTCATTGTAAAGTGTTATGTATACCTTGTATTCACTTCAGAAGTATGTAAATGCGACACTTCCTTGCAAGGAAATAGCGTTTACAGATGTCTACGTATCGAAGCAGTAGATTTCAAATGCTTCTTAAAACGTGATATCGCATCTCATTTCTACGATTCATGACAAGGTATAGTATTCATTGTAAAGTGTTATGTATACCTCGTATTCACTTCAGAAGAATGTAAATGCGACACTTCCTTCCAAGGAAATAGCTTTTACAGATGTCTACGTATCGAAGCAATAGAGTTCAAATGCTTCTTAAAACGAGATATCGCATCTCATATCTATGATTCATGGTAAGATATAATATGATTTGCGAAGTGTTATGTATTCCTCGTCTACACTTCAAATGAATGTAAATGCGACACTTCCTTGCTAGGAAAAAGCGTTTGCAGATGTCTACGTATCAAAGCAATAGAGTTCTTATGCTTCTTAAAACGCGATATCGCATCTCATTTCTATGTGACATGGAAAGATATAATATGATTTGCGAAGTGTTATGTATTCCTCGTCTACACTTGAAATGAATGTAAATGCGACACTTCCTTGCAAGGAAATAGCGTTTGCAGATGTCTACGTATCGAAGCAATAGAGTTCAGATGTTTCTTAAAACGAGATATCGCATCTCATATCAGTGCTTCATGATAAGATATAATATTCATTGCGAAGTGTTATGCATTCCTCGTCTACGATTCAAATGGATGTAAATGCGACGGTATCGGAGCAATAGAGTTCAAATGCTTCTTAAAACGAGATATCGCATCTCATATCTATATTTCATGGTAAGATAGAATACGATTTGCGAAGGGTTATGTATTCTTCGTCTACACTTCAAATGAATGTAAATGCGACACTTCCATGCTAGGAAATAGCGATTGCAGATGTCTAGGTATCGTAGCAATAGAGTTCTAATGCTTCTTAAAACGAGATAACGCATCTCATATCTATATTTCATGGTAAGATAGAATACGATTTGCGAAGGGTTATGTATTCTTCGTCTACACTTCAAATGAATGTAAATGCGACACTTCCATGCTAGGAAATAGCGATTGCAGATGTCTAAGTATCGTAGCAATAGAGTTCTAATGCTTTTTAAAACGCGATATCGCATCCCATTTCTATGTTTCATGGTAAGATATAATATGATTTGCGAAGTGTTATGCATTCCTCGTCTACGATTCAAATGAATGTAAATGCGACACTTCCTTGTTAGGAAATAGCGTTTGCAGATATTTACGTATCGTAGGGATAGAGTACTAATGCTTCTTAAAACGCGATATCGCATCTCATTTCTATGTTTCATGGTAAGATATTATATAATATGATTTGCGAAGTGTCATGTATTCCTCGTCTACACTTCAAATGAATGTAAATGCGACACTTCCATGCTAGGAAATAGCGATTGCAGATGTCTACGTATCGTTGCAATAGAGATCTAATGCTTCTTAAAACGCGATATGTCATCTCGTTACTATGTTGCATGATAAGATATAATATTCATTGTAAAGTGTTATGTCTACCTCGTATTGACTTCAGATGAATGTAAATGCGACACTTCCTTGCAAGGAAATAGTGTTTGCAGATGTCTGCGTATCGTAGCAATAAAGTTGTAATGCTTCTTAAAGCGCGATATCGCATCTCATTACTATGTTGCATGATAAGATATAATATTCATTGTAAAGTGTTATGTATACCTCGTATTCACTTCAGAAGAATGTAAATGCGACTCTTCCTTGCTAGGAAATAGCGTTTGCAGATGTCTACGTATCGTAGCAATAGAGTTCTAATGCTTCTTAAGACGCGATATCGCATCTCATTTCTATGTTTCACGGTAAGATATAATATGATTTGCTAAGTGTTATGTTGTCCTCGTCTACACTTCAAATGAATGTAAATGCGACACTTCCTTGCTAGGAAATAGCGTTTGCAGATGTCTACGTATCGTAGCAATAGAGTTCTAATGCCTCTTAAAACGTGATATCGTATCTCATTTCTATGTTTCAGGGTAAGATATAATATGATGTGCGAAGTGTTATGTGTTCCTCGCCTACACTTCAAATGAATGTAAATGCGACACTTCCTTGCTAGGAAATAGCGTTTGCAGATGTCTACGTATCGTAGCAATAGATCTCTAATGCTTCTTAAAACGCGATATCGCATCTCATTTCTATGTTTCATGGTAAGATATAATATGATTTGCGAGGTGTTATGTATTCCTCGTCTACACTTCAAATGAATGTAAATGCGACACTTCCTTGCAAGGAAGTAGCGGTTGCAGATGTCTACGTATCGTAGCAATAGAGTTCTAATGCTTCTAAAAATGCGATATCGCACCTCATTACTATGTTGCATGATAAGATATAATATTCATTGTAAAGTGTTATGTATACCTCGTATTCACTTCAGAAGAATGTAAATGCGACACTTCTTTGCAAGGAAATAGCGCTGGCAGATGTCTAGGTATCGTAGCAATAGAGTTCTAATGCTTCTTAAAACGCGATGTCGCATCTCATTTCTATGTTTCATGGTAAGATATAATATGATTTGCGAAGTGTTATGCATTCCTCGTCTACGATTGAAATGGACGTGAATTCGACACTTCCTTGCTAGGAAATAGCGTTTGCAGATGTCTACGTATCGTAGCAATAGAGTTCTAATGCTTCTTAAAACGCGATATCGGATCTCATTTCTATGTTTCATGGTAAGATATAATATGATTTGCGAAGTGTTATGTATTCCTCGTCTACACTTCAAATGAATGTAATTGCGACACTTCCTTGCAAGGAAGTAGCGGTTGCAGATGTCTACGTATTGTAGCAATAGAGTTCTAATGCTTCTTAAGAAGCGATATCGCATCTCATTACTATGTTGCATGATAAGATATAATATTCATTGTAAAGTGTTATGTATACCTCGTATTCACTTCAGAAGAATGTAAATACGACACTTCCTTGCTAGGAAATAGCGTTTGCAGATGTCTACGTATCGTAGCAATAGATCTCTAATGCTTCTTAAAACGCGATATCGCATCTCATTTCTATGTTTCATGGTAAGATATAATATGATTTGCGAGGTGTTATGTATTCCTCGTCTACACTTCAAATGAATGTAAATGCGACACTTCCTTGCAAGGAAGTAGCGGTTGCAGATGTCTACGTATCGTAGCAATAGAGTTCTAATGCTTCTAAAAATGCGATATCGCACCTCATTACTATGTTGCATGATAAGTTATAATATTCATTGTAAAGTGTTATGTATACCTCGTATTCACTTCAGAAGAATGTAAATGCGACACTTCTTTGCAAGGAAATAGCGCTGGCAGATGTCTAGGTATCGTAGCAATAGAGTTCTAATGCTTCTTAAAACGCGATGTCGCATCTCATTTCTATGTTTCATGGTAAGATATAATATGATTTGCGAAGTGTTATGCATTCCTCGTCTACGATTGAAATGGACGTGAATTCGACACTTCCTTGCTAGGAAATAGCGTTTGCAGATGTCTACGTATCGTAGCAATAGAGTTCTAATGCTTCTTAAAACGCGATATCGGATCTCATTTCTATGTTTCATGGTAAGATATAATATGATTTGCGAAGTGTTATGTATTCCTCGTCTACACTTCAAATGAATGTAATTGCGACACTTCCTTGCAAGGAAGTAGCGGTTGCAGATGTCTACGTATTGTAGCAATAGAGTTCTAATGCTTCTTAAGACGCGATATCGCATCTCATTACTATGTTGCATGATAAGATATAATATTCATTGTAAAGTGTTATGTATACCTCGTATTCACTTCAGAAGAATGTAAATACGACACTTCCTTGCAAGGAAATAGCGTTTGCAGATGTCTAGGTATCGTAGCAATAGAGTTCTAATGCTTCTTAGAACGCGATATCGCATCTCATTTCTATGTTTCATGGTAAGATATAATATTCATTGCGAAGTGTTACGCATTCCTCGTCTACGATTCAAATGAATGTAAATGCGACTCTTCCTTGCTAGGAAATAGCGTTTGCAGATGTCTACGTATCGTAGCAATAGATTTCTAATGCTTCTTAAAACGCGATATCGCATCTCATTTCTATGTTTCATGGTAAGATATAATATGATTTGCGAAGTGTCATGTATTCCTCGTCTACACTTCAAATGAATGTAAATGCGACACTTGCTTGCTAGGAAATAGCGTCTGCAGATGTCTAGGTATCGTAGCAATAGAGTTCTAATGCTTCTTAAAACGCGATATCGCATCTCATTTCTATGTTTCAAGGTAAGATACAATATGATTTGCGAAGTGTTATGTATTCCTCGTCTACACTTCAAATGAATGTAAATGCGACAGTTCCTTGCAATGAGGTAGCGTTTGCAGATGTCTACGTATCGTAGCAATAGTGTTTTTATGATTCTTAAAACGCGATATCGCATCTCATTTCTATGTTTCATGGTAAGATATAATATGATTTGCGAAGTGTTATGTATTCCTCGTCTACACTTCAAATGAATGTAAATGCGACACTTCCTTGCAAGAAAATAGCGTTTGCAGATGTCTACCTATCGTAGCAATAGAGTTCTAATGCTTCTTAAAACGCGATATCGCATCTCATTTCTATTCTTCATGGTAAGATATAATATGATTTGCGAAGTGTTATGTATTCCTCGTCTACACTACAAATGAATCTAAATGCGACACTTCCTTGCAAAGAAATAGCGTTTGCAGATGTCTACGTATCGTAGCAATAGAGTTCAAATGCTTCTTAAAACGAGATATTGCATCTCATATCTATGTTTCATGATAAGATATAATATTCATTGCGAAGTGTTATGCATTCCTCGTCTACGATTCAAATGAATGTAAATGCGACATTTCCTTGCAAGGAAATAGCGTTTGCAGATGTCTAGGTATCGTAGCAATAGAGTTCTAATGCTTCTTAAAACGCGATATCGCATCTCATTCCTATGTTTCATGGTAAGATATAATATGATTTGCGAAGTGTTATGTATTCCTCGTCTACACTACAAATGAATCTAAATGCGACACTTCCTTGCAAAGAAATAGCGTTTGCAGATGTCTACGTATCGTAGCAATAGAGTTCAAATGCTTCTTAAGACGCTATATCGCATCTCATTACTATGTTGCATGATAAGATATAATATTCATTGTAAAGTGTTATGTATACCTCGTATTCACTTCAGAAGAATGTAAATACGACACTTCCTTGCAAGGAAATAGCGTTTGCAGATGTCTAGGTATCGTAGCAATAGATTTCTAATGCTTCTTAAAACGCGATATCGCATCTCATTTCTATGTTTCATGGTAAGATATAATATGATTTGCGAAGTGTCATGTATTCCTCGTCTACACTTCAAATGAATGTAAATGCGACACTTGCTTGCTAGGAAATAGCGTCTGCAGATGTCTAGGTATCGTAGCAATAGAGTTCTAATGCTTCTTAAAACGCGATATCGCATCTCATTTCTATGTTTCATGGTAAGATATAATATGATTTGCGAAGTGTCATGTATTCCTCGTATACACTTCAAATGAATGTAAATGCGACACTTGCTTGCTAGGAAATAGCGTCTGCAGATGTCTAGGTATCGTAGCAATAGAGTTCTAATGCTTCTTAAAACGCGATATCGCATCTCATTTCTATGTTTCATGGTAAGATATAATATGATTTGCGAAGTGTCATGTATTCCTCGTCTACATTTCAAATGAATGTAAATGCGACACTTCCTTGCTAGGAAATAGCGTCTGCAGATGTATAGGTATCGTGGCAATAGAGTTCTAATGCTTCTTAAAACCTCGATATCGCATCTGATATCTATGATTCGTAATAAGATATAATATTCATTGCGAAGTGTTACGCATTCCTCGTCTACGATTCAAATGAATGTAAATGCGACTCTTCCTTGCTAGGAAATAGCGTTTGCAGATGTTTACGTATCGTAGGGATAGAGTTCTAACGCTTCTTAAAACGTGCTATCGTATCTCATTTCTATGTTTCATGATAAGGTATAATATTCATTGCGAAGTGTTATGTAAACCTCGCATTCACTTCAAAAGTATGTAAATGCTACACTTCCTTGCTAGGAAATAGCATTTGCAGATGTCTACGTATCGTAGGGATAGAGTTCTAATGCCTCTTAAAACGTGATATCTCATTTCATTTCTATGTTTCATGGTAGGATATAATATGATTTGCGAAGTGTCAT